>NC_139513.1:129803896-130403896 GCF_947247035.1 Vipera ursinii
TTTTGTTGGGAATGCCATCCTTATCATTTATTGTTGATACAATTTTTCTTTTAACCCAGGTAGTAGTAGCAATTCTGAGATCTCTTTCTCATTTTTCCAACTCAGGAATGTCAGACATAGTTTTTTTTAAAAAAAAAACTTTTTTTGGAATATATGCTTAGTTTCCTCTCTTATTCTTGTCACAAAATCTTTTTTTTTGTTTTGTTTTGTTTGGTACATGCTTAGTTTATCTCATTTCTGTTTGTGGTTCGTTCACTGCCAGGTGACCCAACAATACAGATTCTGCTAAAAGTTAATACTAAAGATGCCCCCAAGTCAAACTCAACTACTGATGGCAATATGGTAGAAGGAGTCTATTGCTGCTTTCTTCCAGAATGTTTTTTTGCTTCTCCTATCTAGCTAATCTTGGTATTCCAAGCACTAACCAGGTCTGGCCCTGCTGACCTTGATAAGCTGTTACCCTCTGAGTGGTGTGACCACTCTTAGATGAAAAAGTATTTGCTTTCCAACAACTATTTCAAAGAACAATTACCCAAGTAAACCATAGAAATCAAAACACTTCTGCAGAAATTCCAGAGGCTACTATCATCCATCAATCATTGTATCTCTTCTAACTACACACCAGACTGCCAAACATAAAAGTATAAGCCAGCCCATAGCAGTTACTAAATGATGTCATAATCCATTCCAAATTCTCTTCTCCTTGGCAAGGCATAAGCATTCTACCATGAAATTTCATTGCCATTTATTCTGTTGAGTTCGTTGCATTGCTCCCATGTTCTGAGGACATCCTGTCCCCCCCTCCCCCCAAATTCTGTGTGAATGGACTTTTGTTTTGTTGTTCTTTTCTTGAAAGGATGCCTATCATATCTATGAAGATTCTCAGTCATCCAGATCATGGATGTCCAAAGGTGCTTTTTGAAAGGCAACTAGACTTTCCTTGTTGTTGTTTTTTCCTTGAAGACATTTTACTTCTCATCCACAGAAGCTTCTTTGGATGAGAAGCAAAATGTCTTTAAGGGAAAAAAACAAAGAAAGTCCAATTGCCTTGTGAAAAGAACCTTTGGGATACTAATAATACTTTTTATTTATTTATTTATTTATTTTGGGGGGGGGGGTTCTTTGGTTTTTGAAGTTCCCTTAAGGACTTGTGGAGTACCTTTGTTGTTTTCAGTAGTCAATTTCATGGCAATAGGTAGCACACAAGTGTATTGTGTTTTCTCTGGAGTTAATATATTAATTTGCTAATGCCTCATTGAAGGTGATTTTAAAATTTTCATGGAACATAAAAGTTGTTGGCCTTTGATTTCTCATAGTTCCCAAGCAATAGGATAGGGAACTGCGGCTGCGTGTGCTATGAATGGACTGAAATGCTGCTGGTAAATGTAAGGGAGGAGGGCAAGTAGCTAGCTCTAAAGATCAATAAACATGAACATCTGCAAAGTTCAGAAGCAGCTGAGGGTTTTCTGTAATGGAGAAAGGCGCCACATAACAAGATGGAATTGGGAGCATGTTATTTATTCTGGTGATAGTATCTAGAAAATATCACTTTCATCTCTTGTACATGAAATGTACTCTGACCACGATTCATCTGGAACTCTTGTCTCCTGTCAACTTCTCTCCTTAAATTAGATACTTTAGCAGGAGAGCCATGTTAGTTTTTTGGTAGCCCAAAATGAGAGTCTGATAGCACTTTTTGAGACTAACGTGTGTTGTTAGTAACCCGTCAACATAGAGTTCCTTTTGTTTCCCTGATTCTGTATAGATGTATAGATGAGATGCCTGTTTTTTTATACAGTGTACCTATGAATAGAATCTTTGGTGCAGATCTGAATGTGCTTGGTGGTGACTATTTTGCAAGCTGCAATTATGGGTCTGCCCTTTTCCTTCAGCAACAATAAACTATTAGTGGGGGGGAAAGAATATAAAAATAACTAACCCAGTGGAATTCTGTCTATAGTCCCTTGGATGATCCTAATGAAAAAGCATAAAAATATCAAAACAACATAGCATTCTTGATACTCCGTATGACATTACTGTATGCAGAAAAATTAATATACTTATTAGTAAACAGAGTTTTTGTTTCTTCTCAGCATTTTCTCAAAAGTGCAGGCCCTGGTTTTTTTTTAATCAGCAAAGCATTGATCCATTGGTTGTGATAGGAACTGACAAATCAGCTTGTTGCCTGAGTCTGATGTCAGAGGCTGAGAAAGAGTGATTGGCCCAAAATCCCAGCTTTCATCTAGGTAGGAGTAGAACTCATAGTCTCCTGGTTTCTACCCAGGTGCCTTATCCACTAAACCAACCTGGCTCTCACTTAATAAACAGATATATAAAATAAAATATGTCATCAAACACTAAATCGGTTGGAGGTCCAGCCGATCCGAATCCGACCGATTGCGACTAAGAGCCCACATTAGGTCTTATCTCGCTGCGATAAGGGAGGCGAGGTCTAACCACTTCGCCACCCTTATCGCGTCCGCAGATAATCGCCCGGCCGCCCTGTTCAGGGTGACTCACTCCCTCCTAAATCAGGAGGTGAGGGAGGATCCCTTGCAGGGTCGTGCCGAGGAGTTTAACCAGCATCTGTCGGACAAAATCGCTCGGATTCGGACCGGTCTGGACTCTGACTGGGCAGAGTCTGGCGATCAGGACACGGGCGGTCTTGTCGATACCACCTGGGATGAGTTTGATTCTGTGACTCCGGAGGAAGTGGACAGGATCATGGGGAGGCTGAGCACCACCACATGTTTATTGGACCCGTGCCCTTCCTGGCTGGTCTATGCAGCCCAGGAGAGGACACGCAGCTGGTTCCAGGCAGTTATATCGGCTTCTCTGAGTGAGGGTAGCTTCCCCGCCGTCTTGAAAGAGGCGGTGGTGAGGCCTCTCCTCAAGAAGCCTGCCTTGGACCCAGCTGTATTGAACAACTTTCGTCCTGTCTCCAACCTTCGCTTTCTTGTGAAGGTTGTTGAGAGTGTGGTGGCGCATCAGCTCCCTCTGGTCCTGGATGAAGCGGATTATCTAGACCCGTACCAATCGGGTTTCAGGCCCGGGCACAGCACGAAGACGGCATTGGTCGTGCTGGTGAATGATCTCTGGAGGGCTCGGGACAGGGGATATTCCTCTGTTCTAGTCCTATTAGACCTCTCGGCGGCTTTCGATACCATTGACCATGGTATCTTGCTGCGGCGTCTCAGGGGACTGGGAGTGGGAGGCACGGTCTTACAGTGGTTCTCCTCCTATCTCCAGGGACGTTCGCAGTCAGTGTTGGCAGGAGGGCAGAGGTCGACCGCGAGGTCTCTCGTTTGTGGAGTTCCTCAGGGGTCGGTCCTCTCGCCTCTCCTGTTCAACATCTACATGAAACTGCTGGGTGAGATCATTCGTGGTTTTGGAGTTGGGTATCATCAGTACGCTGATGATACCCAACTTTTCCTTTTGACCCCAAACCACCCGTGATGCCCTCAACGTGATGTCCCGTTGCCTGGAGGCGGTTCGGGTCTGGATGGGGAGGAACAGACTTCAACTCAACCCCGACAAGACTGAGTGGCTTTGCATATCTTCATCCCGGGTTTATTCGGACATTCCACCTCTTGCTATGGGGGGTGAATTATTACCCCCCGTAGATAGGGCTCGCAACTTGGGAGTCCTCCTAGATTCACGGCTCACCTTGGAAGACCATATAGGAGCTGTGACTAGGGGGGCTTTCGCCCAGGTTCGCCTGGTGCACCAGTTGCGGCCCTATCTTAGCCGGGATGATTTATGCACGGTCACTCATGCGCTCGTGGCCTCTCGTCTGGACTACTGCAACGCTCTCTACATGGGGCTGCCCTTGAGGACCACCCGGAAGCTCCAACTGGTACAGAATGCAGCCGCGAGAGTTGTGTTGGGAGTCTCCCGATACTCCCACGTTACACCTTTGCTCCGTGAGCTGCATTGGTTACCAGTTGCCTTCCGGGTGAGATTCAAGGTACTGGTAATGGTGTTCAAAGCCCTCCATGGCATGGGGCCGGAGTACCTCAGGGAACATCTGCTGCCGGCATCAAGCTCCCTGCGCCCTGTGCGTTCCCACAGAGAGGGCCTCCTCAGGGTGCCACTGATCAGAGAATGTCGATCGGTGGCCCCCAGGGGGAGATCCTTCTCTGTGGGCGCTCCGGAGCTGTGGAATCAGTTACCGGTAGAGCTCCGGATGGCGCCCGATCTTCGCTCCTTTCGTCGCGATCTCAAGACGTTTTTGTTTGTACAAGCCGGCCTAGCCTGATGGGGATTGGTGGGGTTTTTTATTTTTTGCATTCTTATTTTATCCTTGGGGTTTTATAATTATATATTAATTGTTTTAACTTGGGCAATCATTTAATTTCTTTTTAATATTTGTATTTTGTATTTCACTTTTGCCCTGTGAACCGCCCTGAGTCCTCAGGGAGAAGGGCGGTATAGAAATATTATTAAATTAAAAATTAAATTAAATTAAATTATTCATTTCCAGCAGTGTTATCCTCCTCAAGAGTTTGGTTTCAGATAAAAGGGTGGTGTCAGCATGAATCTTCCAGGTACCTGGTTAGCTTTCCATTTATAAGTATCATGTCAAAACCAATTTTTGGTTTTCCATTTTCCCCTTTTCCTTTCCCTCTTCCTTTATGAATTAAACTATTTTCTTTCAAAATGGAATGAGAATTCCCTCTGCTTTTCCCACCCTGTTTCTAGGTATAAGCCAATGACAAAAGTCACAACAGGAGATGTCCCCTAATTTATCTTGATAGATCTAAAAAAAAAGACTTGATTAGTACTTAGATGGGAAATATCAATGTTGTAGATCAGATTAGAAAGTTGTAAAGTGGGTCACCCCTGTGACTGAACCAATTTTATCACTGGCTTTGTGATTGTTATTAAATGAATGCTGCAGTCATTAAGCAAATCAATTGTTCACCATGGGCTGGTTTTGCCAAAAACTGGAAGTAAATGCTGGTTTGGGGCAAAACTATCATAAAACACAGTCAGATGACTATAAATGTAGGCAAGTTGCCAAGCACCTGAAATGTGATCAACTGACTGCAGGAGGGATGGTATGGCCATCAGTGCTCCAGAACTGAGTCTCGACTACCCCAGGAAGATCCATCGTAACTTAGAGGAATGTATCTCAAGGACTACCTTTACCTTTAGCATGATGGTTTTCTAATCTTTGGCTCTTCCTCCTGTCTCCCAAGGTCATTCCCTCAGACTGTAGGAGATGACCAGGCTGAGTCATAGAGAGGGTCAAGTGTGTCATCAGCTTGGAGTCCCTTTGTGCTCACAAAAGATCTAAATTCTTTTAATTCTGTTCACTCTTATCTACTGCCAATTTGCTTTGACTATTAGTCATTGGGATTCTTGTTTACAGGTGGCATGGAATAAATTTCTGCACATTTTGGGCCTAACCCTGGATCCCAATTTCTTGTGCCTAACATAGGCCATTACAGATACTGTATACCCATGTAGTCACCAGAAGTTGAGCTCAGCTCTAGGTTGTCTTCTACCATCACAGGATGCTACAAGGCCAGGTGGATATCATTTCATATTAATACAAATTATTAAACATCTTTATAAGCACAGCGTATCTCGGCAATACAGAAATATTACATTCAAGAAAGAATACTTCTCCTTTTCGAAAGTAAATAGTTATTTTTCAGTTCCTACTATCTATCTTTTGTTTTTAGCTATTGATTCACCTGGGATGTTCAGAACAATTTTGAACCTCCTGGGATAATTCCATCAGACCAAACACTCAATTATCATTGGAGATGTGGCAGCTTCTTCCACTTGGCATGTGGCAAGGTGCTCAAAGGATGCTGTTTCTTGAGCAAAGAGGTGGAAGGTTAATGGGGAAAAATATTTTCTTTTGGAGGTCTGCTGCTTGCAAGTACTTTTAGACTGCTGGCAGAAAAAGCATGTGGTTTTTGTACAGAAATGTTGACTTTTCAAATAAACTCTCAATTACTTTTCTTCTATCTTGCTTGTGGGTTCTAAGCAGAAATAAATTCAGCCCCATCAAACTATTTTAGGAGTCATCCGGTGACACACCCTCCAAACAAAAATGTAAAATAACAGACAAGGGGATCTACAAATAGCTCTGAGTCAGCCCATTCGCTATATGAGACTAAAAAGATTGTGAGTAAAAGAAGATTAAATGCTCATTATAAAGTTCATGGTGGGTTTTCTTTTTCTCTTCTGCTCTTCTTTTCAAAATATTCAACCCAGACTGACTGGGTCATGTGCAGTGAACTCTGACCAGATAAAAGGAATATCATGTGCAGATATACATTTTCTGTTGCATTCATGGCTTAAATTTATGGGCAAGATCCTTCCTATAATGACACTGCATACGGTACAGGGGAGCATAAGTTTTACTGTAAGTAAAGTTTGTTTTAAAGCATTCCCGGGGTGGTGTGATCATCCAGGCTAATTTATTAGGAATCCAAGTCATAACTGAATGCTTTTTGCTGGTTCCTTTGTAGCAAGAAATGCCAATTGTCCCTTTGGACCAAAGAAGATATAGCTCTTCGCCCTGGTCTTTATTCTGATAGACCTGATGCATGTGCCATTTATTCCCACCCGGAGATTTAAATTAAGAAGGCTGCTGCTAAAAGACCTTTGAAGCTGATAAAAAATTAGTTGATTTTCCACACTACATCACAGATCTTTTCTAAATCCTTTTAAAGAGGAACTAACCCCATTGTAGATAAATATGCTGTACCGTTGTGAATTTTTTTTTGTTTATTTCTCTCATGTATTCTCTTACATTTTATTGCATTTCCAGTTCAGAGACAGATTCAGTCTTCCATCCTGTGATTACTATGGGTTTTTTCCCCCAAAGTTTTTAAAAGTTACTGTGAAAACAGTAACAGCTTAAAAATCCAAGATATATTTTACCCATGACATCGTTCCCATTTGTGTCATCCTTCAGTGATTTTTACAGATAACTGATACATAATTTCCTTTAGCAGAGGGTAAATTAATGCATTTGGGTGTGCTCACACGCTAACATTGTACAGGGAGTCCTCAATTTACAACAGTTCATTTAGTGACCATTCAAAGTTACAATGGTACTGAAAAAAATGACATGAGAATGTTTGACACTTATGACCGCTGCAGCATCTCTGTAGTCATGTGATCACAATGTGGATGCTTAGCAACTGACTCATATTTATGATGGTTTGCAGTGTCCTGGGGTCATGTGATCACTTTTTGCAACCGTCTGATGAGCAAAATCAATAAGGAAACCAGGTTCACTTAACAACCGTGTTAGTAATTTAACAACTGCAGTGATTCACTTAACAGGAACAGTCATAAAATGGGGCAAAACTCACTTAACAAAGGTCTCACTTAGCAACAGAAATTTTGGGAGCAATTATGGTTGTCTGTCGAAGACTACCTGTACGTATCTGAATTAAATGTACTTTATTTTTAGTAATCTGGTTAAGAACTCAAGTTTTCTATAAATTGAGTGGTGGTCATAAGATATGATAAACTTCCTTGAAGAGAAATGCTCAAGTTGTAGACATTACTGTTAATGATTACATAAAAAGGGAAATGGGAGAGAATTTCCTATGTAGGGCAAACTACACCCGATAAACATTCCTACTTTACATTAAAAAGGTAAAGATTCCCCCGCACATGCGTGCTAGTCGTCTCCGACTCTAGGGGCCGGTGCTCATCTTCGTTTCAAAGCCGAAGAGCCAGCGCTTGTCCAAGGATGTCTCCATGATCATGTGGCCAGCATGACTAGACGCCAAAGGCGCATGGAACGCTGTTATGTAGTGGTCCCTATTTTTCTACTTGCATTTTTAGGTGCTTTCGAACTGCTAGGTTGGCAGAAGCTGGGACAAGTAACAGGCGCTCACTCTGCTACACGGCACTCGAGATTCGACCCGCCAAACTGCCAACCTTCTGATCGACAAGCTCAGCATCCTAACCCACTGAGCTACCACGTCCCTCTACTTTACATTAGGCTACTCTAAAAACTATTAACTCATTTAGAAAACAAACACAGATCTCTGTCCTTAGTAGGAAAAAAATGGTCTTTGTTGCCCTAAATTCTTGCCAATACTTTTTTTTAAAGTGGTATAATATTGTGCAAGTTGCAGTCCTGTAATAAACTGCCCAATCTGATGAAGTTATAACATATTTCTCTAGGTTTCTAATCTGAGTTCAGAGCTTTCAGGAGAATGCCATCTGGTCCTGGTGATTTGTTACTATTTAGCTTGCAGATTAATTCTAAAAATACTTTATCATTTCTTTTTGGTGCAGTTCAGATTTACTACCTTAAAAAATCAGAATGTTCATGTGTGGAAATCTCAACATCTTCGGCAGTAAAGGCAGAGGTAAAGAATTCACTGATGAGCCTTAGCAATTTCCTTGTCTTTCCTGAGTGCTCCTGTTACGTCTTCGTCATCTAAGAGCTTCATAGCCTGTCTGTCTGACTTCCCATTACCGATGTATTTAAAGAATTTTTGTATGCTAAATCTTTCTAAATTTAGCCATTTTTTTTCTTCAAAATCTCCCCTGATTGTAGCTTTGTGTAAAATGTATTTTAGCTCTTTCTATTTCGCTAATTTGGAGCTGAATGTTCTTCCTTCTCCTGTTTTAGCAATTTATTTTGCTTGGGTGAAAGTTGAAACTGTTGTTTCACTGTGTCAGTATCTTCTGAGCTATGTTTATAAGAGGATGTTATGTATTTTGAACAATTCTCTATTCAGTTTTAGCTCAGGCAAAATCCACAGGGAAATTCCACAGGGAAAGTAATGCAGAGTTGGTCTTCTCCTCTTGTACATCAGGGGTTTCCAATCTTGGCAACTTTAAGATTTGTGGACTTCAACTCCCATAATTTCCCCCCCCCCTCGGCAATGGGGAATTCTGAGAGTTGAAGCCCACAAGTCTTAAAAGTTGCTAAGGTTGGAGAGCCCAGCTCTACATGACCTCTATGTGGATCTGTTCTTTCCAGATTTCCCAGCAACTCCCATTCCCTACATACTGCCCTGTGAGCCAAGCACATTAGTGGCTGATAAGGGGAGGAAAGGTAAGGAAGATCCCAGGAAAATTGGATTGGGTGGGTGCTTGGATATTTATTTATCTATTTTTTTACTTGTATCCTGCCTTTATGGTTTTTAAAAATATCTCAAGGTGGTGAACATATCCAACATAACTTCCTCCTTTTATTTTTTCCACAACTACTCTGTAAATTAGGGACATGGTGGCTCAGTGGGTTAGGACACTGAGTTTGTCAATCAGATGGTCGGCAGTTTGGCGGGTTGAATCCCGAGTGCCGCATAACAGAGTGAGCGCCTGTTACTCGTCCCAGCTTCTGCCAACCTAGCAGTTCAAAAGCACGTAAAAATGCAAGTAGAAAAATAGGGACCACTACGGTGGGAAGGTAACAGCGTTCCGTGCGCCTTTGGTGTCTAGTCATGCCGGCCACATGACCACGGAGACGTCCTCGGACAAGCACTGGCACTTCGGCTTTGAAACAGAGATGAGCACCGGCCCCTAGAGTTGGAAACGACTAGCACACATGTGCGGGGGAACCTTTACCTTACTTTTTTACTCTGTAAATGGGAGGGGGGTCTAAAGAGAGAGAGAGAGACTGGCCCAGGGTCACCAGTTGGCTTTAAATGGCTAAGGTGGAACTTGAATTCATGATCTCCTGCTTTCTATCCTGGTGCTAGACCAAACTGGCTCTATGCTGCAATTGAAGCTAAGGGCATAAGCTCTGCCTCCATGTTTTTCCAGAAGAAACTAAAAAAAGAAACAATATTTAGGATTCTGTGGCAAAATGAGGCTAATTAAAAATAATGTAATAAGATTTTTTAAAAACAGGCCATAGTAATATATTTGTTATGTGTAGCTAAAGCAGCTTTTAAAAAAATATTTGGTTAATCAAACTACTTAGGCTTCTTTTTTTAACCTTTGGTAAGTACATTTATAACAGGGATATTGTTCAGTATCTGCTGACTCACTTTAAATCCTTCAGAATTTTCAGTTTTTTGGGTTGGTTGCATTGGAATATGAATTTATAAATGGTTACAAATGCTTATATTGTCAATATATATATCAAAATATTGCAATGCCCTTTGCAAAAAAAAAGAACTATCCCAAACTACCCAACTATATTCTCCCCCATTATCATTCAAATTACCTGCAATATGTGTGGAAATGTTTTAAATGTTTTTAAAACATTTTATTTAACACAAATATCCAAAAGAGGATACATACTACCATATAAAAGTCTTCACCTTGACACTCAAATTACACTGTGATTCCCAGCAAACTTATAATTCTTATACATTTCTTTAGTCCATATCTGGGGGGGAGGGTGTTTCAAAACAGGTAAGATGATAGTCACAACAATGTGATCCAAGCCCTACCAATTTTCTTTGTGTATACAATATTGACAAGAGTCAATTTGGCACAGTAATTAAAGTGCTAAACTACGACTGAGGAAATTTGTATTCTTATGTTGCCTTAGGCATAAAAGCCAGTTGGGTGATCTTGTCTCTCTAGTCTCTTCCCCTGCTTCCAAAAAGAAGACAATGGCAAATCCACCCTAGAAAATGTTGCCAAGAAAACTGCAGGGACTTGTGCAATCCATGTATAGTCTGATTCAAAGGCAAATTGATAGATACATAAATAATCCATATGTAAAAGGAGTTGAGGCCATGCTCACATTACTGTGACAATCTGATATGTATTCATCTGTTAATTGTATTAACTGTTAGTTATGTTACATCAAGTTATGAAATGGTTTTAAACGCTACGTGAGGTAAATCACCATTGACAGTTCAGCACGCGGCAGTTTGACAGCTGTCAAATTGCCGGTAGCAACTACGCAGGCGCAACGTTGACAGCTCCACACGCGGGCCCGAGCTGTCAGAAACCAACACAGACGATTGGCCCATCCGGCGAGCGGGAAAGCAGTGGGTCCAGGATTGGCGGAACCAACGAACAGCGGGCTATAAAAGGGAGCTGTAACCCCACTACCTTGCCTTGGTGTACCTCAATAAATCTAAGTAGCCGAGCCTGCTGTCTCCGCGTACTCCTTGACCCACACAAACTACTGGCGACGAGGATGGGATCGGCTTACTAAGCTGAAGTCACTGAGCTTAGGAAGGTTCCCTTCTGGAGGCTCAGAGCTAGTCACTGGAAGTTGTAACTTCCACCTCAAGCAAGTCGAGGGAGGACCGAGACAGCATGGTAGCTTTCGGCCAGATACGCGAATTCGACACCCGATTTCCCGAGCGTTGGGAATCACACCTTGGCCAAGTTGAAGGGTACCTGCTGGTTAGCAAAATAACCAAAGACCGGGCTAAGGCAGCAGCACTCTTATACCTCAGCGGGACCGCGGTGTACGACGTGGCCATCGGTCTGTGCAGCCCGGAGCCGGTCGCGCAGGTAACCTATGCTGAGCTCACAGAAAGGCTCAGCAAGCACTATATGCCGACCCATTCTGAGATCTACTGGAGGGTCCAGTTTGCGAAGCGTCGCCAAAGACCAGGGGAAACGGCAGCCGACTTCGTAGCGGGAGTAAGACAAGCCGCCAGATGGTGTCACTTTCCGGACCTGGAGGACCGGATAAGGGACCAACTGGTCATCGGCCTCCGAGACGAGCACCTCCAGAGAAAAATAATGGCGAAACCGTCCCTGAATCTAGCTGAAGTCACTAGGGAGATTCAGGCGTACAAGAACACCCACTCCGAAGACTTCGCCAAGGCCGAAAATAACCAAACCGGGGCCGTGAATCAAGGGGAAACAGTCCCCAGAGACCAAGGAGAACTAGAAGACCTCACCGACGTGGACGCCATCCACCGTCGATTCGAAAAGCTCCAAACCCGAAAAGCCGACAACAGGGAAGGGGCGAGACCCAAGAACAACAACCGAGAGCCCCGAGTCGCTTGTGCCAGCTGCGGAGGAAACCACATCAGATCCTCCTGCAGATTCAGGAACACCCGGTGCCACAACTGTGGAAAATCGGGACACATCAAAACGGCATGCAGAAGCCGCAACTGCGGGGAGTTCCACGAAGTTGAAGCAACATCCCCAGGTATGACACCCCGGGGCAGACAAAAAACCAGGCCCCCCAGCCACCTAGTACAGGCTATTAACAAAAAGGTAGGAGGGGGGGTAGCCACAGTCTAACCCCTAAAGTTAAAATTAAAGCCAAGCTACAAGGGGTACCTTGCGAACTGGAGGTAGACTCCAGCTCAGCAGTCACCCTCATTTCAGGGGAAACCTTCAAGGAAATTTGCCGCAAAAACAGGAGACAAATCCCTTTAAAACCTCCCCAGGTGATCCTGGCGGACTACCAGAAGTCCCTAATACCCCTGAAGGGTCAAGCAAAAATTCTAGTGGAATTTAAAAAATTCCGAGGACCCCTTATCGTCCTAGTGACCCAAGAGAACAGATCCAACCTAATCGGACTAGACTGGTTCAGGGCACTAGGCATAAAACTAACGGGCATCAACAGGGTACAGGCCGCAAGCCTCGAAGACGTCTGCAAACAATTTGCAGACGTCTTTGACGGCTCCCTTGGAACTTACACAGGGCCCCTGATCACCCTTAATCTAAAACCAGAGATACCACCCATAAGAATTCGAGCTCGAAGGGTCCTGTTCGCCCTCAAACAAAAAATTGAGGACGAGCTGGACCACCTCGTCAAAATAGGAGTCCTAGAACCCACCGACGGTGGGACCTGGGAAACCCCTATTGTGACTCCTATAAAACCTAACGGCCAAATAAGATTATGTGCCGATTATAAAGCTACTCTAAACCGGGCACTAAACGCACATGCTTACCCGGTCCCCGCGGTGAAAGACGTCCTCTCTTCTATTAGGTCCGGCGCCATCTTTGCCAAACTTGATTTGGCGCAAGCGTATTTGCAGCTTCCAGTAACTCCTGAAACCGCAGATGCACAAACGATTGTAACTCACCGCGGGGCTTTCAAAGTCAAACGCTTACAGTTTGGCATTTCAGCAGCCCCAGGAATCTTCCAAGAAGTAATGGAAAAAACTTTAAAAGGGATTCCTGGGGTATGCCCCTATTTCGACGATGTCCTTATCGCCGGAGAAAATAAAGAAATTTTGGCAGAGCGCCTGTCAGCTGTTCTGACAAGATTCAGAACAGCAGGTCTTAAACTTCACAAACAGAAATGCCAAATAGGGGTTCCCTCAACAGAATTTTTAGGCTATAAAATAGATGCCCACAGAGTTCACCCCACTGATGCTAAAATCAAAGCTATCAAAGCTGCCCCAACACCTAAAAATAAGCAAGAGTTACAAGCGTTCTTAGGACTCTTGAACTTTTATCATGCATTCTTACCGCATAAGGCTACTCTAGCCGAACCATTGCACCGCCTCTTAGATAAGGGACGACCCTGGCTCTGGACATCCAAACACGATGCCAGTTTTAATACACTCAAAAACGCCCTATGCCATAGTTCTACTGTAACATTATTCAGAGAAGACCTCCCACTCTGCATCGCCTGCGATGCATCTCTATACGGGATAGGAGCAGTATTAAGTCATCTCTTAGACTCAGGGGAACAAAAACCTATAGCATTCTATTCTAGGACCCTTACAAAGGCAGAAAGAAATTACGCCCAAATTGACAGGGAAGCGCTAGCCATCGTTGCGGGGGTCAAGAAGTTCCACGACTACCTATACGGTAGAATGTTTACCATATAATTTTTAATTTTAATTTAATTTAATAACACTTATATACCGCCCTTCTCCCTGAGGACTCAGGGCGGTTCACAGGGCAGAATAAAATAGCGAATACAAACATTAAAACAGGATTAAACAATAGCCCTAGTTAAGAACAGTATAAATACAACGCTAAAAACCCCCAGAAAAATTAAAAAGCGAGAGATAAAACAACCCCAACACTCCCCCTCAGGCTAGGCCGGCTTGTACAAACAGAAATGTCTTAAGATCGCGACGAAAGGAGCGAAGATCGGGCGCCGTCCGGAGCTCTACCGGTAGCTGATTCCACAGCTCCGGAGCGCCCACAGAGAAGGATCTCCCCCTGGGGGCCACCAATCGACATTCTCTGATCGGTGGCACCCTGAGGAGGCCCTCTCTGTGGGAACGCACAGGGCGCAGGGAGCTTGATGCCGGCAGCAGATGTTCCCTGAGGTACTCCGGCCCCATGCCATGGAGTGCTTTGAATACCGTTACCAGTACCTTGAATCTCACCCGGAAGGCAACTGGCAACCAATGCAGCTCACGGAGCAGAGGTGTAACGTGGGAGTATCGGGAGACTCCCAACACCACTCTCGCGGCTGCATTCTGTACCAGTTGGAGCTTCCGAGTGGTCCTCAAGGGCAGCCCCATGTAGAGAGCGTTGCAGTAGTCCAGACGAGAGGACACGAGCGCATGAGTGACTGTGCATAGATCATCCCGGCTAAGATAGGGCCGCAACTGACGCACCAGGCGAACCTGTGCGAAGGCCCCCCTAGTCACGGCTCCTATATGATCTTCCAAGGTGAGCCGTGAATCTAGGAGGACCCCCAAGTTGCGAGCCCTATCTACGGGGGGTAATAATTCACCCCCCATAGCTAGAGATGGAATGTCCGAGTAAACCCGGGATGAAGGTATGCAAAGCCACTCAGTCTTGTCGGGGTTGAGCTGGAGTCTGTTCCTCCCCATCCAGACCCAAACCGCCTCCAGGCAACGGGACATCACGTTGAGGGCATCACTGGGGTGGTTTGGGGTCGAAAAGAAAAGTTGGGTATCATCAGCATACTGATGATACCCAACTCCAAAGCCACGAATGATCTCACCCAGCGGCTTCATGTAGATGTTGAACAGGAGAGGCGAGAGGACCGACCCCTGAGGAACTCCACAAATGAGAGACCTCGCGGTCGACCTCTGCCCCCCTGCCAACACCGACTGCGAACGTCCCAAGAGATAGGAGGAGAACCACTGTAAAACTGTGCCTCCCACTCCCAGTCCCCTGAGACGCCGCAGCAAGATACCATGGTCGATGGTATCGAAAGCCGCCGAGAGGTCTAATAGGACTAAGACAGAGGAATGGCCCCTGTCCCGAGCCCTCCAGAGATCATTCACCAGCGCGACCAATGCCGTCTCCGTGCTGTGCCCGGGCCTGAAACCCGATTGGTACGGGTCTAGATAATCCGCTTCATCCAGGACCAGAGGGAGCTGATGCGCCACCACACTCTCAACAACCTTCGCAAGAAAGCGAAGGTTGGAGACAGGACGAAAGTTGTTCAATACAGCTGGGTCCAAGGCAGGCTTCTTGAGGAGAGGCCTCACCACCGCCTCCTTCAAGACGGCGGGGAAGATACCCTCACTCAAAGAAGCCGATATAACTGCCTGGAACCAGCTGCGTGTCCTCTCCCGGGCTGCATAAACCAGCCAGGAAGGGCACGGGTCCAGTAAACATGTGGTGGTGCTCAGCCTCCCCATGATCCTGTCCACTTCCTCCGGAGTCACAGAATCAAACTCCTCCCAGATGATATCGACAAGACCACCCGTGTCCTGATCGTCAGACTCTGCCCAGTCAGAATCCAAACCGGTCCGAATCCGAGCGATTTTGTCCGACAGATGTTGGTTAAACTCCTCGGCACGTCCCTGCAAGGGATCCTCCCTCACCTCCTGATTTAGGAGGGAGCGAGTCACCCTAAACAGGGCAGCCGGGCGATTATCTGCGGACGCAATAAGGGTGGCGAAGTGGTTGGATCTCGCCTCCCTAATTGCAGCGAGATAAGACCTAATATAGGCTCTTAGTCGCAATCGGTCGGGTTCGGATCGGCTGGCCCTCCAACCGCTCTCTAGGCCCCGTCTCCGACGCTTCATCTCCCGGAGCTCCGCAGAAAACCATGGAGCCCGACGGGATCTGCACCGGGTCAGGGGCCGCAAGGGTACAACTCGGTCAAGGGCCTCAGTGGCCGTCCTTTCCCAGGCTTCCACTAAGGCCTCGGCCGAGCTGTGAGCGAGGGAGGCAGGTGGGGACCCCAGCGCCGCCTGGAACCTCTGAGGATCCATTAAGCGTCTGGGGCGGTACCATTTGAGTGGTTCCAAACCCCCACGGCGGGGGGTGGCAAAACGGAAGACCAGCCGCAGGAGATGATGATCGGTCCATGACAGGGGCATAATAATTGGAGAGCCCCCACCAAGATCATCTAACCACCGTCCAGACAAGAAAACAAGGTCAAGGGTGTGGCCTCCTTCATGAGTCGGTCCCGTAATTACTTGCGTCAGGTCCATGGCCGTCATGGAAGCCATGAACTCCCGAGCCAACTCAGATGATCCTCCCAGCGATGGTAGGTTGAAGTCCCCCAAAACTATAAGTTTCGGGAACTCAACCACCAGCCCAGAGAGGACATCAAGCAGCTCAGGCAGGGCTGCTGCTGCGTGACTAGGCGAAAGGTACACCAGCAGCAAGCCCAACTGCGCACCAGGGCCGCATCTCAAAAAGAGAGACTCACACCCGACTGTCTGGGGAACGGTGGCCTCCCGCGGACACAAGGTCTCCCTCACAACAACAGCCACTCCCCCACCCCTACCCTGAGCCCGAGGCCGGTGCAGCACCCGGAAACCTGGTGGGCAAAGATCAACCAGAGGTACACCGCCCTCTGGGCCCAACCAGGTCTCCGTGATGCAAGCCAGGTCAGCCTGCTCACCCTCGACCAAGTCTCGAACGAGAGGAGCCTTATTAACGACCGACCTGGCATTCAAATACACCAGCCGGAGCTCAGGAGGCTGCTCATCCTCACTCCCGGGACCTCGGGGCGGAACCAGAGGGTCGGAGTGCCTCACCGCTTGTAAACAGCGGAGAGGCCTTCCCTGAGACCGATACGGCCCTCTGTTCCTACACCTGCTGCCATTCCCTATCGTCGTGGGAATGGACAATCCCACGACTGGCCCTGGAGCCCCAGAAGCAGCCGACCCCCGCTCCTCCCCTCCGCGATCAGCCTCAGCACTAGCCTGAACAAAGGTAGTTGGACTGCCCCCCTCGTCCAAACCACCAAAAAAAAGAACCCTCCCTCCTCCCTAACCCCCCAAAAAATTTTGACAAAAAACAAATCAAGGACCTCCTATTAGGTTTACGTCGGAGGCCCATAGCCGTGCCCGGCCATCTCTCAGGATCCCAATAGATGGGACCTTCCTCGAGATTATACTCGGCTGGAAAGGCGGGCCGCCTCCAGGAAGGGGGAGCACCCCTGAGGGCGAGCAAGTCCGTAGAGGAGTACCTAAAACAAGGCATAAAGCAGTCCAGATATAGGCAGTCCATAATCAGTTGATTTAAGGAGGAACCAAACAGAGAGCAAATAGAAGTCCCGAGCCTCCACCCAGCCGCTGCCACTCAGCTGGGTGTCACCCCAGGACAGGCCAACCACCGCCCTCTCACGACGGTTGGAAAGCCTATACCAGGGGGGGAATGGTCCGAAACATCCATCCTGGGTACAGCATGTCCCCTAGAGCTCTCACCTCTAGGGGCAGCAGATGAAGTTCAGGCCACCCTCTCACTGTGGCCAGTACCCAGGGAACTCTGAAACCTTTGGGGCCGATATGTGAATGGCAATAGAGAACAGTCCGAAGGCAGGGATGGAATCGTATATTACATCATCAAAGTCTGCACTACTAGGTGGCCAAATCCTTCGCTGCTCTGTCCTTCGAAAAAGTTGATCATGGCCAATTCTGCAGTCATTGGGGTCTTCCAAATTATCTAGTTCTTTTGGGTCAACAAATCCAATGGCACCAGCCAGAGTCACAACTGGTATCACGGGAAACATAGATCTTTCAAAGGACCATTGGGCTCCCCTGGGGTCCACCGGGATTAACCGGCTAGCCCAGGGACCCTCGAGGCCACCAACAGAAGTAAGAGTACCAGGCCATCCAGAAAAAAAACAAAGCAAGCAGAGGAAACAATAAGTTGATTACAGCGTCGCCGCTGAGCCACCAGGGCCACCGCCACCACCGGAGCGTTGTTGCAGACGCCGCCGCCATTGCTGCCGCCGCCAGGACGCTGATGGAGCCGAGAATAAACAATCGGTGGAGAGGGAGGCCTAAGGCGGCCCCGGCACAACGCCGCCGCCGCCGCCGCCGCCATCCCCGTCGCAATCCAAGCGAGCCAGGAACGCCGCTGCCGCCACAGCCGAGGGAGACCAGGCCAACCACTGAAGCGGCCCGAACGGCCCGAAACGCCTCCACCGAGACCGACAGAGGCGAGGGACCATCCGAAGGCCGGCTCCACAACCGCCGAGGACGCCCAGCGAACGGTCGATGGAAAGGCAGGCCCAAAACGGCCCCGGAGAACGCCGCCGCCGCCGCCGTCCCCGTCGTCTCCGGAACGTACCAACAACGCCGCCGTCGCCACAGCCGAGGGAGAGCCGCGAAAGACCGAGCCGGACACAGAAGCGGCCCGGAACGGCCTGAAACGCCTCCGCCAAGGCCGCCAGCAGCTAGGGACCTCCCGTGAACGCCGGGTCCGCCACCGCCGAAGACGCCGCTGCCGAAGCCGCCGGCCGCCGCAACCACCAGGCCCGCGAAAACGGCCCGAAAAACGCCCGAGGGAGCAGGTAGGCGCCACCAGCCTCCAGTCGAAAAAACGGCAGAGCTGGCAGCTAACGGAGTCGAAAACCTTCATCCTTCAGCTGCCTAAGCAATTGCACTCACTATCCCCCAACCCAGAGGGTGCAAGCACCCCTGGGGGGCTCCTAGGACACCTATTTTCTGAGACTTGCAGAGCTCACATATACACCGACCACAAGCCCCTTCTGGGCATATTCACGTGGAACAAGCTAACCCCGCAAATACTTTCACCTAGAATACTGCGTTGGTCAACCTTCTTGTCAGCTTATTCGTTCCAATTAATCCATAAGCCGGGAAAAGAATTAGGACACACAGACGGGCTCAGCAGGCTGCCCCTGCCTGACTCAGATCCAGACCCAGCTCCAGCTGGGCGTATTCTGGCAATCACAGAACTTCCAGATACCCCCTTGACAGCTAAGGACATCTCCTCGGCTACAGCCACTGACAAAATTTGCAGCCGAATATATCAATGGGTCTCCGCAGGATGGCCAACCACTTGCCCGGGGGAGGAATTTAAGCCATTTTATGCTAGACGACACGAGCTATCAGCCCACCTAGGGTGCCTTCTATGGGGAAACAGGGTGGTAGTTCCCCAAAAGCACAGAGAAAAGACCCTATTAACACTTCACGAGGGCCACCCCGGGATCATAAAAATGAAAGCCCTAGCAAGGAGCTATGTGTGGTGGCCAGACATAGACAGCAACATTGAAAATTATGTCGCGGGCTGTTACCCATGCCAATTGACAAGATCAGCCCCACCTCAAAACACACCACACAGATGGGAGACAACTAAGAACCCATGGTCCAGGGTCCATCTGGATTTCGCCGGACCATTCCAGGGGCAAACATTCCTAATTGCAGTAGATAGTTTTTCAAAATGGCTCAAAATTGCCCCAGTCCACAGCATCACCACTACCAATACAATCCAGGCTTTACGGGGGTTTTTCGCTACACACGGCCTCCCTGACACCCTTGTTACTGACAATGGACCCCAATTTACATCTCGCGAATTTCAGATATTCACGAGGGGCAACTCTATTAAACACGTTACATCAGCTCCCTTCCACCCCTCCTCCAACGGGATGGCTGAAGTCATGGTAAGGTCCACCAAAGACGCCCTCAGAAAAATAGTACAGGGCAACTGGCATCGCAGACTCTCCCAATACCTTCTTGCCCAGCACACCACTCCATGCACCGCCACTGGAAAATCACTGGCGGAACTACGATGGGGACGAAGGCTGATCACCCGACTGGATAGAATGCACCTGGACAGAGGCAACATCGAAATCGAACAACCCCTTCCGTCAAGAACATTTTCCATAGGCCAAACCGTATGGGCCCGTAACTATGCATCGGGACCAAAATGGCTGCAAGGCACCATAATCGACCAAACAGGGCCACTCTCATACATTATACAGACTCAATTCAATGGACACATCCGCAGACACATAGACCAATTATGGAACCGGCAACCCCAAAACATCCCGCCACCAACCCCGCCCCGCACATCACCCCCACAAATGACAACCGGAACCCGTCAAATTCCCACATTCCACCAACCAGCACTGGGGGAAGGGGAAACAAGAGAACGACGGAACCCCAAGACGCTCCTGCCGAAGGAGGCAACCACCAACTTATTACCCCCCGTAGATAGGGCTCGCAACTTGGGAGTCCTCCTAGATTCACGGCTCACCTTGGAAGATCACATGGTGGCTGTGACTAGGAGGGCTTTCGCCCAGGTTCGCCTGGTGCGCCAGTTGCGGCCCTATCTAAGCCGGGATGATTTATGCACGGTCACTCACGCGCTCGTGACCTCTCGTCTAGACTACTGCAACACTCTCTACATGGGGCTTCCCTTGAGGACCACCCGGAGGCTCCAACTGGTACAGAATGCAGCCGCGAGAGTTGTGTTGGGAGTCTCCTGATACTCCCATGTCACACCTCTGCTCCGTGAGCTGCATTGGTTGCCAGTTGTCTTCCGGGTGAGATTCAAGGTGCTAGTAATGGTGTTTAAAGCCCTACATGGCATGGGTCCGGAGTACCTTAGGGAACACCTGCTGCCGGCGTCTACTTCCCTCCGCCCTGTGCGTTCCCACAGAGAGGGCCTCCTCAGGGTGCCACCGGTCAGAGAATGTCGACTGGTGGCCCCCAGGGGGAGATCCTTCTCTGTGGGCGCCCCGGAGCTATGGAACCAGTTACCGGTTGAGCTCCGGTCGGCGCCCGATCTTCGCTCCTTTCGCCGCGATCTGAAAACATACTTGTTCGAGCAAGCCGGCCTGGCCTGAGGGGGGATTGGTGGGGTTTTTTACTATTTTTATTGGGGTTTTTTAGTATGTATTAACTGTATTTTTAATCAGGCATGTATTTAATTACCTTTTATCTTTTGTAAATCTCTGTGTTTTATTCTTGCCCTGTACACCGCCCTGAGTCCTTCGAGAGAAGGGCGGTATAGAAATATTAATAAATTAAATTAAATTAAATTAAACTTATTTGCGAGACTATGAATGGCGGGGTAACACACAACAACATAAGGAGAGGAATTGCACCAGTTTGGGGGAGGGGTAAGGGGTGATATGTATTCATATGTTAATTGTATTAACTGTTAGTTATGTTACATCAAGTTATGAAATGGTTTTAAACGCTACGTGAGGTAAATCACCATTGACAGTTCAGCACGCGGCAATTTGACAGCTGTCAAATTGCTGGTAGCAACTACGCAGGCGCAACGTTGACAGCTCCACACGCGGGCCCGAGCTGTCAGAAACCAACGCAGACGATTGGCCCATCCGGCGAGCGGGAAAGCAGCGGGTCCAGGATTGGTGGAACCAACGAACAGCGGGCTATAAAAGGGAGCTGTAACCCCACTACCTTGCCTTGGTGTACCTCAATAAATCTAAGTAGCCGAGCCTGCTGTCTCCGCGTACTCCTTGACCTACACAAACTACAATCCTCTTGTCTGGTTCAATAAAGATGCATACATTAAAGAATGGAAGAATAACCAGTCTGAAATGTATGTACCTTGAATATTTTAATAGCTATCATTCTATTATTATAAGCAGGGCAGGAGGTGATTTTCAACATACCATCTGAAGCCTCCAAACCTTAAAATCAGTTGTAAGGTGAAAAACTGAATATGTTTAGGATACTGAAGTGTAGGACTCATATTGTCTAAAATTCTCAATTCCTGGAAAAACGTATTCTCAGATTCCTCCTATCCCCGTTGGTTAAAATTTCCCTAATACTTTGGTTGCTGGACAAAATTGTGAGATTTCTTTTTTGGCAATTTGGAAATAAGTCTGATAAAATATGATTTCAACTCATTCAGATTTGTTAAAGTACCAGATTTGGAGCTTCTCTCCCCGCATAACGCTCCGGGATCAGCAGAACTAATACTGCACAAATCAACCCAGAGAGGTGATTTGAAAAGTGCATTGGAGTGTTATAGGAGCCACATCTTCTGCGCAGTTGTTTCAAAAGCCTTCCCCAATGCTTTGTGTGGAGAATAACTACAGTAAATATGGAGATTTCCAAGTTACGTTGATGCACTGAAGATTTATAGGAATCATCCTGTCCTCTAAATGTTAATACTATGTTTTATAAGCTGAGCAACATTATAGAAGGAAAAAGGGAGCTTTTCTCAGGCAACTGGAATAAATCTGGTTGGCAGCTGCTTCCCCATTGCTCTTGCAAAGTGATGATTGAGTTACAGTAATCTTTAAATATTTTGGGGGTACCTTCAAGTCAGTGTTGACTATTGCCTGGGCAGGCCCCTGTAGAGATTTTTTGGTAAGATTTTCAGAAGTGGTTTGCCTTTGTCTTTTTCTAGGCCTAGGGTGACTGGTCTCTCTCTCAATAGTGACTGGTCCAAGGTCGTTCAACTTGCTTTACACTCAAAGTGAGTCTAGAACTCACAGTCTCCTGGTTTCTAGCCTGGTGCTTTAACCACTACACTAAACTGGCTCTTCTAAATACTTTAGGTCCACATTAATTGATGACATCTGCACTGATTTCAACTTGCCCACATCTAAAGATCAGCCATCTCTCTGCTGGTAACATATATTAGATTGACAGTTAAAGGAATGGAATTAAAATAACAATCTGCAGTGGGACATCGTTTTACTGTGTAATCTACATACAATCTGCAGTAGTCTAAGATTTGAGTTTCTTACTAGAACCTTGTTGAATAGCACCATTCCATTCATAAAATCCATTTCCATGCTTACCCCAGAAATATAAATTATTGTTAAAACATCCCAAAGAATTGACTGTCCAAGGAGAGTCAATCCCTAATATATATATTAATTTGTTCTATTGAAGAACTGCTATTATTATTAGAAAGTGTTTTTCTACAACTTAATCAGAATCTGCTTTCTTCTAATTTAATCCTAGTTCCAAGTCCTGGCATGAAGAGAACATGGTTTCCATCATGTAGCACCTGGCCAATATTTGAAGAATAGTATCACAGCACCACTCAAGGTTTTCCTTTCAAGACTAAACATTTAAAATTCCTTCAGTATCTCTTCATCAGGATTAATGATCATTCCTAAAGTGTGGTGCCCAGAACTGGATGCAATACTTGAGGTAATTTAGTAGAACAATTAGTCTTATGATTTGGAAACTGTACTTACCATGATATATCCTAATTTTGTATTTGTAGCCACATCTCACTGTTGACGCATGTTCAGTTTTAGATCTATATTCAAGATCTTTTTCATTAGTATTATTGCCAGGTTTCCAAGCCAGGTATGTACATTTTATTTCTGTTTTCTAATAGAAGAAGTTTCTTAAATTTCATTCTGTTACTTCCAGACCATTTTTCTAACTCTCTCACAAGTACAGGCAGTCCTCGCTTAATGGCCACACAGTTTTGTGACTAGGTAACATGGTCATTAAGCAAAACATGTGACTTCATTGGACTTACAACATCAGTTCTGCTACAATCATTAAGCAATTCACTCACCGTCACTAAGTGAGACATCATGCACCACAACTTGCGATTTTACTGCCAGCTTCACCATTAACTTTGCCTGTCATTTTCAGCACCATCATAACTTCAAACAGTTGCTAAGGGCGGTTGATAACTGAGGACTGCCTGTATTATTATATAATTATCATTCTGATATATAATTATTATTTTGAATCTTACTTCTGTTTTCTATATAATTAACTATCAGACAAAACTGCAGATCTGATAAACATTATCTCCATTCCACCATCCCAATCATTGGCAAAAATATTGAAGAATACACAGATCAAGACAGAACTTCGTGGCACCAAACCTGATGTCTACCTCCAGTATGATAAGGAAACATTGATGAGCATTCTTTGGGTGTTATGTTTTCAATCCAGCTACATGTGCATTTAACTGTCATGCCATTTATTCCACACTTAACCAACCTCCTGATCAGAATGTCATGAGATACTTTGAAAAATGCTTATCTGAAATTAAGGCAAATTATATCCATAGCATTCCCATACCCTACTAAGAAAGTTACCCAACCAAAGGTTAATCTGGAAATATTTCTTTACATATCCACGCTGACATCTGACAATTATTTAATATACTTCAAGGTGCTCATAGATCAATTGTGTTATGACCTATACTAGAATCTTCCCAGGTAGCAATATTAAAGTATTGTTATTCCCTGGGTATTCCTTCCCACAACTTTTTTGAAGATACATACAACATATACCCTCCTTTAATTATATGACACTATTCTCCAGGGTTTCCATAAAATATTATGTGTATGTATCACACACACACACACACACACATCCATGTGCCAGTATGTGTGTATGTGTATGTGTATTCTGCAAGACTATCAGCAAGTTTCTTCAATATAGTGGGAAGTAATTTATCTAGCTCAGGAGAGTAAACTTCAAAATAAAGAGATATTCCCTTTAGCCCGCTGTTCACAATTGCCTTGTGGAATATATATTCTTCTTTCAGAGTACACTGAAAGAAATTAGATGTTGAATAGTTCTTCCTTTTCTTTGATAACTGTTAGCTTCTTGCCAGCAGCTTATAAACAGATTCTTTTATCTTACTTTTATTTTGAACCAAAAGATGTTCTTTTTTCTCTCTCTTAGCATTATTTACTAACCTCTACTAATTTTGAGCTTTAGCCTTTCTGACACCACTTTTATAACCACAGGCTATACTGTGGTCTATCCTTATTTCCAATTCCTGCATGTATTCTCTTTTGTTGTTAGAAAATCACTAAGTTTTTGCGTAGTCACATTGGTGCCTTCTGCTGTTTTTCATGTTTCCCCATTAACATAGTTTGAAAATTGTCCTTTTGGTATCACTTTTTTTTAGCAATCCAAAGTGCCTTGATTTTTTTTTTTCCTATTCATTTCTCCCAATTTGGAATTCTACATATTGTTTCAGATTTTTTTAAATGGGTTTTCTTAGGTTCAGGTTATTTTAGACTACATACAACTTTATTTTTCCCTCAAAATCAAGTCAAATCTATTATTACATTGTTATTTTTCCAAAACCTTTATTTCCACTTCCTTGGCTAAGTTCTCCCTATTGATTAGTATCAAGACAAGGATATTTATTCTACTTGTGTCTTCCTCCACTCTCTGAAGAAGAAAGCTTCAGCAAGAATAGTTAGGATATTTCTGGGAAAACAATGTTTGGGAGAATTTATTTTCTAACAGATGTTGTGGTGATATGAATCTTCCACTGCTACTTTATACCTCTTTGAAAGCTCTTCAGTTTGCCTCATCATTATCCATGCCTTCTTCCTAGTTTGCTAGATCATAATAGACAACAATAATGTTGCTTCTATTTGCTCCTCCACTTATTTTAACTCAAGATTTTTTAGAGTATTACCAAATTCATTCACTTGGGTTCTTGAGGAAAAATGGATAGCTGTAACATACAATACACATTGTTCTTTCTTTTCTTTTCTTTGAACAAATTGCATCTTTCAATTGCAAAACTTCAATCACAAGAATCATTGTGCCAGATTGCCATTATACTTATTATTTCTTTACTTGCACTAAGAGTTTAAACTCATTTTATTTCCCATACTCCATACAAAAATCTTTTAAGTCTGATGCTTTACAACAACACTTATATTGGTTCCTACTGTAAAGTAGCTCTAGCCTTCATCTGAAATCCTTTCTTCGGGGCTTTTATTCCCACCAAGATTCAGTTTAAAATTCTAATCACATTCATCATATTTAGGCCTAACATATTTTTACAAGTCCTTGTAAGATGCAACCCATCTTGTTCCAGTAGTTTATCCTTCAGTTAATTTACGCTGTGATTATAGGTATCTATGGCAAGTCATGATTGTACCAAAATGTGGACTGAGACATTTCAGCATAATTTCCATCTTTCATACTACTTGTGCTGGGACTTTGCATGTAAGGAATGACTATGCAGTCATAACGTTGTGACACACATTTCATTACTTTCCTGTCCTCCTGAGAATCCTAAGACTGGCATCTCCCTATTGTTCCTATGCACACAGCCAATCACTGATTTTTTTAGTTTTCTTGGCTTTTCTAGTTCTCTTTCATGAACCATAAGGCTGGATATGAACTTCCAGAGCCCATAAGATCTTGAGCTTTTTCCCTAGATCTCCAAAGTCTATGGTACATAGTTCTATCTGTTCTTGCAATAACTTCCCTCTCCACATGGATTAACAAGAAGGGTAATTTTCCATGGACTTGGTAAGACCTAGACGTTGTTCTGCAACTAGCAAACATTATAAGCCAATGCAGATGTGTTTACTTGGCATTTATTTTTTTTCAGGTCCTTGCCTTTTATTTGTCTTTAAATTTTACAATACAGTTTGCTTATAACCTTAGAACCTTGGGCATGAACATGAAACCAACAATTTTTTAAAAAACAGCACACATAATAAATAGCTTATTGCCAACTACTTCAACTCATTTTTTTTTATTTTTGTCTTCTTACAGACTCCTACTGTGATTTCTCTGCTCTTCAGGAATTCACCATATTGACTTCTTTTCCCCCAGAAAGCTCAGATCCTGTTTCTACAGTGAAGGGCTGAATGCTATTTCTGAGTCAAAGCAATGCATAACATCACCTGTGTCTCTTGCTCCTGAGTGTCACTCACAACACTGAGCTCTTTCCTTTGTCTTCCTTATGGACAGTTGCTTCTTCTGTCAACTCCTGTTATTGTGTTTTTCCTTGATAAATCTTCGTCCTTCCTCATGAGCTCTATGGCCACTTGCTGTTCCAATCCTCAAGCAGAAATGCAACATAGGTGGCTGCTGATTTTCTGATTGCAAGCCTGGGAATTCTGCTGCTATCTTGGAGGTAGAAACTTTAATCAAGTACCATCAAAACTGTACAGACAAAGAGAATTGCTCTAGCAGCAGGCCTTTTACTCAGTGGAACAGACTTCTCCTAGACTTCCGAATGGAGGAAGGGATTGGAGAGGACGAGACATTTTATTTTTTACTTTATGTATTTTATTTCCAGTATTTTGACACTGCCAGAAATCTACATTTCTATAAACAAAGACCCCAGTAAGAAAATTAAGATAGTAACTCTCAAAGCAATTAATGAAATTAAAATTAATCACCCCCAAATTGATAGACAGTATAGAGTAGATTTTAATCTCTAAAGATTATTGTCACATTCTGAGCAGGGACTGAGTTGATAAGAGAGCCAGATCTCAAGGCGACATATTCCCAAGGGTTGGGGGATCATTAGAGAAAACTTGCTGCTAAATCTTCTATGCCTCCTTCTCTCCTAAACTAATTCAACCTGGAGTATTCTTTCTCAAACAGAGCAGACAGACTGAACAGAACCAGCTTGGAGAAGAGTGTGTTGTAACTGCCGAGGATATTTTCCTTTAGGACACTATGAGTTAAAACCAGCACTTTGAATTGTACTATTGCAAGCCAAAACACCCAAAGCACCCAGAAAATAGGTGTTATATTGTCTGGGCATTGAGTTGGTTTGAAAAGAAGTTTGAAAAGTTCTCATGATTCAACTTCCAAACAACTCTACCTGAATGATTGACAATTTTCATCAACATACTGTAGGTATATCATTTTCCACTGATCTTCAGTTGTAGACCCAGGTAGTGGGCATTGCAGTGATAAAATTTGGAAGTATTAGGGGCATGAGCATCGCCAAAACCTCTCACTGAACTAGAGTTGCACCTGGCTCACCAGCCAAAGCTGGACAAAGGCATGCCTGGTCCCCATTTCTCTTTGCCCTTCTACTTAAGGCTGCACTCAAGTCATGTTTCCCTTCTTCTCTACATTCAGAATGGGTGCATGCTAGTACAAGTGATTTGTCCTTCTGTGAAAACTGAGTCAATAAACACTTCAATACTTGGTCTAAAACAGGGGTGTCAAACTCAATTTCATTGAGGGCCACATCAGCATTGTGGTTGCCCTCAGGGGGCCGGGTGGGTGTGGCCAGGGTGAGCATGGCCTACTGGGTGGGCATGGCTGGAGTGCGTGTGGCCTACTGGGTGGGCATGGCCAGCTCTACATGATTCATGTCAAGGGTACCTATGGGGGCCTGGGCAGGAGTGGGATAGATCTAAAGGTCTCTGACAGAAGGAGATGGGACCGGGGCAAGTGCCAAGGCATGGTCCACTGGAGGAGCCTTACTGTTCCTCTCAGGCCATGCGGGCGGCTGGATGGTGGCACGGAGGTCAAATGCCCAACCCTCAAGCACCCGCGGCATTAAGCCCAGCCCCAATTCCCCAAGGGGGCACCCAGTTGCACTTACCTCAAGGCTGCTGCTGCTGTGCTTGCTCTCCTTAGCCAGGTTGCTCATGATAGGTATGAGGGCAAAGTCAAGAGGGAAGCCCACTCCCTCTCCATGTGTGGAGACCTGGCTTTGTATCCAAAACTTCCCTAGCAATAGGATGGGAGACCCCCCAGGATAGGCCAGGAGGAGGGGGCAAGGGGATGGTGAAAGGGCAGCAGGGAAGGACTAAGGCAGGACTTCCCTCAGACCCTCCCTTCCTTCCTTCCTTCCTTCCTTCCTTCCTTCCTTCCTTCCTTCCTTCCTTCCTTCCTTCCTTCCTTCCTTCCTTCCTTTGAGTGGAGGGAAAATATTTGAGATGAGGGAGGGAGGAAAACAGGCAAGAAACGCAGCTGGGGAAGTGGCATCATTCATGAGGAATGAAGAAATTCACCATTGCCTGGAAGTGGCCAGCACATGGCCCTCGGCTACTTCACATATCCGGCTTGGTGGGCTCTGGGGGAGGGGATGCCATGAGCAGCATGAGAGTCGATGTTACCTGCACAGTGCTGCCCAGCCCCCCAGGCTGCCCGGTTTTGGAAGGGAGCGGAGTGCTCTCCTCACAGTGTGGTGAGGCTGAGCTGGGTGGCATGAATCTAAAGAGAAGTGCAATGCTGCCCAGCCCCTAGCCCAGGGGTCGGCAACCTTGGCTCTTTTATGACTCGTGGACTTCAACTCCCAGAATTCCTGAGCCAGCATAGCTGGCTCAGGAATTCTGGGAGTTGAAGTCCACGAGTCATAAAAGAGCCGAGGTTGCCGACCCCTGCCCTAGCCTGTTCGAAGTAGGGAGGGCCATGTGCTGGCCACTTCCAGGCAATGGTGCCTTTCTTCATTCCTCACAAAGGGTGATACCTCCCTAGCGTGCACCCAGTGGGCGGGGCCGATGCAGCAGGGCAGCCTTGTGGAGCTAAGAGTGAATGCATTTCAGCATAGATGGCCACCACGAAATTGTACATTGGCTTCTGGCCAGCCTGGGCCAGGGCCAAGGCAGTGGGGGCCGTTCCCTCACTGTTTCCAGGATGGGTTCGTGGGCCACATGAAACCACTCTGCGGGCCGCATCCGGCCCCCAGGCCTTGTGTTTGACATGTCTGGTCTAAAAGAAGTCTGACAGTAGAATAGCAGATAACGCATCTCTTGAGGATGGTGAGCACAGTAGGAAAAACTCTATTATTAGACTATCTCATTAAAACCATATTTGTCCGCCCTTCCTTCCTTCCTTCCTTCCTTCCTTCCTTCCTTCCTTCCTTCCTGACAGAAGCAGAGACTTTATAATTTTAAGTAACTAAACAGAGCTTTTAAAAACAATATCTTGTGATTGACTCTTCTTCCTCCCAAAGCAGAGGGAAGGACAGTAAATGAATATGTGAGAATGGAAACTGAGGTTTATTGGCAAGAACAAGCTTGATTATAACCAAAAGGGCAACTATGAGGGAATTGTGAGATATAGGTAGTCCTCAGTTTACGACTGATTGTGACTGAAATTAACAATGGACTCAGGAAGAGGACTTATGACATGGATTTGAATTGCTAGTGAGTGTGGGATTTACTCCGTTTGATGGCTGATCCATATAGTTTATCTCAATACGTTCTTTTGCATTCTCTATGCAATGTACGTATTTTATCTCTATTGTATGTGACTAATAATGACTGATGTGTCTATTGATGGCCAACAATAGATACATAGAATTACACCACATTGATAAAGAAGGAAATTAAAAGGACAGAACACTTCTTCTACAGACCCACATACAAATAAGCAGAGATTAATACTAAACAATCAGGTAGAAATAATACCAAAATCAAGGAATTACTAAGGAGGAAACCACATCCCTACCAAAACTGGCAGGGCAGCTTATGTCATATAAACAGGGACAAACACCTCCCCCCATTAATGTTGCCTAGTCTGGTTCAGGTAATCCTCAATTTATGACCATAACTGAGCCTGGAATTATAGTTATAAGTTGTGTTGGTCATTAAATGGGTTATCATGTGACAACCTGATTTTACAATTTTTTGCAGAGGTTGTTCAGGAAATTGTTAAGCAAATGCCATGTTTGTTAAGCAAAACCATTGTCTGCAATGGGTGGTTTTTTGCTGGAAATCAGAACTAAATGTGGTTTCCACCAAAAAAAACCAAGTCATATATTATAGACATGTGACCCCACAATGTTGCAAATGGCCATAAATACAAGCTGGTCACTGAGCATCCAAATTGCAATGTGTGACTGCAAGGTGGTGTGGCAGCCATTAGAACTTTGCATCCCAGTCATAAGTATCTTTTTTTTTGTGTTCCTGTAACTTCAAATGATCACTAAGCAGCTGGTCCTAAATTTGAGAACTACTTGTAATGAAATATCTGCAAGCAAACAACCAAGCTCAGAAAGTGCCTCCATTTAGAATATTATTTTTTATTTAGTTTGATATGGGATGGGGGGGGGAGAGAAAAACGTATGGAGACCTGGACTACTTGCATAAAACAGTCACCTCAGTTTTATATATCTATACAAAAATGCAGATGATACCACTCTAATGGCAGAAAGTGAAGAGGAACTAAAGAGCCACTTGTTGCGAGTGAAGAAGGAGAGTGCAAAACTTGGGTTGAAACTAAACATTAAGAAAACCAAGATCATGGCATCTGGCCTTCTCAATTCCTGGCAAATAGATGGGGAAGAAATGGAGGTAGTGACAGATTTTATTTTCCTGGGCTCCAAGATCACTGCAGATGGGGACTGTAGCCAAGAAATTAAAAGACGCTTGCTCCTGGGGAGGAAAGCCATGGCAAATCTAGACAGCACACTAAAAAGCAGAGACATCACCCTGTCAACAAAAGTGCGTATAGTCAAGGCTATGGTCTTCCCAGTTGCAATGTATGGCAGTGAAAGCTGGACCATAAGAAAGGCTGAGCGCCAAAGAATTGAAGCCTTTGAACTATGGTGCTGGAAAAGACTCCTGTGAGTCAAACCGGTCAGCCCTAGTCTAGAGGAGATCAACCCTGACTGCTCTTTAGAAGGCCAGATCCTGAAGCTAAAACTCAAATACTTTGGCCACCTAATGAGAAGGAAGGACTCACTGGAGAAGAGCCTAATGCTGGGAAAGATTGAGGGCAATAGAAGAAGGGGACGACAGAGGATGAGGTGGCTGGATGGAGTCACTGAAGCAGTAGGCGTGAGCCTAAATGGACTCCAGAAGATGGTAGAGGACAGGAAGGCCTGGAGGAACATTGTCCATAGGGTCGTGATGGGTCGGACACGACTTCGCAACTAACAACAACAACACAAAACTTAGCCCGCGGTGGCTACCAGCCTCGGACTTTCCCAAAATCCCCACGGCAGGACGCAATGGGACCCAACTCAAATACAAAACCTGCAGGAACTGGAAGCTTTTCTGAAGGGATAGCGGTGGCTGGGGTCGGGGTCGCTCGTACAGGTTCGTGCGGACTCGGGGACACGTATCGACGCTCCCCATAACAACCGCGCAGCTGAGCCCGACGGCACACCGGACCAGCGTCTCTGCCTTCGCGGAGCGCTCGTCGGGCGCTGTTGCCGGCGTGGGCCACTAGGTGGCAATAGGTGGCAATGCCGGCCTCTCTCTTTCTCCGCCTATCCCTGGCTGAGGTTGCTGCCGCCGCCGCTCTGCTGATCCTGGCTCACTCCGCTGCCGAGCCAGGAGCGGGAGGGTAGCAAGCGAAGACGCGCCCGCCGAAGCAAGCCGGAGCCCTACCCCTTGGAGAGAGAGGCACCCGGCGGCTGTCCTCCAAACCCCCGCTGGCTCGCCTTCGGGATGTTGGAGAGAGGCGAGAGCGGGGTAGCCCGCTGCCTCCCGCCATCATGAGAACCGCTCGGGAGACGAGTTGAGGAGGACTCGGGGAGGGGAGAAAGCCCCCAGACCGGATTCCCCCTCCCCAAAACTTTTCGTTCGGCCCTGAACGCCAGCTGCGGCGCTCGCCGAGAGAAAACTTCGCTCCTCCCTCTGGGATTGGATAGGTGTGACGGCGGATCTCTCGTCGCCGCTACTCGCTCGCTCCGCACGGCTCTCCTTCCCGAAGCCTCCGAGTATGTTTTGAGGAGCCCGGACCTCTGAATATTTCCTCTCAGACTTCTCCCTTCCGTCTCCCCTACTGAGCCACCCTGTTGAGCTTCTGCGATCCCACGGACGCGGCGGCGGCGGCGGCTCCGTCTCCTCCTTCTTCTCCTTCTCCGCGGCTGCTGCTGCTGCTGCTGCCGATTCTGCCCCGCAGTGCAGGATCGTTTTCTCCCTTTCGACCAAGTCCTTTGGCAGGATGGCGATGGGGGGTGGTTGACCGATGTCGCAGCCTCCCACTCGTCCTCAGACTTTGGGGGAAGAATTCATCGGCCAAGTGAGGTGACCAGGATTAAATCACACCCTCTCTCCCCGATATCTCTTAAGCCTTCTTGGGAATCGAGCGAGTGTCCAGGGCGGTCTTGACCGAGAAGGCGGTAAAAAGTGAGAGGGCGGAAGCTGGCTACCCCCGTCGCAAAATCTTCCGGCCCGTTTTGGAAGGCAGCAGGAGCGAAACGCGGGATTATAGGTGGACAGATCTTTCACAAGACCTTCCCCAAACTCCTGAAGTTCTCTTCCATCCTCAGCCTTGCTCCGCCTCTGGGAAACCATGGCCGGGATTGGCAGCTGCGGAAGGATACTGTGTGGCGCGCTCTTTGCTCTTCTGGGCATCTCTTCGGTCAAAGGCCAAGGTAATTCGAGGGGGATGTCTGGTCGCGGAGTCTCTAACACAGCGTTTTCCAACCTTAGGAACTTGAAGATGCGTGGACTTCAACTCCCAGAATTCCCCAGCCAGCATAGCTGGCTGGGGAATTCTGGGAGTTGAAGTCCACGCATCTTCAAGTTCCTAAGATTGGAAAACGCTGCTCTAACAGACCGTTTTTGTCTTTGTAGTTCCGGTGAGTGGCATATGGGTGGGCAACACCGAGGGGGCCTAAGTTGCCGGGAGCTGCTGGATGGCAACAGCCGCGATTACCTGCAATACTTCGGATGGGGGAAATGCATTTGACTTTTTTCTAAGGAGTTAAGCGTGATGAACTTGATCGATTTCTCTTCTTCCCCCCCCCCTCTCCCCTTCAGTTTGTGATTGGTTAATGGAGGGGGCGAGGTGGATAAAAGAGATCGTGAGGACCTGGGAACTTAAGGCGCCTTTTCCCCCCTCCCCCTCCATTTGGTTCGATCAGTGTTTGGACGGAGGTGGTGGGGAAGCGCCGGTGATTTGTTACGAGTGGAGAGAGAACAAGGAGTCGTGGGGAAGTTTCATGCCTGATGGTTTGCAGGAATGAAACGTTTTTTTTCAAAAGTAATCAAGAGATCAAAACAAAGTGTGGAAGAGAGAGAGAGAGAGAGAGAGAGAGAGAGAGAGAGAGAGAGAGAGAGAGAGAGAGAGAGAGAGAGAGAGAGAGAGAGAGGCAGACTCCAGACATTTAAGGAAGATTTAAAAAGATCTTTAAAGGGAGAGGGGCAGTAGACTAGAAAGGGCATTGCACAGTGTGTATTTGTGTGCGTGTGTGTGCGCGTGTATAGCGGATCTAAACCTGCTTGAAAATAACTGGTATTCGAGTTTACCAAAAGATGAAACAAGATAGCCCTCGGCTCATGAGGACAAAAAGAAATCTAAAATCTGTTGTTGGATGGTATCTCGATTAGAATCAAACGCAATGCAAAGCTCACCGTGAGGTGCGGAAGACTTAATCCGAGTAAGTGTGAAAGCCGAGTTGTTTGTTTTCCACCAATATATACAGGATTGGGCTGCGCAATTTCGGAGGGCGAAGAAGAATTCGGCTAAGCTAAAAGCTGTAGTATCCCCGGGGCGGAAGGCATTTTTCTTAAAAGCCCGAGCCGTCTCTGCCTCGGAAGAAACTCGGCGGCTTTTCCTATGCCAGCAGCCAAAAGGCTTCCGCGGCGGCTTTTTCTGAGGGATCCGTTGCCTTGGTTGGTGTGCTTACGTGTTGGGGAGCGCGTGTGTGAGAAGAGTGAGTGTCATACTACGAAGCCGGCTGCCCTGGGATACCGAGAACTTCCCGGGGTACAGAATGCAACACGTGGGGGTGTCAGCCCTTTAGAGATGTGTGGAAGAGAGCTTGGCAGAGAAAAAGGACCCGTTCCTGTCCCTCCCGAAGAAACCTTGGTTTTCCCCTCAGAGAGATGGGAATCTCCTCCAGACGCGCGCTGTCTCTCGCCAAAAATAAAGCTGGCGACGGCGCGGTGCTAAAAAAGGCGGGAGGGAGGGAGGTTGACCTCTTTTTCTCCCCCCAGTGCGTTGCCTGGAGAGAAATGCATTTCAGACGCCGCTTACAGGTGGGCCGGGCTCTAAAAGCAGCCCGGGGACGGGGGGGGCGAAGTAGGGGGCTCGCCCGAGGAGCGTCGTTGCGCCTCCGAGCCTCAGGCTTCGGTCTCTTCCCCAGCCGCCGTCTCCTCCTCCTCCTCCCGCGTCCTCCGCTTGGAGTGAGGCGCCTGGCGGATTTGGCTGGAGGAGCCAAAACAGAGGCTCGCTCTCTCTTTCGGAGGCATTCCGGCGGGCGGGGCTGGAGAAACCGAGACCTGCCACCTTCTTCTTTCCCCCGCCCCGTCCCCTTCTCTCTTGAGAGCGCCAGGGTTTCATGAACACCGATATTGTACCCTCAAGCCGGTGCTCTCCGGAGCCCTTGAGCAGCGTTTTCCAACCTTAGGAACTTGAAGATGCGTGGACTTCAACTCCCAGAATTCCCCAGCCAGCATAGCTGGCTGGGGAATTCTGGGAGTTGAAGTCCACGCATCTTCAAGTTCCTAAGGTTGGAAAACGCTGCCCTTGAGGACTACAACTCTGATTATTTCCCAGCTTTTTTTGGTTGAGGTGCGGGGGGGGGGGGTAGAAGAGAGGTTGCCAAACAAGTATGTGGAGAGGGGATTTCTCTCTCTCTCTCTCTCTCTCTCTCTCTCTCCTCTCTCTCTCTCTCTCTCTCTCTCTCTTAAAAATCCACTTGTTAAAAGATCTTTTAAAGGGTATGGTGACTTGCAAAAGGAAAGGGGTGTGTGTGTTGTTTGATGTCCTGCAAAAGAAAAAAAGGAAGATTGTTTGAGGGGGTGGGGGGGAGGAAGAGAAAAGGAGAGGAAAAAAGTAAGGCAGAGATTTTTTTAAAAAAATAATTTATTAAATATTATATTCTTGGTATCCAGTATGAATCGGAAAGTAAATTAGGTTGGCTACTTTATGGAGTTAAATTTCATTTTTTCCCCCTTGACTATGGCCACAATAAAGGTTGGATTGACTTATGGCCAATTCCTATAAGCACACTTTTTCTCTTATCTTCTCCTTTTACAGTATGAAATCCTTGGTGTTCTCAGGACTTTCTTGAGGTCTCCTTGCTCCCCCCTCCTTTCCCCCCCCCTTTGGGTTGATTCAATATTTGGTTAATTATTCAAATATTCACTTTAAATAACTCGAGCAGGTTTTACAATGTGCATTTATATATCTCATCCAAACACCTTCCTCAATCCTCGTTTTCTCTCTCTTGACCTGTCAAGATAACAATAAAGCCATGAGTAGATTTACAGTCACAAGGCAGGAGGACGGGTCTGTTTGAACTCAGGGAAGCTGGCAGTGCTTGCTTGCTCTTCAAGACCACAAGAGAGTTTGGAACAAGGGAGGTCTCTTCCAGGACCCAACGTGATTAATGTGTTTCTGAGGCTCCTTATTGCAAAGCCTGGAAAAATTGTTACAAAAGACGGTTGGAATATGATACACAACTTCTTTCCTGTTCCTCGATTTGGCAAAAGAAAAGAAAAAAATAATAATGTGGATAAGGAGAATGGCAGAAATCTCAATGAATGAAAAAACATGATTGGATTTTTAACCCAGGTGCAGTTTTTATTGCACTGAATGATTGTATTTTGCTGCTTTATTAAAATCTTTTTCTTTATTATATAAATATATAAATTTAATGTAGCTACCCACCCCAGTGGACTCTGAGATGATATAGAATACCTCTTCCAGCAAACAATCATTTAAGATCTTTGGCAGGGTTACCAGGTCTAGGCTTCAAAAATCTGGACCACCACTAGATGGCTGTTGGATTTTTCTGCATTTTGCTGCTATCTAAGGATCCTCGGATGTTTGCAGCCACATCCTGGGGAAGGTCACGTAAATTCAAATATTAATTGCTAAAATCCTCCTCTCCCAAATCACCAAACACTGTATTTGATACCCTTCTATCCATTTTTCTTCTCCATATTGCTGGCTGGAGCCTTGTTATCCAAAGTGTGAGTCAAATAAAGTATGTCACTGAGAAAAGGTCGTTCGTTTGTAGGCTATCCTTCCATGACAGCCCATGAGTTGGCAAATGCCACAAACTACCTCAGGACCTACTGATAAGCTAATTGCCTCTGGAATGCTCCGTGCAGACTATTTTCAGCTACCTCTGTTATCTGAATGAGATACATAAATAGACTCCCTCTCTAAGCAGAGACCATTGATTTGGTTGTGCCAGTCAATGAAGCCTCTTGGAAACATCATATGATGTGAAATGGCAAGAGGAGAAGATGGAGAAAGGCTGTGGGGGGGTGGGGGGGGGAAGGAATGCTTTTATTTTGTGGCATACTTTAGGGATGCAAAAGACTTTCTTCTGCAGCTGTTTGGAGATATCCTCTTGCCTTTGTAGTATTTGTATCATTTATATGTGTTGTGAATGAAGAATAGTTCTATAAGAATATTATAACTCTAGCCATATTTGCTATACATTCACAGAGAAAGGGACCAGCAATCATAATTGTACTATTCACATTTCCCCTATTCCTTAATAACTTGCATCCCTCTGACTTCTGGGGAAAAGATCCCATTTTAGCAATAGCACTTAAGATGTATATACCACGTCGCAAAGGGACACGGTGGCTCAGTAGGTTAGGACGCTGAGCTTGTCGATCAGAAGATCGGCAGTTTGGCGGGTCGAATCCCGAGTGCCACGTAACAGAGTGAGCGCCTGTTACTCGTCCCAGCTTCTGCCAACCTAGCAGTTCGAAAGCACGTAAAAAAATGCAAGTAGAAAAATAGGGACCACTACGGTGGGAAGGTAACAGCGTTCCGTGCACCTTTGGCGTCTAGTTATGCCAGCCACATGACCACAGAGACGTCCTTGGACAAGCGCTGGCTCTTCAGCTTTGAAATGGAGATGAGCACCAGCCCCTAGAGTTGGAAACGACTAGCATGCATGTGTGGGGGAACCTTTACCTTTACCACTTCATAGTGCTTTACAGCCTTCTCTAAGCAATTTACAGAGTCAGCATATTGCCCCCAACAATCTGGCTCCTCATTTTGCCTTGCAAAATAATGCCAGAAAATACGTAGTTTTCAAATGCCTAGCCAGCTCCATCCAGTATCTTTAGGATATTTTGGAGTGCAGATGCCAAAATAAGAATTAACACAATGTTTCACATCTAGTACTGTTAATTCAATAATGTCACCAGAGTTCTAAAGGACATGTTATCATTTGACAGCAGAAGAACCAACTTTGGTTTCTACTGGTCAATTTCCTATGTGTTAATATTAGTTTGACCTGTAGAAAATAGCAGGTGATAATATTTATCTCCAAGTTATGAACAGCTTTACCTGCTGATTTAATAGGTTGACCTTCAGAAGGAAACTGAAGAAAATATGACCATTGTTTTCAGACATTCAACAAGCCTTCATGTCAGTACATCTCCAATTTAATAAAATATCAGTTGGAAGAAAATGAGGGTGGAAGGGGGTTCTGCCTGAGATTTTGGAGGGCCAGAATCATAAGAAACTATTGAACTAAGCAGACAAATAGTCTTAGTATAGCATATTTATTATTTTATTTATTTTTTTTTATTTATCTAGATGAGATGGGCAGCATATCAATTTAATAAATATTTCTCTTCTCTTATTCTGTTGGGGAAGTGGGTGTTGTCACCTGAGTCCTGTCTGGCTATTAAACTATGTTGTAGCATTTTGCAAACAAAGGCACTCAAATTCATCAAAATGTTGACTCCTTCTGGACAGAGTCCAGTGGGTTGACGACGAATATTTAGCCATGTTATCTGGGATTCTTTAGGGTCTATGCATTCTGATAAAGGGGACAGGAAATCAGCACTCTAGCTGATTTCCGCCATCTGTGTTCTTGGCTCATTGGCTCCTTCAGAGAACAAGGTGAGGTATAGCTGGCTGGTTCTGGGAGATTATCAGTTCTTATTTGGAAGAGGGGGTGATTGCATTAGACCTGCAAAGAGACACTAAAGAGATTTTTCCCTCAGTCTTCCACAGACCAGTCCTTTGCCATTTGTTGAACGTCTATGTAAAATCACTGGCAGAGGTCATCCATCAGCCTGAGATGTAATATTGTCAATATGCAGTGATACCTAGTTATATATCCCAGTTACATATCACAACTCCAGACCATGCTAGAGATGGAATAGAACTCTTGTCCTGGTTTTTGGAGTCTGTATGAGCCTAGATGCAATGAGAGGTACAAATTAAATCTAAGCCATATGGAGTTATGTGTCTGTTGAGGTTTTCAGACTATTGCCAAGTTGTGTCTCAATAGAGTGGCGCTAATCCGGAGGTGGAAAGCCTATGACTCAGGAGTTCTCCTCAGTCATTCGATAGGAAATTGAAGGTCATGGGCTGGAGAGCTTTTGCCCACTTTGGCTAGCGCAGCCCCTATTTAGAGAACAGGGCTCTTGCAAACTGATGTCCCTATTCCTTTTGAATAAAACTATAACAGTACTGTACTCAGTAAAAGTGCATGGATCAGTCTGAAAACCACCTGGGAATTATAACGGATGTAACTACTGGTATTTACCAGGAGCACATTACACCTATGCTTTGCCCTTACATGGGTTTGCACTTACATGGGTTTGCTTTGCACTTACTGGTTTCTAGATATAATTCAAAGTGCTGGGTTTGACCTTTGATGTCCTGTTGTATATGGATTGTTTCCTAAGTATCCATACTAACACCTACTACTACCCAAATATGGCATCCAATACATTCTGTCTGGAAGAAGAATATTCTACTTTCATGAAGAAATGAAAGCTATGAGGCATTATTTTTCAGTCAATCCTCCAAACTTGTAGAATGGCGTTTACTTGGAATTAAACCTTGTTCCATCCCTTCTAATCTTCTGGAAGCTACTAACGATGGAATGCCTTTGAAGAGTTTTTGGACAGTAGTTTAATATTGCCGTCCTTACTTTACCTTGAATTTCCTTAAATTGATTTGCTTTATTTTATTTGGTGTTTGATTTGATTATAATTTCATTTTCATTATTAACAATACTGTAAGTTTGTATTTTCAAATTTTGATTATTAATTGTTTTTAATCTGTTTATAATTATTATGGGCATTATGTTTAAAGATGGTTTTTGTTGAATCTATACTGATTTTGTATTCCAGTGGAAGGAAGGAAGGAAGGAAGGAAGGAAGGAAGGAAGGAAGGAAGGAAGGAAGGAAGGAAGGAAGTCCCTGACATCTAAAATAGGTGTCTGAAATTGTAGAAAAAAATGAAGTTATAGAAAACGGCTACCAATTAGATAGATATTCCTGAACTAAATAGACCGAAAGGTTTGAGCAAATCAAAGACAACTGAAAATATCCTACTTTTCCTTTGAACCAATGTTGATAAAATATTTTTTTCCCTGGGTAGAGTTGATTCTCCTTCCTATTAATAACATAGTCAGGTGGAAATTGTTCAGTTCCCATTTTACAGCTTGAAGAAATAAAATTTACCATTAATGAGACTGATGCATGACCTAATCAGGGTTGCTTCAAAGTGCCTGACAACAATTGTGAAATCCAGAGATTCAAAAATAATTAAATATACAATATTGCAGTGATCTCTAGATAGCTTTGAAATACATGTCCAATAAATCACGGTGTAGTCAAATATATATTCTCCAGTTTCTGTAAGTGTGACTTACTGATTGCTGCAACGTGAAGCTGCCCAGGTAATGTTTGTTGAAGGCACATCCTCACTAAGCAGCCCCAGTTTCATCACCAACCAGCCTGTTGCTGAGGCAGGCTAAGGTTGGCTTTAGGTGATCTAGCACAGAGGCCCCCAACCTTTCGGGCATCAGGGACCAGTTCAATGGAGTGAGTTTTTCTCAAGGACTGGAGGGGGCGTGGTTTCATGTACTGCCTGCATCCCGCAGATGGGGCTTCGCTTGTTTGCGTGGACCGGTTTCTGGCATGCCATGGGCCAGGGCTTGGGGATCCCTAATCTAGCATGCAATGACATGCCAGCAGCAGACCTTCCATAGAGGCAGTCTAGAGTTCATGGGCAAGGAATCCTGAGGTGCTGCTTTCTGGAGCAGTCATCTGTGGAGTTCCCTCCTGGCCTCGGCCTCTCCCTGACTGCAAGAGATTGGCTTCGGTAGCCATTTTCTTTTTTGAATGGCTTGTTCAACCGGTGATCTGAGACGGCGGTTGCTCTCTCAAAGGAGAGTCCAGACAACTCTCTGCAAAGCTGTAAAACTGACTAGCCAATTCCTCTCTCAACGTCTGTAATTGAAAGTATAACTGAAAGGATTCACCTCTAGTTCTTCAGTAGCTTGCGTGGCAGGAAATTCCCTTTGCAGGGGCTATTGCTCTCAGAGATGCTCTGGTTTCTCCTCCAGCCAGGGGTAAAACTAAAACTAAAAAGTCTATATTTATCAGCCCTGACTGATATGGCATGGCTTGAAATTATTGGCGTGTCTTTTGGTTTTTGTTTCGTTTTAGTTTTAAAATCAGAGTTTCCTTCTACTGAAGGTGCCATGAGATGCTTTCTACTGCCTGAAGCTGGTTTGCAACTGTAACTGCTTCATTGAACTCTCTTCCTCCCCAAAGTAATAAATGTAGGACAACAGATGGGAAATGCGGTAGGTTGAAAGTTCTTTTTTGTCTTGAATTCAGAGTGCCTTACCCAAGGCCATTCTGAAGTTTCTCTAGTGCCAAGAAAACTTTTGCTTGTTTCGCTCCTATTCATTCCTCTAAGAAATAAATCTTACCTTTTTGACATTTTTTTCACCCACTCCTTATCTATCAGTAACATTTCAGACTGCACAGAACCTTTGTTGTGCTTGTTTCTTGGAGTGTGCTGTTCTTGGGAGTTTTCCTACTTGCTTTTCCAAAGAGAGGCAGAACTAGAATGGAGGTGGTGGAAGAGAGAGGGAGAGAGAGAGAAAGAAAAGCAAGAGAGAGGCAGACGTTCAAAACTCAAGTTTTAACTGCTTTCATAGGGCCAGAATAAGACAGCTTCCAACGAGAAATTCAATGACAGGAAACCATCTATGATATGCCAATTGCGAAATAAATAAATGGGAAACCACTGACAAGGTAGAAACGCACAACCTGTTGCTCTTCAGGGGCTTTGGACTGAATCTTGTTTAGTTCCAGGCAAGATAGCCAATAGCCAAGCATTATTTACAGTATTGTAGTCTTAAATCTAGGGAGCAACAGCTCATTGTTCAGTGAGTCTGAAAACTGCCTGACTTTCACTGCTGTCCATTTATATTTTGGCCTTGAAAATGTGTTCAGGAGCTTCTATCACATTTTGGCTTAACTCCAGTTTTCTGTGATGTCCAAAGTGTGGTTAATTGTGGTTAGTTTCAAACGATTCATATTCAAACTATATTTTATGAAGTTGGGTTGCTCAGTTCCACATTGGTGTTAAATGGCAAGATGTAGTTCCAAAAAGTGAGTAGACAAAATATGGGCATGGGAGCTCAAATGAAGGGCATGATGAAGGCTGGATTTATGGGTCACCCCAACTGGGGAATTTGCAGCACCACCAAGCCATAATAAACTAATCACGTAGGTTGGTTACCACAACAGGATAAACTAAAATGTAGCCCTCAAGTTGATGCGTCATTCAAGCATCGTGTATCACGTGAATATAGTTTAGTACAGTTTTCTCCAGCCTGGAATTCTCCAGATATGTTGGGCTTCATTCCCATCCTACCGGATATGTATTGCAGGAATCAGTTCTAGATCATCTACAAGCCCCAGGCATAACATCCAAATCCTGCAACTGTTTGTATAACCAAAAACTCTTACACAGATTTACGTGTACAAATATGTGCTTGCTGTCACTCAAATAAACGTGCAGCCCAATTTTTGAGTAATTTACTCGGAAGAAACAATTGCTACTGTATTTAGTATTCATAATTCTTTCAGGCAAATTTGCAAATAATCTAGCAACCCAATTCCCACATTTCTGTCAGAGAGATTCACAAGGAACTTGTTCTGAAATGTCCTTATAACAGCTCCTGCGCTATTTCAGAAAGAACCTACCATAGTTAGGTGTTTGGTTTTTTTAACGTCTATAAAATGAAGCTTCGGTTACTCCTAAATATGCAAGAACTGTAGGTTTAAGGGATGTGGGATATATGATAAAAGAGATTTAAGCAAGAACTGTAGCAGGATAGCTGCTGTTTGGCCATGTGTTGCAGCATTATAGTATAATGAACAGCTTTTGATTCCTTCACTAGGAACATTACATCTTCTGTAGGAATTACTGGGTATATGCAGTTGCTGTGTGTGCTGCCCCCTCCAGGCTGCAGAGAAAAGCTGCTTGAGGGATCTCTCACTTGATAATGAGTCTTTGAATTACAATTGCTTTTAATGACTTTGATGCTGCTGAGGAACAATGTTTGTGCCAGAAGGAGCATTGCAAAGAAATAAAGGGAAATAAAGGCCTTCCTTTGATGAGTTTGGTAGGGAACCCAGAAGAAGAGAAAGAGAAGAGAGAGAAAGGCAGAATGACAAATATGCTATTTTGTTCTGTTCCAGTGACCTTGGCACCGTAAGTGCTTCAGCATCTGTTTGCAGTTGCTCTCAGAATAATATGTCTATTCCTCACTCAGGTATGGATCACTTTCCACACATGGCTATTAAATTTCCAGTTATGACTCACCCTGTTTCTATATTTCAGCTCAAAGGTGGGTGACTGCATGGGGGCACTTTGTCCTCTAAAATTGCACCACCAAATTTCAGTGCACAATTTTGTTTTGGGGGGGAAAGTAAAAAAGTATATATATCAGCCTTAACATGAGAACTTTGAGAGGCAAATCAATCCGGTCTTCGCTCCTATCAGACTCAAATGAGCCTGAATAAAGCAATGTCTCTCGGAGCCCCAAATAGCTGTCTCAATTCTCAATTCTTTACTCAGCAAAAAGAAATAAATAAAATTGACTGAAATGTGCATGTTCTGTCTCTCCCGGTGATATCACAATGTGAGGCTGTGTTTGGGGTTGTCTGTGATGACCTGGAAGTTCCAGCTGGTACAGAATGCAGCAGCTAAACACTTGAAAGAACTAGCCTGACATGCTTCAGCAATACAGGTAGTCCTTGACTTACAACCCAGCCCAAAAATTCTGTTGCTAAGCGAGACAGCTGTTAAGCGAATTCTGCCCCATTTTACAAACCTTTTTAACACAGTTATTAAGTGAATCACTGCAGTTGTTCAGTTAGCAAAACGCTTGTTAAGTGAATCTGGCTTCCCCATTGATTTTGCTTGTCAGAAGGTTGCAAAATAAGCGATCACGTGAGCCCGGAACACTGCAACCGTCATAAATATAAGTCAGCAGTCAAGGGTCTGAATTTTGATCACATGATCATGGGGATGCTGCAACGGTCGTAAGTGTGAAAGACAGTCATAAGTCACTTTTTCAGTCCCTTTGTAACTTTGAACGGTTACTAAATGAACCGTTGTAAGTTGAGGATGACCTGTAAGCTTTTTGAAGTTCTCCAGTGGCTTAATGGTAGACAGGCAGAGCCAACACCAAGTGCTGGCTATTATTTTTCATATTTTTTCAACAGAGTAAGACCAAGATACATTAAGCAGTGCCTTGCTAGAAGTGAAATGTCAGCTCACTGATCAAGAGAGAGGGCCTGTTGCAGCTCCTCTCCCAAAGAACATGAGGTGAGGAGGATTAGGAAATTAGGGCCTTCTCAGTGGCATCCCCTATTTTGTGGAATATTCTCCCTCCCCCACCACCACCACCCCAAAAAAGATAAAGCACATTTTTATATCCAGTGATAAAAGATTATTTAATTCAGAAGCTGTCTATATTTAATTATAATTATTAGTTTAAATTTATTGCCCGCCCAGCTCCAGTAGACTCTTTTCATACTGCTTATACCAGGGGTGTCAAACTGCCGGCCCACGGGCCGGTTTCATCATACCAAAGCCGCACCCACCCCGTTGCCGGCAATGCAAGAATAGTCGCTATACGTCGCAACACGTCACGTGACGTGGCAAGTTTGACGCCCGTGGCTTATACTAATTGTTCATACTGTTTCATAATCATTTACTCATTTGTATTACTTTTGTACCTGCATTGCTATTTTAATTTGTGCTTGAGTTTTTATATACCGTAGTTGTCTTTGACCTTGTGGTGTTCTGCCTGGAGTTTGCCAAGTTTTTGTTAAAAACATTGTAAAATAAATACTGTGATGAATGTCTGTAGCTATTTGAAAGTTCAGGAGGCTGACTCAGCCCTCAAATGTTGCCTCCCTTTGCTTCCCCCCCCCCCCCCGTTTTTGGGAACATCATTCTATGATTATGGAGGAGTCTCTGGTTCTTTCTCTGTGGTTTAGCATATCCAAGGCATACATAACAGCCTACTTCCTCTTCTTTAAATTTATAGCTGCTGAGACACTGATGAAGGCAAAGCCTTCTCAATGCCCCCGGCTCTAGCTGCTGCCTCTTCTTTGCATCAGGCTATAATTTCTTAGTAATTTAAGTCCAGAGCATAACAGATAAACTTGCAATATATTTTCCAGAAGGGCTCTGTGTCAGAAACTATGATGGTCTCTTTGATTGATTCACTCCTGCTTGCTGAGTTCCTTTTTCTTCCTTACCTTTCTTTTTTTTTTTTAACTCCACTGGCCTCTCAGTCCCTAGCATTATGCTTGACCTCAGGTGTTAACCGCTCTCCTACAAACTTTTTCCCATTCATTTTGCAAGCTTCCTTCTCTGCTGACTTGATTTAAAATATGATTATGGTTGGGGGGGCGGGGGTTCAGAAAGACTGATGTTAGTCTACAGAAGGAGGATTAGCACAAAAGCATTTCACTGGGCTTGTAAATGGTTGAACAAATCACATTTGTGTGTAACTACTCTGCTGTTGTCCATAGTTCAGAAATTTTAAAAGCACCCAAAAAGGATGGGTGAAATGGAGGTGTAGCTTGGAAACTAAATTCCTTAGTTTGAAAACACACTTAGAGACTTAGGACCTTAATGAGATGCTATACTAGGAAATGTATAGTACAGTTCAGATTGGATTGGAAAGTGGTATTTTGCAACATTAATTTTATTTATCCAATTTAGGCTCCGCCTGATGCCAAACTGACTCAGGGTGGTGTATAAGAAAACCAAACAATATAGAGAACACAAATAGTACCTTATAATAACAAGGTAAAAAAAGAGAAGAAGGCAAAAAAAAGAGAACAAGAACGGGCCCTATCCAACAAAATGAAATTTAATGTGGAGAAAAGCAAGGTTTTACACCTGAGCAGGAAAAACCAAAGGCACAAGTACAGATTAGGTGAAACCTGAGTCAAAAACAGTAACTCTGAGCGGGACCTTGGAATCCTCGTGGATGATCACTTAAACATGAGCCAGCAGTGTGTGGCAGCAGCCAAAGAAGCTAATACAATCCTTGATTGTATAAACAGAGGCGTAGAATCAAAAACGTGAAGTATTAGTATCACTTTATAAAGCCTTAGTAAGACCACACATGGAAAATTGCATCCGGTTTTGGTCACATTACAAAAAAGATGTCGAGACTTTGGGAAAAAGTGCAAAGAAGAGCAAGTAAGATGATTAAAGGCCTGGAGACTAAAACAGATGAAGAATTTATTTATTTATTTATTTAATAATATTTATATACCGCCCTTCTCCCGGAGGACTCAGGGCGGTGAACAGGGCAAGAATAAAAATACAAGGTTACAAAAATTAAAAAAGGATTAAATATGTGCCCACTAAAAACAGTCAATACAATATTAAAACCCCAATAAAACAACAATAAAAAACCCCACCAATCCCCCATCAGGCCAGGCCGGCTTGTTCGAATAAGAATGTTTTTAGATCGCGGCGAAAGGAGCGAAGATCGGGCGCCGTCCGGAGCTCAACCGGTAACTGATTCCATAGCTCCGGGGCGCCCACAGAGAAGGACCTCCCCCTGGGGGCCACCAATCTACATTCTCTGACCGGTGGCACCCTGAGGAGGCCCTCTCTGTGGGAACGCACAGGGCGGAGGGAAGTTGATGCCGGCAGCAGGTGTTCCCTGAGGTACTCCGGTAGAATGGTAGCAGGATTTGGGTTTGGCTAGTCTAGAAAAAAGAAGGATTGGGGGGGGGGATATGATAGCAATATTCCAGTATTTGAGAGGCTGCCACAAAGAGGAGAGGGTCAATTTATTCTCCAAAGCACCAGAGGGCAGGACAAGAAACAATGGATGGAAACTGATCAAGAAGAGAAGCAATCTGGAATTAAGGAGAAATTTCCTGACCGTGAGGACAATTAACCAGTGGAACAGCTTGCCACCAGACATTCTGGGCGCTTCATCACTGGAGGGTTTTAAGAAGAAACTGGAGACTTGTCTGAAATGGTATAGGGCAGGGGTCTTCAAACTCAGCCCTTTTATGACTCATGGACTTCAACTCCCAGAATTCCTCAGCCAAGCACGCTGGGTGAGGAGTTCTGGGAGTTGAAGTCCATGAGTCATAAAAGGGCTGAGTTTGAAGACCCCTGGTATAGGGTCTCCTACTTGAGCAGGGGGCTGGACTAGAAGGTCTCCAAGGTCCCTTCCAGCTCTGTTCTGATTCATACTGTAGGCATTTCAAGGCGTGCCCATCACTGCTCCAAATACTGCATTCTGGGTCCATTGAAGCTTTCAAATCAGGGGTCTTCAAACTTGGCCCTTTTATGACTTGGGGACTTCAACTCCCAGAATTCCTCAGCCAGGCATGCTGGCTGAGGAATTCTGGGAGTTGAAGTCCACAAGTCATAAAAGGGCCAAGTTTGAAGACCCCTGTTTGAAATGGACTTCACCAGCAGCCAGAATGCAAACTTGCAGGATTCAATAAAAAAGCTGCCCCTTCAATTCAGACTGAAGTGGTTATATCAGGGAAGCTACTTCTGCAGCCGTATAATCTTGGAAACAGATGTGACTGCTTCAACAGATTGTAGACAGCATTGCAATCGCACTTCTGTGCTTTCTGAAGCACTTTTTTTCTACTCAGATCTGAAGGGCTGCAAAGCCTAAATACGTAGATGTCTTCTCAATTCATATCTTCTTCATGGAAAACGCATGATGTATGTTCCTTAGCGTTTTGATTCACCCAACACTCAAAAGGTTTCTCTCATGCAACTACTAATCATGGATGGACACTTCAGCAGTTGCATTGAGAAGATTTAAATAGACATAACCCTCAATCCACCCACATTTTGGTATGGAGACAGCCTGCAATTATACTTTCCTGCTCTACTTCAAAAGACATGTTTCCCAGCTTGCTTCAGCACATGTCCAGCTGTGCGCTTCTCCACTGTAATTTAATTCAATCTAGGCAACGTCTGTGCTCTTGTAGCTATATATTTGAAGATTGAAATTCAGACAGCAATTTCTTAAACTGGCTTCATTTTAAGCTTTTTGGGGGGATGAAAAGTGAACAGTTTATGGCTACCATGTGGAAGACCCCGAAGTCATAAATTATAAGTGTGCCTGCTAAGCCTGAACAAACAAACTACGTCATGGTTTAGGGTTATGTGAGAACTCAGCTTTTCTATGATTCCATGATCTCTCCCCCCTCCCCCCACTCAGTGAGTTAATGGTCCACTACTAGCAGGGATAAAGAACAGAACATCCCAAATATAATAAAGTCATGTTAGTCAGATAATTGTTTTTACAGTACTGTACTGAGTGTGTAATCTGCATTTATCAATCAATCAACTAAAACATTTTATATAGATTGGGGGGTGGGGAATTGCATCTATATAGCCACCATCCACTTTTGATCATTGAGATAGCAATATGATTTACACCGAGATGGGCAAAAGTATTCTGAACAAATAGCTTTTTGGATTAAACTTGCAAAATAGCAAAATATGAGGAAATAAAAGGGATATGTAAATTGGCAATAGTTACTTTGCATTTATCACAATGTCTTCCAAGGCCTGTCGGTTCTCAAGGCTGATGAAAGGAATGTTATCTTTGCAAAATTCTTCATTCCTTGGTCTATAATCAAGCTCACATAGCAATATTCTGGACAGTAAGGTAATTATGTATTTATTTTGGGTCCTCACTGGGGATTTAGGACTATGTGGTACTACAAGAATTCATTCCAATCTAGCCATAGGGTTGAATAATGTATGGATGTTGGTTAGTAATTTAGAAGAGGAAGCAGAAAGTGAAATATAGACACCTCCCTTCCTTTTCACTTCTCTCTTTATTCATGTTATATACAGCCAGCCAGAGTGAAGTGATGGTATCTAGACTCATTCTAATAGAATCAGAATGAACTCAATTTCTCTTTCCAGCCTTAAGCATGGAATGTAGACTTCTGGTAAACAAAATAAGGGTTTTGAATGGAATTGGAGACATTCAGGTAAATCATCAATTGCTCCTATTATGGGTATATTTTGACTTTAGCAAGGGAAGGTCGTGTACTTTCCTTGAACAGATTAAGTTTTCTAACTTTTCCCTAAATTCTTCTTTGCACAATTTTTCTTTGCATATCTTGTCTTGTTTTTTCAATTATTCTTAAAGCTTCATCCCACAGTCAGATTGCATTCCTGTATGTTACCATGATCTGGCCACTGGTTGGCTACGCCAACAATTGCCAGTCCTAGTAGTTCAACCATTACTATATATTTCCAGGCTATTATCTCAAAGTTGAATATGATTGATTCACTTCTTAGTTTTGAACATTTTATTTGCGCTGTTCTTCTCCAGATGTTTTTTTTTCCTTGTTGCTTTCTGGATGATATATTGGAGGACAGAGGATTACTGGTTTCTCAGGTGAAAAATAATAACAGCCACATGATTTAACAAAGTTAAAATGTTGAGTATAAATGCTGCCTAAATATTTATTTTTATTAAATAAGTATGATTGGCTACCGCTACCAGATTTGTCTGTAATGTTTCAGTGGTTCACAGAATGAAGGTTTCAGCTGGCATTAAACTCATAGCTAACAAAGCTCTGGGTTACAATTTACCCTGTGTGAAATAAGGCAAAATAAGTTACCTTTGTAGCTGCGGAAATCTCAAATTATGATTGCTAATTTTGATTTGAGGAGGCATCCTTCTTAAAATGATGTCTTTATTAAGGAAGAAATTTGTAGATTAAGAAGATAAAATTTGGCCCTGAAGTGAATTCAGACCATTTTAAAAATTCCCTTTCATATGATTGTCTCTGTGATTTAATTCTATCAATTCATTGACTAGAAGTTAAATATCTCAGCTTATTAAAATATTTTTTAAAAAACTATGTGATCCAAGTTGTACTTATTTTGGCTGTTTGAGAAGATATGAGATGTTAGGAATACAGGAGTGTAATGTGTTACAGGTAGTTCTCAAGGTACAGCCACAGTTGAGTCCAAAATTTGTTGTTAAGTGAGAAATGTGTTGAGTGAATTTTGTCCCATTTTATGACTTTTCTTGCCACATTTGTTAAGTGAATCACTGAAGTTGTTAAAATTAGTAACAAGGTTGTTAAATGAATCTGGCTTCCCCATTGACTTTGCTTGTCATAAGGTGGCAAAAGGGGATCACCTGACCCTGGGACACTGCAGCTGTCATAAATATGAAACAGTTGTCAACCATCCAAATGTAAATCACATGACCATAGGGATGCTGAAACAGTCATAAGTGTGAGGAAATGGTCATGTCACTTTTTTCAGTGCCGTTGTAACTTCGAATGTCACTAAATGAACCATTGTAAGTTGAGGACTACCTATACTACAGTATTACTGCAAAAAATACCACCCCTCCCGTTTGTACGTTTAAAATACTTTCTCCTGTTTCTGCTTTGATTTGTCTTAGAAAATCCCATATGGGGTTGCTCTTTGCAGAAGCTTATCGGGCTGTACTTTGGGAGCCAGGGGTTAAAATAGCTTGGTATTTCCCTACAAAGTTTGCAGCAAGTGTCTTTTGTTGCATGATCAGCTCTGCCAACGATTGAAAGGCTGATCGATAACAGCTTGAGCAGTAGAGAAACTAGAAACAGAAGAATGAAAGGGGGTGGGGAAAGTCAAGAAGAGAGAGCCAGTGCCCTAATGGCTCATCTTGGGTAGAAGTAAAAGGTTATAGTACTTGCAGTGGTTTATATATAAAGTTAAAATTACAGTCAAGGAAGGAGCACAGAGAGTTTAATTATTGTAGACTTGGCACTCTGTAATAATTAATTACTCGGGACAAAAAAATAACTTATTGATTAGAGCTGATTGCTAATTATCTACCGAGAAGTGTAGTGCTTATCAGGAACTAATGTTGTATATGTCTTGAGCTGGTCCCCAGCTCGATTAACTTGTTAACCCATCCTCTGGTTTTCTGGCAGACTGGACAAATTTCCAAATAAAAAGAATATTTCCTTCCTTCCTTCCTTCCTTCCTTCCTTCCTTCCTTCCTTCCTTCCTTCCTTCCTTCCGTCCTTCCTTCCTTCCTCCCTCCCTCCCTCCCTCCCTCCCTCCCTTCCTTCCTTCCTTCCCAGTGGTAAAACACATTTTTTCAATCCTGTGTAAGGCTGAAAAGTCACATCCTGAAGGAATGGGTAGATGGAGGAGGTAGCAGCAAATCACCACATCAGCTGCTGTTTTATGTCTCTCTTTGCTCCTTTCTAGTGGCTGTCTATATTTGTTCAGGCCAGACCTACTATCCCTAGCTACTGACAAGAAATTTTAAACTATATTGAATAATACTGCTCCACATTGTATATGCAACAAGTATGATGCAATTGATAATTTTTACCAGGGCTGCTGACTGACCAGCCCAACAATTAGTAGTTCTTGTCAACTTAAGAGAAGCATTAAAACACACACTCAGAGAGAAAACCTTTAATAGCACTCTGTCTTATGTTTAAAGTTAAGGTTCATTCTGTAAGCTTTCCTTAAGCTTTACTGATTTTGGTCTAACTTTGTATTAGAGACTATAGGAAGACACTGATGATGTTAGATGAATGAGATAAAGGTGACTTTTTATGGAAAGACAAGAAAATGTGCTTGTTTAGGATTAGTTGATGGTTCCTTGGAAAAAAACCTGCCCCCTTACTTTGAGTATTCTGATTTTAACATAAGATAATGGAAAAGGGAGATGTCTTGCACAGCAGTTGTATTGACTTATTAAGGTTTATCATTAGCAATGCCCATTTCAAATAGATAACCGTAGACCTAAGGAAGGTACATCATCCATGAAGTCAAATGATTATAGCCTCTTGCTTTGAGAGAAATTCAAATTGTTTGAAGCTTTTAATTAGAAGAAAGAGGCCTGCTTAAGTGGAAGAGATGAGTTTTGTAACTTGGGTAGTGTGCTCTATCTGGGAGTTGAAGCCTCCACCTTACAAATGATTCAGGTGGAACTTCTTTTGGGAACACAAGTTCACCAAATCAAGATAATACTAGATCACCAAATCAACTTATCCTGCCTGAAAATACTTTTTTCAAGGCCATTCATAATGTACAGAATCGGGGCCAGAGGGCATGGTCTGGGTTAGATGGCCTTGAGTAAAGAAGGCAGGGAAACCTTTTTCCTCTTAAGGGTAAGATTTTCCCAGGAAAAAAATGATTAAAGGCCACATCTCAAATGTAGGTATTTTGTTGGTGAACAGGCCAAAGTGTGCATACATAAATACATATTTTATCTTACTCCATTCACACACCCTTACATAGAATAAATTTAATTTGCATGCCATACCCTGTGGTAACAGTCAACTTCTTTTCTTAAAGTGGAGGATTGAAGCAAAATGGTCTACTTGGTATATGCAGAAGAGGCCCTTTTCCTGGTGACATCTATTTTACTTCTCCACTATGTAGTTTGAAAAGCGATCTCTCCTCTTATCTCCTCCTACCACCTCTCCCCCATAGAGTAGGATTCCAGCAAAATGCCCACAGCGCAAAAAATGATGTTTTCTTTCATCTTTTGTCAGCTCAGTTGTACCACAGCCCAGCCTCCCCCTTTTTTTTTATCCAACACAGAGTGGCAGTTTTCTTTCAGGCTGGGAGAAGGGTAGTGTGGGGCAGGAAGATCCTGAGCAACAGAGATTTTCCTTTCTGGTGATTTCTCCCTCCATTGTTCAGCTGACAAGAGTATCCAGCTCAGCAGTGAGGGACAAAGGAAAGAGGGGCATCAGGAGATGAGAAGCAAGTACATAGGACCGTGAGCCACATCTGGGCTGCCCGGCAGAGGTTTTCCACTTCTGCTTTATATAGCTGTGATACAGATTGATGGTGGTCTTAATTAGGCATGGTAGTTAAAGATAACATGTCTGTGCAGAAACACACATACCGGTACTCATGCTGTTGCGTAGCCTGATTGTGGGTAGGGATGGAGTTTGAGTTATTAGCCACCCTGCTGCATTACAGGCAGAGTTCAGATCCACTTCCCAATTTATTATTCCCTTATTCCCATAATAGTCAACTCTATCCCCTACTTCTAGTCGTTCCCAGCAAGACACAGTTATTGCTTTACCCCTCACTTGACTTTTAGCTTTAGGAAGAATGACAGAGAAAGGAAAGTGTAAATATGTTGTAGAGGAGGAGGAAGTGGAAAGAGAAGGATTAAAATTTGATATTTCTTAGAAAGCCATTAGTGGCATAATAATAACAATAACAATAACAATAATAATAAAGTTGGAAGGGACCTTGGAGGTCATCTAGTCCAACCCCCTGCTCAGTGTTAGAGCATTCACCACTTCTGGAGGCAGGTTGTTCCACTGGTTAATTGTTCTAACTGTCAGGAAGTTTCTCCTTAGTTCTAGGTTACTTCTCTCCTTGACTAGTTTCCATCCGTTGCTTCTTGTCCTGCTTTCAGGTGCTTTGGAGAATAGCTTGGCTCCCTCTTCTTTGTGGCAGCCCCTAAGATATTGGAACACTGCTATCATGTCACCCCTCACTCTTCTCTTCGTTAAACTACACATACTCAATTCCAGCAACCGTTCCCTATATGTTTTAGCCTCCAGTCCCCCAATCATCTTTGTTGGTCTTCTCTGTATACTTTCTAGAGTCTCAACATCTTTTTTACATTGTGGTGACCAAAACTGGATGCAGTATTCCAGGTGTGGCCTTACCAAAGCATTGTAAAGTGGTATTAGTACTTCACTTGATCTTGATTCTATCCCTCTGTTAATGCAGCCTAGCACTGTGTTGGCTTTTTTGGCAGCTGCAGCACACTGCTGGCTCATATTGAAGTGATTGTCTACTAGGACTCCGAGATCCCTCTCACAGTTACTACTATTGATCAAGGTACCAACTATACTATACCTGCGCATTTGATTTTTCCTGCCTAAATGTAGAACCTTACTTTTTTCACCATTTAATTTCATTTTGTTAGATAGCGCCCAGTGTTCGAGTCTGTCCAGATCCTTCTGTATCTTAAGCCTATCTTCTGGAGTATTGGCCAGTGGCGTAGCGTGGGGGGTGCAGGGGGGGCCGGCCGCACCGGGCGCAACATCTGGGGGGGGCGCGCTCGCACTGAGCTGCTCAGGGAGCCCCAAGGGCTGCACAGAGTTGGCTTGGCTCCGCTCTCGAGCTGCTCTTTCTTGCAAAGCGAAATGAGTCCGGCAGGTGAGATGGGCGGCCACATAAACTGAATAAAATAAATAGAAGCGGCCAACTCTCCGCCCAGGCTCAGGCCAACCGCAAGCGCCCCGCAGGCGCCTTGGCAGGTTTGGCCGAGCGAAGACGGACCCGCTGGCCAGCCGGCCTAGCTTCGTGCGCATGCGTGGCTTTATTTAGCGGGGCTCACGTGCGAGCTTGAATGCAGCGGCTCTTGCAGGTCGGAGCCCCGCCCAGCCGCCCTCGAGAGGGACCCGGAAGCATCCCGCATGCACGCGACTCTTCTTGGAAAGTCTACGCCGCTGCGGGGCGCGTCTTTTCAGCCTGTGACATCACCGCCCGCCCGCCCCTCTATTTCCGCTTCCGGTTGCCTTGCCCCGGGTGCTGACAACCCACGCTACGCCACTGGTATTGGCTATTCCTGCCACCTTGGTGTCGTCTGCAAATTTGATGAGTTCCCCATCTATCCCCTCATCCAAATCGTTGATGAAGATGTTGAAGAGCAATGGGCCCAGAACAGAGCTGTAGGACACCCCACTACATACTTCCTTCCATGTAGATGCAGTTCCATTGAGGACTACACGCTGAGTACGGCCTGTTAGCCAGCTACGAATCCATCTGGTGGTGATGCTATCTAACCCACATTTTTCTATCTTATCAAGTAGTAGGTTGTGATCTACTTTATCAAATGCCTTACTGTAGTCCAAGTAAATTATATCTACAGCATTCCTCTGGTCCACTAATTTTGTCACTTGGTCAAAGAATGCTATAAGATTTGTCTGGCATGATCTGGTTTTGACAAACCCATGTTGACTTTTAGTGATGACTTTGTTTTCATCAAGGTGTTCGCTGATTTGTGCAGCTCTGAAATTGAGATGATGGGATAATCATAAAGAAAGGAAATATTATTTGCTGTTATGTAAACTTTAGATGACTCTGTGACCTGGCAAGACAGAGCTGGCTTTTGGGTGCATTTCCATGTGTGGTAACATACATCAATGTGAAACCTTGAAAAGCAGCTCTGAGGCTGGATCACTCTGATTTCTTCCTACATGTTGGGGGTCTTGATTTGTATTTTCTCCAAGAACCGCAAAAACAATTAAGATGTTCTTAGTTTGCAACCATTACAGGCAGCGGCTCAGATATGATCCTGGATAAACAAACAGCCTTTGTTATGTGTGCAGCTTTTGCTTTGTTTTGCTTTCAAGAGTGCAGATTCTACACAACATCTTCTCCACTCCATTTCCATTGCTGTGAGGCATCTGCCCTTCGACTGTGTGGTTTGTGATATAGAGGAAGTTGATTTTTGCCTTGATTTATTTTTAAAGGGAAAGATGAAGACACCCGACACTGGAAGCTTGTAGGAGTTCTGGAGAAACAGCAGAAGAACAAGGAAAACACACTTGCTTTGCTTTTGTTTTTAATGGGATCCACCAGAAAAAAACCCAATCCTGACCTTTATGGGAATTGCTTGCCTCTCTGCAAACCATGCAGGATCAAGTGATGGATTTTAACCCTCCATGTAAAAACCATCCACCCTTATTCCTTTTGTCACGGGTACTAAATCAGTAAATAAGAAAAAGGAGGAAAACTGAAATGGGGAAAAAACCTCCAAAAATATAATTTGCAATGGGTGACCTCCTTAGGCTAGCAACAGTCTCCTCTTAGTGTAGTCCAGTGTCCTACACATCTTTTGTTTGTGTGAAGATTGACTGGCTTATGTGCTACCGTTTTAGTCAGTGTGAAATGGCCACTTCTGAGATCAGGAGCTGAAGGGTAGGTGACAACTAGGAAGTATTGGAGTACTGTGCAAAGTTTCTTGTTGAGCCTGCTGTGTGTCCCTAATTTGTCTGCTGGTATTGAGCAGACATTATGGTATTGAGATGGCATTGGAGGAAGGGAGAAGGAACCAGAGGGGTTTCGTTGGCCTTGTTTCTAAAGGTGAATCCTGTAATCATTTGGTCTCATTGTATTCAGGAAAAGATCTAGAAGGGTCTTCTAACTTGGCTGCTTTAAGACTTGTGGACTTCAACTCCCAGAATTCCTCAGCCAGCCATGTCGACAAGTCTTAAAGCAGCCATGTTTGGAGACCCCTGATCTAGAATATGTGTTTCAGCTCAACCTATTTTCACCAGCCTTTATTTTGTGTGTGTGGCTTTAATGCAGGGGGTCTTCAAACTTGGCCCTATTATGACTTATAGACTTCAGCTCCCAGAGTTCCTGAGCCAGGCATGCTGGCTGAGGAATTCTGTGAGTTGAAGTCCACAAGTCATAACAGGGCCAAGTTTGAAGACCCCTGCTTTAATAGAAGCAAAGGTTTTATGCTTTGATTTTGAAGAGAATTTATTATTCTTTGAAAATTATTACTATTGGATTTATTATTTGGTTTAATTATTATCTGATGTTGAAGATAATTAAAATAATTAGTGCTTGAGAACTTTTGACTTGCAAAATTGATGTCACTCCCAGTGGGTAGATCAGATCCCAAAATCAAGTCTACCAGAAGACTGGAACTATATACTCTATTGAGTTAGGCTATAATAACAGAATCATGCAAGTCAAATTGTGCTTTACCTCTCTACCTTCTTATTCCCTGGTGTATGAGAACGGTGTTGGCCTGAGCTGTTTTGTATATTATCATGCTTCCCAGGATTTAATTAAAGAATGTTTCAGTATTATTATTTTTTTGCTTCTTGCAAATTTCTGTCAAGGTCATCTCCCTTACTTTTTACAGGACTCAGTGGATCCAATCATGTTATACATTCCATTTTCTTACCAATAACAACATTGTCTCTGATATTGCTACCACTCTGCAGGGTTTTTAATGTATAGTCAGAAAATACATGGACAAGAATGGGCAGGTAGGTGAACTTTGCAAATGAATGGCTGGATGGGTATACCTATTTACTACTAAAACCTCTCGTTGATACAACCTTTAACTGGGCAAAACGGTGCATAATAGGACAATACTTTTTGAATCAAGGTCCCTCAAATGGCCTTATTTACAGAATGTGTCCAAAACCTGTGATCCGTGACACCTGAGGAATGAAATTTGGCAAAGTTGTAGCTGCTTCAGTGCTACTGGCTTCTGCTACGTTCACGTTATCTTCATTTTCAGCATTCTGTGATCTTACTCATTTTATCTTACTCCATTCACACACACTTACATAGAATAAATTAGATTAATTTGCATGCTGTACCCTGTGGTAACAATTAACTTCTTTGTCTTTTAAGGATTGAAAAAAAAAGGTCTACATGGTATATGTAGAAGGGACCTTTCTCTTTTCCTAGTGACATCATATTTTACTTTTCCACAGTGTAGCTTAAAAGGTATTATGTCCTCTTATCTCCTCCTACCACCCCCAAGAGTAGGGTTTTCCATCCAGACTCTCAACCCCATGCTCCATCCCCAACTCAGCAGCAGCCTCTGTCCTGACTGCTGGAGGGAAAAATGTCTACCTTCTCACAAACACAAAAGACCTATCTCTTCCCTCATCTAGGACAGAGAGGCAGCTTCCAGGATTTGACCTAAGAATTGCTTTGTTTAGAATGGCTTGCTTCTTTGAACAATTTATTTAATCCGTACTTGTTCAAATCAAATCTATTCATGTGCTGGCTACAAATTAGCAGTTTTTCTTTTGGTTTCTTTTCTCTTTTTAAATTGTACAAACGTTTCCAGAAAGACACCTTCAAGTTCAGGTTTCCTGTCTTTTCTCTTCAACCTTGTCTCTTGAACAATTTCAGTCGCTTATGCCTTAAGACAGGGGTCCCCCACCCCCCGTGGAACAGTATCGGGCTGCTGCATGCCAGCAACTGGGCCACACAAACAAGGAAAGCCCCATCTGTGGGATGCAGGCAGCACACAAAACCACACACCTTCCGGTCTGCGGAAAAACCTCTCTCCACATAACCGGTCCCTGGTGCCCAAAAGGTTAAGGACCTCTGCCGTAAGAGACTTACGATAAGTCTCAAAAATGCTTGATATTTTGGTCACCCTAAAACAATATGGGAAATTACTACAATTGGTGTAGATACAATGTTCATAGTTTTCTAAATTATGTTTAGCACGTGGAAAGAGCTATTCTCCACCACATACATCTATTTCCTATTACGTAATATGCCCTTTTTATTTTTCAGCTTTAGCTTTGCATCTGCATTGGATTTCCACTGGCCTTATAAAATCAAGCTCTGATAGAGTGTCTGATATTTTTGATGAATTAGGGACAGTGTGGAGTTATGTTCCCTCTAGGTCTTGTAAATTAGATGTGAACTGCTACTTCTCATTTGATTCTCATAGTAGCTTAGTCGAGGTGGGTGACAAATAGCAAGTTTCCCAAGGCTACCTAGTTCATGGCTAAATAGGGCTTTGAATTTGACTTCTAAATCCTTCGCACCCCCACAGGCTTTTAGGGATCAGTGGCAGGGTTAAATTGGAAATGATAGAGCAAGGAGCCAGATATCTGTGAATGAATCCATCTGACATTTTGGCTTTGGCTGAAATTGCAAGATACTTTCCTGATGCATCCAACTTATGTCTCCTTTGAATTGTAACGTGCTGTAGCAGAAAAATACTAGACAGATCAATGAGCAATTTGCAGATAGGCCTCAGCTCATAATCATTCATTTAGCAACTGTTTGAAGTTACAATATCACTGAAAAATGTGACTTATGATCCGTCCTTGCCAGCATCTCCACGGTCATGTGATCAAAATGTGGATATTTGGCAATCGGCATTTTATTATTTATTTATTTAGCGTTTGGAATGCCGTGTCAGAGAAATCTACACATGCTGGACACACAGTGCAGTCCTGACAGCCTAGATTGTTAGTTCATTCTGTTCGGCATTTGCATTTCTATCCTTGGTGCACTGCAGGGAGTCAACCGGTTTTATGTAAATTGGCTAGCAGCCTTCAGGTTGCTGGGTCTTCCATTCTCCTTTGCCAGTCTCGCCTTGCCTCATGTCGTGATGCCTTGTGTCCGGCCAAGGTCCAGTGACAACTTCTGCACACATCAATGCAGCTAGGTTTTTCCCACCAAAGTGGTACCCATTTACTGTATCTATTCACAATATTGCATGCTTCCAAACTGCTGGATGGGATGGGTAAGAGCTAGGGACCAAGCAACAGGAGCTCACTCTGTCTCATGGAGCCAGGCTCAAACCACCAAATTGCAGACCATTTCTGGCTAGCAGTCCCAGTGTCATTAAGCCCCTGCATGTATTTACAACAGTTGGGCATCCCATGGTCACACGATTGGCGTTTGTGGCCTTCCCAGGCTTCTGACAAGCAAAGTAAGTGGGTTGTAGGCATGTATCAAATATACTTATTAAAATTTCTCCCTTGTTTTGTTTTGTTTTATTAGCTTCATATTCTAGTTTTCTTCTAGGTAGAGCTTAAACTAAAAATTAAAAAAAATTAAAAGTAGCTAAGACCATACTATTTATTTATTTATTTATTTATTTATTTATTTATTTATTTGGATTTATATACCGCCCCTCTCCGAAGGGACTCGGGGCAGTGTACAGGGCAATTAAAACACTATAAACAACACATAATGTATAAAAATTAAAATGAAATTAAATCAAATAGCCCTAAACAATAAACACATCCTAAAATTTAAAATTTTTAAAATTTAAGATCTAAAATCCCAGCCCCTCAGTCCAGGCCGGCAAGTTCAAATAGCCAAGTCTTCAGGTCGTGGCGAAACGAGCGAAGGTCGGGAGCCATCTGGAGCTCAACCGGAAGCTGATTCCAGAGGGCAGGCGCGCCCACAGAGAATGCTCTCCCCCTGGGGGCCGCCAGTCGACATTACCTGACTGACGGCACCCTGAGGAGGCCCTCTCTGTGGGAGCGCACAGGGCGATGGGAAGTTAACGCCGGCAAAAGGTGCTCCCGTAAATAACCCGGACCCATGCCATTTAGGGCTTTATAGGTCATCACCAGCACCTTGAATCTCACCCGGAAGACAACTGGAAGCCAATGCAGCTCGCGGAGCAGAGGTGTTACATGGGAGTATCGGGAGACCCCCATCACAACTCACGCGGCCGCATTCTGCACCAGCTGGAGCCTCCGAGTGGTATTCAAGGGCAGCCCCATGTAGAGAGCGTTGCAGTAGTCATACAGTGCATACAGTAAGAACACCACTCTTTTTTTCTTCTTCTCTAAATAACATTAAGAAAGTGCTTGGGCTGAAAGAAACTGATTATCCCAAAGTCACCCAGAATGAGCTCCCTCTCAGATGAAGACTTGAATGTGTATATTCCTGATCTTAGTCCATTGCTCCAATCACTATATCTCATTAACTCTGCTTTAAAATACAGTTGGTCCAGAATTCTCAGATGTAGCACTTCACAGTAGCTAAACCACAAAAACTCTACTCTTACCTCTCTCTCTTTTTTAATGTTTTACTAATTTTTAAGAATTTTTAAGAATTACAATCTTTAGTGCTCAGTAAACAACATGTTGTCTGGGTTCACATATTTAACATTATCTTCTTCAATATAAATCTATTCAGTGCTGCACAATCCAGTATTTTTTCCCTAATCCTCCTTTCTTCCCCATATTTTTTCCATTTCCCCCTCATTACACAGTTACAATTCTTGGTACTATTGATGTATACAAAGTTAGATATAAACATCTTCATCATATTTTACTAATATACAAATAACAATAATATCAATTCATAAATCAGTATCCTGTTTTTTGTGCTCTTGTTAAAGTTTGATTTCCCAGTATCTTTGTCATTTATGATTTTCTCCATACTAATTACATTTATATAGCTAAAAAAATATTCAAGTGCCACTCTCTATACATAGCCTCTGGAAAGCCTTGTTTTAGCAAATAGAAAGAAATTGCTATCATAATGTTAAGAAAGCCTCTTTAACCTTGGCATTTAGTATTTAGAACATAGTTGCCATTGTCTAGCTAACAGATCTTTTTATAAAACTGGAATTTAAATGCTATAGAATCTATTTCCATATAGACTAATTAATTCATTAGTTGAATAGTTTGCTTGATTAAGATGTTGCATGTAAGATTGCTCCTTGACTAAAAAGCATTTAACTGGCTGAAAGCTTTGCATATTAAAGAAAGGATTAAAACATTTTTTATGTACTGCTGAGACAGAGATAGGAGTAGTGGAAGAAGGTAGATTGCACAATGACAGTTGTTGTTATGAATTAGCTGTTCCCAGTCTAGTGCCCTTTAGAAGTGTTGGGTGACAACTCCCACCCATCTGCAGTTAGGGCATGGATGAAGAAGACACCAGATTTAAGATGTGATATAAATAACCCAAGAAAAAGAAACTTAGCTTTACTTGGACAAGGTGGCTAAATGTCACTGCAATACAGCATCAGGATGTGCCACAGCCCCATCAATATTGACTTGACCTCTTGAATTGTATTTAATGGGATATGTTTAAGGTTTTTTAGGATAGAATTGTGTGACTTGCAGCCATTTCTGCCATAGGCAGAGGTTCTTTTCAAGCTAAGCAGGGTCAGGCACAACTAGAGTTGGACAAGGGGACTTTTAAAGAAAATGCTTGAGTGCTGGAGGGATAACTAATACAGCAAAACTGTACAGCCAGAGGCAAGGTCAACTTCAGAGGAGAACAATATCTACGTCTGGCACTAATTCCCTGACCTTTAAATGTTAGAGGTCAAATAAAAATGGTGCTTTGTGTATGGTTATGTATTGCTTTTATCTTCTTTAGAGATCTTCTATTTTCTTCTTGACCGGAGGTGATGACAGAGCGGGAATTCTGATGTACAGTATAATTACCTAGTATATAAAATTTTGGAATTGTTCAGAGAAGCAGCTACATGACTAAGCTTTATGTTATTTAATTTGTCAAAAGTCTGCTGGCTTGGAAGCTTTTCCAACTCAGCCTCCCTCAATACATGTTCAGCATACAGGTAAAGGGACAATATATAGTGTTCATTCCTTTGCCAATTTGGAGAGAGTCTGTTTCACAGTGTTCTGTATATTTCCAATATACGGCTTCTAAACTCAAATTTTCTGTCCTGTCTGTAGGTTTCATATGAAGCAGTGAGACATTCTGGAATTCCCATTTTCCTAAGGACTTGATATTGTTGACATAATCAAAAGCTTTTCTATAGTCAATGAAGCCCATTTATTGATTTAATTTTGGTATTCTTTGACTTACTCTATTATCCAGTATGCAACAGCAATAATATCTCTTGTTCCTCAGGCTTTTCTAAAATCAACTTAAACATCTGGCACTTCTCTTTCCATGAAGGGCTGTAATATAATCTGCATTGGATGATCCGAATCCCTAATGATATTTCTTTTGTTGGTTGCCATATTTCCATAGATATTAAATCCATTTCTACAGCTTTCTGGCTTGGTAATGACCAGAGGGCTGATCTGACTTTATCTTTTAGTACTATAAAGAACATCTTTTAAGTTATCTTGGAGGTTGACATCCTTACTGTACAGAATTGTAATATACTCCTCCCATCTGTTTCTTTTATTTGAATTGGTTACTATCTATCCACTGGCATCCTTTAATTGGAAGTTGGAAATTCCTTCCAACTTTGGAGATCTTTCAGAATTTGGTCCTTTGTTTTTCATTTCTGCTTTCATCTTTAAATTTTTTGCAGATGTTGAATGCCATCCAACTGAGGGCCCCATCAGCAGCAGCAACCTTGTTTATCCATGTGATTTCTTTGGTAAAATACAAAACTGCATGGGATTTGCTTTCCCTGATACAATATGAAATGATACCTTTTTTATCACTAAAGTGTGATCACCCATTTCCAGCACCTTCTTATATTGCTGGTGCCAAATATAGGTATCTGATTGCTTTAGCTGGGCAGCTGGAATCACCTTCACACCTTGAGTGACCTTGCTGGGATTATATACTCTTGGCATACAGTCTCAAAATTGTTTGCTCATCACTCCCAGGAACAGAATAGCAGGACTTGTGGGGAGTTGTTTTGTTGGGAGTCATCAAATCCTTCCCAGAACAGCTACAAATAGACATACAAAGCACTGTCTGTATTCACACCTGTGTCGGCATTTGCACAGTGTGAGAAATCTGGGAGCTGCAGTCCCAGCATGTATGGAGAATCCCCAAGGTGAAGAAAAGATTGCTTACTCCCTTTTCTAAAAGGACCTTCATGCGGTTTCAACTGCTGAATCTGGAACAATACAAACCTTGGTCTTATTTAAGCCATCATTTTCTATAGGAAGAATTCTAAATGGCTATTTGTACACTTTCAGTGCTTTTCTTCACATGGGTGTGCATGTAGTCAGGCAGCAATTGTAATTAACTACTGGGATGCAAAGACACAAAATATGTGACTAGCGTAAGATTGGTGCCAATTGGTGATATTTAATTATACATAATGGGGAAATATTACATTTCAGAATTGGAAGGGAATGGAGCATAAGCCAAGTCTCATCTCCTCTGTGGCTCCAAAGAAGATAAGTGATCCCTATTTAATTTTGGACTAAGGTGATATTATTAAGATCATGCTGAAGGCTCAAATTAGAAAAAGCTATCTCAAGTGGTAGCAGGCTTACACAATAGATGCGACCTATACAAAATTGTAAATGTGTCCTCATCTATTTTTCCCAGAATAGTCTCTCGACCTGTTTTCTTCCATATTTGCTGGTTGACAGTTTCCAGAATTATTAACTCTATGAGAATGTCCTTCCAATAGTTCTGAAAAGATCAGCTTGGAGAAGATTGATCCAGAGGCATTTAGAAATACCTGGTTCTTCTGATTTAAAAAAAAATCAAAAATTTCTCCTTTGTTCTTCCCCCTCATCCTTTAATATCTTATGATCTTCCTCTTCTAAATTATCTTATAGGTACCCTTCCACTTAATATCATAACTGGGACCAGAATTTCCATGACTAAGAAGGGAAGCTTAGTGAGTCATGCCCGATTTTACGACATTTTTTTGCTGCAGTTGTTAAGCAAATCACTGCAATTTTTAAGTGAATCACACAGTCATTAAGCCATATCCGGCTTCCCCCATTGACTTTGCTTGTCAGAAGCTGGCTGGGAAGGTTGCAAATGGCAATCATGTGACCTTGGGCCCCTGCAACCATCATAAGTACATGCCGGTTGCCTTGATCACATGACTTTGGGATGTTGCAATGGTTGTAAAGTGCGAGGACCAGTCTTAACTCACTTTTTTCAGTGTCATAACTTTGAATGGTTGGTTAAAACAAATAGTTGTAAGTCAAGAACTATCTGTACTAATACAAAGATCCTTGAGAAACCTAAAGTACCTTTCGCTATTAGAATGGTGGTATTCTAATCGCATTGTTAGTTAGCTCTTTTCAGTATAAGCAGCCAAATCCTACTCTTAATTCTGGAGGCAACGAAATGATTGCTGTTCCTCAGCAGGAGGTAGGAGTGTTGAAAGGCATCTCCTCGGTGGACTCTCACAGTTGAAGCTACAGCCTAATGTGACATGCAAGCTGAAACCAGCTTTCTGTTCAAACAAAACACTTTTGAACAGTTGGAAAGAGCTTTGCTCAGTTTAGAAAACACTGGTTGGGATTCTATTTCTCTTTGTATTTATGTGTGTTTATCAGAGCATCTGTCTCTGGATCACCCTTCCTCCTCCAAAATCTGTTGCCTAATCCATTCACTTGAAACTTAACCAAGATCATGGCACCCGGCCCTCTCAATTCCTGGCAAATAGATGGGGAAGAAATGGAGGTAGTGACAGATTTTATTTTCCTGGGCTCCAAGATCACTGCAGATGGGGACTGTAGCCAAGGAATTAAAAGACACTTGCTCCTGGGGAGGAAAGCCATGGCAAATCTAGACAGCACACTAAAAAGCAGAGACATCACCCTGCCAACAAAAGTGTGTATAGTCAAGGCTATGGTCTTCCCAGTTGCAATGTATGGCAGTGAAAGCTGGACCATAAGAAAGGCTGAGCACCAAAGAATTGAGGCCTTTGAACTATGGTGCTGGAGAAGACTCCTATGAGTCCCTTGGACTGCAAGGCGATCCAACCGGTCAGTCCTAGAGGAGATCAACTCTGACTGCTCTTCAGAAGGCCAGATCCTGAAGGTGAAACTCAAATACTTTGGCCACCTAATGAGAAGGAAGGAGTCACTGGAGAAGAGCCTAATGCTGGGAAAGATCGAGGGCAAGAGAAGAAGGGGACGACAGAGAACGAGGTGGCTGGATGGAGTCACTGAAGCAGTAGGCGTGAGCTTAAATGGACTCCAGAAGATGGTAGAGGACAGGAAGGCCTGGAGGAATGTTGTCCATGGGGTCGCGATGGGTCAGACACGACTTCGCAGCTAACAACAACAAACAATCCATTCACACCTACATACTCTTTGAAGCTGGAATTGTTCCATTGTTAGTAAGTTTTTTTTCCCCACCGTATCTTTTTTTTTGGTAGGTCAGCTCTTGAAAACACAAAAGAAGCCTACATGTATGTAAATTTAGTCTAAAATGTACCCTTGTATTCTGAACACTTCAGGATATAGGGGCAAAGCATCTGTTTCATACTCATCCTAGTTATATCTGCCAGCTCATATAATAACATTGTTAAAAATAGAAAGATCTTTTTTTATTAGTCCTTGAATCTTCATTAATACCTCTTGTTTGAAAATGTTATTTGAACGTATCCTATTTCTAGGAATGGGTAGATGTGAAATGTGTGGTGAAAAGAAGGTGGCACAAACTAGTTAAATCTTTGTTCATGGCTAGCTAGCAAAAAAAGGAGAGCCTTCTTGGGGACAAACAGTCATGAATTCTTTGTGACATTCAGAATTAATTGCATGAGTCTGAAATCACATGTAATGTACTATGAATGACAATAGGCCTAAATAATAATCCGACTTCCCAGGTATCTCTTATCTTTGGTAAGATCTCCTTCCCTAAGAAATGCCTTGTGGATACAAAAGAAACTAGAACATTTGCTTTGCTTCTCATCCTCTCCTTTTGCCAAGCTCCTTTTCCCCCATACCTTCTGAATTACAGTTTGTTTTAAATTGCAATGGATTTTGCAGCACTAAAAACAGGCTTTAATCCAGATTGCTCAGCAGGGGATTGTTTTAAAATATAGTCAGTGATGGGTGGGAAGTGACATTCTTGATGAGAGCAGCAGGCACAGCAAACAGATTCAGAGATTGCAGAACCAGAAATAATTTCAGAGTATGAAGTCTTAACTTGCTATACGTCGTCGGGAGCTTGCAAGTTGCCCCCATTACTGCAGTGACAAGACCAATAACTTGTTATATAAACAACATTTCTTAAAGCAGTGTTTCCTGTGTTATACTCTCTAATACCCTGAGAATAATTTTGCTGCCAAAGAAATCCCAATCCCACCTAACTGAATTCAAATGTTGTTGATCTTACTTTGTTCTCTATGCCTTTTTCTACAATGGTTGCAATGAGCCTTTATTGTTTTGTATTGACTGAACTAGAGGTAGAGGACAGGAAGGCCTGGAGGAACGTTGTCCATAGGGTCGCGATGGGTCAGACACGACTTCGCAGCTAACAACAACAATTGACTGAACTGCAATGATCTGAGATGACTTTGTAGAATCATAGGCTGATATGGAGACCACCCCTCTTTCTCTAAGAGGAGGTTACCAGCAATTTCGGTGCAGGGTGCAGGGGAAAGGACAGAAAGCCAGAAGCCCATCTGTGGCAAATGCAATTAGTTATTTAACTGTATGGTCAACCGCATTATTGCTAGCACACTCACTACAAGATATCTCAAGTGGGCTTTGGAGAAAATGCAGGTAGTCCTTGATTTATGACCCCAATTTAGCCCAACATTTTTGTTGTTAAGTGAGTTTTCTTGCCACAGTTGTTAAGTGAATCTGTTAAGCTGTTGAGTTAGTAACAAGGTTGTTAAGTGAATCTGGCTTCCCCATTTGACTATGCCTGTCAGAAGTTTGCAAAAAGTGATCGCGTGACCCTGGGACACTGCAACCGTCATAAACATGAGTCAGTTGCCAAGTGTCCTGAATGTTGATCACGTGGCTATGGAATGCTGCAATGGTCGCAAGTGTGAAAATGGTCTATCAGTCACTTTTTTCAATGCCGTTGTAAATTTGAACGGTCACTAAACAAACTGTAGTAAGTTGAGGACTATCTGTATAGCTCAGTTATGATGTACTGAGCTGAAGCTGCATTCATTGTTTGGGGTCTAGGGAGCAGGGGTTACTGCCTGTTTTTCTTTTACATTTCAGACTTTTAATGTGGGTGGGGAAGCAGTCTCCCACTTGTAACCAAGAATTTCCTAAAGAAAAGTTTAGGTTCAGTATTTTCCATTGACATCTGCCATCTGCCCCTCTGCTTCCACAGCTGCCGTGTAGGTAGTTCTTTATGTTTTGAGCTCACCTTCTGACTCAAGGAAGTCTTTCAGCAGGGCTAGCGGAAATACTTAGAGTAGGCTATGAAGAACAGTTTTTGATGTGCGTGGCTGATGAGAAACATAAAAAAGAGGATGTATTTCTATAGACTACAGCTGTGACTACTAGACATGAGACTCATCCATTCACTCAGCTGTTCACTGACTCAAAAGGACCGTCTCCAATTATTTTACTTCCTCGGTGTGCAAGAGGTTGCATTTCTCTCTCTCTCTCTCATAGACGTATTTCTACAATAGAATTTCTGTGGTAGATATTTTTCTTTCCTGATGCCATTAGGCAATAGTTCACTACTTCAGATTCGGTTACAGAAAGGTGCTTCAGAAATCTTAGGAGCATGAACATAGAATCTGCTTGCCACTCTTTAATGCAGCCATGTTTTCCCAGGATCAAAAAAAAAAAACATCCTCTACAAATGATCCCAGGAAAAGATTCAGCTATTTTAAAGGATTGCTGGCAAGTGCTCTATTTTCATCTCCCTGTACTCCAGAACCCCTTTAAAAAAATATATGAAGCATTGAACAGCCTTATCAGTCAACATTTGGTCAGATCTCCCTAATGACTATACAGGAATCTGGCATCTGGATAGCCCAATTAGTCTGGCTATGCATCATTTACGGCTCATTGGATGAAGCATACCAACTTGGCATTGTGTCAGGGGGAAGTCATAATGTAAAAATAAATGTCTAGGAAATGCATTTCACCATCTCATCCACAGTTGTAGACACCAGGCTAGAAAAGGCTGACTTAGAAAAAATAACTCCAGAATTTTCAGATCATAGACTCACATTTCAGCTTCATGAGCATTAGAAACCCACACTGTAATTTTTCTATATTTAATACTGTGGCTACCTTCAATCATACCAGGAATTTTTAGTCCTGATCTTCAATGTGATATTTAAAGGTAAATTTTTAATTTAGAATTCTCATCTTAAACACAGAATCTCAGATCAGATTCGATGACTAGAACCTGTTCTGTATTTAAAAATTTCTTAGTAGTTGCAGGTTTAAAGTATGAATCCAAAGCTAAATAAAGGCCAATTCTGCAAAAAAACAAAACAAAACAAAAACCTCCTAGCTTCTTAACACATGAATCTGTAATCCTAGAAATAACATGCTTTTAACTCTTTTTAGGTAAAAGGGAAAAACAAGTGGATCATAGGCTTCTAATATCAGTTGTATAAATACTGTCTATGTATTCATGAAACCACATTTTAGAGAGTGCATTGTTGCCAGGTAGTTAAAGAACTTGTATACATCTGCTCCTTCCAGCATGCTATATATAGATCAGCTATGTTCCTTTCACCTAGATCAGACATGTCAAACTCGTGATGTCATGTGACATTTTTGCCATTGCCAGCAATGGAGTGGGCGTGGATTCCGGATGACACATCTGGCCTGCGGGCCAGCAGTTTGACACTCCTGACCTAGATGATTATTTTTGAAAGCCATGCAAAACAATTCAAGAGTCCTGATAAGGGGAAAGTGAAATTTCTAAGAACAATTCCAGTCTGTAGCCAAAGCTGAAGCATGAAACTTGAGGACAAAGGAGCACCACCAGCCTATTGATGTTGAACTCCAGAAAAAAATACCCATAAAATGGAAACATCAATAGACTGGTGGTGCTCCTTTGTCCTCAAGTTTCATGCTTCAGGTGTAGATTTACTGCACATTCTCTAATCATGTTTAAAACTGAAAGAGGTTAATGGGTTCTCCTAACCAGCCTCATTTGAAATTTGGAACAATTGTCCTACTGGGACAGAAGGGAACTGGGCTGGGAAAATTGCTGTCTGCTGGAGTATGCCTTTCTAGGCAAGATGAGTGATGACATCAGGTACCGGCTTAGCCTCTGCTGGCAGGCTGCTGCAAAGGTCTCAAAGTATGAAGTTGATTTATTAATTACCTGTGAGCTAATAATTAAGTTGAACTCCCATGGAGACCCCCATTGCCTTGATATAACCTTGCTCTCCGGGTGAGATTCAAAGTGCTGGTGATGACCTATAAAGCCCTAAATGGCTTGGGTCCGGGATATTTGAGGGAACACCTGCTGCCAGCATCAAGTTCCCTTCGTCCAGTGCGCTCGCAGAGGGAGGGTCTTCTCAGGGTGCCGCCAGTAAAAGATTGCTGGCGGATAACACCCAGGGAGAGGGCCTTTTCTGTGGGTGCACCTACTATCTGGAACCAGCTGCCCGTGGAGCTTAGGACTGCCCCTGACCTACGCTCATTCCGCCGGGACCTGAAGACCTGGCTCTTTGAGCTCTCTGACCCAGGCTGAGAATTTTAACTGGGGTTTTATTTTCAGGGATAATTTAATCTTTTAATTCTCTTTTAACTTTGTATTTTATATTGATGTGATTTTAAAATGCCCTGTAAACCGCCCTGAGTCCTTCGGGAAAGGGCGGTATATAAATCTAATAAAATCTAAAATCTAATAGGCAGAAAAGTGTCTTACTGGCTAATTGGCCTCATCCTGTACCTTCTCTAGGTAGATGCTGGCACTTTGTAGCACCCACCTATGCATTTTTGCACACACAACCACCTCTGGAAGACCTTTGAAAGGTCTGCTGCCCTTCAGGGTTCCTTGCGGTTGCATCAATGGAGAAAAGATATAACTAGATCTGCTTCTGTGGTGTGGGCATAATAAGAGTGTTCTGTTGCTTGGCCCTATATATCTCCGCAGCACTCAGCATAATATTCTTCATTCCTTTACCTTCCCGGTTTTAATTGGAGGGAAAAAAACTTTTATGAGATTATCAAGGCTTTCAGACAGCTTTTTCTTGAAGTCTACATAGCTTTTCATGTTCTTGGTTAAGGAGGGGATTCTGAAGACCCTAGATTTAATTCTTGTAACTGGCCAAGAATGTGGTTGGAAACTTTTCCCTACTATTAGGGATCACCTGCTGCCGGCATCAACTTCCCTCCGCCCTGTGCGCTCCCACAGAGAGGGCCTCCTCAGGGTGCCACCGGTCAGAGAATGTCGTCTGGTGGCCCCCAGGGGGAGGTCCTTCTCTGTGGGCGCGCCGGATTTGTGGAACCGTTTGCCGGTTGAGCTCCGGATGGCGCCTGACCTTTGCTCCTTCCGACGCGATCTGAAGACCTACTTGTTCGAACAAGCCGGCCTGGCCTGATGGGTGATGGGTTTGGGTTTTTATTATTGTTTTAATGTATTTTAACTTACTGCTGTAAGCTTTGGGGCACCCTGTTTAATCTCTTTCAATTTTTGTATTCTTGTATTTTGGTATGTTCGCCCTGTTCACCGCCCTGAGTCCTTCGGGAGAAGGGCGGTATACAAATAAAATTATTATTATTATTATTATTATTATTATTATTATTATTATTATTATTATTATTATTATTATTATTATTATTATTATTCATAGAATCTTGTCTCAGAGATGTGTTCTGTCTGGATCACTGGAATGTTGTTGTTTTTTAGTTTGTTAGAGGAACTTCTGCATTCTTTGAATAAGCCCATCTGAAAAGTAACTACAATCTCTAGGTGTATTTATCTTCAAAAAATATGATGGTATTGCCTGGAAGACTTGTTCTCAGAAAACGTATGTAATTTAATGGGAAAGTAAAATGCCCAACCTCTCACTGTGGTCTTGCTGAGCTGTGGTAAAAAGGAAAAAATAATGGTCCCAGATTGGTACTAATCAATTATGTCTCTAACCATGAGCCTCTCTGGAACAATTAACAGTAAGATACTCATGGAAGTAGGTTTCTATCCAATGGCAGTAGAGAAATGATCCACTGCTGGGAGAGGTCATCCGGATCAGCCTCTCCCAATCTAATGCCTTTCAAATATAATGAACTCCAAATCCCACGATTCCCAAACTTCCCACTGCAGAAACAAATTAAAGTTAGAAACTAAACAGCTTTTAAAGCTTTTTCTTCTGTTGGTTTTTGCCTTTTTTGTACAATAAGTAACAATACATTGGAGACCTTAGTATTAAGCTGATGATAGAAACCTTTATTATATAAGAAATGTAAACATTTTGCAGTCGTTTATCAATGCTACACTCGGCGACAGATGTAAAATTTAAGCAACCTTAATGTCAGGCTCCAAAAACCAAGAAAGACACACTGAGGTTTTTTTCTCAGCAGGATCCTTTATTGTTCTCCACCTATAGACAGGAATCTTGCAAAACTAAGGCATCTATTTGCCTTATTAGTTCTAGGGAGGAGCTGATTGACCCTCTTGCTCCCAATCCAATTGTCTAAACCTGGCTTTTTCTTGCTCCTCTGGAATGCAGCCCCTAGAAATTATAGCTGTTATTGTCATAAATCCTCTTTTTTTACCTTTAAAGAAACAAACTAAAAGATGAAAGTGAAGAGCTAAGCCATTCAGGTTTTGGGGTACAAGTGTTGTTCAGATGACAGCTGTATAGTTGAAATGCTCTTTCGCTTTCCCAGTGCATTCCTCGTACAAGATAACGGCTCAAACATATAACTCCCTCTCTACACTCGTGCACCAATTCCATGTCTGTGTTTTTCTACAGCACTTTCTCATCTTTCGCTCCACCTCATTCCAACATATATATATACATATACTTCTGAATTGTTTCAGCAGCTGAGGAAGGCAGAGGACACCTCCTATAGCCATACAACTTTTTCCCTGGCAACCAAATAGGTCCGGCAGGCACAGGATGAAAGAGTGAAACCTGTTCGGTCCTTTGAAGGCTCAAGGGCAAAGAGATATGAAGTTCTTGCTAACATGTCATTTTTTTATGCCTGTGTTGCTCCCTATACTTACTAGAGGCTGGCTAATGCATGCATAAGGAATAATCCCAAGTGGGATGTTGGGGGATGTAAAGAAGGAATATAATTGGCATCCAGGAAGCCCAACTAAATATCTTCTACTATTTCCAGCACAATAGAGTAGCTGGGTCTTTCCCCTTAATCAAATCCTCCTCATGCCCTGCATGCCTTCCTTTCAGACTTTAGCCACCATAGCCGAACAGAAGCCACCTGTTCTGCAGGCCCTTTCTTTCCATTGCTTCTCCAAGGAATAATTTGCTGAAATTTGGCCTGCTGCCCTCTTGTTAGAGAATTTGGTAACCTGATGCTGAGAACTGGGGTCTGCCCGTTGTTTGGGGAGGGGACATTTGTTCCAGGACAGCAACAGCTGGCATGTTGCCCCTTCCCACCCCTTTGCATTTTTCCTGTTGTGAACAAATAAAATTAGCCGTGAGAGAGAAGCTCTGTTCCGCCATCTTGGATATAATCCACCAGCTGCATTTCAATACAGCATCCAGCCATTTAATGGGGTCATTTTTTTCACATAAAAAAACCAAAATTCTTACCAGCTATTCCTTTTAGCAGCCCTGGTTAAAGTCAAAACATGCTTCAAAGAAAAGATGCCTATACGGATTGACTTCCAAAGTCCTATATCAACACCCTCTGCCTTTATCATAGACCAGGTAGCAGACAAGGAGCGCCAGTTTGGTGTAGTGTTTAAGGCAGCAGACTAGAAACCAGGAAACTGTGGGGTCTAATCTTGCCTTACATATGAAACCAGTTGGGTGACCCTGGTTTCTCCCATACCTAAGAAGAAAGCAATGGCAAACGACTTCCAAAGATCTGCAGGGACTTGTCCATACAGTCCACAGGAGTCAACCATCATTTGAAGGCTCAAATACATCCAAAGAAAAGAGCGGGCAAATAATCAAAATGGCTATGAGCAGTCACTTGCCTGAAATAGGTTACAGTTACTTACTTCTTCGGGCCTAAGTCAGGGTCTGCGAGTAGAGTAGAATCACAATAACACTTAGAATGGGCTCTTCCCAGCACCAACACCGGGACTTTCTGGGTGATAATTGAATCCAGGCAGAAGAAAGAATTAAGTAGTCAGCTGAAGCACCATGAAAATCAGTCCTTGGTTATTCAGCCTTCCCCATTGCTTAATATAATTTGCTGAAAGTACAGTGTAAAGGTTAAACTGTTAGTTCCGAGTTAGGGAGGATTGCATGTAAAAGTTCTCTCATATATGAAATGAACTGGGTAATCTTGGGTCATTCATTCTCTCCACCTAGGTTGTGGAGGGGATTAATGCAAGGAAAGGAACTTCACACATCGCATCACTTCACACATCACTTAAGAAGAAGACAGGGATGAAAACCGAACAACCAGTGGAAGGATTTTATCATAGACTACTCTAGCCCTGAATCTTGTAATATTTTCATTCCCCAAAAGGCTCTTTTGCTGTAACCACAGCAAAAAAAAACATAGTTTGCTCAATCATAGTTTATTAAATCAAATACAATCTTAATTGCAATCATAGAAGGAGCATAAATTTTATTAAATAAACTAGAATTGGTTGGGCTTGCCTAAGGGGCTAAACTGATTTACATGCCATGTTGCCTGAATTCATACAAATAAGAAATATGAATGACTGTGGTCTCTGAATTCCATTTTGTGGTTGTTTTGTTCTGCAGGCAGATCTTCCAATGTATATTTTTCTTAACTCTTTTTGTAGTGCAGGAAGACAAACAAATTGGAGAATATGTGTGATAATGAATGCAATAGATTCGGTACTGAATGAGTATCTGAATAACTCATGTTTATTTTGCTTCAAACTTTAAAATACTTCATAGTATTTCTTCCCTTTCTACCTCTTCCTCTTTTAAGCTCCACTATGTAAGCCAATCCAGGTAAAATATTGAATAATTTGACGTTAATATTTGATGGTTTTCACTCTTTCAAATAACCGCTAAACTGTAAACGTCCAAACCCAGCACTGAAAATGAGTATTTTCTTCCCAATTCTAAATATATTTCCTGGAAAGCAAATATCATTGATTGTAATAGAATAGTTTCTATATGTGGATGCCCTTTAGATGCTAGAGCAGCAACGTAATGTCTGCTATAGTGGCATTGTCCTGGGGTGTTGCTGTAACATTTAAAGACCTTTCATCAGCTTGGCCTGGGCAAATCCAGCTATTTCTTTTAATTTAATTGTTAACTTGGCTTAGAAAGAAATGGAAAAGCTGCTTCTACACCACTATTGTAGCTTCTAAAGGGCACCCTTAGCATTAGTTCTTTAAATATTTCTTACAGTGTAAACTTGGTTTTGGAAACTGGTTTTTCTTTATGCTTGAAAATGGCATAGGAAATGGAATTGTTGAACAGTTGCATTTGAGTTCTGTTAATGGCTGTTAGATAACCAAATCTGAATGTTTTGGATTTCTTAAGCATCCAAGTTAAGTAGGACAAAGCTTAGAGTTAAATCAAATAAGATGTGGGTTTTTTAAAAAAAATATATATATATAATTGAAGTAGCAGATTTAATACAGTCAATTCTGTTCAGTCTAGATTAAAAATAAACATATCTAAATTTAGTATTGACATTGATCAGTAATTAAGATTTCAGCAGAAACTCAACTACCCTTGCATTCCTGTCAGAACTGCACCTGAAAAACAGATATATTTGTTTATATATGGTAATTCCAGTTCAATTTTATACTTTTTTCAGAATATGAAACTCTGTGAATTGTAATAAAGAGGGCTGAATTTCACAGCTTCTTCAGAAACTTAAACTCATTTTATATGAAATTATGACAAGTTTCTAGTTCTCATGATTTCATAAGAAAATTTCAAAACAGACATGTTCATGGTGGCAAGTAATTAAATGGACTGATTTTACTTGCAATCATGGAGTAGGATATCTGCATACATTTTCCCTTATTCACTTTGAAAATACTTAATCACTGATGCTGTGACATTAGCATGTTCTTTTTAGTTTTGTAGTTGTAAATTTTGGACCTCCATGTGGGGAATGGGTGGGGATCACGAGTAAGTTTTATGAAAACTTTTAATATCTGATCAGACTTGTGCATACAGGTACACTGTCAAAACTCATTCTGGGCTTTCCTCATTTTGCCTGTGGAACCTGCAGTGGGCTATAGTTACTTATATGTAAAGGTGTAGATCTATATATATGTTGTATATAGTATTTTTAAATGTGTGGTAGGTATGTGTGTGCTCTTTGAGAGCAAGCAACTAAATTTCATTTTTTAATGTATGCCATTGTGCCTACAGTAAAAAAATGACAATAAAGGCTCTCTCTCTCTCTCTCTCTCTCTCTCTCTCTCTCTCTCTCTCTCTCTCTCTCTCTCTCTCTCTCTCTCTCTTTCTCTCCCCTGCTGTACTGCAAAATTTGAGAAATTGGTGTGATAGATAAAAATATTAAAAAATATATGGTTATTTTTACTCAACCCTTACCCATGAAACCATTCACTTTATTGATGGGAATGGAGGTCACATCAATTCATCATTTTAGAATTCATTGTATTGCAAAATTTGAGAACCACTGGATTAGCTCCTGAGCCTCTGAAGACATTAAACATGAACTTAAAGGGAAAGACTGAAATGAAATAACTTATTGCAAATGTTTCTTTCACTGTTGATTAATGTATGTTTTATAATCTTTGCTTCCTTCCACATAATTTTGAGCAAAACAATGATCACATCTATTTTACAGTTGGGGAAATTGAAACTAAAAATTCTAGATCAGCTGGTGGGTCCATGGCTGAAGTAGGATTTGAATCGAGATTCCCAGCAGCAACATTTGGTTAACTGGAAGCACACTGTGCATAATTGATTCTAAAAATAGTAATTGCGTTTTCCAGTTGCAAATTCTGAGAGGGTTTTAATGCATTATATACTTAGCTACCACTACTGTGACAATTAAGCAATATCCATTTTTTTCTTTTGAAAAATCCTCTGATTTGCTTTACTCTTTTGCACTGAGGAAGCATTAGCTGTATTACCTTGATTGTTTAAAATATTTTTTATTGTTCCTGTAAGGATTATCATTATAGACGGCATTTAAGCTTTTAAAATTCAACTAGCAGTTTTCATTCTTTTCACACGTTCTTCAAGCAAAAAGTTTGGCAAAACAAAGTTATGAGGAAATGAATGTATAGTAACGGTGCAGCTTTTTGAGCACTAAAATGGGCCAAGTAGCCTGTGACAGCAAAGCAAGAAAGCAGGCGTTAAACTGTGATTGGCAGAAGGCATTTGTAGGCTGATCCACACAAACTGTTTAATGGGCCTGTACACGTGTTTTAAGAGAAAATAAAAATAAACATGAAGCAACTGCCCTGCACTGATTAGATGATAGTGCTGTGCTAATCAAAGAACTGTGTTTAAAGTGTCAGTAAATCAAAATCGCTAATGGCAGGAAGAAGCTGGCTGATTTTGTCATGTGCAAACATAACAAAGTTTTTGAAAATATGGTACTTCTACTTTGTCAGTCTTTTTTTGCTTTGCTTTGTTTTGCTTTGGCAGCTTCTTTGCTTTGCTTTGCTGAAGCAGCTGTGCCAACTTATCTGTTTGGGTGATATCACTTAAATTAAAAAAAAAACTTGCAATACAAAAGATCTCTAATTATAAATCCTGTACAGTTATTGCTGATTAAATAAAAATTGGGCAAATCTGCCAATTTCAGTTTCTCTTAGTTTTCCAACCATGCTTATCTTCTCGTGTCTACATTCCATTATTTTTTTTAAAGGATTGCAGAAAAAAAAAATCTAATGAGTTTTTCTTTTAGTACAGATATTTGGGATATTTTTTCTGACTAAAATAGACATTCATATATTAGGTTTATATATGTACTTTTTGTACATGTTTTGATTGGAGAAGTACATTGCAAAATTCAAAGATGGATGAACAGCAAAAGGTAACTTTTTTTTTTGGAAAACATAGATTTGGGGATACGGGAATACATTAAAATGCAACTTGAACCAGTGTCTCTTAAGTCACAAGTCAATATTATTAAGCTTGATGGACAGGCAACCTGATCTTTTGCAAAGTACTGTAGATGCTATGTACTCACAATGGAGTGCAGTCCTTATATCCCTTATCATGCACCACAGTGAGAACTAGCTGATGTGCTATTATAGATTTGACTTTCAGCATAGGTCAGGAGAAGAGCATAAATGTTCCTTTGGGATTTCTAAAATGTTGACTGGTATGATAACATTCTGCTGTAATCAAAATTCAAATCTTTATGTAGCATCTTCCATAAGAAATGCCAGCTGTTTTCCTTGGTCTATATTCCCCATAGCTTATTTTTCATGTGCATGCCCTTTTTTTGTCTCAAAACATTAGCAAAGCTCACAAGAACGCCCAGGGCTTCACAGGAGGAAAGAGACAGGGGAACGAAGCTGCGATGCTTTCCGCCATTAACAGCAGGAAGCCACTGATCTCATTTTAGTTATACTTGCCAACTGCCTTTTATGCAACAAGCTACCTGTAAAAGCTCCCTCTGTCCTTTCACCTGGACTTCTTACCTGCTCTGACTTCCTTCCTTACCCAGAATGTAAGGTGGGTAAAATCATTATCAAAAAAATGTTTGCCAGTTTTCCTTCTTCCAGCCCTAGAGACTCAAACTGGGAAATGAGTTTAGTGACTGAAGATGAATGGCTTTTCTTACCCACGGTGGCCAACTCTGCAAATTACTTCTTGAAAAAGCTTGGTTGTGGGATTTGAAGAAGGCCTGGGGCCAAAGAGTAAGCTGAAGAAATTGGTGGAGAGTCCTCACCGGAATCTGTTTATTCTGAATATTTATTCTCAGGTAGTGCCATTTTAAAAGCTCATGATCTGGCTGAAAGAAGTAGTTTATGCCAGTTTCTCCCATATAATCAAAGCAGCCAACTTTACTTCCGTCTCTGGCCAAATGGGGAAGATCGACTACCTTTGTCTCTTGTTTCCTTCACACTCGTCTACTTTCTAGTGCCTAGAGCAGAAGTGTCCAATCTTGGCAACTTTAATACTTTGTGGACTTCCACTCCCAGAATTCCCCAGCCAGCATTTTAACATCTTAAAATTGCCAAGATTGGACACCACGGGCCAAGAGCCAATTCTCCATACAATGTATCATCTTTAAATATTTGTTAGCATTCCTGAAATCCAAGTTCAATATAGTAATAACAATAGAAAATAGGTTGGTAGCATCCTAGATCCATGTTTGTAAGCAATTGCAATAAGTATAGTTTTGATGATACGCCAGGTAATCTTTTTACAGTCTGTGAAGCAGCAAGAACAGTTGGTGGTAGGAAACAAAGTTGGTTGAGGATGCTAAAGAGCTAGATGACATCTTATCCTTTTGCTTTTACTATTTATATGTTGTAAGGTGAAAAGGGAGCAAAGGCTTATTTAAAAAGTTACTTTCAAGTTTATTTTTTTTATTTTTTTATTTTTTTTATTTTATTTTATTTTTTTTATTGAAAAGTTTTAAAATACAATTTTCCTTTAAAAAAACCCCCTTCCCCCTCCCTCCTCCCCCCCTACCTCCCCTCCTCCCCCCTCCCTCCTCCCCCCCCTACCTCCCCCCTCCCCCCCCCTACTTCCCAGAGCTGAATACAAGGTATATATATATATATATAAAAGCAAACCTAAGCAACCATATACTAACAACTATAAATTCTAAAATCCATCACTCTCTAGCTTATATAGGATAAAACAAACCTTAACAATATTAAATATATGTATAAAAAAACTAGAATAAGAAAAGGACACTCTCTAGCTTATATAGAATGGAACAAACCTTAATAGTATTAAATATATATTAAAGACAAAAAAAAAGGAAAAAGAAGAAAAAAACCCCTTCTCAACCCTATACTTATCCTAAATAAACTCCATCCATTTTATCCATTCCATGATATAACATTCTTACAAATAATTTTCCAAATTAACCAAGGATCCCAAATCAAAAAACTTTAAAGTCAACTCTTCTGTAATCGGCCGTTCCTCTTCCAGTACCACAATCCAAAAAAGCTCACCCTTTCCACAGAACCACCAAATATAAAAATATATTGCGTCTACACCCAAATCTTTTCCCCTCTCCCCTACTTGACTACTTGACTATATCGTAAAAGTTCCATAGACTTCTGCAATTCCTGCTACTTTCTCTTCTTAGATCGTTTTGCAGCAGCACGCGTCACCCTCTGTTTTATAGATTCATCCGACGAGGTTGTATCTTGATCTCCTCCAACACCGTTGTCTTCTATCTGACCATCTTCGGCCTCTTGATGCACTCCTTCTCCAGATCCCTTTCCAGCTTCCAAAAGTGTTAATGGCGTTGCATTTAAAACATTATTGTAGAAATCACGCGCTTGCATCACAGTAACCAAACGGTACTTTTTACCTTCGTGCGTCACCATCAACCCCACTGGGATCTCCCATCTGAACCTTATATCTCGCTGCTTGAGCTCTTGCACAAGAAATGTAAAATCCTTCCTTCTCCTTAGAATCTTTGGAGGAATTTCTTTTAAGACCAAAACTTCTTGATTAGCAATCATAACTTTAGTATCATAAGCAGCTTGTATAACTTCATCTCTAGTTTCCCTTTTTGCAAAATATACCACCACATCTCTAGGCAACTTTCTCTGTCTGGCAATCCATGAATTCACACGAAACACTTTGTCCATGCCTCCTTTTATTTCAGATGCTGGCTGTTTCAACACTATTTCAAAAGCCTCAGAAACCAGCTGCTTTAGATCTTCCTTAGTATTCTCCTTTAAGCCTCTAATTCTAATGGCAAACTGCATCTGGAAATATTGAGCAAGACACAGTTCCCTTTCCATTTTATTTTCATTCTCCAATAGTTTTGCTTCTAATATAGCATTCTTTTGAGACAAGTCTTCTAGCTTTTCCTCCAATTCTTCCACACACCGAGCCACTTTAAACACTGAAGTCAAGATGTCTACCCTCATCGCTTTGAGCTTCTGTTCCATCCTCTCCTCCATCCTCTCCTCCAATTTCTCCAATTTCTCCTCCATCTGTGCAAATCTAATATTAATTGATTCCAAAATTACCTGGGTATGTTTTTCAAGAGCATCTTGTAAGTCCTTTGATGTCAATACATCAGGAGGATGCAGCGCCTGCAATAATGATTGTTGCACGGGAGAAGTTCCAGCACTCCGAAGAGTTTTAGGGGGTGGTTTAGCCGCCATCTTTTACCAAATATGACGCACTTTCACTTCAGATTTGTAATCCAAAAAAGTCCATCAAGCTGGAGAGTAAAACATAGTAATCCTCTTTACCATTTCCTCTTGTATCGCTCTGCCTGCTCCTTTAAATCATAGTCATTCCTTCAGGCAGGGGTGGTCGCAGACGGCTGGCTCTGCTCCAAGAAGTCAGGAGCAGAGGCGACGGCCAGCTGGGAGCAACCCAGGCTACGGGGGAGTTCAATCCTTCAGCCGCCCAAGCCATAAGCTCAGGCGGCCCTGGAGAACTCTACCCCTACCTGGGAGCTCGCCCCCTCCTCTTCTCCCGAGGAGGGGGCTTCGGATTCGCCCGAACAGCTGATCGGCGCTGTTTCGGGCGAAAAAACACCAGCTGAGCCGCGGGCAGCCCGGGAAGGCTCCCTCCGTCGCCGTGGAGCCACCGGAAGTCCCAAAAAGTTACTTTCAAGTTTATATCTGGTATCTGCTTACAATGATATGAAGAAGAGAGAGTGGGTCAGCCTACAACTGAAAGTAGGATACTTAAAATTTTGAAATGTATTTAGACTACTATATCCAGTGCTGAATTATGAAAATATAAATGTGTATTGCACTGAAATCACTAAATGGTCTTTGGCCAGTCATCCTTTCTCATCCTAACCTACCTCAAAAAGTTGATGCTAGAATAAGAGAAGGAACATGTTTGCTTTCCTGAGTTTCTTGATAAAAGTATGTTGAACTACAGCTCTGCCATGTAAATTTGAAAATAAGTCTTGCCCAAAGTTTGATTTCTTAATTTATCTTTGCAAGGTGTATGGATTTGCAGTACTCCACTCCACGTTCATAATATCACTTACGTTGGTTGTGATTTAGGTTCTCAGAAAGTTATTCAAAGAGATAAGAAGCAAAATTATAACATTTGTAAAGACACTAGAAATGAAAGCTCACATGGAAACCAAGGAAAGTTTTTCAAAATTTTCCTTTTTTAACTTCATTTTATTTTATTAATCTTATGTAATTTATTCCATTATATTACTCAAGTCTGGTCAACAGCCAGAAGTACTTTGACTTTGTCACTACTCTGAAAGCTGAAAATGCAAATGATCTGCAAGCTGTAGTGCTGAAAGTCAAAGAGTACAGTGGAAAACATAGGACTAAGATTAAATATCAAGAATATCGAACTAAATCACAAGGACAAGAACTAGCTTTAGAACTGGCTAAGAATATATTGAAGTGATGGATAGCTTCTGCCTTTCAGAATCAGTATCAACAGTAAAGGAACCGGCAATCAAGAAACTTGCCACATTTGGTGGAACGGCAATGAAGGTCTTGGAAAGGATATTCACATCCCCTCTGCCTACAAATTTCAGAATTGTGCAGGCAATGGTTTTCCCTATGACATTAATGGAAGCAAAAGTTGGATTTTGGACAGAAAGAATGTTTTTTTTTAATTGAAAAGTTTTACAATACATTTTTTTAACAAAACAAAACCCCTCCCAACGCCCTCCCCTCTCCCCAACCCTCCCCAACACCTCCCTCCCTTCCCCCTCCCCCCTCCCTGACTTCCCAGAGCTCAATACAGGGTATAAAAATACAAACAATCATAATCTACCTTATGCAAACAACAATAAACTATTAAATCTATCGCACTTTAACTCTTATAAAATAACTACAAGCAATATAAATATCACATCAATACTTATTCAAATGCTAAATGAAACTTTTTAGTCCCATATTTATTCTGGATATAATCAGTCCATCTTCTCCACTCCACAATATATCTCTGTTGCGAATAGTCTTTTAAGTACGCTGAGATCTTTGCCATTTCCGCAGAAAGAATGTTGATGCTTTTAAAAGTTGGTATTGGAGAATACTTCTAAGAACACCATGGACAGCCAAGAAAACAAAACGACTAAATCATAGAACCCATCAATCCAAAGATTATACACAGGGCTCAAAGAAACAGGCTCAAATTACCATATTTCCGACATCATTAGAAAACTTTCTGGAGAAACCTATAATGCTGGGAAAGGTGGAAAGAAGCAGAAAAAAAGAACTAGCAAGAAGGTGGATAGCTCAATTACAGCCGTAATAGGTGTACCACTATAGACCTGGAAAACCAGTTGTCCTTGAAAAAAAGCTATCCATGTGGTTGCTACGTTATCACCAATTGATGTCCCATAATCAGTCAGGTTGTAATTTAAGTGGAATAATGGACAACTTCCTTGGCAGTAAGTTACATGAATGTGGGTTTCTCCCATTGGGAACTTTTCTTCACTATAGGTAGAAGTTGGTTTGTGGTCATTTATTCTTCTGTTTTCAGCTTACTGGGGTTTCTGGGGGAAAAGATTATACATTCTCTATTAAGGGGTTCAAAAGTAGAAGTGGTTTGCAGTGGATGGTATATGAGAGACCATGAAATGTTTATAGAAGGAGACACTGGTGCTGGGAAACTAAAAATGCAGAGAGGCATGGTTGCTATTTAATACATAGTACCGTGCAGTGTATTATAGGAATTGATGCTGGTATTTAGAAACTCCATCTATCCATCTCAGTTTTGAAATTGAATTTTTGGAATTGTCTTTATCCTGAGATAAGATTGGCCCCGTTCCTTGACGGCATTCCAAAAGCAGATGAAGCTCATTCTTTTCCATTAAGCCATTCGAGAATAGATTGAAGGAATATTGGCTGAACAGTATTTGTCCCCAAAGGTTATTATTCTCTGTTTTTAGCAACTTGTAAGAATGTGGTTCTGCTGCTTTATTATTAGATTTTGTTGACGTGTTACTGATATGTCACTGTTATATATTGCTCAGTGGCTGCCAAAGGGAGGACATACAAATAATATTAAAATTAAAAAAAATCAATAAGAAAACCCCCTTGCCCGTGTCTCTAACAAGAAGAGCTTTTTAAACCATAGCATCCTCAAAAAAAAAGCTGGCCTTATAAAGAATTTGAATTCTTTAAGCCATTTTTTTTATTTTAAAGTTTAAAGCCAGTATCTTTCAATTCAGTCTGGAAGATAACTGAGATCCAGTGCATGTTTTTCCATATGTTCTTAAATCCATTTGAAATTCTTTCTTTCTTTTCTTCTTTTTTTTGGGGGGGGGGAGCTGAAGAAAAAGTTAATTGCGGATTATCCTTATTCATTCTACCACCCCTTTTTCCAGCTGGTTGGGGTTAATGCTTTGGCTGCTGGAGTAGTTTGGTGTGCATGAATTGCAGTGAAAGTAAGGGAGAGACCATCAACTGTAATTTTGCCTAAAAGCTCTGAAGGTCTCTAATATAGACGCGTTTCTTAGATATATACTTAGATTCTCTCTTTCTCATATGCATCTACAGAGATCTGTACATTTGTGGTGCATGTGCACTGATTTGTGTATAGAACATAAAAAAAATTCTATAGTATTTTTTTTCAATGGTAATTCTTTCATTCAGTAGTGTTAGCATCTCTATCAAATATGGGGAATTAGCAAAATGGAATTCTTATTCCTATTATACACCCATTCTATGTAGTCAAGGTAGTTTTCATTTGTTTGTTAGATTTATATCCTCCTTTCACTCAGCAGCTCAAGGCTCCCTTTTCCATTTTTTCTTCTTCTAATAAAACTTATGAGGTAGGTTGGGCTAACAGAGAGAGTCACTAGCCTCCAATTGTAAGTTTCCTTGGCTGAGGGTGGACTTGAAGAGGAATCTCCATAGGGCTAGTTCAGGGGTCAGCAACCTGAAACAGTGGAAGAGCCACTCGGAACCGGTTCCCTCACAAAAGGAAAAACTGGGAGCCGCAAAAAAATGTGTGCGCATGCGCGTACATGCACACATGTGCAGAACAGGGTTTGACTGAAAAGTGGAGCCAAGGTGAGATATGCACCTACCCTGCATATTTGAATTGATCGGTTGAACTTTTTTAGTCCCACTTTTTTTTTTTTTGGACTGCACATGGCAGAGGACTGGGAGCCGCAGGAGACGGCTGAAAGAGCCGCATGCGGTTCCGGAGCCGCGGGTTGCAGACCTGTGGGCTAGTTCGACATCTTAACTACTGAAGGTAGTCCTCAGCTTACAACCACAATCGAGCCCAACATTTCTGTTGCTAAGTGAAATACTTGTTTAGTGAGTTTGGCCCATTTTATCATCTTTCTTGCCATAATTGTTTAGTGAATCACTGCAGTTGTAACATGTTGGGTAACTGAATCCCCACTAACTTTGCTTTTCAGAAGGTTGAAAAGGGAGATCCCATGACCCTGGGACACTGCAATTGTCATAAGTATGAGTCAGTTGCCAAGTGTCTAAATTTTGTTCCCATGACCATGGGGTTGCTGCAACAGTTGTAAGTGTGAAACTTGGTCATAAGTCACTTTTTTCAGTACCGTTGTAACTTTGAACCATCGTTAAATGAGTTGTTGTAAGTCGAGTTGCATCACTTTTAGTTGCTCCGACAGGGCAGTTTTTGCACGATCATATTTTTATAGAAAATACAGCTTTTGTTTCCCAGATGTGAAGGCTTGTATGAACAGTACAAAAAGAAAAGGAAATGTAATAATAATTTAATAAAATAAAACGAATAAAATGTCCGAGTAAGAAAGAAGGAAGAGATTGTAGTTCATTAGTGGCAGACAATGCTAGTCAAGGTACGATGGCATTTATTTATTCAGATGAAACTCTGTAATGTTTCTGGGCCCCTGCTTTTTTCTTTCTTTTTTTCTTTCTTTCTTTTCTTGCCTTTTGGCATTTGATCCCAGTCCTCCATTGCTATACAACCGTGAACATGAAGTGAGCCTTCAGGGACACTGTGTTTTTATCAATAAGGCAAGCAAAAGATTGGAGCTTCAGTTGGAGAATATAAGTGTTGATGGCATCTACCTTGTCTGTTTTTGCTTGTTACATATTGTATGGCACACATTGGCATTGTTACTAGCAGAAGCTGTTCTTTTCCAGCCTGGCCAAAGGCTTGAGGACAGAAAGGGCAGCTTCACGAAGACTTTGTTATCCAGCTGTATTCGTATATTCATGACTCATAATGAGTTGATGAAGCGCAGGGTTATTTTTAGAGCCTATTAATTGATCACTTCTTGTGTAGCTGTGCAGGCAAGTTTTATTTCTAATGAGAGGGCATTTCCATGTACTGATTAACTCATGAAGAGAACTAGCTTAAAAGGGGCCAGGCATAGCATTCTATGTTATTCGCTCTAAATTTAACAGTAGTTAATTGAAATACTTGACAAGATGCTAGTTGTCTCCCTGTGCTTCGTTCAGCAGTTGAAAGTCTTGGAACAGAGCAAGGGAAATTAAAAACAAAACAAAACTATACACCAGTTTATTATATATGTGGTATCTCCAATTGAGATCTTCCTGCCCCCACCCTAAAGTAGACAGCTTTATATGTATGAATGTAAGGCAAAGAAAAGTCATGTGGATGCTCAAACCTATTTTATTTTTGTTCTCAGCCAGCCTGCAAGTTAATAAATCACACAAGTTTTATCTTTTGCTAAAACCCATAGTTGCAAATAAATCTACATACTATCAAAAGGTGAAAACCTATCGGGTGGTATTCATACTTTTCTGTTGTTGTTTTTAACTTATACTGAATAAGGAGGTCCTGCTGTATCCTACCATATTGGCTTAATGAGCTTCAATATATTACTATAGGTTGTTTCTTTTTTGAAGAGCAAAAATCTTTGACTTCCACATGAGGTACTATGGAAGTATGAGCTATTTTGAGACTGATCTCTGATGTCAGTTCATGATTTTAGTCTACTTTTGATTCCACAGGATTATTACGTTTATTCAGAAACGTAATTATTTCATTCTGTTCTCTTTTATTGAACTGGACTTATTTCCCCCCCCCTTATTTAAGTGCCAATATTGATGGAATTCTGTAGTCAAATAAATAGAGGTCTTTCATGTCTCAATTGTGAATTAGTTGTTTATGACAAAAAGTTATTTCCTCACATACTGGAAAGGCCAACTTTAAGTTCAACTCCAGTATGTGTTTCAATTATTTTAAAAGCATAGTTATCAAAAATCACTATAACCTTTCCCAGGATAATAGCTGGTTATTGCTTTGGATGAATCCAAGTATTTGATATTCAGTGCACACATATCCAGAGAAGTGACATCATCAGGGTTGGCTTTCTTCTGTTTTCAAAAGAGAGTTGGGCAACAGTGATATTTTATGGAGAAAATCTATGTGGTTGCTAAGAACCAACAGCAGCTTGGTGACACACGATCATATTGATTCTATATACATCTTTTGGGTTAGTGAAAGCTTTCTTCTATATTTAGTTTATTTAAATCTTTATAATGTATCTAGCATTTTTTACTGTACAGTCACTGATGTATTTTGATGGGTTTTTTTATCATTTTAAAAAATAAACTAAAAATAGGAGAAGAAAACCATAAAGACTGCTAGTATCTATATGTTTCTCTAATTTTTTAGTATTATCCTGAGAATCCTTAAAACTATCTTGCCTCCTTTGTTTACTCTACTTTTGTGATTAGAGATATTCGGAGAGATAGGTGCCCATTCCTAAACAACATGATGCGAAAATTTGATGAAATGCACATCACATCACACGGCAAGCTCTTTGCTTTTGTAGTTGTGTTGCTACGTCCCGTGTGGCTACAAAAAGAGCAAAATTTGTTTCATCAGCTGCCCTGTCCTTGATCCCATCCTGTAGATGCCCATGTGCCAAGAGAGGCCAAGGGGAAATGATGTCTTTTTGGTGTATAATTTGTCATCTATAAATAGCAGCTGGAATGACTCTCAAGTGTTCGATGCCTTTATTCAATAGGGTTACGAAAATACATGAAGGGCTTCTTCAAGGTATGAAGTTTCTGATGCTTCCCAATTTTAGTGGGGCCACCAAATAAGTAATTTTCATTTAAAGATTGGAAAATCCTTGGTTGAAGATCTAGGCGCACTGGTATCTGCCTGAGATTGAAGAACAAACAAATGTAAACATGCCAATATGCTTCTACAACAGTCTCTTGATGATATAATACAAGTTAAGTGAGAAATCTAATCTATGTGTGGTTTTATCCATTTCCAGAGCAGCTAATTGTGATTTGAGTTTGTTAGTCAACATAGTTCTAAAAAAGAAGAAATTGATAAATCACAGTAAAGAGTAAAATGAACTCAGCCTCACTTAAGTGCACTTGACTAGCCCTTTTATATTGTTACTTTTTTTTTCAGCATTCTTATCCCAAGAATGCGTATCTCACTGAGACATAAGAATCAGTCATTTGGCTCATCTCAGGAATTCTTTCTCTAGCAATTTATCCATTAATAATAACAACTTAAGGAAGAATCGAGTGTTATAAGCATGTAGTCTGAAGAGAGAGATAAAAGCCTGAATCACTTGCTCTTTTGTGAAGTCTGTCTACAACTCTTCATTAGACTAGCATGGAATTCATTTTTAAATGTGAATGTGTTTCTTGTTGGAGGAAAAAAAAATCCCAGATAATTTAGAACTCAACACTGTACAGATAAAACAGTATGAAACTGTAGTTGAGTCAATTTTCAGACATTCTCTTTGGTGTTCTCTGTGTCTGTGGAATAATGAGAAACTTTTTCCAAGAGTCTTGAATAGTCTGCAATAAACCAGAACACTGGTGGTTTTGGATTTTGAGATGTAAGACTTGTCACCCAGGTTGCCAAAACAGTAAATTCCTTTATGTCATACTGAGACAGAATGTGCCCAGATTTAGTAAGAATCATAACCACCATTTGACATTAGATGTTACAAATATAACTTTTTAAATATTTTAAGGCTTGAAAGAATAGTTGAAATGTTTTATAAATCCTGTTCCTAGCTCAGTAATTTGTTGCGTGAACGTCCATTTCCATCTGCTTATGGATTCCTGAGTAAGATAGACTTTAATATAGAAAAAAAAAACAAAGTGTTCACAGATTCAACACGTAGATTGAAAACTATAGAAAACATAGGATAGGGGGAAAAATTATTTGGCTTTCTCTTGGCATGATTTGTTTGCTCGAACAATCTGACATCATGTATAAGAATGTATATTCCTTTTTCAGAGCATGACCTTCTTAGTTATTTTACATCTGTTTTCTTTTATGGCAAGGCAAGACAAAGCCTTATTATCCGTGGTTTGAAGTGGTTGACCTGTCTCATTAAAGAAGAGAGCTACAGAAGTTTCAAATTTGTTTTGTTCCATTATGATTTATTAGCCAGCCTTTTCTGGAATCCTGTATCTCAAGGTGTCTTCTTCAACTGGCTTAACAGAACTTTGGCTTCCAGACCATGCAGGAAGAAAGCTATTGTATAAGGCAGTAGACAGAAAATGACACTCTGAGAAAGGACCATTTCTGCTGGTGATGATGAATGGCTTCTCAGTAGATAGGATATCATTGGGTGAGCAGAACAATAGGTCCAATATCCCTTGGCCCTCCACATTTCACTGCTTCCCAAATGTCTACAATCAGCTGCCCATCCCAAAAAAGGATGAAATGAGATTAATCCGCTCTCTTAAAAACAAAAAAAAGATGGCGGTACATTATATTCCCTCCGTTCTTTCAGTATAATGGTGAGCGCTTCCAAATTTGAATAAATGAAATAAATACAAATAAATAAAATAACAATTGGCATGGATTTGTGGCCAATTAGAGAGCCAAGCAAAGAATTCATCCTATTCTGCCAAAAAAAAAAGTTCTACATGCAATTCCTAATGTTGAATAGAATTTTTTGAGCCCAGTCCTATGTATGCTTACTTGGAAATATGTTCATGCTAAGATATTTTAAGGAGTCTTGAAACAGAGTTTCACATCAATGGCTTGAATTATCTGGGCTTTTGATTCATGCTTGAGAAACTTACATGCTGACTTGTCCCTTTTGTGTGTGTTGTCTTTTCTTGTAAGTAAGGAGAACCTCCAGCAACTAACCATAGAGATTCTCCTACACTGCTATTTTACCTGAAGAATAGCTCTTAGTAAAGCAGAAGAGCAAATATCGATGGTAATATATGTCCTTACATTTTGGGTAGCTCAGTCAACAATTCCTTTGTCCAAAGCAAATGAAGGCAAAGCAAGCTGCTTTTTAAAGCAAATGCAAAGGCAACAACACCAAGTACCACGAACAGAATTTATTTTGAAGTTCTCAGGAGGGAGGGGGGAAAAATCACATATTTTAAGTCACAATACATGTAGAGCTAGCCCATTAATTTTTACTTGTAGCCAAAGTTCATCATATTTCCATTAAATTCATGGATGACTGGTAAATTGCCTTGGAATACCAGATGCCCACAAGAAGAGCCGCTCTGATTTAATTAGACAAGACAGTCTCCAGAAGGAAGTTGAGATATCTTGGAAAACTAAGAACTGTACAGATTCAGCAGAATGTGTGGAAACTGAGCCCTGAGCTAAAGGCTGGATAATGAAGAAAATAGGTAGGAACAGAGGCAGGATGATGAAAGATGATCTAGGCTGCCCAGAAGCTTCAATTCCCCCCCCCTCCACACACACACAGACAGACACACATACACACTCCTTGTGATTTAAGCTTGGGAAAATGCGCAGCAGCACATAATTGCTGCTTGTGTTTTCCTGGACACTGAGATCTAGGAATGATGACCTACCCTGGACTAAATAAGTAAATCAATAAAATTTCCCCATCTTCCAAGTACTGCTCCCCACATTTCAAAATGCATCTTTCCTCGGAGAGGGGAAGGGTAGAATCCACCTGCTGTTTTTTTTTTCACATTTGGCCAAGAGCTGAAATACGGAGGGGGGGGGTGTCAGAAGACCCATTTTGCTTCCTTTTGCTGAGTCATGCTTGACTCGCTTTGCAGCTGTGAGGCTGTTTGATTCTGCATATGCTTCTGTGGTGGGGATCTGCAGCAGCTTAAGTGGATTGATGTTTATTTTGATAATGAATCTCAATGTGTTCACAAACTAATAAAATCAACTCATTAGGATGAGGCATGTTTAATTCAGGACTTAGCTGTTGGGAGAATCCCTAGCAGTGCCTGATGGGCGATTATTTTAGCACCCTTGCCAGAGAATAAAGCAGAGTCAACACAGACAGGCTGAACATAATGGGGCAGAAAACTCAGTCTGAGTCCCTCATCCAAATACAAGAATGGTCATTTTCAGTATTTACCCATGTGGCTTACTTCTCCAGATACAGGTGGGAGATGTAGTTGCCTTCAAGTTATCAGATTTGCTGGCTAGGAAACTGCTTCATTTGAGTGAGGGAAGAGAAGAAAGGAAAAAGGGAGAGTCGCAATTCCAGTGCAAACTTCATTTGAAACCAGGTGATGAATTTGTAATCCAATCTCAATCGGATCTGAAAATAAAAATATGTATGTGTAGTGTCCAGTTTTGAGTCAGATGGGAGCAAAGAAGAATTTACCATACACTGATACTCCTAGCCTTAAAATTCAGAACTTTGTGATAAAACAAACCGACTGGTAATCAGCAGTTTTAGCAGAAATATCACCCAAGAGGCAAATTACAGAGATGATATAAAGCTTGGATAAGAAGTCTGAGTTCAATTCTATGACTTTATTCAAATCCCAGAAATCTCTTTGTCCAGATAAGAAATAGGCATGCCTTATTCACCCTTTTGGCTGAAAAACGATATGAGATCTTTGGCACAGAGAATTTATTTTTCCCTAACATCACATAGCTTGAATCAAGACAAAAATGGCTCCTGACCATTGTGGCATATGCCTAATGCCATTGTTGTGGGAGCTGGGTGGGAACAGCTTGCTCCATTAATGGATCTTTACGCTTCTATGGAACAGCCCCGGCATTTCAAACACCTCTGGCATAAAAGTAGTGCTTAGTTATCTGTATTTTTTGAAATAGTCTGAGAAAAATTAAAGAATCCCGCAAACACAGAATCGGGGTTAGTTATCTGTTGTGTTGTTGTGGTTAAGAATCTGAGCCTTAAAAAGAAGAATTGATTAGTCTGAGTATCATATTATTAGGTCTGTTGGGAGAGATGTGCTCCGAATCCCAACCTAGGAGTATTGGGGCTCAGGAAGAGGACCTTTGCTATAATAATGCCCACTCTTTGGAACATCCTCTCCCCCAGAGATCAGATTGGCCTCAACACTACTGGCTTGGCTACTGAGCTTGAGCATTTGGGTGCACGGTAGAGCCTATACTCTACTTATAATCATAAAATCATAGAGTTGGAAGAGATCTTTGATGCCTTCTAGTGTCCAATCTGCCATTGGACTATCAGGAATCCTGATTCCCTCCCGGACAAATGGCTATCTAGTCTTTTCTTGAAAACCTCCAGGGAGAAAGCAGCCACCTTGTTGTGGATAGTGTTTTTTTAATACCTTGGCTGTGAATTGGGTTCTATATCTTTTTATCTGCTTTTTATTGTCTTACAAAATTTTGTTTTTAAATTGTTTTTAATTGCTGCAAACCAGGCAGTGTCATGTATTTGAGACAGGCGGCTATATCAATCTAATAAATATATCTCTGTTAACAATATTTGGGATTGTTACCACCAGAAAGATCAGTGAAACATTTTGAACAATTGAAGCATAGTTGTCCATGGGAGGGATAAAAGCAGTATGTGATGATATATATCCGTGGTGGCGAACCTATGGCATGCATGCCATAAGTGGCATGCAGAGCCCTCTCTGTGGGCACACACGCCATCGCCCCAGTCCTAGGCCTTCAGAAATCAATCAATTTCAACCTCACGGGGAAAGAAATCTCGCAAAGTTGGAATTGATTGATTGAACTTTTTAGTCCCACCCAGTCTGCCATTACCACCGCAGCCATGCCCACCCAATGGGCCACATCCACCCAATGGGCCACGTCCACCCAATTGGCCAAACCCACCCAATGCCCCCGCCTACCCGGCACCCGATGATACATAAGTGGGTTTTGGGTTGCAGTTTGGGCACTCGGTCTCTAAAAGGTTCGCCATCACATATATGCACTCTTATATTCATACCAATGCAATGACCTAATCGCAACAGCTGTGTGATTGGGGCATTCTGCACACATGGTCCTTTTGGATATCATTGTGGTTTACTGTGGATATTACTGGCTGAAAGCTTTGTTACCTTTATGATTATTAGTGTTTATTATTAAATATTTGTTTTAAAAGCACTCTGGACTTTTTTTAATAAATGGTGAACCCGTCTGAAGATGTATTAGTCATAAAACATGTTCTTAGGTCATACGATATAATGGGCTACTATATATTGATATAGTAGGTACAAACAAATTAATACATATGATAGCTGTTGGCAAGATTGGGTATATTTTGTTGTTTAGAAATCTTTATTAAGGTCATAGACCAGCATATATATTAAAACAGAAAATACATACAGTATAAAAAAACAAGAGCCTAAACTAAAGGAATCTAAAAGAGGGGTAGGAGCATTACATGAGTGTAGGAGAGCATAAAGGTTAGTATGTGGCATACTATATCAAATGACAGCACTCTGGTATGGCAAATTAGATGCTGATTAAATCTAACTTATGGCACAGGTCATCATCCAATGAATTTTAAGCCCTGCTGCACAGCACCTGGCAACATTACAGGTGGCAGAATTACTACTTGAAAGCAGCAGGCAAGTGTAAAATTATACTGTGCACTCTGGGTGTTTATGCAGTAATGGTGAGATGAGACTAGTGTGAAGGTCTTTGTAATGCAGGCACTAGAGAAGCTTATGTGGTTTTGTTTATGTGTGTCCAGAGTCACAGGGTCATTGTCCCTCCAGATAAGGAATCTTCCTGTATTGAGCTTCAGGGACCACTGAAGGGATGGCATGACATCATGCCAATGTCAAGGCCCTCTGGTGACCCAGGTACCTTATGTTTGGTTATGTACGTCATGGGAGAGGTAGAGGACCTGTTGGATTCACTGGCAATAAAGTTTGGGCTCCTGCTAAGCTTTCATTGGAGCTCTGGGTCTGCTACATACTGTACTGTTTAATGAGCGTTTTGGCCTGATCATATCCTATGCTGAGTAGAAGGCCTGGAGAGAAGCTCAAGGACGAGACTTTAGTTGCCATTGCCTGTTTCTATATGACTTGAGAATCATCGCTCAGAGCGATTGGGTGAATGAATTTTTCCTTCAAAGCTCCTCCAATCACATTTGGAGATGTGCTATGTAGTGCATATGTAGTGTGTGGTCCAAAGAGCTCTATAACTAAGAGCGATTTACCCCTTAAAAACTTAACATTATCTCAGCTGAGTCATAAAATATCAGCACAGGCGGGTTTTTTTTTTTTAAATCAACTCAGCAGTTATGGGGTAAGCCATCCTCTTGCGTTCATTTAACAGAATCTTGCAGTCTTGGAGGTTACGTGAGGGACTTGTGATATGTGGCTTTTATTCTCCAGTCTGAGCTGAATGTTCTTCTTATGCCTTTCAAAAAGTCTCTTCTTCCTTGGTTGCATATAAAATTTGACTTTCACAGTATCCCATGGCAACAAGTTCCAAAGAGCAATCATGCACTGCACCAGCATTTATTGGTGTGAAATTTGCCACCTCTTAATTTTTCCAAATGTCTACTATTCTATGAACTATTTGTATGTTAGAAATAAATAATTTGTACAGTTTATATTGTCATGAAAGGTGCAGGCAATTATGGTGGCATTTACCTAGCTTCCTCTTAGAGCAGAGAATATTGAGGACTTTTCTAACAAATTAATGAAATTTAAAACTACAAATAACTAAATTGAAAGCAAATTTCTGTTGGTCTAGCTGAGATAGATGTGATAGTTATATTAGCCTCAGCCAGAAAATGTTAAGGGCAATGAATGTCATAGAATAACATAGTTGGAAAGAACCTTGGAGGTCTTCTAGTCCAACCCCCTAATCAGACAGGAAACCCTGTACCATTTCAGACAAATGATTGTCCAGTCTCTTCTTAAAAATGTCTAGTATTCCAGAAGTTCACAACTTCTAGGGGCAAGTTGTTTTACTGATTGATTGTTCCAACTCTCAGGAAATTTCTTCTTAGTTCTAGGTTGCTTCTCTCTTTGGTTAGTTTCCATCCAATGCTTCTGGTCCTGCCTTCAGGTGCTTTGGAGAATAGCTTGACTCCCTCTTCTTTGTGGCAACCCCTGAGATATTGGAACACTGCTGTCATGTCACCCCTCACCCTTCTTTTCATTAAACTAGATATACCCAGTTCCAGCAACTGTTCCTTATATGTTTTAGCCTCCAGTCCCGTAATCATCTTTTTTGCTCTTCTCTGCACTCTTTCTGGAGTCTCAATATCTTTTTTACATCGTGGTGACCAAAACTGAATGCAGTATGCCAAGTGTGGCCTTACCAAGGCGTTATAAAGTAGTATTAACACTTCACGTGATCTTGATTCTATCCCTCTGTTAATGCAGCCTAGCACTGTGTCAGTTTTTTTGCCAACTGCAGCACACTGCTGGCTCATATTTAAGTAATGGTCCAATAGGATTCCAAGATCCCTCTCACACTTGCTACTGTTGAGTGAGGTACCATCCTATATTATACCTGTCCAGTTGTTTTTTCTTGCCTAAATGTGAAGAACCTTAATTTTTTTACCATTGAATTTCATTTTGTTAGATAGCGCCCAATGTTCAAGCCTCAACAAGTATGAATCTTCCATATTCTTTTATTTTCTACCTCTATCATATCTCTAAAAAAAAGCAAAGTCTCCTTGAAGTTAATTTCAATCACACTGACAAGTCACATGTTGGGTGACTGCTTCTGAAGTAAATGAAACCAGTGTCAAACTTTGTTGTTTGTTCAGACAGGCGCCTTTTCTTAATTAAAGGACATACTTTAAGCTTTGATAATAATCAGTGGCAAGGGTATGTAAAAAGTTAGGAAACCTGAAAGGAAGCAAATACATTTCCCCAGAATGATTAGAGCTGTTTATATGTGTGGATGATTAATTTGAGAAAAATCCTTGTGCTATAAACTAGAATTCTTGGAAGGGAGTACCATCTGTGTTTATTTCCATGTAAATGTCTGGAAACTGGTTGATTTTTAACCTACATAAAAATATTCAAAACCTAATCTATGTCTTTTGACCTGTGTAAAATTTTATTTGGCTATATTCAGGGCTTTTTTTCTCATAGAACGCTCAGAATGGAGTTCCGGCACCTTTTTTGGATGGAACCTTGTAGTGTAGGCAAGGTGGGTTGTATGACATGTGTGAGTTCCGGCACCTTTTTCTTTTACAAAAAAAGCACTGGCTATATTAGAGTGAAATGAGAATAGTTGCTTCTCTCTGGCAGCTAAATTCCTAGCAGCTTGCTGACAATACAGTGCTGAATATGTTTTTAATTCAATAAAGTTATGAATTAAAATTATATTTTACCAACTAATTCTTTAAAATCCATTTTTTTTAAAAAAAACAAGTTTTATCTGACTGTTTTCCATGCAACATACTACCCTTTTGCAAGTTGGTTAGTCTGTATTTATTGGTTTCTTGAAGACTGACACTCCACATCTATTTATTGCATTCACATGTTATAATGCATTTACCAACACCTCAGCATTAATAAATAAGGCAGTGGGACATCTTGGTATTATATTACATGTTATATAATATTGTGATTGTTCTACCTTGCTCCTCATCTATAGCTGTTACCTTTTATAATCATGCATACAGCTGACACCTGGGTGACAGGTCAGAGAAAAGGGAATCATACCAAGCTTGAACTGAAAACCAGGGGGATTTTTCATTTCTCCTCTTCCTTTAACAAAAAAAAAAAGCTGTGGTGAAACTGAGCCACTGCAGAACCTAAAGATAATGCAGGTTCTGTACTGATTTAGAATAAAAATCCCAGCTATAGATTTTTGGAACAAATACTATTATTTAAAATAGGAAGACTGGTCTAGTGATAATGAGTATAAATAAAAAAACATTCTGTGAAAAGATTGTACTATTTTTCAAATTGCCCACTTTCTTTGTGGAACTGAAAACAGGAAAAAAAATCAATTGATTTAATTCAGTTGAGTTTGAGCCACAACTCATGAGTGAACAGTTGGATAATCCACAGCTTGATGTGGGAAGAGAGAGCTAATTGATTTTTTTTTCTAAATTAATGAACAACTGCCCCATGATCTAGGGCTCAGTCAATCTTAATCAGCATAGCTAGAACCATTTAGTTCCATTATTTGATCTAAAAGTTGGCATCCATATAGCTGTTAAACCCTGAATCAGTTAAACAGCTCTATGTTTCCATTAAGCTTTTGTTTAAAGTACAGGAATAGGTTCTGCCACTTTCTTTCCTCTTTTGTAACAATCATAGTTTGCTGTGATTTCAAAGTGAGGAAGGTAGTTACTGAAGCAAAGATAGATTTTGAAGATAATTCTTAATTTGCACAAATGCTAATTTACATAATTCAGATACCAGAAAGAAACTACTGATCACCTGGAAGACTTTGTAGGCCTAACCATCTGAAATCTCTCTGTAATTCAAAGTGATCCTTAGCTCTAACACTGCTGTGAATTGCAGAGGACAAAACAGGCACAGTGTAAGATATATATTTTTTTTATCTCTGTGATTAATAGCAGTTGGAACAAATTCATGTTGGGCCAAAGAGTTTAAGTCCTCTGAGACAAGATCCTGATTCCAGCCACTATTGCTGTAACTCATACCCTTTAATATATATATATATATATTTGTGTGTGTGTGTGTGTGTGTGTGTGTGTGTGTGTGTGAGAGAGACATCCCTGGTCTAAATAATTCAGTGTGTAACTGTCTTTGAGCTATGTAGGTTCATGACATACATTGTATAAACTGATTGTTTTTGCAAATCAGCTTCAAAATGGATGGTGAAAGTAATGAGCTGTACTTGTAGAAGACCAAGGGAGAGTAGAGGGGCAGGTGATAAAACATGCACCAAGACATCGTGACACAAAAAAGTGACTAACAGACTTGCAGCAGGTATCGGAGCCTAATTATGTAAGGGCAATATTTGTGTCATGATGTCACTGGACAGGTATTATTTTCATTCAGTCTTGGCTTACCATGGATACCCATGGCTCTCTGTATAGATATACTTCACTAAGTTGTGTAGCTTATATATATGATGTTCTTTATTTCCGTTCAATGAAGAGTTAGTTAAAGTTAATCTAGAGATCAACAGTGATAAGTACGGTTTGTGTAATTTTTATAACTACTGTAGTAATCAAGATAACTTGACAGTAAGCCGTTTCTGTAGCCATCAGATAAATGGCAAATGGCAAATGTAAGCTATATCTTTTATGGATGTTTTGGTTTGACCTCTGATGATTATGATATTCTGATTCTCTAAGCTCTTTAGAGATTTGACATTATTTTTAACGATAGGGGCATTATATGGGAATTACTAAATGGAGAGGCTTGCCAGAAACAGGAGAATCTTTTGGCAGAGAAAAAAATGCACTATTTACATGTCATAACTGGTTTTCTCAGCATGAAACAGCTTTTTCCTATAATTTGGCAGTCAGGCAGAACTAATTCTTGGCTAAAGGACAAATGTGAAAATGACAATTGGGCCATTTTCAATATGAAATTTAAACAAGTACATAGCAGGGAAGAGATGAGTATTCCACTATTTAGGGATGACAAGAAATTATCTGAAAGACTGAAGACATTCAGACCAATGTTATTATTTACTTTGTCAGTGTGACAAGATTAGTGCAAAAAGGGGATGTTGTGGATGTAATGTAATGTGATTAGACTTCAGCAAGGCATTGGATAAAATTGATCATAGCCTCTTTCTTGATTAACTGGAACAATGTGGGGTGGATGATTCCACTGTTACATGGATTCAAAATTGGCTGAACAGTTGCAGAAAATGCATTGTCCTTAATAGACCTATGTGAGCACATGGATGGATGAATACACTAAGATACCTCAAGATTGTATCCTGGGTCCAGTGCTTTTCAATGTATTCATAAACAGTGTAGATAAAAGAAAGGATGCTTCTAAATTTTTTAGACGAAACAAAGCTAGGGGAGTTGTTAAAATTCCCAGAACATAGGCTCAAGAGTCCCAAAAATCTTTACAGATTTGAATATTGGGCCCTATCGAAATATTATTCAGTGGCGAGAAATATAAGTTTCTGCATTTAGGCAGGAAAAACCAGATGCTCAGGTACAAGATAGGCAGTACCTGATTTAACAGTAATACTTGTGAAAAAGATTTGGCTATATTGGTAGATTAAGCATGAGCCATCAGTGTGTATGAATCCTGCAAGGTAGCTCAGACAAGAAGCACAATCAGGAGGACTAGCTCTATCTTTATTATAAGATTGTATTAACATAATCTTGTAAGACTGACAATATTTCTCTCTTCCTTTCCTTTCACTCTTCAGAAAACATCTGAAACATTTCCCATGCCATCTCTCCCCCCCCCCACTTTCTGTGAGCTGAAATATCTTTTACATGCTGATTCTCCAATCTGTAGCTTTTCTTCATGTCTCCCAAGATCATTCCCACATGCCCTTACAGTGTGCCGTAGCTATCAAAAGAGGCAATTCAGTTTTAGGCTGCACGAATAGAGGTATAATATCAAGTTTATGGGAAACAATTGCTGCACTGGTCAGACAGTATCTGGATGTAACAGGCAGTAGGGAATACTGCAACCTTGAGGAACCGGAGGAAGAGGCCCAACTAAGACAATGGCCAGATAAAAGAAATATGAGTCCAGGGCAGAAATGTAATTTGAGTAAGCATTTCATACATGACCTTCCCTTGTTCTCATGAAGATAAAGGGAGGGGAAAAGCACATTCAGCTTTCAAGATTTATAATAAAGTTCTATTAGAATTCATTACTCTGGAGTTCTAGCCTGCTCTACCCTGAATGTCCAATTCTGGTCACTGCGATATAATAAGGAGGTTGAGGAACTGGAAAGAATGCAAAGACGAGCAACAAAAATGCTAAGAGACCTGGAGATTAAATACTCAAAAGAGTGATTAAAGGAACTGGGTATCCTTATTCTAAAGAAGAGAAGGCTAAGGGGAATCACGATAGCAGTCCTCCATTACAGGAAGGGATTTCATAGGGAAGAGGCTGTGGATTTGTTCTCTATGCATCCAAGGCAAGGTAAGGCAAGACAAGGCAACTAGTAGGTGGAAGCATTAAAGAGGGAGATCCAAACTTGAGAGACAGGAGGGATTTTCTGAGTGTGAGAGCTATTAAACAAGGGAATAACCTACCTCCTGAAGTCATGGGTGCTCCATCATGATTGGACAGGCATTTGTCTAAGATGCCATGAGGATTCTGTACTGGGCTAAGGTTGCCCTAGAGCAGGGGTGTCAAACTCAATTTCATTGAGGGCCACATCAGCATTGCGGTTGCCCTCAGGGGGCCGGGTGGGCGTGGCCTACTGGATGGGCATGGCCAGCTCTACATTGTTCGCATCAAGGGTGCCTATGGGGGCCTGGACAGGAGTGGGACAGATCTGAGGGTCTCTGGCAGAAGGAGGGTCTCTGGGCCAGGGCCAAGGCAGTGGGGGCCGTTCCCTCACTGTTTCCAGGATGGCTTCGCGGGCCACATGAAACCACTTCGCGGGCCAAATCCGGCCCCCGGGCCTTGTGTTTGACATGTCTGCCCTAGAGGACCACCTAAATCCCTTCCAACCCTATGAATCTACGGTATTAAGGCAATTGCAAGGACTTACGGATTTTCCAGCTTCAAATATAAGAATTTGTAGATCTGAGTAAAGGGACTCTCAAGGATGTGTACAGCAATGCCATGGTGTTACCTTGTTTCAGTATTGGACAGAATGACCAAAATCACAGTGCTTATGAAAAGTGGGACTCATAAGGTATGTCATCATTATCAAGCCAAGAAACTGGAATTTCTCATATACTGCAATGAAATCCCCTATCAAACTTTCACATCCGGTTTCCATTTATGCTGTTTATTTCAGTGGATTGATGTCCTCCTCCTTTTGGTTACATAAAGCCCAGAAAGGCTAACAACAATAAAGACACACAGTCAGAATGGGTAAAATATCAGCAAAATGATGCTAATAAGAGTAGTATTAACTGGGGTAGTATTTGAAAACTAACAGGAACAAAAAAGAAATCAAAATAAAAAAACAGGTTGTAGTTTACTGAGAGCTTAAATCTAGTTTTTGGTATTAACGGAAATAACAGAGAAAAGAGAAATAAGAATATAATATTAGGTGGTGAATGGACACCAACAATCAAGAGGCACACATAGATAGGTTTCAATACAATTCAAGATAGGCTTGAATTTCATCATGGAAGTAGGTTTGAGGAGGCATGGTGAAGACGGCAGTGTTTCTGGTTCAATTTGGAAGAGGCCCAAATTAAGTTGCAGATTTTGCCAGAGTAGGCACTTCAATCCGAGAAGTTCAATCTATACATTTCTCAAGTGACAATAAAGGAAGGCCTGTTCAAGCCTGATAGAAGAGAAGTCGCATCATGTGGCATTAAACTTTGAATAGTAATGAGAGTAAACCTATTGTCCGAATTTAAATGACAACATTGCCCTAAATTCTTGGAGATGCTATTTGAAGAGCATTAAAAGCTGCTCAATTTCTCAGCACATCCCTGGAGAAGCCTGTTGCCATTTATGTGAGCTTCCTCTGCTGTTAATCCTGGTGTCATCTAACTTTCTCCATCATCTTTAATAAGCATCACATGCAGTATCATCCTTCTTTTTTCCCCTCAAGCATTTATTGAAAAGGAGAATCCAGCCAGAGAAAGAAATAGGAACTCTTACACAGATTTGGACTTAATTTGACTAGTTCTTTCCCAGGGATATCACTTTAGCTGGAATGGAGTGGGCCCCCAAGCAAAGCAAGCCCTGTAACACTCTCTTTGTGGGTAGACTGAAATTAATATTTTAAAATAGCTACTTACTTTTTAGGTAAAGTAGTAGGAGTACAAAAAGAAAGCTTGTGGCTCCTTCTCTCTCTTTCCCTCTTTATTAATTGTGTATTCTACTAGTCAGAGAGCATCAGTGTTCTATGGGGCCAGCCACGTAATCTTTGGCCCTGTACAGGAAGGGTCCCTGAGAACAGGATAGAAAGCCTGCTCTTACATATTTATGTCAAACATCAAGATGGAAGCATACAAGTTGCAGTCCATCCTGATAGACATTTTATTACTTGGCCTCCCTTGCCATACACACTCCAATCCCTTTCCTGTTAAATGCCCAGTTGCAATTTAGCTATAAAGGTCTCTGTTAGCCATTTTTAAAAGCTGTTTGTCAGCCAGCCTTTAAAGCTAAAGTAGTTTTTTACTGAAGAGGAGAAACTGCAAATGAGTTAATCATTTATCAGTCTTAGCCTTTTCCATCATGATATCTTCATGGCATCGTAGCAGTGTTCCAATATTTGAGAGGCTGCCACAAAGAAGAGGGGTCAGCCTATTTTTCAAAGCACCAGAAATCAAGACAAGAAAGAATGGGTGGCAACTAATCAAGGAGAGAAGCAATCTAGAACTAAGGAGAAATTTCCTGACAGTTAGAATAATTAATCAGTGGAATGACTTGCCTTCACAAGTTGTGGGTGCTTTTAGGAAGAAACTGGACAGCCACTTTGTCCATAGGATCGCGATGAGTCGGACACGACTTCGCAGCTAACCAACAACAACAATAGGGCAGGGGTGTCAAAACTATTGGCCCACAGGTTGGATGCATCACGCGGAAACCGCACCCACCCCAGCTCCAGCAAGGGTAAAAAAGTTGTGATATGTTGTGACACGTCACGTGACATGGCAAGTTTGACACCCCTGGTATAGGATCTGCTGCTTGTATAGGGTTGAACTAGAAGATCTTCAAGCTCCCTCCCAACTCTGTTATTCTGTAAATCATTTATCCATTCTCATCCTGCTATCTATTGCAGATGTGCTGAAGTACAATTCCATGAATCCAGGGCTGGCTGGGAATTCTAGGAATTGCAGTTCAACATAAGAGGAAGAGACACTTCAATAGAAAAACTGATCTATGTGAATCCTATAATTCCTCTAACTCTTCACTTTTTGCAACTTATATCATCCTAGTAACTTGAGCTTAATTGCAGATCATCCAAATGGAACAATACAAATCCACATATTTTAGATCTTCATCCCAACCACCTGATTATAGCTCTCATATGGCAGAATATTGTGGAACTGATGTTCCCATAATTCACGGCAGCTTGAGGAACAGAATTCAGAGTTAAGTGTACATTTCAGGTTGGAACACGTTTCAGCATTAGGAACCCTACTAAGCCACAATTGTGACTTTTGAAAAAGCAGAAATTCAGAGATAATGCAGAGACCCTTCTGTGTATGTTTGTATTAGGGAGGAATCGTTTCAAAGATTTTATGAGCCTATTTCTGGGCATTAGAATTGTATGATCTCCCTTCTCTGGGCATTTATAATAAACGTTTGAAAACAGCATGTTTTAGGATTGCTGTGTATTAAACTGAGTGTATCTACAGTGAAGTATTAATTAAGCTCCCTAGCTGCCTAATAAAGATGACTTTGCACAATATTATTTCATATCAAAGAAAGAGATTGGATACTTGCAAAAAGCAAACTGCAGCTGTTTGTAAGAGAACAGCCAACCAAAGCCTGAACTGATGATGCTGAAACCCAACAATTCTCACCACCAGGCAGAATCATTATATAAGTATTGGGATAGATGTCTGATGGAAAAGAATGCCCCAAAGTTCACTAATTCAGAATAATAGCAGAAAAAGATTTAAGAATATCAGTGGTCAACCTGTAGAGCACGATTTCTGCATTTTGCAGCAGGCAGATCTTCTCCATTACTAAATACAGTATATTATTTCTTTCTTGTTTGCAGTAAAGCAACCTATCTAACCTTGTTGTATGTGTGACACTTGTGCTGATGGCTAATTACAGAATGTGGGGTTGATTGCTAGAGAGTAAAAAACATATAAGCCATGCTTGTTTTGAAGCCTGACAAGCCGCTGAAGTTTGACAGGATATGAGTTGTGGGAAGGAAAGACTTTCCACACATGTGTTAATACGGCAGGAAAAAATGAGTAGAACTTAATGGGGTCCCAGCTGAATGCATGTTGTGATTTGTAATAACTCACATCGCTCCTTCATTTTGCAACTTAGCAGCTCAGGAAATAATGAAGGATGGTGATGAGGTTTAAAGTCTTCCCTTGATCCCCAATATGCCATCCCCCACATTGCCACCCACCCACCCAGTGAATTCAGAATCATAGATGTAAGGGAAGCTGCCAGATATCACAAAACAGGATTTGTAGAACAAGACTATATCAATAAATGAAGCAGAATACTTTGTCATAGGAAAGAAAGGAAAATAACAGGATCTTCTTAACAGTGTTCAAGTATAGAGTGATACCACTCTAATGGCAGAAAGTGAAGAGGAACTAAAGAGCCTCTTGTTGCAGGTGAAGAAGGAGAGTGCAAAAGTTGGGTTGAAACTAAACATTAAGAAAACCAAGATCATGGCATCTGGCCCTCTCAATTCCTGGCAAGTAGATGGGGAAGAAATGGAGGTAGTGACAGATTTTATTTTCCTGGGCTCCAAGATCACTGCAGATGGGGACTGTAGCCAAGAAATTAAAAGACTCTTGCTCCTGGGGAGGAAAGCCATGGCAAATCTAGACAGCACACTAAAAAGCAGAGACATCACGCTGCCAACAAAAGTGTGTATAGTCAAGGCTATGGTCTTCCCAGTTGCAATGTATGGCAGTGAAAATTGGACCATAAGGCTGAGCGCCAAAGAATTGAGGCTTTTGAACTATGGTGCTGGAGAAGACTCCTGTGAGTCCCTTGGACTGCAAGGTGATCAAACCGGTCAGTCCTAGAGAAGATCAACCCTGACTGCTCTTTAGAAGGCCAGATCCTGAAGTTGAAACTCAAATACTTTGGCCACCTTATGAGAAGGAAGGACTCACTGGAGAAGAGCCAAATGCTGGGAAAGATTGAAGGCAAGAGAAGAACGGGATGACAGAGAATGAGGTGGCTGGATGGAATCACTGAAGCAGTAGGCGTGAGCCTAAATGGACTCCAGAAGATGATAGAGGACAGGAAAGCATGGAGGAACATTGTCCATGGGGTTGCGATGGGTCGGACACGACTTCGCAACTAACAACAACAACATAGAGGGGGAGTTAATATTAACTTCAGCTGGAGCTTAACCTTTGACAATTATAGTGGTAAGAACTGCAGCTGTAACCATATATTTACCGTAGAATTATGAATGTTTATTTATCAAATTTAGATACTGCTTATCTCACTCTCGGGACTGAAAAACAAAACTTCCACAAAAAGTCAGCCACTTTTTAAAGTAGGCCAAAGGCCCAGAACCTGCTTGATGTTGTTTTTAAAAGAAATCTAGCTACAGAACTCACTGGACAATGTGGAAGTATAGTTAGTCCTTGACATACAACTGTTCCTTTAGTGACGGTCGAAAGTTACAACAGCACCAGGAAAAGTGACTTATGATCATTTTTCACACTTACGACCATTGCAGCATCCCCATGGTCACATGATCTAACTGGGGACGCTTGGCAGCGTTTTTATGACAGTTGCAGTATCCTGGGGTCACATGGTCCCCTTTTGTGTCCTTCTGACAAGCAAAGGCAATGGGGATGCCAGTTTCACTTAACAACCGAGTTACTAACTTCGAAACTGCCACGATTTACTTAACAACCATGGCAAGAAAGATTGTAAAATGGGTCAAAACTCACTTAACCGGTCTTGACTAGCAATAAAAAAATGGGGCTCATTTATGGTCAACGACTACCCATACAGTAGCATTTTGCAGATTTCTAGTATTATTTCGTTATAGTAGCCCTCTAAGCGGTACTGATCAGACCACGCCAGGGATACTTTGTCCAGTTCTGTTCACCACAAAACAAAAAGGAGAGGGTGACAATCTGGAAAGAATGCAGAAAAGAGAACAAAGATGGTACAAGTCTTGGAAGCCGAATCTTACAAAGAGCAATGAAAGAGACACAGTATGTTTAGCCTAAAGAGGAGAAGTCTACACTGAGGCATGATAATAGTCTTCCAACACACAAAAGGGTGTCACAGAGAAGAGGATGTGAATTTATTCCCCAGAGTACCAAAGAATAAGACAAGAATCTGTGGGTAGCAGCTTTAGAGTAGGAGACGCAAACCTGGAAATAACTAGGAATTTCCTGACTGCCAGAGAGCTCTTAAACAGGAGGACATGAAATCATGGATCATGAGTTATTATAAGGAGTTGGCTCACGAGGTTATACTCCTGGGTTGCCATTCGACAGGCTCACATTCGAGGCCCATTGCTGCTGTGGGCATGGTGAGCTCCAGTCACATGCTCCAGCTCCTGCCAAACCCAGCAGTTCGAAAGCAGGTGACCACGAGTAGATTAAGGGCACCACTTCGGTGGGCAACTTTACAGGGACACAAAAGGAGCCCCCAAGTGGGCATCCCCTGGGCAACAGTGATATCACCATCAAGTCTAACACACACACACAAAAGTCATCGTTGGGGATTTTCAAGAAAGATTCGATAGCCGTTTCTCCCGGATACTATGAGGATTCCTGCCCTGGGAAGGGGGTCAGCCTAGAAAGTCTCATCCCATGGGAAAAGAAACTCTATGATTCTGTCAGGCCACTTGCAAAACCTCTTTTAGAAAATTTCTATAACACCTCAGCCTCTTTCCATTTATTAATTCCTTCTCTCTTATCTTCTACTTTTCCTGTTGCTTTAGAAGCCTTAATAACTCCCTGTATATTTGAAAGGACAGCAGACAAAAGGATGCTGTTATTAAACTGTCCTCTTGTAGCAGGTGCATTGAATCACTGGCCCATTAACCTGTAGCAGCTCTCAGCTCTGCAAGCAGGAGAGGGTATTTAAGGATGCTGAGTGCTCCCTGAAACTCTGATGTACAAAGGTCAAGGTCATAAGTCACACTTGGCTTGCACACTTTTCCTGTTTGCTGTGTGTTTATCAAATACAAAAATGAGAGGGTGAAGAAAAGCTCCTGGGGGCACTCTGCCATTACTTGTGCAGCAGCTGGCTTTCTCCTTGTATCATCAGGCAGGTTTTTAAATGCACCTCAGCAATTTGGTAGCTTATAACATGTTGCTGGCTTATGTGTGGTTTCCAGGCAGCAAACTGTGAAACTCATCTTAGGACTTTTCTTTTCTCTCTCTCTTCGTGTGACAAGTTTGACCATAGGGTAGGAAGAAGGAAGTATCCATCGTAAAGCATGTCTGCCCCATGGCGTTGTGAACATAGGAAAAGCAGCTTTATTGCTTGCCTCTACAAAAGCAGGAATAAATCCATCAGCTGCCAGGGATGTGGTTCTGTACCCTCACACAGAGCGTGAAAGTAAGTCTTGTTTCATATCAGATGTGAAACCTTTGAGTCCTGAAGGCAAAGTGCGTTATATGAAGGGTTGCCAAGGATCCCAAACAAAATGATTGCTCTTTTGATTGGCGTTTTAAAGTGCATAAAATAACCCAATTAGCAAACAGTCAGTAATCCTACCAATCTTGCCATCCTTGTACAAAGCTTATAATGAAATTCTAATTTATGTTTGAATGCCTGTGCATGGTACAGTTCTTTGCCATCTGGAATCTACAATCTCTCTTAGTTTCTAGAATTAACTGCCACGCTTTCCATTTTAACAACATGAGCCATGTTAGAACAGACTAAAGAACCCATGTTCCCCAGGAAAGAAAGGCTATAAAAGCCATAACTGAAAATCAGCACCCAAATTTTCTCATACACTCACATAGATTGTTTTGCCTATGAAAGCAATATTCTGATTCTGGCCACTAATAAACCCTTAGCTTTCAGGAAAGAGTAGTTTTGTTCTACCAACTGAATATTTATTGTTTGTGAGACGCTCAATGATCACCTCAATTGCAGTTTTTGCTCCCTTCTTCAATTGGATTTGCAGAGTTTGTAATTGCCCCTTAAAACATGATGGCAAATTATATGGGACATTTTAAAAAAACTTTTTCTTTTTGAAAATTATTCTTGAGAAATATGAAATTAGCGATTATAATCTATTTAATCATATAATGTTTCTGACACACACTGCCTGAGTTCAACAGAGCTAAAAGTGTTTTGTTGCTGATTTTTGTTTGTACTCAGTGTCTGATACATCTTGCTGTAGTGTCCAACAATAGTCAGCCAGCATTAATGAATTCCAGTTGCCCTTGCTGCAGTTTTCCATGGTGGCAATGTTGTGGTAAAAATTTTCACTGACTGAACTTGGTTTTTTTAGAAAAGAAATTCAAGTGTGAATGCAGAAAATGAATCTTCAGTGACACGTTAAACTTCACGGTCTTCTATGCCAAAGGTCCCCAACCTTGTGGGCACCAGGGACCAGTTCTGTGGAGGGAGGTTTTTCTGTGGACCTGAGAGGGCGTGGTTTTGTGTGCTGCCAGCAACCTGCAGATGGGGCTTTCCTTGTTGTGCAGACTGGTTGCTGGCATGCCGCAGCCCAGTACTGGTCCACGGACCGGGAGTTGGGGACCCCTGTTCTATGCTATGTCTGACAACCAGCTCAGTGTAACTTGGTGCTCTGTAGTTGTCAAGAAAATTCTCAACAACATCCTTGAACACTTTCCAGCCCATTTTCCCTGGCCCCACTAACAGAGCTTTGAACCGCTTCTCATTGATGACATATCTGATTTTGTGGACCAACAAAAATACCTTCCTTAATCTTGGCATCAATTATCTTGGAAACATGTTTCTCACATAACCAAAACCTTCACCTTCCTTGTTCATCACTTTCACACATTTTTTTCATCAGTCCATGTCTTTTGTGAAGCAGAGGCAAAAATATCTTTGTCAGGTCAACAAGGGGTTCATATACCATTTTTCTGTCCTCAAATCAAATTCTTTTGGAGTGACCATTTCTTTTTAATGTAATGTGACTCCCTTGCATGGCTGTGCCATTCACATATGTAAAAACAGTATTTTATTTATTTCATATTTCATATTTCTTAACCCCCATCTCCCTCTGAGAAGGTAATACATGGTATATCCAAGCTGCATTCGAAGCGGCAGAATTACTATTTTTAGATCTCCATAGATATTCCAGTTGTACTGCATGTGCTTCAACAACAGTTCCATGTTTTCATGTTTCTTTCATGCAGGCAGCATAGCCAACAGGTACTGAAGGAGATTCAAAATATTCAAAAACAGAATATTTTCTATAAAACAGTGCGTGATAGCTTAAATTACAGCTTATTTTCATGATTAGCAGCAGAATCTGTAAGATACACCCAAAAGTGTTCAGGAAGCAAACTCTTCATTATCATCTCTCAGATTCAGTTGAAGCAAATTCTTCTTGGAAGAATCTGTTCCCCTTCTCCTCCTTCCATAATACTCCCAAGGCCATTAAGTACAAAGTAAATCAGTCAAGATCCTTTGAACCTACTTAGAAGCCAGCCTTGCAGAGATGAGTTGAGTAGTCAAATATAATCTTCCAATTTAGTGACTTCCAGAAATGTTAGTGCTACAACTCACTGTGGCTGGGGAATACTAGCAATAGTGTCAATATAACTATAGAAAGTTAGGCTGTAGAGTACAGGTGTCAAACTTGCCACGTCATGTGATGTGTTGCGACGTATTACGACTCTTTTTGCATTGCAGGCAATGGGGTGGGCACGGCTTTGGTATGATGAAACCAGCCTGCAGGCCGGCAGTTTGACACCCCTGCTGTAGAGAAATGTGACCTAACCATCTTCCCATTAACTGAACGTGGCAAACATTAGTAAGATTATGATTATCTACACCTAATCCCAATGTTCATTTCAGGATTCTATCTTCTCATGCACTATTTAGAAGACCATTATTTTTGTTCCAGAGAGATTCCTTAGCGGATACTGTATAACTTTATATAACTCAAACTCATCATAAGGAAGTATCCAACTACATCAGATAATTTTTTTACAATAGCATTTCCAATCTATATTTTGTCAAGGATCAAACTTTAGTTTTGACTATACCATTCTACCATCTACCAGAACTTGATCCATATGCATGATCATATGCCAGCCCCATGTAGAATAGGACTTGATTATTAATATGCCAAAGTTCTAACTTCACATTTTCTGTACTGATTATTAAGTCGAAGTCATTATTATGTTCATCCCCACCACCACTCAGATACATTGTCCTCTGGTTTCTCTTCTCTTTAGCTGGTATTGAGACAGATTACTTAGCCAAGATGACTCGTCATGCCAAGGAACAAACTAATCCTCATCAACTTTGTGTGCTGATGGACTTGACAAGTGGGTTTGTGCAGAAAATATGGCATTTATTTATTCATTCATTCAATTTTTATGACTGCCCATCTGAAGCAAGTGATTCTGGGCAGCAAACAATTGGCACATTTGAAGAGCAAAGTCAGAGCATTGTGAGGATAGCTGAAAACAGACCACACAACCTTGACAAGCCGCAAATGAAGATAAAATATCAGGGTATATTCTCTCTCTCTCTATCCCCTCCCCTCTCTCTCACACACACACAAAGAGTCTTGCTTATGGGGAATGCTAGAAGGGAGCAAGCCACTTGCAGCCTCAGAGCTGATATCTGCCATTCAGCAGTTTAAGAAAAATAAGACAATGCCATTTCCTATGTCAAGCACATAATTTACCCACACTGATGCCTGTTTATGCAGCTTTGATTCTCCTTTTGTTTTTTTGTTTTTTTACTGCTAAGGTTCCCAAAAGTAGAGATCAATAGATTTTCTTTATCCAGTTTTAGTCCAAGGTAAGAGAATCCAAACCTTATTTACAGAAGCAATTTTCAGTATTGATTTAAGGACAACAAAGGCCAGCAACTGCTTTGAAGAGATGTTTTTATTTTATCTCATTATACCATATTTGCATGGAATTGGCAGTGAAATGGATTCATGATTTTAATGTTTTCTGAAGTAGGATTCTTGATTTTTGTTTTGAGTATACTTTTTATTATTTCATTATTTCCCCTTATAGCTTTATTGGTTATCTATTTTGTTCATTTGCTTGTGTAAAGTTAGGAAGTTGCATTGAATTGGCACAGCATTTGATTGGTAGGTACCCTTAAACAAGATTGACATTTTGAATGGCTAAATGCTACTCCATACTAATCAAACACAAGTTCGGTAGTTAATATATAATCATGGCTAAGTTTTGAAAAGTATGGATATAAAATTTAATAAATTGAAAATGGGTGATTTCCAGCTGCTGCCTCAAATATTAAACCTAAGGAGGAATAAATCATTGGTTCCATCTGAAAATAACACAAGCTGGGTTCCCTTAAAAACTACTGGCAGGGCTTAATTCCTTCATTTCAACGAATCCTGTTTTAATCCTGTTTTGTGTCCATCAAAAGTAGATAAATGACTTTTGTGAGCTTATGGAAGAAGCTGCCTAATATTACAGAAGGAAGCATACCTCTATTACTGTACATGTTGAAAGGAACTCTGTGTGTCTGTGTAAATGTGCATGTGCACTTGTATGTCTATGCACAAAAGGGATAGTCTTTCCTGCCGCCTTGAAGGAGGGTGTCTTTCCTGCCGCCTTGAAGGAGGCGGTGGTGAGACCCCTTCTCAAGAAGCCTGCTTTGGACCCGGCTGTTTTAAACAACTACCGTCCAGTCTCCAACCTTCGCTTTCTGGCGAAGGTTGTTGAGAGTGTGGTGGCGCATCAGCTCCCTCTGTTCCTGGAGGAAACTGATTATCTGGACCCGTACCAATCGGGCTTCAGGCCCGGACACAGCACAGAGATGGCATTGGTCGTGCTGGTGAATGATCTCTGGAGGGCTAGGGACAGGGGTTGTTCCTCTGTCCTGGTCCTATTAGATCTCTCAGCGGCGTTCGATACCATCGACCATGGTATCCTGCTGCGGCGTCTCAGGGGGCTGGGAGTGGGAGGCACCGTCCTACGGTGGTTCTCCTCCTATCTCCAGGGCCACTCGCAGTCGGTGTTGACAGGAGGGCAGAGATCCGCCCCGAGGTCTCTCATTTGTGGAGTTCCTCAGGGGTCGGTTCTCTCGCCTCTCCTGTTCAACATCTATATGAAGCCGCTGGGCGAGATCATTCGTGGTTTTGGGGTGGGGTATCACCAGTACGCTGATGATACCCAACTTTTTCTTTCCACCCCGAACCAACCCAGTGATGCCCTCTCCGTGATGTCCCGGTGCCTGGAGGCGGTTCAGGTCTGGATGGGAAGAAACAGGCTTCGTCTCAATCCCGCCAAGACTGAGTGGCTGTGCATATCGGCATATTGGGTTAACCAAGTTATTCCATCCTTAATGATGGGGGGTGAGGTGTTACGCCCCGTCGATAGGGCTCGCAACTTGGGCGTCCTCCTGGACTCACGGCTCAATTTTGAAGACCATATAGGAGCCGTGACCAGGGGGGCTTTTGCTCAGGTTCGCCTGGTGCACCAGTTGCGTCCCTATCTGGACCGAGACGCCCTACGCACAGTTACTCACGCGCTTGTGACCTCCCGTTTGGACTACTGTAACACTCTCAACATGGGGCTGCCCTTGAAGACCACTCGGAGGCTTCAACTGGTGCAGAATGCGGCCGCGCGAGTTGTAATGGGGGTTTCCCGATACTCCCATGTAACACCTCTACTCCGCGAGCTGCATTGGCTTCCGGTTGCCCTCCGGGTGAAATTCAAGGTGCTGATTATCACCTATAAAGCCCTACATGGCCTGGGTCCGGGATATCTGAGGGAACACCTGCTGCCGGCATCAAACGCCCTTCGCCCAGTGCGCTCCCACAGGGAGGGTCTGCTCAGGGTCCCGCCGGTAAGAGATTGCTGGTGGGTGACACCCAGGGATAGGGCCTTCTCAGTGGGAGCACCTGCCCTCTGGAACCAGCTGCCGGTGGAGCTGAGAACTGCCCCCGACCTCCGATCATTCCGCTGGGGCCTGAAGACCTGGCTCTTCGAGCTCTCGGGCCCAGGCTGAGGAGAAATTTTTAATTGGGGGTTCTTTTTAATTGAGTACAGGGTCAATTTAATATTTTTTAATTTGGTTTTTAACTTTTGTATGTTGGATTTTTAATTCCCTGTAAACCGCCCTGAGTCCTCAGGGAATAGGGCGGTATATAAATGTAACTAACTAACTAAATAAATAAATAAATAAATAGTTGGAGCATTTGTTAATGTGGGTGTTGTTGTTAGGGGTTGAATGAGTGGGCAATGAACAGAGTAAAAGCCGTGAGTGACAATCTTACAGACTGCTAGTAGGTTTGTATTTTTGCATTTTTCTGACTAGACACTGAAGGCAAAAAGTGCACTTTTTTAAAAAAGCATACTAGCAGTGCTGAGATTGAGATGACAATTTTTAAAGACCTACTAAAAAGGTATTTTTGAATCTCAGTGCTCCTATATAAATTAGGTAAATAAGCATGTGCCCTGTGGAAAGAACTATGTGTGATTTGTTTTATTAGCTGTGGTAGTAAAATATATATGATACTCCTTTCCTACCCAAATGATTCACTAACCTGGAAGCAGAATACTGATAGAACAATGATTGATACTTGTTCTTGCTCTGTCTATGCATTCCTGTGCATATTTAGAAATGCTGTGCTCTATCGCAGACATGTCAAACACAAGGCCCGGGGGCCGGATGTGGCCCACGAAGTGGTTTCATCTGGCCCGCGAAGCCATCCTGGAAACAGTGCGGAATGGCCCCCCACTGCCTTGGCCCTGGCCCAGAGACCCTCCTTCTGCCAGAGACCCCCAGATCTGTCCCACTCCTGCCAGGCCCCCATAGGCACCCTTGATGCCAACGATGTAGAGCTGGCCACGCCCACCCAGTAGGCCACACACACTCTAGCCACACCCACCCAGTAGGCCACACCCACCCTGCCCATACCCACCCGGCCCCTTGAGGCCAACCGCAATGCTGATGCGGCCCTCAATGAAATTGAGTTTGACACCCCTGCTCTATCGCGTGTAATGGTGTGATGGCAGTAGAAGCCACAGAACTGAATCAAGAGATCTAAAAGCAAGGTGCCTTACTATGGCTATACAGTAAGTTTAAAAGATCATTTGGAAACTAAATAGTCTTAGAAACTATGTAAAATCAGTCAATCAGTCAAAGATTTATGCTATTGTTATCTGTGTGCTCAGAGAAGGCTTGTAGCAGATGGAAGGGAGAGGGCATTTTCAGATGTTTCTCCCAGAAAAAGGTTTTCCATTTATGACTGAAAGAAAGAAATCCTTTAGCAAACTCCATGGGTGGTGCTGTATGTTCTTATGTGAGTTTCTAGTAATTGACAAGGATGATTGTAATATATTAGGGTTTTCATTAATTTTATTGGTCTATCCATTAAAATAACATTCAGACAACACACAGGATGAAATTCCTCAAAGCTAATAAATGTCAACATGTCAGCATCCAGAAAGATGATTTTGCTTTCTTTGCTGTTGATCCTCCTCTCAAAGTACAGAATGCCTTATCCTTGCTTTGCCATGAATTTACTGTGGGTGTAGAAGTTCAGAATGTTAAATTGAACCAACCAACTTTTTTTTAAAAAAAAATGCTAATGGATATATGAAGGTGAAGTTTAGACATCATGACTGAAAGACATCTTCTTTTGATTAACTTCAAAATCCATACTCTCCCTGCTTATAGCTCTGTATCCATAAACAGATTGGGAGTGAACATGTTGATTGCTATAAAGTAAGGCACATGGTTACCCTAAGCACAATCACACTTTCAGAGCATTTTATGTTGGAGTAATTCCTGTTATCCTAAGCTTCTGTGATGTAGTCCGGGAGAAAGATTGAATGCAGAGATGTATTAAGGCCCGAGAGACCCAGATTCAGGTCCACACTCAGCCAGGAATTTGCTGAGTGACCACTAGCTGTTAGCCTAAGCCAGGGGTCTTCAAACTTGGCCCTTTATGATGCGTGGACTTCAACTCCCAAAATTCCTCAGCCATCATGCCTGGCAGAGGAATTCTGGGAGTTGAAGTCCACGAATCATAAAAGGACCAAGTTTGAAGACCCCTGGCCTAAGCTATCTCTCAGGGTCATTGTTAGAGGAAAAGGAAGTAAATTCCACCCTCCTTCCGGGTCCCAGAGAAAAAGGAATATGTGAATGTAAAAATAAAAATAATAAATAGAATAAGGTGACAACAGAATTCTGGGAAGGAGCAGAAAAGACATAACTTTTTGAGGTAGTTCTTATTCTCTTTCATGCTGTCTAAGGAAGAGTCCTCATCTGCATCTTCTCTCAGCTTCTGCCTTCTCTCCGAGGAACAAATTTGGTGGTTGAATCTGTGTGTTGGGGAATTTTTGAAAGGGGAAATATTGGCTTTTCCAGTGTGATGGGTAGGGCAGCATTGGCATTTCTCTAATAGGATGAGGAGCAATCTCAGTACAGTAGAAGCTTCTGTTTCCTTCCCTACTCATCTAGACAGTGGCTCTTTCTCAGCTTGTGTCAACAGCCTGAATGGGACTCTGTTAAGCAGCTGAGAGTCAGGCTGCTCCAGCCACTGTGGCAAAGATTGATTTGGGGCTGGGCCCAGAGATGTAAATGGAAAATGTACCTGGGGCAAAGCATTTGATGCCAGGGAGGCCCCTTCCTCTTCATGTAGGAGAACAGAGGGGGAACTGATGGAAAGAGATAAGAGGAGCCTTGAAAGAGGCAACCCTCAAGTGGGTGCTTGAAAGTAATAATTGATTTTTTTTTAAAAAAAAAAGACCATCTTTTTTGTCCTGCCATTTTCAAAGCCATTGCAAAAGTAAAATTTTCTCATATGATTTTTTTTAAAAGTGATACCTCTGTCTTTGCAAGTTGCTGAGTTTACTGCTGGGTTTTGAAACTGGTTATTATTGCAGTGCATTTTTTTAAAGAAAACCCACTGAGATATTGAATAAATATGAGTCTGAATAAAGTTTGACTTCTCACTGGATTCTGTAGCCATGCTCAAAGCATTACGCACAAAATGAGTCTCTGTAACATAACAGTTAAGACGCTGGGCTTGTCAACCGGAAGGTTGGCAGTTCAAGACCCATGTGTTACGGTAAGTTCCCGTTCTTGCCCCAGGTCCTGCCACATTAGTAGTTCAAAAGCCTGCAAATGCAAATAGATAAATAGGTATCACTTCAGTGGGGAGGTAACAGTGTTCCATGGACCTCAGCATATAATCATGCTGGCTACATTACCACAGAAGCCTCTTTGGATAATGCTGGCTCCCTTGGCTAGGAAGCAGAAATGAGCCAGGCACAACTGAACAGGGGAAAGGTTTACCTTTTCATCTTATGACACCCTTATGACGTCTACGCTGGCTTGGGCATGTTGTGAGAATGGCTGATGGTCAGATTCCAAAAGATCTTCTCTATGGAGAATTAGTGCAGGGAAAGCGCCCCAGAGCTGCGATATAAGGATATCTGCAAGAGGGATTTAAAGGCCTTGGGAATGGACATTAACAGCTGGGAAACCTTGACCTCTGATCGCTCAGCTTGGAGGCTAAAGACGCAGCATGGCCTTCTCCAATTCGAAGAGACACTTGTGCGGCAGGCTGAGGCAAAGAGGCAGTCCCGGAAACAGTGAAATCTGGGGGCTGGACAGGGGACAGATTGTACCTGCCCTCAGTGTGGAAGGGACTGCCACTCTCGAATTGGCCTTTTCAGCCACACCAGATGCTGCTTTAGGACCCCTTTCCAGAGCACGATACCATCGTCTCTCAAGACGGAAGGATGCCAATGAATATGACACCCTGGGCTAAAAATTTGGGACATGGCATTGACCTTGATACATGGCAAACGCTCTGGGACAGAAATAAAAGAATAACACTGGCTTCATCTTACAAAGGAAACCTATTCAAAATGTTCTACCGATGGCATCTTCCCCCAGCACGTTTAGCCAAAATGTATAAGACAGTATCTCCCAAATGTTGGAAATGCTCCGAAGAATTAGGTACATATTTTCATACGTGGTGGTCCTGTAGCAAGTCACAAAGTTTTTGGCAAATGATTTGGACATGGCTAAAAGAAATATTAAGACAAGAAGTTGAGTTTAGTCCAGAATTTTTCCTATTGGGCATAACAAAAGAGAAATACCCCAAAGACGAGTTGTATCTGATGATTCATATTATTACAGCAGCAAGAATGTCATTTGCCCAGAATTGGAAAAGGAGTGAAATTCCAGTAGAAAACGAGGTAATAAGGAAAATTTGGGAATGCGCAGAAATGGATAAATTAACTTTGGAAATTAAAAATAAAGACCAATCAGGTTACTACAAAATTTGGAATAAATTTTATTTTTGGCGGGAACAAAAGGAAGGTCTCTATTAGAATTTATAGATTGGTTGATTGCTCTAAGTATTGTATTATATATAATCGATATGTATCTTAAGTGTATTTTATGTGTATATATACATATATGAATATTGTAGACAAGAAGGAATGTCAGTCCGTTTATACCGTGTCCAATGTTTTAAATAATAAATTTAATAAAAAAATAAAAAAAAGAATATGACACCCTGGCATTTCCAGTCCTTTTCCACTCCCATTTCTGAGCCTGTGTTTTGGAACATACACGACGATATAAGTTGTCTCCCTCTTTGAGGGGGATGGGCAGTAGAGAAATGTGAAAAATATTTTTTAAAAAAATATAATTTGCCTTCAAGAAAACGCAAATTGAACATCAACCCCTCTTGCAAGTTCTTGTCTCTTAATTGAGCAGGGTCAGTGTCCAAGAAGGAAGGGATGGTGCCCCTGGGGACCCTGTGTATAATGTCATGCCCCTTAATATTATTTTCTAGATACTGTTTGAACTTAAGCATCTGAACAGGACTGGTGTGATTCTGCAGAAACTAAGCAGGAATGGCTGATATATACTGACATTTGAGCGGGAATGGTGGGCTCATGCTATTAGTGGTACTGTATATACTGAGTATCATTTGGGAGGAGTTACCAATGCATCATTACCAAACTCAGAATTCCAGGTGAAAGGGGACGTGTATCAATGAAGGTGCATTCGTACATAGCCTAGCTATTATGTTACAATTATGGTTGCTCCTCTACCACCATTGACACACGATCTCTAATAAATGAACCACAACTGTACACAAGAGAATTAATGACGATGCAACAGATGTCTCCTTGTGGATTATATGTGTACATTTTCTGTCTTGGAGGCTATAATGAGGACAGACTAATTGTTTGTGCTCCCTTAGTTAAAATATTTATATTCTAATACCTGGGTTGTTGTTGTGTGTTTTTTTTAAAAAAATCACAACTTAGTTGACACTAAAAATTGGCAGTCAGGGCAATAATTTACAATAATAAAAAAAGCATACATTCAAACATTATGTAAAACATGCGGAATAAAATCTCTGTACCAAGCAACAGAGAAAAGCAGCAACGTTGTTATTAAAAGACCTGGGAGAATAAACATATTTTTGTCTCATGCTGAAGAGATAATTAAGACGGCACCAGAGAGGGATTCAGAATTTGCCCGGGGGGGGCGGGATTAGGCATAACTAGGGCTTTTTTTTCTCATAGAACGCTCAGAACGGAGTTCCGGCACCTTTTTTGGATGGAACCTTGTAGGGTAGGCAAGACGGATTGTATGACATATGTGAGTTCTGGCACCTTTTTCTTTTACAAAAAAAGCACTGGGCATAACCATCCCTAAGACTGACTCCTGGGTAGCCATATCCTCCAGGACTGGAGAGCACCTGGGAACATACCTGGTGAGGATGATCTTTGGAATAAAGTAGGAACACACCTCTGTCCCTTGCAGGATTTATTAAATTACCAAAGTGACTTCCTGACAAAACCATATTTTTTATGTCAGGAAATGTAAAGTGGGGTTCAAAAGCCAGGATATATGAACTAACTGAAATAACTGAAGAATTTGAACCATGCCTCAGCTGTCAGGAAATCATTAATCTCCCCTACATCCTGTACTCCCCCAATTAATTAGCACTCTTGAGCTTCACAATCTAATTCTGTCTTCCACCCCTGCTCTTGCCCTTTTCTTTTTTCCTCTTATCTCTGTCTCTCTGTCAAACATACATAAAAATAATATTCTTCTCATAACTCTATACTGGGCATAAGACCTTTAAAATCACCTTTGAACAAGATGGGCAGCACACAGATCTAATGAGTATGTGTGTATGTGTATGTATATATGTATATCTATGCATGTACAGTATGTATATCTATGCATGCATGCATGTATGTATGTATGTATGTATGAATGAATGAATTCTGGGGGGGTTGCCCTAGGCATGGGGTTAATGTCCCTGGTAAATTGTTTTTGAATTTGAAGGTGTTGTGATTTGGCCTCATTTGTGCAAGGCTTTGTGTTGTGTTTCGGTGGTGGTTTTATGTGTATTAGCTATTTTGTTTGGTGTTTTTTAATCTTAAATTTACTGCTCAGAGTTGCAGTTTGTGAGTTGGATAGCCCTATAAATTCCATCAACAAATGAATATTGGAGCTGTGTTTCACAAAATTGTATGCCATAATCAGATAATCTTTAAGATACCACAAAAATACTAACTATTTTTGCTGTAAAAGATCCTAACACAGCTATTTCTCCAAAAACTGATAAAAATCCAGAAAGATGACTGGTTTCAATTTCTGTTTTTCTCCCCTTCGTGAGGATATTTAACTCTTCTATTGCTTCAAATCCTTCACCATTCCAAATGTGGTTCTGAGGTTGAGGCACAGATCCTCTAAAAGAACAAATAAGCATGTTCTTTACTTAAGTAGCCAAGAGGGCGCAGTGGCCTATCGATTAAGATGCTGGGCTTGTTGCCTGGAAGGTTAGTAGTTTGAGATCCAAGTACCATGTGAGGGGATGAGCTCCTATTACTTACCCCAGTCCCTGCCCACCTAGTCTTTGAGAAGTAAGCCAATGCAAGTAGATAAAATAGGCACCACTTTGGTGGGAAAGTAACAGCTTTCCATGCATGTCAGCATATAAGTCATGGCAGCCACATGACCATGGAAGCATCTTCACACAATGCTGGCTTCCTTGGCTAGGAAATGGAGATGAGCACCGGCCCCTAGATTCAGACATGACTGGACAGGTGAAAATGTTACCTTTATGCTTAGTACCACTGTTTAACTCCTGACGGGAGATATAGCTATCCCTCCCCTTTGGACCCAGGATTCAGTGGAAAGCAGTGTGCCATTTGTCTCTCTCAAGGCTTTCTTTGAAGTGTTTAAAATGGCCGCCTAATAAAGTCATGTTTCGGTATGAAACATTTAAGTTGCTTTTGAGCCACTCTGAGCCAGCAAAGTCATGATAATTCACCTGATGGATATTGTTAAGGAATTTGTTGTGCAGAGATCTCCTTGTGCTACCAAAGAGTTGCACAGACAAGGAAGGGTACTGAGAGCAGCAAGAGTCACACAGTAAACACAAGAGTACACTGAGCTGTAAAAGCAAAAAGTAGTTTACTTTAAGGTGGTGTAAGAACAAAAATGCACAGTCAAAAAATAAACAGTCCAAGTCATACACAATAGCAACAGTCCAAGGAGTAATTCAAAATACAAAGTCTTCTCACCGGTCCAGAGGTTAATACACAGTTCAGGTTTATCACAGTAACAGAGCAAAAACAGTAATAGTAGAGAGCAGTGAATTCAGAGAGAGAGAGAGAAAGAAGCTATGTTACTAGCTCCCTCTTATGGCCATGAGAACACTTACACACCCATTGGCCAATTAACATCTTAAAGACATAACATCATGGTTAATATATTTTCAACCCAACATTGTAGGCTAACACCATATGCCTAACAGATATTCACTTTGAAACTTCTTATGTCTAGCTCAGTTTTGATGATGATTGGGCTTCTTCTCTCATTCATCAGATGGAACCCGCATCTCCCCACCCTGAGGTTTGGATGACCCAACACTGTCAGCCTTTTACAACGTAACGGAGACCTGGGTGTTGCCCCAGGTATTTGGATCAGGAAAGAGAGGAGCTCTGTTACTATTGATGGTTAATAGTTTGTCCTTGGGCGCTGGGGTGAAGCACGTTTGAGGGGTTTGCAAGATCTTGTAAGATGTCTCTTTTGTATGATGTGTGTCTATATTTTAGATAGACATTGCATATTGGTTTGTGAATGTGTTCAATTATTAGGTGCTGGGATGGGAATGAATCAACTGACAGGATGTAGCCCTTGCCAAAAATTCTGGGTGCAGCAGTCCTTGTTCCACAGTATAATCATGCTTTAGTAAAGCATGCATAAGGCCACAAATAGTGGGACACACCTTCCCCCTCACCCCATCATCCTGCATTTAGTATAAGATCCAAATGGAGAATCTAAGAATGTCCAGCTGAATGTGTTTAGAAGCATATAGGGTTTGAAATGTCAGGTTAAAAGGGATTTTCATTCCAGACCTCTTGATCTCAGCCTTTCGTTAGAATCCCCTTCATATCTTCATGCTTAACCTATGAAGGCCAAGTATGCAGGTTACGTGAGAACTTTCGGGATGCAGGGCTCTACAGTTTATGCATTTGACTGAGTGTTTCAATATGGCAAAACACAACAGTCGCCTCTTCTCCCCCTACTTTACCCTTAGGTCTGTTCTCATCCCTTTCTTATAACCCTGCTCAGTTAAATTTTAAATTGCACATTGCTGTAAGGGAGGGATGAACCGACTGCTGGCCTCTACTGCTTTGTAAAAGTCTTGTACATATTGTAAAAGGGACGCGGTGGCTCAGTGGGTTAGGACGCTGAGCTTGTCAATCAGAAGGTCAGCAGTTTGGCGGGTCGAATCCCGAGTGCCATGTAACAGAGTGAGCGCCTGTTACTCATCCCAGCTTCTGCCAACCTAGCAGTTCGAAAGCACCTAAAAGTGCAAGTAGAAAAATAGAGACCATTACGTTGGGAAGGTAACAGCGTTCCATGTGCCTTTGGCGTCTAGTCATGCCAGCCACATGACCACGGAGACGTCCTCGGACCAGCGCTGGCTCTTCGGCTTTGAAACAGAGATGAGCACCAGCCCCTAGAGTCGGAAACGACTAGCACGCATGTGCGGGGGAACCTTTACTTTTACCTTTTATACATATTGTTGGAACAGATGAATTGATCAGCCATGCTATACGCCCTAATCTAGAGCGGGTAGTGCCATTCTCTTCATTAAGCCATCCATCCAGTCCTCCATCTCTCAGCTGAGAGGAACACCCAGCAGCTGACTCTTTGCTTCGGTATTGCTGACTCAGAGAGAGAGTCAAGCTCCCATCTGTGAGAAGGGCTGACCCTGTTGAGGAATCATCCCAACCCCTTTCCCTCCTCTCCATATCCTAATCAGCCTTGTCTTTTGTTTGGCTACAATTTAATGCACAGCATATTGGAAGGTATCTTTTCCCCTTTCCTTCCACTGAGCCTCCTCTTGAGATGCAATGTGGTGCAGCAGTTTGCTAGGAAGGCATCCTGCTTTTAATTAACAAATTAAAATCCTCGTTAACAATCCAGCCCTAGGGCTGTTTGGAGGCCTGCAGTAGCAGAGCATTTGTTCTGGAAACAGCATTAATTAGTAAAAATGTAAAAAAAAAACAGGCCCAAATATACATGCATTCACAGAGGGGATAGGAAATGCGCAAAGGGTATTCAAGCATCTCTGCTCAGCAAATGAGGAGCAACTAGTGAAAAGACCCAGGGTGCATTAGTCATGTTGGTAAGTGACACTGGGAAGTAATGAGAAGTATATAGCCTTCTAGTAAGAATCTCCTTTAACATTTAACTTCGGTAGCAATAGCAAGCGCAAGAGCACTTAGACTTATATGCCGCTTCACAGTGCTTTACAGCTCCCTCTAAGCGGTTTACAGAGTTAGCCTATGGCCCCCAACAATCTGGGTCCTCATTTTACCAACCTTGGAAGGATGAAAGGCTGAGTCAACCTTGAGCCGTTGAGGATCGAACTCCTTACAGTCGGCAGAGTTAGCCTGTAATACTGCATTCTAACCAATGCACAAGCGTAGCTCAATAACTATATTGTGACTTCTCCTTTCTCCCACCACCCTCCCAAGAAATGAGTACTAGCTATTGCTGATACTTGGAGATGGACTAGAGCAGAAGTTGGACTGTTAGCCTTGTAGATGTGTAGTGAGCACCACACGTTTCATCCCTTATTATTTCACAAGCTGTAGGGGTGTGATAGGAATTAAGTACAGCCACGTTTGGAGGAGTATGCGTTACCTATTCCTGGATTATACTGCTTTCTTGCCAATTCTGCTAGTTCACATTCAAGTGATTACACTCTCTTGTTCTCCCCAATGATGCCGCTTTGACTTGGTATGACATTTGCCTCTCCTGTGAGTTTTAAAAGGAAGAAATAAAGTGACATGTTCTACCTGGCTGTTAATCAGCCTCAGGTGGCTGTATACCTAAGTAAACCTGAAGGCTGTATTTTATTTCTCCCTAAATAGATCCATGTATTGGAGATGGCGGCAGATAACATTTGTAGAGCAAAGAGAGGAAAGTGGGTTAAAGTATTGCCTAAAATTAGCCATGGAAAGTATAATAAAAGCATAAAATAGTTAAGATTAGCTTACTTTAATACTCTAATTGGATCCTTCATATAAAATGGTGTACCTTTGGAGAATGTGTATGTCATTTGTAGATTTTGGATAAAGTACGTTCTGGAAGGAAGGAAGCAGTGGGGTACCAGAAGGTTCTGTCTTAGACCCAGTTCTCTTCAATGTCTTCATAAATGACTTAAATGAGGGAATAGAAGGGGAATTCATCAAATTTGCAGATGACACTAAGCTGGCAGGAGTATCCAACACCCCAGAAGACTAGCTTAGGACCCCTAAAGATCTTGGCAGACTTGAACAATGGGCACTATCCAACAAAATCAAATTTAATGTGGACAAAAGGAAGTTTTACACCTGGGTAGGAAAAACCAAAGGTACAAGTACAGATTAGGCGAAACCTGGTTCAAAAACAGTAACTGTGACAGGGACCTTGGAATCCAAGTGGACGATCACTTAAACATGAGCCAGCAGTATGCAGCAGCAGCTAAAAAAGCTAATACAATCCTGGGTTGTATAAACAGAGGCGTAGGACCCAAATCACATGAAGTATTAGTACCGCTTTATAAAGCCTTAATAAGACCACACGTGGAATACTGCATCCAGGTATTCATCACCACGTTACAAAAAAAGGTGTTGAGACTTTGGAAAAAGTACAAAAAAGAGCATCTAAGACAGGGGTCTCCAACCTTGTTAACTTTAAGTCTTGTGGACTTCAACTCCCAGAATTCCTCAGCCAGCCAAGCTGGCTGAGGAATTCTGGGAGTTGAAGTCCACAAGGCTTAAAGTTGCCAAGGTTGGGGATCTCTGATCTAAGAGGATTAAAGTCCAGGAGACTAAAACGTATGAAGAATGGTTGCAGGATTTGGGTTTGGCTAGTCTAGAGAAAAGAAGGACTAGGGGGGACATGATAGCAGTATTCCAATATTTGAGAGGCTGCCACAAAGAAAAAGGGGTCAGTTTATTTTCCAAAGCATTTAAGGATGGAAACTAATCAAGGAGAGAAGCAATCTGGAATTAAGGAGAAACTTCCTAACAGTGAGGACAATTAACCAGTATAACAGCTTACCTCCACACCTTGTGGGTGCTTCATCACTGAAGGTTTTTAAGAAGAGGCTGGAGAGTCACTTGTCAGAAATGGTATAGGATCTCCTGCTTGAGCAGGGGGCTGGACTAGAAGACCTCCAAGTTCCCTTCCAGCTCTGTTCCGATTCTGATTCTGTATGTACAACAGTTTAGGAAGCAGGTTGTTACAAGCAAAAACAAAATATTTGTAGACTACATGTACAGATGATAATAAGACAAAATACAAAGATCTACAGATAGAATAACTGTGACAAAGGAGAGCAAAGATAGTACCAAGAGTACTATTGGCCTTGGGTGCCAATCCTAAAACAGATGGAGCACCTCTGGAATACCATTGGCAATGACAAAATCTCCATCGGTCAATTGCAAAAGGCAGCTTTACTCAGAACAGTTTACATCCTCCAATGATACCATTAGATATTATTAAACAACAACATTTGCCTATCCCATACTCTTGGGAAGGACTCGATAGGTGGACAAAAAGGCCAAATCCAGTTTCAACATCTGACTATGCAGCCACCCATAATAAAAAGAGATTGAAGAGCTCATAGCATTCTGAATGCTACTGAATCCCCAAAGAACCTACAGAGCAAGCAGAGGGACACCAAATGCATGGTGGATTTTATGGGCTCATAAACAAGGTGTGTGTGTGTGTGTGTGTGTGTGTGTGTGTGTGTGTGTACAATTAAAACCAGCTGACAACAACACTGTGGGGCCAGGCCCCAAAATTGGCAAAATGGAGACATTCCATTAGTAGCTGAGCTCTTGGCTGACTGGTGGTATGCTTAAGGGCCAAAGAAAAACTGGAGCACATGTAGAAGTAGCACAGAAATCTTGTTGCACTAAAACACTGATATTTTGCTTTAGAGCCTGCCATTTTATTTACAATGTTGAGTTTCTATCCCACACATTCATGAAGATTCAGGGCAAATTTCAAGATGGCTAACCTACATTTTTGGCCCCAAATATTTTCAGTATTGCGGTGTATGACAATACGTATTTAATAACTCTGCTTTCAGTGATTGGCTATTTATCATAACCTTGCTGGGCTGAAGCAGTGTGTAAGTGTTAAGTAATGGGTAAGTGTTTTTAGGGTGGGTTTCACTGACAAATACTGAAGGCAAACAAGTATTTACGTAATAAACAATGAAAATTGAATCCCAGTTGAACTCCAGGATGAATGGAACTTTAGTTTGGGTATAATTAGAACCAGTAATCACCTACAAAACCCACACCCTTCTAATTGACATGTCTTTTGTGTAGTCATTCCACACTTTCTTGGTTCTTCTCTCCCAATCATCTCTAAGCATTGCAGGATGATATTTTTATGCCAAGAATTTTTAAGAGTAATCCATAGCATCCCCATCCTTCCATATTTCTGAAGGAAAGTCCAATTCACAGTGTGGATTTGTTAGTTGCTGAGTTGTCACCAAATTCTATTGTATTGTTGCTACAATCAACCATCATGAGTTAGCTTCATCCCCTGCCTTTCCTCCAGGAGCACAAGGCAGTTTACACAGAGCTCACCATCACCTACATAATTTCCATGGCTTCAGGCAAGACTGAACTGGGTCTTGGGCTTAGACCAACACTCTAATGATTGGGACACACTGGTGCTTGCATACATATATAATCTATTGCTGTCTCTGTCTCTAGTCAGTAAGTAGATGCTCTCTGTGTGTATTTCTAGCACAATTATTTCAAGCCAGTCAAGGTCATAAATACCAAAGCTGTTAGGGACTGTGTTATCCAGTGGGTTGCTGAGTACAAGACAGATGTATAGCAATGGTGGAAACAGGCATAAAAGCCTCTCCACCTTTCTCTTTCATTGTTGGTGACAAGGCCAGGGTGATCTTTTCAAGGTCAGGCTGTCCCTGGACACTGTCCAGCTTTTTCTGAGTGCAAGAAGCTGTCAACGTATGTTACTGCTGTTGAGCCTGCATGCACATACTGTGAGAAGACAGGCTGTGTCCCTCCCCAATGCAATCAGGGTCGGTTGGTGGTAGCTTGATCCTCACACTTATTTATGCTGCATTAAGGGAGAGGGAGTCATGGTGCTAGGCTTAAAGACCTGTGAGGTGCGTGGTCTAAAGATTGAGCAAACGCCCTCAGCAAAACCATGCTTGCTTCTTCTCAGCTGTCTGAACCTTCTTTGTCTTTTCTAACCATAGGCTGTAGCTTACCGTTAAGTAATACTTGTGCATCAGAGCTGATGCATTTTGCTGTCTTCCAGCCTTTTGCCGTCACATCATACATGGGCAAATCAGCAGTACCTTTGCTACCTCTGATACTATCAAAAATGCAAAGGCATGAGCTGTTGGTTTCCAGCCATCTCTGTGTTTTGCGAAACAGCAAATCTGCAACCACCAGGCAAATGAAATTTGCTCCAAGGCTCAGAGGGCTGTTAAGCACCACTTCTTTAATGGATTCGGCTTATCTTCGACACAGGGCTTGTCTGCTCCCTGAGATTTCTTTCCTTCAACCCAATATCAGGAATGAAAAATCTGTACAAAAAGTTATAAATCAGGAGGACGAGGCTGTGTCAAAATTATTGCCCTCGTGAGGCAATCTCTTTGTGACCCTCTGCGCCTTGAATAAATAGCATGTTGTAAAGTCAGACTGTGCAATTCTTATGGGCATCATGCATCCTGGGCTCCACACACTGCTTAGCAGCAACTTCCAGCCGGTGCCCATCTCACGTTAGAAATCTTTTACCTAATCCATTTACTGCCTTTTTGCAATGTGATTAGTCTATGTAAGAAAGTCCAAATCTGATCAGACACATTTATGTGGGTTCAAGCAAAAGATTGTGGAGGAAAGCAATTTTACAACCATATGTTCATGTAGGGGATTTGGCCACCATGTCATACTGAGAAAGCTGTGCCTTTGGGGCATCTGGCTTGCCTCAAAGTTGTGCTATCTTGCACTTTTTGCTCTCTGCTTTTATTTGTTCAGGCTGAAAGTCTGTGTTCATAAAACATTCTTATTCGTGGTTAACTCAATCAAGGTTTACTCAATTTTCTAGGTAAGTATGATATACTGGCTAGCTTCCCACTATGCATTAAACAACTTGAAACCTCTAAAGGGTTCGCTATTCATTATTTCATTCACTTGTTAGATTTATATTTTGCCTTTCTTTCCGGAGCAATACAGTCATTTTCCCCAGCAACTACACTGTGAGGTAGGCTGGGATGAAGCAGAGTGACTGGCCCAAAGTCAGACTGTGAGATTTCATGGCTGAGAATCAATTTGAACCTGCATCTCCTTGGTGCCCATTCAACACCTTACTGTTGGGCTGCATTTACACTTATGTTCATTTCTTGATGTCTTGCTAAAGCCCAAATGCTAAAATCTAGCACACAAGAAAAATAAATTCAGGACTGACACATATCACTCTGCAGTTGATTTATCAGTCATGTGATTTATCCAGACACCCTCATGGCAGCATGACCAATAGGTTCCTGTCCCACAAGAGAGATATATACAACTCCATTCTTCTTAAAATCAAATAGATTCCCTAAACTTGATGAGTGGCAGGTCAGTGTTTTGTTTGGAATAAGGTCCAGCTGAGCAGAAAGGGGATAGTGCTAAACAAGGAATAGGGCATATCTAGTGGAAAAATGAAGCTGGAAGGGGTTAGCTGAGTTATGACAGTGCTTTGAAACGGCCATACAAATGTAGATGACCGGGCTGACCCTGAGGGAGGGGTCACACCCACAAGAGATTTAAGACCAGCCGACCTTGAATTCTGTTGACTCTTATCTACTGCCAATTCGCTTTGACCATTAGTACTTCAGATTCTTGTAGAGCAGAGGTCTATAAACTTTCTCAGTTGGTGGACCAGAGGGAGGGGGAAAAATTTTATGCACGCGTGCACACACACAAACGGAGCCATGAGCATGCATGATGCAAATGGGGCAATGCTAGTGCCTGAGTGACACTCAATAGCACCGCCCCATTTTTGCTGCATGAACACTAGCACCGCCCTGTTTTCGCCACACAGCACCCTGTTTTTGTCATGCGGCATCCCATTTGTGTTGCGGCAGTGGCGCTAGCACAATTGGGGGTGAATGCACGCACACACGTGCACACACTGGCCAGCCTGTTCCGCAACCCAGTGGCCAGGAGGCCACAGCCAGGTAGTGGGCCATGGCCCACAGGTTGGGGACCCCTGTTGTGAAGAGCTTCAGCATGCAGTAAACCTTAGATCTATCCATCTGAACTGCTTGAACTTCTGATTTTCTGCGCTTGACATAAATTGCTGTTTTGTGAATGGGCAAGTCTTTATCCCCAGAAATCTTTTTGAGGAATGTTTAAACCATGATTTAAGAATTCCAAATACGTTCATTAATCCAAAAGGTTTGCCTTCCCCCCCCCCAGATCTATATTTGCAGTCTTGTTGATTCAGTTACCACATTAGGCAGCTTTCAATGGAAAACAAGAATGATCTTCAGCAGCTATTAGTATGTGAATATTGTAAAACATCCTGGCCCTGTGGGAAAGGGAAATATATTTGATAATGGAATGTAGTAATGTAATATAGTAATGAATTAAGCTAGTTGTCTTTTCTTTAAGAATGTTCCAAGGAGCTTTGCTGAGGCTTCTAAGCAAACAGGCTTATAGAAACAGATGTGAGGATGGAAGGGAAATATCTTGGGTTGCCAAAAGAAGGCCTCAACTCTGATAACCTTGACAGTATGTTGGGGTCCCACACTGTGAACTCCATTCATTGCCTGATGGCTCTCAGCATGAGCTTGTCAGCCATTTCGGCATGCAAGGTGTGCATGCTGTGTTCTGAGCCTAGCAGATGGCTGCATTTTGCATGGGGGCGCAGCATCCCACAGAAGCATTCATAGGAAGAAAATGCAATGCAGGTTCATTTACCAAGAGTCAGCTACGCCTTTCCAGACAGGCCTATCAATCAGTAGTGACAAGATTAACCTTTGGAAGAAAGGGATTGAGCCTGAGCAAAGGAGAATAAGTGAGTGTTAGATGCAGATGTGGAATGTCAGCTGAAAAGATAGTTTAATACAAAGGGTGGATCCACTGCACTAGCTACTTTGCTCACTCTTCTTTACCCATCTCTTCACTCATATTTAATACAAACATTTGATGTAGAGTGAATTCAAACTGAGAGCAAACTCGAGTTCATGCCAACAAGAGATATAACCTTAGTCCTCAGCTACTCTACAGTGTGTGGATTGTCATTTTTGTCCCTTGACATTCCTTACTGAGTCCAAGATTTGACCCCTGTGCATTATGTGTTATAGAGACTGCACAAAAACTCAGCTGTGTATCAAAATAACAGCTTGCAAATTGGCAATTTGCAAATTATGAATTACAAACAAAGCAAATCCATGACTTCTACCAATATTTTAAGAAGGTGTGAAATTAAATTAAAAAAAAATAAGAAGACAAGATTATTCAACTGTGATTCAAGTGTTAGAAATTTGTTTGTTTTTCTGGCAGTTCTTTCAGTTCTGCTGTGATTTGTCCATACATGTGTCAAGTCCCTACAGCAGGGGACCCCAACCCCCAGATTGAGGCCTATTGGGAACCAGGCTGCCTAAGCGGCAAGGGAGCATGGAAAGCTTCATTTGCGCATGCGCAGGATTTGGGTTGTGTGTGTGAAACCATTCCCCCCATCATAGCTGAAACTGCCAAAGCCACCGGCACCAATCCATGGAATCAGAAAGGTTGGGGACCCCTGTTTTAAAGGACTTCTCAGATATATTTTTCCTGGTAAATATGTCCTGTTATTTACATGTTTTTCATTCCTAGTTTTTTTTTTTAATGTAGTTTACAAAATATTGAAGTAGCCTAATTCATCTGCATTGTTTTTTTTATAAAAGTTAACAGAACTCTACTCTTCCTTCCTCTTTATTTATTTATATATGTTAAAACAATAGTTGTCGGTTTTTCAGAATTTATTTATTCATAGGCTTCTTGTGGGTACTTGTGTGACTTTATAATTTTTTAATATTGAACTCTAGAAAGGATGTTCCCCTTTCCCTGTAGCAAATCTGCAATGTTTTATGGGTCTTCTTCCCCCCTCGTAGCTTTTTTTTTTACTGAAAATTATATATTGTAGAAGAGTTCAGAGAGAACCTTGAAGAAGGAATTCAGGGATTTTTATATAAACATCAGTTTGTACAGAAGACGGTGAAGATGAGACTTAAGAAGGGAGAATTCCTGATAGATTTTCAAGATTCTGTTGATTGATTATGAGCCATCAAGTCATTTTTAATTCTTACTGACCGCATAGATAGAATTTCTCCATGGCAGTCTAGCCCAGGGGTAGGCAACCTCGGCTCTTTTATGACTCATGGACTTCAACTCCCAGAATTCCTGAGTCAGCGTAGCTGATAGTCCATGAGTCATAAAAGAGCCGAGGTTGCCTACCCCTGGGCTAGCCTTAACAAGATCTTTTAGGTCTTTTCCCAACACTTCACTCATCACCACTGTAACTGACTCCTTTCACTTGGCTGCTGGTCCTCCTCTTCTTCCTTCCTTCCATCTTTTAGCCTCCAGTCTGATCAAGGGACTGGAGGCTAAAACATATTGGGAACGGTTGCTGGAATTGGCCATGTCTAGTTTAACGAAGAGAAGGGTGAGGGGTGACATGATAGCAGTGTTCCAATATCTCAGGGGCTGCCACAAAGAAGAGGGAGTCAGTCTATTCTCCAAAGCACCTGAAGGCAGGACAAGAAGCAACGGATGGACGCTAATCAAGGAGAGAAGCAACCTAGAACTAAGGAGAAACTTCCTGACAGAACAATTAACCAGTGGAACAACCTGCCTCCAGAAGTTATGAATGCTCCAACACTAGACCTTTTTAAGAAGAGACTGGACAACCATTTGTATGAAATGGTATATAAGATTTCTTGCCTGAGCTGGGGGTTGGACTAAAAGACCTCCAAGGTCCCTTCCAACTCTGTTATTCTGTTCTGTTCTATTCTATTCTATTCTATTCTATTGCATTCCACTCCACTCTATATTTGATATTGGACTTAAGAGAGATGATAGTCTGCCAAAGCAAGCTGTCCTAGATGATGTCAATATATATACTAGCTTTTCCTAGGTTGGGACATCTATTCTATACTCTATACTCTACTCTACTCTACTCTACTCTACTCTACTCTACTCTACTCTACTCTACTCTACTCTGTTCTATTCTATTTCCCAGTATTAGAGCCTCCTCCAAATAACTGGGTCTTTGCATATTGTGTTTGAAGTAAAATAATTTGAGCCTGGTTATTTGTGAGAACTCTGATCAATTTGTTGATCTATTTGTATGTTTTCTTGGCTGTCCGTGGTATTCTCAGGATTCTTCTCTAATACCAAAGTTCAAAAGCATTACTATTATTCCTATCCCACTTCTTCAAATTCTGCCTTTCACTTCCCTTAAAGCATCACAGAGAAAACTACTGTATACCTTGCGTGATTCTGATCTTTTTGGTAAAGACACATCACGGCATCGGAATGGCTGTTCTACTAAGTCCTAGTCTACTGAATACTGTATTTCTTGACTGCTTATTCTTTTGCTGTTGATGGTTGATCCTAAAAGGCAGGAGTTATCCACTACTTTGCTAACCTCATTGCCAGTGCTGTTCTGTTTTCATTAATTTGGTCTTCTTTATAGCACCATTTTTCACTTTGTTCCTTAAATTGCACTACTAGAGCATGGAGATTCTTTGCTTTTTAAGCTTTCAGAGAAAGAACCCAGGTTACTGATGCTTCTTCCTCCATAAGATTCTATTGTTACAGAACAATATTTATAACAATAACAGTTCCATTAATTTATGTGGTGTCTGTTTCCTGACCTGGTTTACTTTGAATAAAAGGGAATACTTACCCAGATTACTTCTTAATTGTGTTAAGATGTTGACAACTAAATAGAGTCATCCCTGAACCCAGTGATGCTGATATGACACCACCAGTATAATTCTGGAACAGGAATATGTGTAGATACATACAAAAAATTCTAAAAACATTTTACTACCATAATCCTCAAATACTCCACTAAATATAATTAATCATATTAACAATACTTCACATTTATGTAGACAGAATCCTAGAACTGTGTAATAAAATTAGATTTCAAAAAGCATGCTTTTAACACCCGTACAACATAAATTTGAAAAGCTGTGATCAACACCTACTAAACTTTCATAAATATTTATTTGAATCAAAGTGACACAAAATTGAACAGAATATGTATTCCCCAAGTATTTTTTCTTTGTTCCTGCTCTTTTATATCTGACCAAATGTTGCTATTTAATCCATTTTCTTTAGCGTCAATAGATAAAATGTTTCTAGAGCTGAAAAAGGTAAATGGATTTATATCTTTACATGTAATTTATTGTGATAGCACATAGATATAAAGCATCTTTATTTATTTACATTTCATATTTCAAAACCACTCATCTCCCTCAAAAGCTTTCCTTCCTTAATGTTGCCGTTTCAAAGACCACAAATTGGAAGTAAAGGCACCTGTTGCTCCATACTTGTTGATGTCATAATAATGGCTTTTCTGTGATTCTGCTGTCTGTGGCACATGGCACTATTTTGTGACTGTGGCTGGGGAAATATCTGAAACGTCTCAGCTTCTTACACATTTTGGTTTGGCGTTCTCAGTACATCTTCAGTACTTGTTTGGAAGAGTTAGCATGTTTCCTACCTATACATCCTACCTCCAAATTCAGGCAGCCTTGGATGTTCCTTTAGCAGGAGCTCCATTTAGTGCTGGGGGGGGGGAAACAAGCAAAACAAAAGATTTTGACTATACTTGGTGGAGCAGTGGGCTAATGCCTCCTTAAGTAACACCAGCTGACTTTGTAATAATGCCGCTTGGGGGTGTGTGTGAAAGCCCTAATAAGCAGGCATATACATAGAATGAAGGCTACTGCTAAGCTTGTAAGCTGCCCTGAGTCTTCGGAGAAGGGCGGGATATAAATGGAATTAAAATAAATGGAATTAAATACTGATTTTCAGTGAAATAAAAGACATCGTGGTAGTACTGCCAAGAAGGGAGATATAGCCATCTTTTCACAGTTTAGGGATGCAAATAAGGCTCTGTTGGAAATAAAAGGAAGGTCCCAATATTTTATTAGTCATCGCCTTGAGAAGAAAACAGAAAATCAAAATACTTCCAAGCAGCAATTTTCTAACTTTCTAGGTGCAGAAAAGGATTCATTTGTTTGCCACAGGATTCCTTCATCTTGCGGAGACTTCAAAGATCTGTTCTTTGAATTTTCCTGGAGGAAAATTGGCACCACAGCCCTTTTGACTTCCCTGTGACCACAAGTGAGATTAGCGTGTGCCCCTTTAGCATGCTTTTATGGCTATGCCTTCCTAACCAAGGCAAAAATGTCTCACAGAAGAACTCAGTAGTGTGAAAGCCACAGCTTTACAATGACTACTCTTAAAGGAATTATAATTCTCCCAGTGCTGAATAACTTTATAGCAGGTTATCTTTGCAACATGATGAGGCACAGATGATGCCTTGAGATTCTGTCTGAAATTGATTGGAACTGGATTTGATGCCCACCTTAATGAGGCTCATTTCTTTCCTTAGTTGTGTTTTCAATTAAGTTCTTTGGGGACGAAATGTAGCCAAACATCTGAAACGTTACAACCAGGTCCATAGTCTCACCCAAGGTGATGTTTGTTGAAGCACCTGTGATTTAAGCTAATGTATTTCAGTCCACAGCCTCTGATAATGAGAGCTGGAAACAGAGTTTAATTGTGAGAACATTATCTTCTACCTCGAGTCTGGGGGGAAAATGGCCATTTAGCCAAATGGCCTATGAGGTGTCAAAATGTTTGGCCATTCAGGTGTGTAGATAAATAATAGGGCTAATTCCAGTCATGAAATGCAATCATGTTGTTTAGACAATAAATTCGGAAAACACTGCTCACGTTTGAATGATTTTGTATTAGCCTAATAAACCAGATATGAATTCACTCTTTTGTCTGTACAGTACATGTTGAAACTTTGCAAGGTGAAAAACCATGAAAACCTTCAGTGAAAGATAGGTTTTTTTGCATCAAGTAGATAATATTGGTTAACTGTTTTAAGGTAAACTAGGACATTAAGTAGAAAAGCATTTAACATAGCTTACCCATTTGGAAAGTTTATGTATTTCCCAGTTCCTCAAAGCCTGGGTCACCTACACAAAAGTCACAAGAAACCAATTTAAAACAACCATTCTCCTGAAATCCTCACCAAGAACCATACTATTGCAGTCTTTCAGACTTCCAAAGCTTGAAAAAGAAAAGCATTTCCTCCAAACCTCCAAAAGCATGGGGCCACCAAATAAAACATCTGCTTCTGAGCTTCCATACTTTGAACAGAGAAGAAAAAGGGAACAAAACATTGTTTCCAAGTCTGATTCCACTGCCTCTATTTTATCGCACTCTTTCTGATGAAGATGGCTTGTGGGTAACATAGATCCAAAATCCCATAAAGACTAAAGAGCTTTGTATGTCAAAAACCACAAACTTGTAGTCTCTGTGCTAGCTTCCAAGAAGGGTTTGTATAAATGCAAGGAAAAAAAATTGCAAAATAGGATCATCCACATTCTCCTCCTGTATCACGAGGTCCAGAAGAAAAGCCGTTTCTGCCATGCCTCCTACCTCTGGAACATCATCCCCCCTCCCCACCAGGTAAGAACCCTTTTGACCATCAGAAAGCCTTGCAGACATGGCTGTGCCACTTGGATTGGGACTCCAATGGGGATGTATCATTCTGGATGTGGTTGATGGACTAAATTAAGACCCACTTCCTTCCCACGCTCATCTTGCTCCCTTCCCAACTTTGTCAGTTTTAACCAATGTTAGTGTTAGTATTGTTTTCATGTTTCATACTGGTGTTTTTATTCATTGTAAACTGCCTAGAGTTGCCTCTAGGCAAGATGGGCTCCATATAGGTTAGTGGTAGGTAGATAGGTAGGTAGGTAGGTGGGTGGGTGGGTGGATGGATGGAGTTCTCAACTTAAAATAGTTCACTTAGTGACTGTTCAAAGTTACAACGGCCATAAAAAATGAATTATGACCATTTTTCACACATAACCTTTGCAGCATCCCCATGGTCACGTGATTTATATTTGGATGCTTGACAACTGACTCCTATTTATGACAGTTGCAGTGTCCTGGGGTCATGTGATCACTTTTTGTGACCTTCTGACAAAGTCAATGGGGAAGCCAGATTCACATAAAAGCCAGGTTACTAATTTAATAATTGCAGTGAATCACTTAACAAATGGGGCAAGAAAAGTCACAAAATTGGGCAAAACTCACTTAACAAATTTCTCACTTAGGAACATAAATTTTGGGCTCACCTGGAAAATTAACACAACCCAGTTGGCCAGAAAGGCCCAACAGAGACTCCACTTCCTCAGGGTCTTGCCAAAGACCAAAGTGGAACAACGACTGCTGACCTCCTTTTACTGGTCCACTATAGAAAGCGTCCTCTCACATTGCATTATGGTGTGGTTTGCTGGCTTGACAGCCGCAGATAGAAAAACACTACAGAAGGTGGTGAGTATGGTACAAAACATCGTGGGCTGTCCCCTGCTACCACTAGATGACATCGCTAGGGCCCGTTGCCTTAGAAGAGTGAGGAAAATCCTCAGGGACGACTCACAATGTGGTCAGCACTTCTTCACTCTCCTACCATCGGGTAGGAGATATAGAAGCATAGCCAGCTGCACCAACAGGCTGAAGAACAGTTTCTACCCATGGGCTGTCAGACTCCTGAATGGAAAATTACTCCATGTCAACATGGTATGATAGACTTGCAGGGCCGGCACGCTGTGCAATAAGCTCACATGGTGCAATAAGATTGTGTGTTTGTTAGTAGGATTCACTGGGTTAGGGATTTTCTTTTCTTTTGTCTTCACTGTGAATCATGTTGGGGGGGGATGCACGAAGGGAGGCTCAGCCAATCTCATTGTACACATTTGTACTTTGACAATAAAGGTTGATTTGATTTGATTTGATTTGAATTGTGGTAACGAGGACGATAGATAGATAGATAGATAGATAGATAGATAGATAGATAGATAGATAGATAGATAGATAGACAGACAGACACAGACAGACAGACAGACAGACAGACAGACAGACATCCTCACCCCTTTAGTAATATGTAACGTTTCTTACACTGTGTAGGCTACCTCCCCATTCTTGGTGGCTAAATCTAAAAGTAAAATTTACGTTTAGGTAAATTTTTGGGTAAAATTTATGTGCAAAAGATCTACTGCCCTTGTACATCAGTGTTCAATACAAGGGCTTGATTAGCAGGAAAAAGGAGAAGTGCAGCAGGAGAGCTAAAACATGTGTCACAATGAAGTAGAGAAATCTGAAATGCCAAGGTTGCCGGATGCTTTCTATCAAGACATTGTGAGCTCAGCAAGCCACCTCTAATAAACAAGGTGCGTTTGTTTAACAGGAAGTCTGTTTTTTTAGACTGAAAAGCAATTAAGTACAGTAATGGCAAGGAGCCTTCTTTGTCAAGAAACAGGGAACTCAAGAGAGCTTGGCTTGTCCTCAATCTGCATGGTGACTGAAAAGAGATGCTCCAGCAGACAAAAGGATGTGTGTGCTCTCTTCAGGTTCGTGTAATGCAGCGTAGAGAGTTCTGCAAGAAATTGCATTTCAAGAACGGGGGAAAAAAGATACTCTATTGCTGTTATTGGATTTGTGTGTCTGCCAGGCTGCTTACTAATAACTTCTGGAATTTTCTAGGATACGGAGAAATGCTGACTTTATGAGACACGCAAATTGTGGACAAATCTAGTGGCTGACAGACTTGAGGCCCTAAGTTAATTGTCGCGTTTTCATGGTTAGAACTGTGTCGTCCTTTCCAATACATAGGCACGTGCATGCACACACACGCACACATCCACAGAGTTTCTCAGCCTGTTGCACCTCTCACACCTGATATACAATAACCTTTGCTGTTTGTCCCAGCAGACAAATAACAAGTTGCATTTTGACAGTTGCTATTGATTAGGTCAGCTCCTGTCAGGAGGCAGCGAATAGGGGGAAGGCAAGCCACAGGTAAGTAGATCCTGGACTCTTTGTCTGTACCTGTCCAAGCTGCCATCTGTTCTGGGAAAGCATTGCAAGGATAAAGGAATGACTTGAACCGGGATGAGTTTGTTTGCAGTCTGCTCTTTTTCAGTAGTGTGAGGATAAGTAGGAATGGTCATCTCAGGTTTAATTCTACCCCAACCAGCATGGGCTCCTCTTGATATATATATATATATATATATATATATATATATATATATATATATATATATATATATATATATATATATATATATATATATATATATATATGTGTGTGTGTGTGTATGTATGTATATATATATATATATGTGGATCCTTGGTTTTTCGGGTTTTTCCCCGCGTAGAATTAAAGGTGTAGGCGCAACGTTTCGATGGAATCCCATCCATCATCATCAGGCTTCTGTTTCCTTCTTCTGGGAGAAGCATGTGGCTGTTTGTTCCTCTTTTTTAAACTGCCAGAGGGGGTGTGTTCTGTGGAGGTGTGCTCTGATTGGGTAGGGGACCAAGTGTGTTCTGATTGGGTGGGAGTGTGTTTTGAATGGTGGGGGTGTTCTGATTGGGTGGGGGTGTGTTCTGAGTGGATGGGCTGGTCTCAGCTGCCAGCTCCAGACCTGAGCTGGTGAGTTGTGCTGCTTTTGTTCGGCTTCGTGTTTGTGGTGGTGCCATGTTTTTATAGTGGGTGTCAGTTTGCTTATTGTGTGGTTTGGAGGGGTTTAAAGTGGCTGATGTTGCAGCTGTAGTTAGGTTTCTGTTTTGTGGTTGTGTGTCTTTATCGTTGTGGGTTCGGATTTGCTTTTTGAATGGTTGTGTGGTGGTGATGTCATGTGATGTTATCATGAGTTTGGGTCTGGTATCATTCTTGGTGGTTGGGCTTCGTCTGTCAATCAAGGCCTCATTAAGGTGGGCATCAAATCCAGTTCCAATCAATTTCAGACAGAATCTCAAGGCATCATCTGTGCCTCATCATGTTGCAAAGATAACCTGCTATAAAGTTATTCAGCACTGGGAGAATTATAATTCCTTTAAGAGTAGTCATTGTAAAGCTGTGGCTTTCACACTACTGAGTTCTTCTGTGAGACATTTTTGCCTTGGTTAGGAAGGCATAGCCATAAAAGCATGCTAAAGGGGCACACGCTAATCTCACTTGTGGTCACAGGGAAGTCAAAAGGGCTGTGGTGCCAATTTTCCTCCAGGAAAATTCAAAGAACAGATCTATGTACGTATGTATATATGTATGTATGTATGTATATGTATATGTATATGTATATGTATATGTATATGTATATGGATCTACTTGGGGGCTATTTACAAATGAGGTTCAAAGTTATGACCATTGCCCCCCCCCACTCCGATCATGGTTGTTTACAGCTGTTTGCAGCATCCTGCAGTCATGTGGCCATGTTTTATGACTGTTGCTGAAGCATTTACTTCTGGTTTTCAGTAAAACTGAGCGTATTGGTTCACCTTACAATAGGAGCTTTCACTTAACGACCATTGCAAAACGGGTCACAAAATCAGGTTGGTTGTGTGACTGATCCATTATGTTCATAAGTTCAGGACGACCTGTACATTTTTCCTCTAGTTCTGCAGTGACTCTGCTTATGGGCTTGATTTGCTTGCGTCTGTCTTCCTGTAGGCACTTAACTGGCCCCTTCCACGCCAGATCTACGTTCTTCTGGCCTCACCATCTTCAGCCTTTTTCTTTTCATACCTTTGCTGTTGTTGATGCAGGGATTGCAGCTCCCTCCTCTTGCATCTGCTAAGCAGATCCATCTTTTAAAACTTATCTATTCTCTTTCCCCCAAACAGACTCTTGCCCATTGCCTCCCTTTGTTTTGGGCTTTATTGTGTACTTCTCGCGCTAAATGTGCACTTTCTCTTCCGTCCTTCTGAATACTTTCATGATCAGTCTTCCTCTTCTTCCTCATTGGCTTCATTTATTTCTGTTTAAAAATTGTCAATAGTCTTATAGTTTTATTCCCTTCAAGAAACATAGACAGAAGGGACCTACGTGGACCTTAACTCCTGCATCCTGCAGAATGGACTGCACCATTCCTTGATAGATACCTATCCAGCCTCAGTTTGAAAATCTCCAGTGAAGGGGAAGAAACTGTTGCATGTAACAACCTTTTCCACTCTCTCGTTGCTCTTACTGTCAAGAGGTCCTGTTCTGTACCAGCCTGCTACCGGCCTTGCAGAAAAGGCAACCCCTTTACAGACGGCAAGAGGCTGGAATACGTCTGCCAAATTTAAAACAAACAAGACACGAACCAAGATACCGGAGCTTTGAAACACTATCTGAGCAGTTGCTTTCAGCAAACCAGCCCTCCCCACACAAGTCCTTTATAAAGAGTTCAGGGCGTGGCTTCTCTCTCCCACCTTCCGAGAAGCCCCATTGCCTTCCTCTGCTTACTCCTACTTGACTGCCTCCTGCGTCGGGCGTCCTTGAACAGGGCCAGCTGTGGGTCATCTTCATCCACACTGTCAGGCTCAAACAGCTGGGTCTCCATGGTGACCAAGTGGGAGGGGCCTGCCTGAGGGCTATCATCAGCAAGGTCTTCAACACCCCCCTCCTCCCCCTCATCTGAGTCATCCGACCCAACTGCCGAACCCACAGGCTGACCCTGAATCACAACAGGTCCTTCCTGATATCTCATAAGTATCTACATCTTTGAAATTTCAACCCGTTAGTTCTCATCTTACCCTCTGCAGGAAATGAAAATAAGTCTGAATGCTGCACAGTGTGACAACCATTCAGGTGTTTGAAGACCGCTAACATGTTCCCTCTCAACTTTCTCTCCTACAAACTCTTCTAATGTATATATGTTCATGCTCATGATCCTGCTCCCTCTTCTTTACCAATCTGCCTTCTTTCTTCTGTTCTGTGCCTCCTTTTCTTCCTTTTACAGCGAATGTATATTTTAACAGTTCGTGTTCATTTATAATTATTCCATCTCATTTGCAGTTACTCTAAAATTATTTCTAGATGACACTTTTATAGTGTCGTTCCTCTGTCTTGTGGAGATTGTTGTTTTTTTTTCAAATGGGAGTACTTACATTTTTTATTGATGTACCTCCAGTATTTTCCTATTGCTTCTTTGATCTTCCACTTAAAGCACTGAGAAGAAGAAAACACACTGCCGTAAACAGCTTTCTTCTGGGACGTCTTTTAAAAACTCCTCGGTGTACCTCCCTGAAAACCATGGGATTTCTTGATAGTTAGCCGTGCCTGGAAATAAAATGGTAAGATGAAAACAAGACCATGCTGGCTGGAGATGAAAGGAAATGAAATCCAACGGATTCCCAAAGAAGCGTAAAGAGAAAGTGATAGAAACTCCAATTTTGATGTCACTGTGAGCAAGTTTAGATTGTCCATATTTGAAGAAACCAAATCTGTCGGATTCATGCAAGTGAATGGATTTACATTCAGTATGTGGCAAGCGTGTGTGATGTTGGCATTCCCATCTGCCCAGAGAATCTTACAAACAAAGGGGGAAAGTTCTCATAGCTTACTGAAAACCACACTCAGATCAGGAAATCTAAAACCCGCTTGCTCACTCTATACTCTTTAAATAATGCAAAAATGTTAGAGCCATCTGCTGGAGCTGCATCTAAACAAGGTAAATGGATGAGAAATGGAACACGTCTTCAGGGAGATGATGCTGGGACTCTGTTTTGATCTCTCTCTCTCTCTCTCTCTCTCTCTCTCTCTCTCTCTCTCTCTCTCTCTCCTTAAGTTTTTGTCTGTATCAGTTGAGTTTGCATAAAACATAAACACAATTGTCCAGATATGGGTTGGGTTGTTTTATTTCCTTGCTTCCAATTATCTGACCCAAATTGTGAGGAACTGGGGTAGGGAAATTAAATTTCACGCCCTGGTGGATCAAGATACCAAACTCCTGCAACGTGCATTTGGAGAAGATAAGATTTGATTAAGGAAGGCCACTATTAATTTGTGGCAAGTACACTTAGTCTAACAGAGAGCCAGCTTTTAATTAATAGCCAGAAGGAATTTAAAACTCCTATTCTCCAGGGAGGAGGCAAGGAGGGGAGGCAGAGACAGAAAGGAAAGGCAAATGTGATTGGAACAAACTGAGTTACAAAGATTAATAGATGCGCTCACAATTATCTGCGATAAACAAAAAGAGAAGAGCACAAATCAGAACAGCAGAAGCACAAGGGCTTGTTCACCAATTGCTTTTTAATTGGTCTTTTTGTCCTGTTCTAAGGTGAGATAGTGGATGAATTGCTGATGACAAATTCATCTGGGAATAAACATGGAGCCCATATGCTTCTTTAAGTTATGGACTGCTGGCGGTACACAGGTTGCAGCATCCGCACTCTGTTGCTTTAAAACACATAAGTTTAATAACTAACTAATAGACATCACCTCAAGAAGAAAGATGTTTTCTTTTTCAAGAAGTTTCTATTTGAAACTTCTGTTTAACTTTGAAGCTATTGCATTAGCTCAGAAATTCCTAAGCAAGGTAAATAACACCAAACATTCAGAAGGCTCCAGAAGTCAGCCTACTAACCATAGGCGTGATCTCTCCCTAACCATGATGATGCCAAACTACAACACATTATGACATCATGATGCCAACTTTGTCCTTTTATATTTACATCACAGTGTTGCGTGCAAGTATGTAAGATGTGGAATTTAGTTACTCAACCCTTTGCCCCTTTTGGAGATGTACAAACCTATTAACTTCTCTTTTTTTATTCCTTATAATGCTCAACACCTGAGTGTCTCCAGTTTAAAAAATGCTTTTCCGTGCCTTTTTTGCTGCTTTGCAGATTACTGCCTCTTTCCTGGTAATGCGTCACAAGCCCATTTGGGATCACTTGTACAATATGATAACACTGTTATATAGACAACCAGAAGAGACAAAGTCATAAAGCCAATTCAGAGCGTGGACAGGAATGCTGGTTCTCACTTTATATTAACAGCTACTTTATTCTAATTGCAGCCAAGTAAAGAGAGTTGCTGTGCAGAGAATATAGTAGGAGAAAATTGTTTGCAATATTGACTCTGCTCAAACTCTTACTGTATTTTACTTTACATTATTCCTCATCTTACAGGAGGATACATTTACTATCCGCGAACTAGCTTCCAAGCTCCTATGGCAGGTATTTTCTATGAGGCATTCCATCTTTAGTTTTGAGAAATCTTATCCCTCATTCCCTAACCTGGTTCCCCCTGTTCTGTACCAGCCTGCTACCGGCCCTGCAGAAAAGGCAGGGACAACCCCTTTACAAACGGCAAGAGGCTGAAATTACGCCTGCCAAATTTATTCACATAAAACATAGCAAGACAAGACACCAACCATAAAACACGAGCTAAGAAACAGGAACTATCCAAGCGGTTGCCTTCAGCAAACCAGCCCTCCCACACATTCCCCTTAAATACAGTTCAGGGCGTGGCCTCTCTGTGCCTCCTTCTGTGGTGCCCCATTGCCTTCCTCTGTTTACTCCTGATTGACTGCCTCCTGTGTCGGGCGTCCTTGAACAGGGCCAGCTGTGGGTCATCTTCATCCACGGTCAGGCTCACACAGCTGGGTCTGCATCGTGACCAGATGAGAGGGGCCTTGCTGGGGGCTCTCATCAAGCTGTCCAATCCCCTCAGCAAGCTCTTCAACACCCCCCTCCTCCTCCTCTGAGTCGTCCGACCCAACTGCCGAACCCACAGGCTGACCCTGAATCACAACACCCCCCCTCTTTCTCTGATTAGAATACCCAGATGTTTAGGAACTTATAGTTCAAGTACCTAGAAAGTACTGTGTTAGGGAAGGATGAACTCCTCTAACTGGAGACAAAATAGCTGTATAAGGCAATCAGGGCAGAAAGCTTAATTCATCAGTATACCTGTCTTGTAAATGCTTCTTTCTCCATTGAAACTGGCTTAGTGGAATCATGCTGCATTAGGCACCCAGACTGAATTGTAGATGTAGTAAAACAACAACAAGAACTATTCTTTCATGTCTTGATGACTGCATCGTGGGCTCACTGTAAAAACTAAGTGCTCCAGCTCTAAATACATCCAGCTGGAATATACTGAATGGCTTTTCTACATATACAAAATTGGCTTCTGGACTTCCCTACATGCATGTACGACATGACAAATCTGCGTAGACTAGAATGTGCATTCCACGGCAAGATAGCTAGTTTTCATTACGTATCAAATACATTTAGAAGAAACAGTTTCCAGATTGTGGGCTCCCCATTGCTGGATTTGTTTCAGAGCTTTTGTTCAAGAATCTGTTGGAGATTATTTGAAGAAGAGCAGGCAGAGCAGGGGGAGGGAGGGGCGTGGAGTTAAATCAGTCACCAGCCTAGAATTGTTACTTGTCACAAATGGTCCGAGTCCAACCCCTCTTCAATTCTGTTGACCCTCATCATTAGATTCTGGTGTGTAGGCTTGAGCAATAAATCTTCTCAACTGCAACTTAACATATGGTCCTGATTCTTTACACCTGACTTATTTGGATTCTAGCACTGAGAAGAAGACTGGGGTGATGTCTTAATGGCATTCATTGGACAGATCACTTAACCTTTCACAAAAGTCTACTAAGGAGACTTGGATCCAAATCCCCACTCAATTATGAGCCTCACTGGGCACTTTGAACTAGTTGCTGCAGTGCCCTTCAACACAAGTCAGTTGTGAGGATAAAAAGACCATGAGACCAAACAAGTAGCCTTGAGCTAGAAGGGAAGGATAAAAAAAATGCCCCAATTCACTTCCCTTTATATCAAATTCACTAATTTGCTGTTTTGTGGCAGTACTATTAATGGGAGTAACAGAATTACTATTAAGAGGAATGTTATTTTAGTAGGCTGGATGAGATACAGCTAATTCAAAGTAGAGAATGGACAAGGCAATTGGTTCAGGTGTTCTCAGCCAATAAACATGTTTCATGGGCAAATATTTCCTACAATCCCTAAATATATATAAAAAATCTTACAATGCTTTGTAAATGCATGCATATATAAGGGCACACATGCACAGGGCTTTGATCTTTCTAATAAACTGCATGAAAAGCTGGCCAGAGGTAATTTTTTACTTGCCCTCCTATCCATCATTTATTTTCTAATACTAATCCCACATTCTGTGTAGGGGTGCAAGAAGGCAGCATTCTAACACAGGCGTTGGTGGTATAATGTATGTCATCAGCTTCTTGTGTGATCTATCCTACATACAAAAATTAGGAGACCAGCAGCCCTAGGAACTATGTCCATATGTAGAAAAATAGGTTGGTGTTATCTGACCATGTACCGTATGTGAAAGTATAAGCACTGTGACAACTAAAAATTCAGGATATTGTATCCAAGTACAACACTGATATATAAAAAGCAGGGTGCTTATCAGGCCATCTTGGAAATCCAGCTAAAGAGAAGGCAATGAATGATTGCTCCTTTAAAAAAACTAATACACTTTCACATACTCAGAGATACTCTCTTAATTGCTTTGTTGAGTGATTATTGCTGTTTCAAAAGCTGAGCTCTGACTGGGGCCCATATTGGGTTTGGCTTCATGAGTTAAATGTTATAAAGAGAACTGGTCATTTCCTTAATCTTTCAATAAGATCCATAAAATAAGATTTAGTCAGTCTGGCAGGGGTCCTATCAGTTGAAGAATGTCATCTTCTTGAACGCAGAAATTGGCCTTTTCTCTAACAGCATCTGCCCTTTGGAACACAATCCTATCCATCTACCACCCCAGATTAGACTGTGCCCCCCACCCCTTTGTCTTTTCAAAAAATAAAATAAAACTTGAATGCGTTTCTGAGCATGGGGAAGTGGGCAGGCAGAGAGTTAGTTGAAGCCTAGAGATTGTTGTTAGATTTGTTGTCGATTTTTTAAAATCTCAGTGTGTGTCTTTGTGTGTGTGTAATGCTTATTTATATTGTCTTTTTTATATATTGTTGTTAAGAGTTGCTATGGTAAGATCGACAGCTTTATAAATCCATGTCTTTATTTGCTTTCCGTTTATTTCATTGGTTGTACAGTTTTTAAATTTTGTTAGCCCACCCAGAGTCATGTTTGTTAGGCGGGTACACCATCTAAATTAATTACAGTAATTAATTAAATAGAGCACAGTGTGGAGGGGAAAGCATTATTCTTGAATGTTAAAAGATGCTGGCTTATGAAATAAGGCCTGCAATGAAGTGCATTTATACTTTTTAAAAATAGCTGTTCATTTATTTGTTAAATGTGGAGATTGCCCAACTCCTAACAACAATGGTGACTTAACGCTTTAAGAAGTAACAAACAAAAAAAGAAGAGGAAAAATATCACCTGCACTCAAAAAATAAACAAAACTGTTCCTAAAACACGAAAGAAAAACCAACATGGACTTGCAAAACACCCACCCCGCGGTACTAGGAGAATAGCCAAGTTTTAAGGACATTCAGAACATCTTTGGTTATCATGTAGGACCTCTTAGGAGCAATGCCCTCTGGTTCTTTTTTAAAGCTGATCCTGCTTCCTTCCCACAGACTAGATGTGAACGTTGAGGCACCCGTCTTTCATAACAATAGAAATAGCATTTAGACTTATACACCGATCCATAGTGATTTCTAGCACTCTCTGGGAGGTGGTTTACAATGTCCGCATATTTCCTCCAACAATCTGGCTCCTCGTTTTACCAATCTTGGAAGTTGGAAGGCTTCATGCCCTCCTTTTTGCCAATGGGAGAGTGAGAGCCCCCAGACCTCTCCCCAAACATTTGTTGCCTAGATTTGACCTTTCTTTAGTCTTCTCCTCCCCCCCAAAGTAATTGGAACGTTTTGCTCTCATTTATGCTTGGGGAAAACTGTATCAAAATCCACATCTCGATTTAAAGTACTTCCCCCAAGTGGTACTGAGAGCCACATAAAAACATTGCTTCTGACAGATAGGCCCAGGCTGGGAAAGAAATCTTTTTATCACCTTTAAGGATATGCAAGTTTTTTTTTCTCCTTCCTTTCAGCACCATCTCAGCACTGAACAAACATCAGAAAATAATTCCAATGTCTGCCCACATAATTCTTTTACAAAGCTTTTCAGAAAGAAAAAAAAAGTTCAAAGGTGAATGTGAATGCCTGTGCCATCAAGCGAAAGAAGGCAAAGCACACCGTGGCAACAGAATTGCACTTGGTGCTCCAGTATTGAAAGTGTACAACAAAAGATGTAGGTACATTAGGTTTTATTTGATTGGGCGAGGATAACTGCATCCTTCTTTGTTCAACCCATTCCAGGTGTATGACTGAATCTATTCTTTGTTTTCTTTTTGTTCTTCAGAAGCCAGTTTGGGTATTGTCCTAAGCCATAACGTGCTTTTATTGGGTTTTGGCATAGCTTGAAATGTGATCTTAGGCACTGTACTTTGCAAAGCATGTTTTCTGGCTTAGGGTTATGTGTAAATCAGATCACTCTTTGTTCAACAAACAATGCCTTAAATTAACCACTATTCGGCAAACAAAGCAACAGTGATGGGGAAATGTTCAAAATCTTGATTTTGTTCATCCGAGGGCTCTATTGATGCTGTTGTTTCTCCTATGATGCTTGGAGGTAGGATACTTCCTTCCGATCAGCATTGCTTTGGGAGCAAATGTCTGTTTGCCTTGACATTTGATGATGTTATCTCAGAATCCAAACAATGTTCTACCCTTAATGCTTTTATGTTGAACACTTTGGTGATTTAAAAGAAGAGCATTCCTTGGCCTGGTAACCAAGCTTTTTTCAAAGAGGCACCAAAATCCTGAAGAATTCAGATAGGACTCTTAAACCTGAAACAGTTGCTCTTGCAAGTTTAATCTCTATAGAAACCGGGATCCTTATGGAATTTGACCTCCAATGAAGTGTGTATGTTCAGGAAATGGAGAAAGAGATATATATTTTTTAGAAAAATCGGCACCATTATATGTATGCTTGATTGCTCTGGGTTGCCTCCTTTCAGACTCCGACCCTCTGTACTTCCCCGGAGGACCCGGGAGCGAAGGTGTGCAGCCTCCTATGCTGAGGCTGGTCTACCTGAATGCCAGGTCCGTAGCTAACAAGGCACATCTTGTTCGTGACCTAGTGGAGAGTGAGCACGCGGACCTGGCTTGCATCACGGAAACCTGGCTGGGCCAAGAGGGTGGTGTCCCTCTGGTTGACCTCTGCCCGCCAGGTTTCCAGGTGCTGCACCAGCCTCGGACCCACGGGAGGGGCGGGGGAGTGGCAGTTATCATCAGGGAATCCCTTAGCCCGCGAGAGATCACCGTCCCTCAGATGGTCGGGTGTGAGTCTCTCCTACTGAGATACGGCCCGGGAGCGCAGTTGGGCCTGCTGCTAGCATACCTACCACCTAATCGTGCAGCAGCAGCCCTGCCTGAGCTACTCGATGTCCTCTCAGGGTTGGTGGTTGAATTCCCAAGACTCATGGTCTTGGGCGACTTTAACCTACCGTCCCTGGGAGGATCGTCCGATCTGGCTCGGGAGTTCATGGCTTCCATGACGGCCATGGACCTGTCGCAAATAATTTCTGGACCGACTCATGAGAGAGGCCACACCCCAGACTTAGTGTTCTTGTCTGGACGGTGGCGCGATGATATCGGTGGGGGTGCCACGACTGTTATGCCCCTGTCATGGACCGATCATCACCTCGTGCGGCTAGACTTCCCCTTTGCCACCCCCCGCCGTGGGTGCACGGTGCCAACCAGATGGTACCGCCCTAGGCGCCTAATGGACCCTGATAGGTTCCAGGCAGCGCTGGGGGACGCACATGCACTCCCTGCTCACAGCTCGGCAGATGCCTTAGTGGAAGCCTGGGAGAAGGCAGCCACGGAGGCTCTTGACCGAGTTGCACCCATGCGGCCTCTGACCCGGCGCAGATCCCAGCGAGCCCCATGGTTCACCGCGGAGCTCCGGGAAATGAAGCGTCGGAGACGGGGCCTAGAGAGCCATTGGAGATCCAGTCGATCCGAATCCGACCGATTGCGATTAAGAAGCCTCACCAGGTCTTATCTCGCTGCGATAAGGGTGGCAAAATCCAACTACTTTTCCACCCTCATCGCGTCCGCAGATAACCGCCCGGCTGCCTTGTTCAGGGTGACTCGCTCCCTACTGAACCAAGAGGTGAGGGAGGAACCCTTGCAGGGCCGAGCCGAGGAATTCGGTCAATATCTGCTGGATAAAATTGCTCGGATCCGAACCGGCCTGGACTCCAACTGGGCTGAGTTGGAAGAACAAGGCATGGACAGTCTTGTCGACGTCACCTGGGAGGAATTTGATCCTGTGACTCCCAAGGAAGTGGACAGGATTATGAGGAGGCTGAGCTCCTCCACATGCTTACTGGACCCGTGCCCTTCATGGCTGGCATATGCAGCTCGAGAGGGGACACGAGGCTGGTTCCTGGCGGTCATCTCCGCTTCTCTGAGTGAGGGTCACTTCCCCACCGCCTTGAAGGAGGCGGTGGTGAGACCTCTCCTCAAGAAGCCCACCTTGGACCCATCCTCATTGAATAACTTTCGTCCAGTCTCCAATCTTCGCTTCCTTGCGAAGGTTGTTGAGAGCGTGGTGGCGCACCAACTCCCTCAGATCCTGGATGAAGCGGTTTATCTAGACCCGTACCAATCGGGCTTCAGGCCGGGGTACAGCACGGAGACGGCATTGGTCGCTCTGATAAATGATCTCTGGAGAGCCCGGGACAGGGGCCATTCCTCTGTCCTAGTCTTATTAGACCTCTCGGCGGCTTTCGATACCATCGACCATGGTATCTTGCTGCGACGCCTCAGGGGACTGGGAGTGGGAGGCACGGTTCTGCGCTGGTTCTCCTCCTTTCTCCAGGGTCGCTCGCAGTCGGTGTTGGCAGGAGGACAGAGGTCGACCCCGAGGCCTCTCGCTTGCGGAGTACCTCAGGGGTCGGTCCTCTCGCCTCTCCTGTTCAACATCTACATGAAACCGCTGGGCGAGATCATTCGCAGCTTTGGAGTAGGGTACCATCAGTATGCTGATGACACCCAGCTTTTCATCTCAACTCCAAACAACATCAGTGATGCCCTCGACGTGATGTCCCGCTGCCTGAAAGCGGTCCGGGAATGGATGGGGAGGAACAGGCTTCAACTGAACCCGGACAAGACTGAATGGCTGTACGTACCGGCTAGCCAGGATACTCAGAACATCCCATCCCTTAACATCGGGGACGAGTTACTACCCCCTGTTGATAGGGCCCGCAACCTGGGTGTCCTCCTTGACTCGCAGCTCTCCCTGGAAGATCACATAGGAGCTGTGACCAAGGGGGCCTTCTCCCGGGTTCGACTAGTTCGCCAATTACGGCCTTATCTGGACCTGGATGCCTTACGTACAGTCACCCATGCGCTTGTGACCTCTCGCCTAGACTACTGTAACGCTCTCTACTTGGGGCTGCCCTTGAGATCCACTCGGAAGCTTCAACTGGTGCAAAGTGCAGCGGCGCGGACACTCTTGGGAGCCTCCCGATACTCCCATATCACACCTCTCCTCCGTGCGCTGCACTGGCTTCCAGTTGCCTTCCGTGTGAAGTTCAAGGTGCTGACAATGACATACAAAGCCCTACATGGCATGGGTCCGGACTACCTGCGGGAGCACCTTCTGCCAATGTCAGCGCCCCACCGCCCTGTGCGCTCCCACAGAGAGGGCCTCCTCAGGGTGCCACCGCTCAAGGAATGTCGGCTGGTGGCCCCCAGGGGGAGGGCATTCTCAGTGGGTGCGCCAGCCCTCTGGAACAGCTTGCCAACCGAAATCCGGATGGCCCCCGACCTCCGCACCTTCCGGCGAGAATTAAAAACTTACCTGTTCCAGCAGTCCGGCCTGGCCTGATAGCTCTTATTGGGGTCCCAGTTTGTATTTTACTAGTGTTTGTTTTCATTACGGTTCATTCTGTATGCCTATCTTATTCTGTACACCGCCCTGAGTCCCTCGGGAGAAGGGCGGTTTATAAAAACAAATAAATAAATAAATAAATAAATAAATATGGGAAAAGATTAGATAGCACCCTTGTTCAATAGTTTGGGGGGGGGAAATCTATTACTGGACTTTTCTAAAATACAGAGGCTAGGAACACGCTATAAAAAGTTGTAAGATTAAAACTCACGAAACACCTTGTGCTCTGAATTTTAGGGTTGAGTCTGAAGCAGTCCAAAATCTAGCCATGAAGATCATTGAATCATAGGGTTGGATGTCACTTTGAAGGTCTTCTAGTCCAACTCTCTGCCCAGTGCAGGGATCCTTAGACCATCCTAGACAAGTGGTTATCCAATGTTTTTCTTCAAAATGTCCAATGATGGAGCACTCACAATTTAAGCAGGCAAACTCTTCTTCTGCCTAATTGATTTCATAGTCGAGAAATTCTTCTTTGTTTCAAGGTCACGTCTCCTTCTTTAACGCTTCCACCCACTGGTTCTTGACTTGTCTTTGAGTTATATGGAGAATACATCCACTTTCATTATCCTATTTTTAACTGAGAAATGGTATTCTGTAAGTTACGTCTGCAACAGATTCTTTTTTAGAGTTCTATATTTGTGTTTTGGGTTCCAACCAGCCTATCGTTGTCCATTTCCCCACTGTCACACTCAGTTTTCTGTTCTCCCACGAGGGTTCTCTGGTTACTGATCATGTTGTGTTCTTACTGAGATACTTTGATTCAGCTCTTTATGATAGGGATACATAGTGTGGATGGTAGTTTCTTGCTAACATAGGAATAAATCATCAAAGAAATAAGTTTCTCGTTAATAGCAAGTAAGGAATTTTATAGGACATTTCCCTAATTTTGTTATTTTGAGAATGCATTATTAATAAATAAGTAAGGTTGTTCCCACTATGCACTTTGGTTTCCCAGGATGCTCCCTGTCCCTTCAACTTGTCTCTTTCCCCAGCAAATGGACACACTTCCAAACAAAACACTGGATTGCAACGTCCTTTCATTTCTATATGCTTCTGGGACTGAGAAATGTTCTTGGAAACAAAAGTTATATTTGTAGCCAGTGTTTTGTTTTGTGGAGATCTAACTTAATATAGAATAAAAAATCAAACGGGGCATAGAACCTGGTGGATACCAAGGGAGATATCTATGAGCACCTCCATGTCCTATTGGGGACCCAGTTTATAAAGGACGTAAAGTTTTGTTTTTTGCTTTTGTTCAGTCACTTACTTGTTCCTTTTCATTAAGAAAAAAAATTTGTAAGCCAGGTCCCTCTTTTTTTTGTTCCTTCATAGAAAATATTAAAAGAAATATGTTGCCCCAAGACATAAGGATGGCCAGTAGTTTCGATAATTTTAAGACAGAATTGGACAGTGGGTTAGGACGCTGAGCTTGTCGATCAGAAGGTCGGCAGTTTGGCTGGTCGAATCCCGAGTGCCGCGTAACAGAGTGAGCGCCTGTTACTCGTCCCAGCTTCTGCCAACCTAGCAGTTCGAAAGCACCTAAAAATGCAAGTAGAAAAATAGGGACCACGGCGGTGGGAAGGTAAGAGCTTTCTGTGAGCCTTTGGCGTATAGTCATGCCGGCCACATGACCACGGAGACGTCCTCAGACAAGCGCTGGCTCTTCGGCTTTGACATGGAGATGAGCACCAGCCCCTAGAGTCGGAAACGACTAGCACGCATGTGCGGGGGAAACTTTACCTTTACCTATGGAGGAAAACATTGTCATCTGCTCCATGTTTCAGATGTAGCTCTCAGTACTCAATTGTGGGAACCGTTTTAGAAGTGGGTTGTTGCCCTTACTACTGGCTTCCTGGACACATCTGTTTGAAAAGAGGATATTAGAATAAGAAAACCACTGGCTTTATTGATCAAGAGCTCCCCTTCAGTTTTGAGAGAATAAATGATTGTAATGGATTCTACAACTGTTTTGTCTCTTTGAGAATAAGATGATTTGATCTTACTTGAGGGATCTTCTTTTTTTAGGGAGTTCTTTCATTGTAGTGAGTCCCATAGATGCTTTGTATATATAGCAGGCATACAACCGAACTATAGTCCAACACTGATGGCACTAATTTGGGAAGGATATCATATACATGATTTCTAGCCATTTTTTCTATATATTGGTTACTTAAACATATTGAATGGATTTTCTTTTCCCCTGACTGGCTAGAACTACAGTCCATGACAATCTGTTCACTGTTCTTGTCACGTTGTTGTTTTCCTTTCACCAGTGCCTTTGATCTTCATTTTGAGGGCCTCTCTGACTCACTTTTTCCAACATCTATCTTCTTCACGTCTAAATGGCCTTACTAGTCTGGTGTCATAACAGGATCTCGGTGATTCGTTAAACCTGTTAATATGGGGGGAAACCTTCAGTGGGTAGAGAATATGAACTGTAAGTACAAACCAAAGATTAGAAGGAGGTTAGAGACAGGTGCATGAGGGAACTAGGGCTCTGATAACTCATTTGTTTACCTGGATAATTGATGACCTCATAATTCAGGGGTATTGGAGAGCAGCAGTGCCCTGAGCAAGCTTTGAAATATCATCAATAACAGCCCAGTGATAAACTATGTCAGCTCCATTGTTCCTTCCATTCTACATAAGAGACTGAGTGATAAATGAGCATTTCAAGTAGGACAGGCCAGGGTGGCCAAGATCAGAAGGAAGGGGAACATTCTCTCAGGGCAAACCTTACTTTCTTCTCTTGCATGGAAACTTAAGAGAAATGCTATTAGCTTGTACAACATGCTCTTTCTGACAGGGAAAAATAGAAGAGATTATGAAAGTAGCAACCAGGGAAGCTCCAGGACGTGCAGGAAAGCTTCACCTAGCAGAAGCTGGCTTGCTAAAAGGAGAAATGATCAAGTAAAAAATATATCAGAGTTTCTACTCTAACAAATCAATTTTCCCAAGAGCAGCTAGGGTAACTTGCCATTTAAAAATGCCACCCCATTAATCACTGATCCACCAGAAGAAGCTTGGTAAATATATTTGAGAATATTGCCATGGTGGAAAACCCAGTTCATTCTTCTTAGATCCAAAATGTAATTACTGGTACTTCCATAGAATTCAGTATTGTGGGGAAATCTGTGAAGCCAAGTAGCAAACTAGTGAGGTGTTGCTGAAAAGGAAGAGTGGTCTTCTAATCAATTTTCTTCTTTCCCAGATTTTTCTTTTTTCAGTTAAATAATTCAAAGCAATTTCAAAATTGCCCTCGGCCATTTCCCTGTGAGGGTATCTCATCTATCCAGTAGGGTATCATTTCATACCTATCCAACATCCAGCAGCGGCAATTAAAATCTCTCACAACCATACAGCAGACCAGTTTGGGTTTTGCTTAGCTACTATCTGAAATGACAGTGGCAAAACCAATTTAAGGAAACATCATTGCATGGGAAAAAGTAGGGGCGGAGGAATGTAAAATTCAGATAGCCGAAGATGGGAAAGCCTTATTTTTTCAGATCGCAATTACCAGTCAAAATAGACCGTATTAGTGAATTAGATGGACAAATAGAAGTTCTAACATAAATCAGCTTCCTAGATTATTATGTTTTCCATGAATGGTTATAATTCTATCATACAACCTCTAATGTAAGATATGCTTAGCCAAAGGACATTTTTTAAATCTGACATGTTGTATCTGAAAGTTAAAGATCGTTTCAAGTTGACCATGACTCCCGGTGACAGTTTTCGTGACCACAACATGAAATTGCTTAAGAGGTTTGTTTTGTTTTATTTTTTGCTTGCCTGATATTAAAAGGGGGTGGTGGGGGTGGTGACCTGTTAATATTGAAATTGAAGTCTACCAAGGAATTCCAGAGCTGGAACTTGTTTTTGAAGTTCATTTTTTAAAAACAAAACCCTAGAAGAAGGCCACGAAAAGCCAAGTCTATAGTTTTGCTGAGAAAATGACAGGGCAATGGATTTTAACAAAAAGCACTCACCAAAATTAGTCCTGTCTGTTAGCAAATTTGATTGATTACCTAAATAAGTGATCTGAAGAATAATATATGGAGTTGCACTGAGAAAAAAGAGCACTTCCTAAGTGCTGAAGAAGCTTCTCGGATGAGAAGGGAAAAGTTTTCAAAGAAAAAAAACCATGGGAGTCCAGTTGTCTTTTGGAAAAAGAACCTTTGGGACAACCATGACCTCCATGATAGAGAATAACCATTGACGCTTCCTGGGATCGAGATGTGTTTGAATGTTAGTATTCCTGGGATCATTTGTCAAGCCCTCTTTAGGACAGCTGTCTTGTAGTCAAAGCAGTGAGTCCGTGTCCTGGAGAATTAGGAGTAAAGCTTCTCACTACTATAATAATGGTCTCTGTGGCAGCCTACCCACTTCATTAGCATCTTCTGAATCTTACAAAAGAGAGCATTTTCATCTGGTAGAATGGCTGTTTATTTATTTATTTTATTACCGTAAATGTATATACCGCCCTATTCCCATAGGACTCAGTGCGGTTTACAGGGAAAATTAAAAGCATGACATACAAAAATTAAAATCAGTTAAAACAATTAATTAATTCAAGTCCCTGAGATTTAAAACTAAAACCCAATTAAAAATTAAAACCCCTCAGTCTGGGCCAGACAGCTCGAAGAGCCAAGTTTTCAGGTCCCGGCGAAATGAACGAAGGTCGGGGGCAGTCCTAAGTTCCGTGGGAAGCTGGTTCCATAGGGCCGGCGCGCCCACAGAGAACGCTCTTCCCCTGGGAATAACCCGCTGGCACTCCTTAACCGGCGGTACCCTGAGAAGGCCCTCCCTGTGGGAGCGCACAGGACGATGGGAAGTTGATGCCGGCAGCAGGTGTTCCCTTAGATAATCTGGACCCACGCCATTTAGGGCTTTATAGGTCATCACCAGCACCTCTTTACTATTTACTATTTGATCAAATCACCTCTTGCCCATTTCCACTCTGAAAACCATGGAGGTAGACCTTTTATTGCCCTAGAAAGTAACTGTGTAGAATTGGTTTTGCTCTTTTTAGTAAAAATAGGCTCCTATGTGATAGCTGGCTCAAGACATCAGCAAATCAGCATTCTGGCATCTGCAAACCATCTGGGCAGATGTTAGAACCCTGGATCCTCTCTGGGCTTCCACCGCAATAGGTGACGACTATTAGTCAAATAAACAATACATACTTGTGTCTTGAGCACAAGTAAGAAATAAGAAGACTGTTGAATATGGGTATTGGAACAATGGCGTCAGTCAGTCAGCAGTCTCTGTCTTTCTCTCAGCTTTCAACCAAAGAGCAGAAAACACGTGAGAACTAGGAAAGGGAGACCTGGCTTCACCTAGAGGTAGAAATGGCTATTTTCTTCCGTGGACTGGTTACACTTAGCACAGACGCCAACAACAGGTCTATGGGGAGGTGAAAGTGCTCTCACTTTCCTTGGATAGGTCAGTTTCTGCTGATTGCCGAAAAAAGGAAAACTCTTTCTCTGTGAATATTTCAAGAACATAGGGAATTGGTGATGCAAGACAGCAGTCTTACCCTGCTGCCTCTACAACCCTGAAAAAATAAAAGAGCGGAGGAGAAAACAACAGGAGACAGCAAGAAGAGGAGAGGGAAGGAAAAGACACTGCTGTCATTGGCAGCATTTCTGAAATCTTCTACATGCAAACATATGCATATTACATAAGTTACAGCCTTCCTCTGTAGTTTGCAGGGCCATTTTGATGTCCCTCCGTGTCCCAGAACAACCGTACTGTACATCAGGACCGGGAGTTGTGAAAAGTTAAAATGGAAACACAGCTGTGCTGATTCATAATACTGAGCCTGATGATGCCTTGTTGAAATGGAACAGAGGCTATTTTGGGCAAAATAGGCAAAGTCGAAATTGGCTTTGAATTGAAGTAAATCAATATCTATCATCTATCTATGTCTATTTAGATCAATTGCGATAGATAGATAGATCAATTGCGATAGATGATAGATCAATTGCGATAGATGATAGATAGATAGATAGATAGATAGATAGATAGATAGATAGATAGATAGATAGATAGATAGATAGATGGATGGATGGATGGATGGATGGATGGATGGATGGATGGATAGATAGATAGATAGATAGATAGATAGATAGATAGATAGATAGATAGATAGATAGATGATAGATAGAAAGCTTAGCTATCTTGATCTCTGACTATCTCTCTCTCTTTCTGTCTGACCATGACTATCTGTCTGTCTATCTATCTGTCTGTCTATCTATCTATCATCTATCTATCTATCTATCTATCTATCTATCTATCTATCTATCTATCTATTCCTATCCCTTTCTCTTTCTCTATTTCTATCTCTATTTCTATCTCTATATCACTATCTTATCACACACACACACACACACACACATACACACACACACACACATATATATATATGTGTGTGTGTGTGTGTGTGTAAATTTTAAATTGCTAACAAAGAATTAAGGGAGACTGATAAGCATTTCAAACTTATTAGTTTTCATCAGTTCATAAGTTTGAAATGCATATCAGTATCCCTTAATTCTTTGTTAGCAATTTAAAATTTACACAAATATGAGCTGTCACCGGTGTGACTACTGCCTGTCGATGGCCTTCAGGTTAGGCTGTCATACAGAGCAGATTGGCTGAATTCAAAGGCCTGTTGCATCAGAACTCTTTTTGGGCTCTTTTGTATATAGGGAAATTCTTAAAATAATAAGAAAGCTAAATTCTGTGGATTTTATTTGTTACCTAATGAAAGCAACAGCTTTTCTTTCAGATCAAAAACAATAAGGCGATATCAGTCTGACAACCTAATTTAGCCTTTGGCAACTTGGTGCCCTCCAGGTAAGCTGGATTTTAGCTACATATCCCATAATCACAGGACATTTCATGGACTATTGTCAGGCCCGAAAGACCCAGGTCCAAGCACAAAGGTTCAATTAAGCTGATTTATTGCTAAAAGCCTAGACACAGGAATCTTCTCAAGTAATGGTTATCACCTGATTATAGTTAGATAAGTTTCAATGGTACACAAGGGGGATTAGATTTAGTTCACTTGTGGCTACATAGGGATTCTAGGCTGATCCTCCTTTTCACTCTGACCCCAGGTTGTGCCATTCCTTCTCCTACAACTGTCATTCCTAGAATTGCTAGCTAGTATGACCTTAACAATGGAAGAACATTGTCCATAGGGTCGCGATGGGTCGCACATGACTTCGCAACTAACAACAACAACATGACCTTAACAAAACTTTGTGAATAACACAAGAGGTGGATCTGTGATTATGCAGCCCTGTACATCATGTAGATTTTAATGAGAAAGCTCCCTTGATTTATTTATGTTTAGATTGTTAAGGTGCCCAACAGCCGTCCTTCAAGGGAAATGTACAGATAATGTTAAAAATATGTGATGTGAAACAAACCAATATAAAAAGATTAAAAACAGCACATTATACTGATGAAAGCTAACAGCAGCAGTAAGTTTGTATAACCTGCATGCTTCCCTGCATATGTCTTTAATCTCCAGGCATTTCATTCTATCACACAATCCCTGCTGAGATATCATCACATTCTTTAAACAAAGAAAAGGAAAGGGAAAAAGATACATTTCTGATTTACATTCATTCCTTCTTTTTTTGTATGTGTGTTACTCAAGCTTTATTCTCCTTAACTAAATTCAGTGGGGATTTTTTTAAGGAAAAGAACCAGCAGTTGATGCCCAGCATTTCCCTCTTTTCAGCCCAACTCTCTTCTCTGTTGAGTGCCTTGGCACTCAGGATGTTGCTGGCAAATGCAAGGTCTATCTGCAATAAGATACTATTCATTCACAACATATTAATAGAAGAACTTGCCTAACTGAAATCTGAGTGGTGGGTGATGGTGTTGTTATCCTATCATAAATCTACTTCCATTTGGGGTTTCCAATGGTTCAGCAAGGAGATGAACTAAGGAAGTATAGAGTTGATGATCCTACATAAGCAGACTGTGATCTGTTGTCTTGCCAAATATGAATGCTACAATTTGAACAAAGGCTGCAGAAACAAGTTATAGCGGTAATATGGTGTTCACCATGCTGCCTACAGCGTCCCTTCTGAGCTTCTGGTTTCATTGAAAGGCTGCTAGTGGGTTACTTCTTTGTGCTGGGAGACTAAAGTATCCATGTTCTGGGGATGCCATCAAGATGGACTCAGGAATTTTCATGGCCTCCATGGGAGCAGAAGCTTGTTCCAGGTGATCTAGGTGATTTAGGAACCATTTGTTAGGTCTTGTCTGTACCTAGGAGCGGATAGCATATCGTATGATCTACTATCTACTATGGAAGACAACTTTGATCAGTCCTTTACCATTTCGCCATGTCAATCAATAGACAGCCTGCTGACATTTTCAATTCCGCAAGAGCACCTCTGCATGGTTAGAATGGTCCCCTGAAGATACATTATGAATCCAGTGGGCTTTCAGCAAGCGTTGGGCATTTTCCCAGGGATTTAGCAGGGAGTTTTACCGAGCCCTTGATTAAGCTTTGAGTTTTTGCTCAGCTCAAGTTGGTGACAGTTACTTTTAACCTCATGACCTCAAGATTAAACTGTTGCAATACACTCAGCCAGAGACTTGTCTTTGAAGACTAGTCTAAAACTGCAGTTGGTTCAGAGTACAGCTACTCACTTGCTGGCAGATAAGAGTTGCTTCATCCACATAACATCTGTTCCACAGGCACTTCATGGCTGTCAGTGGGTTTCTGAGTTCAATTCCAAGTGCTAGTGTTAAACTATAAAGCCCTATACGGCTTTACTCCCAGTTGCTTTATGGGTGACCTCCTTCAAACAGAATCAATCAATTCCAGTGCACTCAGTCTAGGAAAGAATGATTCAGATTTCTTCCTGGCAAGAGAGGAGTGGAGATGGAGGCTTAAAGCTCTTGGTGGCTACCCCAGCTTGTCTCCAGAAGTCTGGACTGCCCCCCCCCCCACCTCCACATCCTGTTTGGAAAAGCAGTGAAACTTTTTTTTTGTTTTGCCTGAGGATCAGACTTTAAAGTGATTCCAATTGAGCTGCCTGTTCTTGAATTTCTTTGGTCTGTTTTGTCTCTGAAATTGTGATATCTTTTATCATTTGAGAATTCATTGGGCTTTATTGCATGTCCAGAGTCTTGTGGGATCTAAATTTCATAATAAATAAATAAATAAACATTATAATTCTGTCCCTCGGAGCCACTGACCCTTTAGCTTCCCGCACTTTCTCTTTCTAACAAGGTGATTTTTAATAGGTTTTCAAACTCTTTGTATCTTGAATCTTTTTTAGGGTAATTTGCATCTACTGTTTCTGGAAACTAGAATATTCGGACCAATAGCCATCCAGTGAGAATTTTAAAATAATTATTGAATTCTCTGATGTTCATAAAAGAAATAACAAGACATTCTTTAATAGCAGAAACATGACCCTGTTGACACAGCATCACTATCACATTTGACATTCCCCATCATACCTGTTGGAAGCTCTGTGGGCATAGAAGAACATGTAGATCTACAGGATGGTGTCTTCTCCTGGGGGAACCAGAAACACGAATTAGTAGGACCCCAAGTTCCTTTGTTTCCCAGTCTACCCACAGATTGAGACAGGGAATGATAACAACCAGGAGTACGTAGTTATTTTCTTTCTGTTTAAATGATGTTCAAAAGCTAGCCTCCCACTTTCTGGTTTGCCACAACAAGCCAGCAGGGATTAAATGACAGTTCTTTAATCCTGGAAATGAATCATCCCCCCTCCCGCCGCCTTAATTTAATATACTTCTGCAAGATTGGAGTTCAAAATTATCATAGTCATTCATATCATAAGTGAACTGAGCCTTAGCAGGAATCGTAGTTCAGATGAACCTGAAAAACAGGAATATACTTCTGTTCTTATAAGAGACTGGATTATTCCCTGTATGCAAAATTTATGGGAGTTTCATTGTGGGATGTAAAGTCTTTCAAAATGTCAGGATACCATGCTAAATCCAAAATTCTTCAAACTACTGTGCTATTTGTTACGCTACTTTCCCGTTACTAATTTCAGTGGTTATAAACTTAAGAGGTTTCTTTTTTGGTATCTTAGACCAGTGTTTCTCCAACAGTGATACTCACTGCCTTAGAATATTTAGCCAGACTAGAGAAATCATACTGAAATTTAGCTTGCATCCTGGTCTGGTCTGAAACTACTCTGTCAATCAATTACCATAATTTTCAGCTTGGCCCCTCCACTGTAAGCATCAGACCAGTGGGTAAAAAGCGAATGATGGAAGAAGACAGTACTATTCATAAAAAGGATTGAAAATGGTGCTTTACGTCAGCGCCACTTCTTACTTCCAATGGGATCAATCAAGGCAAAGTGAAATATGCTATGCAAATCCATCCTACACAGTGTGATCTGAACAGTGTGGAACTGTGTGCTTGCTAGGAAGTGCTAATAAAGTCCCTTGGTGATGATGCTAGCAAGCGGAGGAGATGACATCTCTCATAGCAAGGTGGAAGGCTGCCCAACTCAATGGGGTTTCCATCTCTTTTGGACATCCTCCTGGAGTGCAATCAGAGCCCCTGCCAACTACAAGCAGCTAGGCTGGCATTTATCCAAGTTGCAAACCCACTCCTGTTAAAACTGTGGATGCTCCTATTTGAAGTTTTATGAGCCGGTTAAAAACGTCTCCCCAAAACTGAACTATGGCTTGTGGACACCATGAATTACTTATAACAATTGGCCTTGCTAGAGATTTATCCCTGCAGGACAGAGGGCCTTCTGAAGATTTATTCCTGCAGGATCGAATGATGGGAAAGCTTACAACTTAGGCAGCCTTGTCTGTTAGAAAATCACCAAACACCCTTTGTCCAGATTCTGTTTAGCAGTTTATAAGTCACTATAATTCAGCTAGATATTACTGAATAAAAGGAGCAGGAGGAGGACAATGACATTGTTGAGGGCTATTAAAATTAGAAATGTTCTCTATTTTGTACAGAACCAAACTATTGTCTCTACTTTCGCTGTATTGTTTTTGGCTTAGTATGTGTGTGAATCCTCCTGCTTTTGTTAGTAAGCTTACTTGGTGGCCACTAAAGGCAAGCAGTTACATATACTATCAAGCAGCTGTGCTGATTTGTACATAGAATTTTACAAGCAGGAGGAGAGATAAGTTAAACCTCTCTACCAAACCTCTTGCTAGGAAAAGATTAGCTGGCAGCAGTTGGGCTGAATTTCCCGATATCCTTTAATCTTACCAGTTGGAACATTTTTAGCCATCTACCGAAGAGTTTTCCTTCCACCCAACTCAAGGAAAATAGAAAGTTTGGTGTATTCCTGTTTCTAGCCATCAAAGCCATCTGCAGTTGAGGGATTTAATTTCAATTTCCATTTCAGTTATTTACTGAATAAGACTTTAGTTAGTACATCTTTGTTATAGAAACGTAGTGGCGAACCTATGGCACGCGTGCCACAGATGGCACGCAGAGCCCTCTCTGTGGGCACGCACGCCATCACCCCACTCCTAGGTCTTCACTTGGGTTTTATGAAACCTTTTCGCTTTAGGCCTCCATCGCCATGTGCAAAAAAAAAAGGTTCAATCAATCAATCAATGTCAACTTCTCACGAGAAAAAAAAAGATCTCGCAAAGTTGGAATTGATTGATTGATTGAACTTTTTTGTTTCATCCAGTCTGCCATTACCACCACAGTCATGCCCACCCAATGAGTTACGCCCACCCAATTGGCCACACCTACCCAATGGGCCACGCCCACCCGGCACCTGAGGATACATAAGTGGGTTTCGGGTTGCAGTTTGGGCACTCGGTCACTAAAGGGTTCGCCATCGCTGTTATAGAAGGATGACTGGTTTTAAAACAGTTTCATCCTGATTAGGATGTTTTTGGTGGTGCCTGGCCAGATGGTCAGTCTGGATAGTGGACTATCACAGACTATCCCTAATGGGCAATTCCCCAGCTACTGTGCCTTCCTATCCCCAAAGTAGCATCTTCTTGCCCTCTCTGAGGGGCATACATGCACTATTACTTCCCCTGTTCTGTGGAAAAATGCATCTTCCCCCCTTTTTCCCCCACTTCTCTTCATTGTTCTTCTCCATTGCAGCCAAACAGATGAACTGGGGGTGGGTGAGTGAGAAGCAATATCTCCAGAGCTCAAGCAAGATGGCTTGTAAACTAAGTTCTCTTCTACTCTTTTGCATCCTCTGAGCGCAAAGGAAACAGTTGCTAAACTATATGCGCTATCCCTTCCAAGAAGAAATTCAAGGATTTGTCGTTCAGCCCAGTTTTTCTTCCTTGCTCATTTATCTTCTTTTCCCTCTTCCCTTTTCTCTATCGTCCATCCTTCCTTAAGCAGTTCTGTGTCTATTTTGACAGAAATTTCCTATGAAAAAACGTGAGCAATGATTACTTTCTGCATGTAAGCTGTACACTTTCCTCCTTTTCTTGTCACTTTTTTTTAAAAAAACATTTTTTTAATTCCACCTTAATTTTTATAAATCACTGAAGGTGGCAGACAGTAACCCTTCCTATTTCCTTCACAACAACCACCACCCTATAAAGTAGGCTTGGCTGAAAGAGAGTGACTAGCCCCAAATGACCCCACTGGCTTTCATACTTAAAATGGGACTAGAGCTCGCAGTCTCCTGTGTTTTAGGCCAACACCTTACCCATTACACCCAACTGGCGCTCTCTTTCTTTTTTTAAAAAAAAACTTTTTGTTTATAGCTTGAGTTTATCCTTTCAAGACGTTGAGAGGAAGAGAGTAATAACCTTTCTGAAACTCAGGTCAGTAAAATGGGACAGGAAGAGATGTTTTCCAACAGTCCACCATCCACTGCTTTTTTTTAAATTAAAAAAAAAAGTCCACCAGAAAAATGAAAGTAAATCAGAGGTCCATGTCCAAACTGGCCCTGTGGAGCTGTAATTATTTACATAAGTGAGTGGTCTTCCCTGGTTTTGGCAAACTGGACAGCACTACTTATGTTGCCGTAAGTCCAAAGAGACCGCTTGGGCACAGAACAGGAAATGATGGAGAGCAGTTTGTGTTCAAGGGAGACTTGGGGCAACTAGAAGATGACATCATCTATTCCAGCTCTTTAGAAAAGGTTGGTGACCCAAACTCAAAATGGAGCAACCTGTCAACATGGATCAGCTCATAACCCTTGCTTGCTTTTGGGAGGCACGACCAGTCTACCCAGATATATTTTTGTTGCACTTAGTTGTGTTTTTTTATTGTAAATAACACCCAGTACTTTACTTCGGGACTCTGCTGGGTGAGCCCGCTTTGAATTGTATGCTTTTGCGCATTATTATAGCAGACATCTCATATTTTCATACTTAAGTGGCAGCAAGATTCCTTTGAGTTTTCCTTTGAATCATTGTGTTTTGGATGGACCAGAATTCTTTTGTGGTTTGGTCCTGCTAAATTAGGCTACTTATATCTTGCTGATATTCTGGAGAAAGAGAGACAGTAAAGCTTCTAGGGAGAGGTTCTCAGTTCACAGCATGGAGATATTAGATTGGTTGTTCCCTTGTCTTCCCTTCTCTTCACCATAATAACTGTATAATTCAGCTTTATTATGCAGAAGGCACACAGGAAACCAGGCAGAAATCACTCCTAATTCAGACGTCAATATGAATTGCCATTTAAGGCCAAATACATTTGCATAAGCAATTGATCAGGCAGACATTTAATGAGTGTAAGTTTAAATTATCAGATAATATCTTTTACTGCATTAGCTTTGGCCAATTACATTTGAATTTCTGTGTCTTAGGAAGAAATTGCTGATAGCCAATCAGGTTTAAAATATCTGAGTATTATTTGGCAATGGCAACTGTCCGGTTGGTCAGGTGTTTATAGCTTGATGCCCTTTCTCACTGCCTCCAGTAATGAACTGACCTGACCTGACCATTATACCTCAAACTGCCAGTTTAAAATGGCTGACATCAGTTTTGTTTAGTTCTGAATGAAATCATACTCTGCTTAGATACACACATCATTGCAAATATATCCCCATATCCTGAGCAGCACTCCAGACGTGTTGTGTCACCGCCGATAAATTAAGTATAAGGAAGGAGTTATGTGGTAATTACTAATGCAGCCAACATACTTTGCTACTTCCTATAAGAATCTACCATCTCCTTTAAAGCAAAACAAGGCCTTTGATGTTTTTTTTAATGCATATTGGGATGGGTTGCAAATTGCAAATAGTTGCAAATACAGCAGAGCATATGAGTGGTGGTAACCCATCTGGATTATGTATATCTGTTTCTTCCATTTCTTTCTTCAAAGTCAAAAGATGATAGTTGGCACTTCCAACAGAGCAAGTTGCATGGAGAGGCCTAGCAACACCCCTATTTGTGATGTGCTGCTCCAGGAATCCCTGTTGTGTTGAGCTGTGCTGAACTCCATGGAAATCAAAATAACAGTAATGAGTTTTTATGGTGCATTCAGCAAAGCTATTTGGTACAGTGTAAAATCCAAAGCTGACCTGCCTACATTGAAGATGAAAAGGTGGGAACATGAGTGTATTTTAAGAATATTTATTATAGATGCTTCTACCTCACAATAAATGCAACAAGGTCTTGCAGCACAGTGGCTTCCCCCGCTCCATTCCCTTTGGCTTTTTAAATGGAGATTTTTGTATTATTATACTTAGGAAAGTTATAGTTCTACTCACTAGAGCAGGGGTGTCAAACTCAATTTCATTGAGGGCCGCATCAGCATTGTGGTTGCCCTCAAGGGGCCCGGTGGGTATGGCCAGGGTGGGCGTGGCCTACTGGGTGGGCATGGCTAGAGTGCGTATGGCCTACTGGGTGGGCGTGGCCAGCTCTACATTGTTTGCATCAAGGGTGCCTATGGGGGCCCGGGCAGGAGTGGGACAGATCTGAGGGTCTCTGGCAGAAGGAGGGTCTCTGGGCCAGGGCCAAGGCAGCGGGGGCCGTTCCCTCACTGTTTCCAGGATGGCTTCGCGGGCCACATGAAACCACTTCGCGGGCCGGATCCGGCCCCCGGGCCTTGTGTTTGACATGTCTGCACTAGAGTGACCTGGTCTCAGTATACTATTAGCACATGAACAACGAACACACACAAGGGAATGAGGACTATCTCCTTGATTCCCTGAATGAAATTTCCAAATAATCAGTATCACTATAAGAAAGCACTAATGCAGTTTCAGATGGCTAGCTTAGCTAGCATAACCAAATTAATTTTAGATGATGTGTTCATTTCTTGCATCTGTTTACATAAATATCCTGTACGGTTTATTGCTGCAGGCTCTGCTCCAAGTGTCTAGCTATCTGTGAAGAACAGCCTTGGGCCAGCACCACATAATAGCTGGTACATGCCCTTTAACTGGTGTTGAAAATCTACTTTTCAAGTCATGTTTTATTCTTCAATAAGTAGGTGGATAATATGCATTTGGGAGAGAATTCCTTGCATTTAAAGTCTAGATTCATTTATGGGAGGAATAAACCAGAGTTTTAAATAGTTTCTATGGGAAAATTAATAAAATGACACTAAACTCTTGTTCCAAGATTTAAACATTAAGTCACAGATATAGGTGCTCTCAGGTTGCCAGTTGCCTAGCAATTCACCCTTTTATTTTTATACTGGGAGATGAATAAGCTTTCAAAACACAAGTGCCCATTCATTTCCTGTGGCACCAGTCCCTGTTTATATGATGCTGTTAACTAGTCTCAGAGTTGAGAGACTGGTGCAAACTGCTGCTTCCAATTTAGCAGCCGACTTGAAAGAACAGGGGGTGTTGTTAGACTGATAACCAGAAATCTTCTACACATTCCTAGTGCTACTAGTTAGCTATATTTATTTTCTGAGTTAGTTGTATTTTATACAACAGATTTGTAAAGCAGTTCTGTAAGCCCCATTTTACAGTTAAAGAGCTGAGGCTAAGAGATTTTGATTTCATCAAAACCACATGATGATTCAAATTGGTTTAAGCATAAGCTAAGCAGCTTGGATGCCTTAATTTGGATTTTGGCACAGAACAGGGACATGAACTTGGACGGTCAAAAAGTCTCCTTTGGATACTATGATTCTTTTATTTCATCCATTTTACTTGGCTTATCGAATAAGCTGCAATTAGCTGATTTATATCTTATGCTAAGCTATAAACCATGGTCTACAAATGACAATCGCTGGATTCACTTATTGACTAAGCCCAAATCAAATAAACAACATTATGGTTTAATACATGGGTGATTAAGGTCTGATTGGCCCTTCAAATCCAACTAAACACACACGCATTCAAATGTGTGCAGACACCTGTACTCTTGTATCTTTGTGAACATATGCCAAGGCACATTGATATGCACATTGGTACACAAACCTGCAGGGCATAGGTTGGGGAAAAGATCTGTGATACCACAGATGGGAAAAGAGAAAGGGATGTGATGGAAGCAAGGTGGAATGGAGAGAACTTCATAACTTAATAGGAAATCTGAATTTAAGTGACACATCTGTGGCAGAAGAAAAGTATTAGCACAAAATGTGTCCCAGAGCAAACGGCTCAGCCTTCTGTCTGCTAAATATTACCGGCTCTTCATTACAGTTATCTACTGAATTTACCTTGTTATTTGACAATCATAAAAAATATTTCCAAGGCTTTGGGAATAATGAAAGCAAAGTGTAACTACCTATAACCCACTCCAGTCTTCCATGTAATTAATCCAGTTTCCGTAATAGAAAATAATTGAAGAAGATATTAATGCCTTAAACCGGGACTAATTAATTATTTCCCAGGGTGGCAAAAAAAAAAGGCTCAGGTAAATATTCTGCTACAGGTAATGAGTGCCATTGAACAGCTTGTTGTTTTTCCGGGGGTGGCCACCAAGGTGAAGGCCATCGGTTTGGCTTTTTTCTTTTGCATTTAGAGCTGGAGAATGTAAAAGGTACTCATGTGTTTTCTTGTCTGTGTGAAAACAGCATAAAAGCACTTGCAGACCTTTTAATTGGCTTTCCTAACAGCTCAGTGTGGAGCTATAACCGTGCTAATGGCCTTGCTGGAGAGCAACGGAAGTTGGAGTTTAAGGTAATATGAAGGGTTTTATAGTTTGGTACTTAAATCCAGATTCTGGGGAAGCCTTCAGAATAGAAGCCATTAAACACAACTGTCCACCCCAGAGGGCGTTGCCAGTGAATTCAGGGCCCCACCCTCCATTGGCATGAGTTCTTGGATTCTTTGTTCATATCTACAGTGACCACAGTCCAAGAGAATCTTCATTTGGATGTACCCTAGTAAGGGAATTTCTGTTCTTTCCATCCCCAGTCATGGCATTGGTAAAATGTCTCATGTTCACAAATGTTGTGGAATTAAGGTTGATCAGTGTGGCAGTTCAAAGTTGCTACCAAATTGTGCGGGAAAGTCGAAACTGTTGCAGAATTCAAAAACACTTTGATTCTTTTCTCTTTTTTTTTTGTCTGAAGGCTGATAGATTTTCCCAGATAGATTAAGCCCCATAAACCCTTCTTGTCTCTTCCATAACCGTGTCCCATGCTGGGTGGAAAGCAATGAGAAACTCTTATCCATTTCTTCCAAAATCTGGAGTTCCTTAAGAGATATTTCAGGGAGAAGGAAACTGGAAAGGGTAAAAGAAGTGAGGGAGCAGATTTTAAGCAAAGCTGTAATTGCAGTCTGCTAAAAGTGCAGTATACTGTAGTTCTGGTTCACGACAGCTTCTGTGTGCTTCTACTGTCCCTGATTATTGTACGGTGATCATCTTATAGCAAGACTCTACCTACCCATTTCAGACTTTATTCCAGCAATAACAACAACAACAACAACAACAACAATAATAATAATAATAATAATAATAATGGAAGAGGAGGAGGAGGAAGAAGAAAGAAGAAGAAGAAGAAGAACCACCACCACCACCACCGTGGGTGCAATCCCAAAAACAACTGGAGCACCACTTGACCACCATTGGCATTGACAAATTCGCCATTAGTCAATTGCAAAAGGAGGCCTTACTAGGAACTGCTTCCATCTTGTGATGATATCTGTAATATCATCAAACATCCACATCTGCCTATCCCAGGTCCTTGGTAAGGACTTGATAGGTAGACAAAAATGCCAAATCCAGTCTGAACATCTGGCTGACGGTGCGATTATTGTTGTTGTTGTTGTTGTAAGGGACCTTGGAGATCATCTAGTCCAACCCCCTGCTGTTTGCAGTAGTGGTAAATATCTGTATCTCGGGTGTAGGATGAGGGTAAAGGTTCATTCTCTGAGCTTGTGGGTTGGTTTCCGAATGTTTCATTACCAGGCTAGGCATCTCCTCAACGCTGCTGAAGATGTTACCTAGCCTGGTAATGAAATGTTCAGAAATCAACCCACAAGCTCGGAGAACAAACCTTCATCCTCATATTCTCCTGTGTTGGGTTCTCTGCCGTCACCCCTGTTGTCTGCCATGATCTCACCACTGTACGGTTCCTCTCTCCACGCTGTTTGGCCCAGATTGGCACAAAGCCCTGGAAGGCTGGCAAGACAGTCTCACTGGATAGCTGTATAGATAATAACACTCTCCATCTGCAACACCGAACTGGCACTCTGGAAAGAAAAAGCTTTTTCAGGTTTCACAGTGCATTTGCTAATAGTTTCAAAAATCAATCTTCCTTCGCAATCATCCATCATGCCAGCCCATGGGAGGAATGTTTTGCAAAGCACCAGACAAATGCACACAAATATATGTGGACAATATATGTTTAAGGAGTACAGGTGGGGGCAGAAGGAAGAGGAAAAAGGAGAGCATAAGGTAGCTAAAAATATTTGTTTCTTTTTCTATGAAAGAGAAAGGAAAAAGGCTCTTAATTCATAAAGCACAGGAAGGCCAGGGCAGAGGCCGGGGTGGGGTGGGGTGGTGGACAGTCACAATCAGCAGATCTGAATAATCATTGATTGGACGCCATTTTCTGGGCTGACCTATGGCAGAGCTCCTGATTAGGGATCTTTCTTTGGTGACTCTTCCTTTGGTGGTGACTGTGGGTCATGCTTATATGTGGGAACGCTACAGGGATTCCTCGATTTACAACAGTTAATTTAGTGGATGTGTTCAAAATTGCAACAGCATTGAAAAAAGTGACTTTAGACTGTTTTTCACGCTTACAACCATTGCAGCATCCCCTTGGTTGTGTGATCAAAACTCGGATGCCTGGCAACCGACTATTTATGATGGGGTCATCTGATCACTTTAGCGACCTTCTGACAAGCAAAGCCAATGGGGAAGCCAGATTCACTTAACAACCGTGTTACTAACTGAAAAATTGCAGTGATTCACTTAACAATTGTGGCAAGAATGGTGGTAAAATGGGGCAAAACTCACTTAATGATTGTCTCATTTAGCAACATAAATTTTGGGGTGAATGGTGGTCAAGGACTAGCTGCATACTTTTTTGAAAACCTTCTCTAGTGGTATTTGCAGAGCACCTTAATTATTCAGGAGCACTAATATTAGATGTTGCTTCAAACATTTTTAATCAAAAATGTTTTTAAATGCTCATATTCAAATTTCTTAAATGGAAGGCCTCAATGGAAATACCAGCTGCGGAGCACAATGCCTACCTTTCCTAGAAAATGCATGAATATGTATTGTTCTTCCTATGCTAGCTTTTTAATCTATCGCAAAAAATACAGTACAAGCACAGACCTTCAAAAAGAACCATCGGAAGCAGCTCTTTCAGGCATCACAGCAGATTTTTCTACTTTTATCCCAGACATACATGAAAAATATCCAGCCTTAACTTCAAATTTTAGTATATTGCAGAATTCCAACCACCATACAGAGAAACAGGATGGTTCAGGGCTGAACCAGTGCCGAGATAATCCACTTGCTTCCATAGTCACTCCTGCATTAACGTCCCACCTCCATATATTTTTAAAACTGGTAGTTAGAACTGAAGCTAGTATTCAAAGTGAATAGAAATTTAATGCATTAATTATTAATTATTAATTAAATTAATAAATTAAAACAAAAAGGTGTGTGTGGGGGGGGGGGTTATGTGTAGCCCATTCAAATTTTGCAACAGGATTGGTAGGCAGAGTTGAAGTCCCTCTAAATTTAATGCCCCTTCGCTGTACTTTCCAAGAGATTAATTTGCCTTTCGCTGTTTGTGAGGCTGTCACTTATCATTAGGACGCTTGTATTTTTATATTCAGGTTTTAATTTGTTATAACTGTAATTTGTAATTCCTGGTTGCTTGTCACCCCACCTGTCACAACCAGCTGGAGAAGCAAAAAGGGTTATTCTGCTGCATAAGCTAATGGGCACTCACTTGCCTATTACAGACTGACTTAATTTGTTTCAGTCACTTGTATTTAAACAATTAAGTTGTGTAGATTATGCAGAGTTTTGAGCCCGTTCTGTTGACGTCTAGGCTCGAGATTTCAGAAACTAGCAACAGCTTGTCCAATTTTGATTTCCATAATGTACTAAGCATTCATCTTATGGGCAATGTTGGCTGCCAGAAGGCCTTTTTTTATAGGTCATTCCTTGAAGACTGCTCAGAAATTTCAGCTTGTTCAAAACTCAACAACTCATTTTTCACCAGTGTTGAAAGCAGCTTTCCTAATTCCTTCAGCATTTCTATACACCATTCAAGGTGCCAGCTTAAATCCTTAAACCCCTACATGTCACCATAGGAACCTGCTTGTGTTTTAAGAACATCTAAGGGGCCGCTTAATGTTAATCCATTTGCCAAAGTGACTGAGGAGTGAGCCTTCTTTATGGTGTCACTACTAATATAATACCATACGATAATATGCTCACTTCTGCACCCATCGCATTTTATTCCTACAAGGCAAAACTGGCTTTTTATTTATACTTTAGTTAAATTACATTTTAGCTTTGAATGTTTAAATTACCAAATTGTTCCTTTTTGAAAAATAAGAGATCAACCTGTCTGTTCTTGTGGGTGCTATAGTTTTTTTTCCCTTTTAATTTCTTTTCTTCCCTTTACTTTTGTTTTGCTCCTTAAAGGAACAAAACCTGTATCCCTGTATACCACCACTTTCAAAGAAGAGAGGTATTCATTCATCAAGTGAATCTTACAGGTTCATTTCTAATATCTTTTTACCACTTGAAAGTCAGGTATTATTCAGATTAAACTTAACTTGTGTCATGTCGAATTTTCCCTTGGGTCTCTTTGATATAACCAACTGACAAAAGTGTGAGAAAAACAGATGGCAACCATCTTTATTGTGCATATCCACGAGACTGAGAATGATGTCTGACCCTATGAGTTTTTGTTAGACCAGCCAGAAGAAATTCACTCCCAATTTGCTTTTGCAAATATGTTAAGTTAACATGGGGAGCTTGAGCTACTGTGTGCTCCCTTCCCAATTACTAAGCTGTCAGTCCACCTCTTTGTGGCAGAATTGCTTAGAGACCCAAACCTATTGGGCAGAGATGGAGGGGCAGACTGTGATTGGCAGTGAAGAGACTGTGTATAAATCCAACGCATTGGCTAGAGAGCAGGGATTGCTAGCCTGGGAATGGAGAAATCTGGTTTGCTCACTTGTTGCCTTTGTGTTGCTAAAGTGAGTGGCAGCCACTAACTAAGGTTGGGAAATAGTCTCTTCAATCCCAAGGAGTCAGTTTTCACATTGGTGGGGGATAGTGCAAGATGTCCTTAGATATATCTATATATTTATTTATCAAGTGTTGGCATCACCCATCTCACTACATGACTCTGGGTGGTTTACAGATAAAAGCCCCAAGACAACATTAAAAACAGAGTTTAAAAGGTAAGTGAAAAGGTGGAGGGAGCACCTTTAAGCCACCAACACTCCCAAGTTTTATGCCACACCTAGATCCCCTTGCTGGTTGGCAGAGCCAGGTCTTCACCCTATTCCAGTAGGCCAGGAGAGTAAGGATCAACCTCGCCTTTGGAGGCAGAGGTTCCATAAGGCAGGAGCAACAACGGAGAAGGCTCTCTTCCTATTTCCTGTCAAATGGGAGACTTGATTAAAATTATCCAGCATGTGAGATCAAGCGACAACTTCTTGAGAGGATACATCAGGGCCTCTTTAAAGATACCAGGAACACACACATCTCAAGGTGAATTAACTATTGACCCGTTAGGAAGGGCATGGCTCTAGTTCACAGGTGGTTGCATTTACAGTCCCAAGTATCTTGTCCACTTGCTCAGGTCCAATAGTGTCAAACTGATCTCAGATAACTGCAGGGCTTTTTTTGTCATAGAACGCTCAGAACAGAGTTCCGGCACGTTTTTTGGATGGAACCTTTGTAGGGTAGGCAAGGCGGGTTGTATGACATGTGTGAGTTCTGGCACCTTTTTCTTTTACAAAAAAAGCACTGGATAACTGGATTAAGTCTGCTCCCCAGGCATCTCCAAAGGACTTGCACCATACTTGGTTTCCAATTGAGAATGGATCTGAGTGATTTTACCCACCAAACACAGAGAGAACTACTCAGTGCAGCCCTAAATGTAAACATCTGGGCCTCCTTACCTTAGGAGTGTTTGGCTAATCTTAAACATGGTGGCACTCTGTGAATGCAAAAAAAAGTGTAGAAATATTGACATTGTGTTGCTCCTATTGCCATGAGGCAGACCTTAATAATAGCTCTAACATGTTTGGTCAGATTTGTCGCTTGTCTTCCAACAGTAAACGTCTAAATGTCTCTTGACAACTTCCACAATTCCTCTGTAAACCATAGGGAGTACCAGGAACAATGTACCAAGAGAGATCATACAGGCACAATCCTATCCAAGGCTTCAGCTGCTTCTCTACTGCAGGCAGTGATCAATGTGCAGCAGAGTCTCAGATAGATCTCAGTTTCAGATCCCCTTTGCAACCCAGCCGGGTCCATCAGTTGTTGGTGGCAGACCAGTTGAATAGGTCCTATGTCACTGTGGAGTGGGAGCAGCATAAGAAATCTCAAAGTCACCAGAACATGATCTGACCATAACAGAGGAGACAGAGATAGCTTCCCCATTAGATCACATTGCCACTGCTACAACAAGAAAACCATGTTTGTTGTGTGGCCACTGTTTCGAGTTGAGCCATGAATGATTTGGGATAGGACTTTGGCCACCATGGTGGCTATGAGCTCACGAGCTGCCTCCAAGGCCCAGCTGGGGATGGCAAATTGAAGTCTCTCAAGTCTCCCATGAATCTGTGGAACTCCATGGTCAACTCTGAGATGACTTCCAACAGCTCAGGCAGGGGAGTTGTTACACAGCAGGGAAGCTGGTACAGTAGCAACAGTCCCAACTGCTTCCACCAGCCTGACTTCAAAAATAGGGTCTCATAACTGGCAACTGTGCCATCCCATGTCAAGTATGCACACAAATATGTGAAGATCTCTCTCTGTGTGTCTCTGTCTCTCTCTCTCTCTCTCTCTCTCTGTGTGTGTGTCTGTCTGTCTGTCTGTCTGTCTGTCTGTCTGTCTGTCTGTCTGTCTGTCTGTCTCTCTCTCTCTCTCTCTCTCTCTCTCTCTCTCTCTCTCTCTCTCTCTCTCACACACACACACACACACACACACACACACACACATTTCCAGCACAGAGGCAAGATCAGCAAGTTGGGCATACAGGAGAGTAGTCAGGCATAGTCTGAAGGTCAGAACTTACAGCAGGATCATTAGCCAGTCTTGGTTCAAAGTCAGAGTTGCAAGATTCACAAGTCAAGGCCACATGAAGTGAGAGTTAATGGGTGGTCATCATCAGAGAAAGCTGGTACTTTAATAGAAGCAGCCATGATGGAATTTAGTGGAATGGAATCCCTTCCACGCCAGCAGTCTGCAAAGTGCCTTTGCTATACTCTCTTTGCAGCCCACCAAGTTCTTGCATTGGGAAGGGTTCCTCATTCTGTGACCTCATCTTCAGAGAGCGATGGCTACTGTGTCGGCCCTTCTGGGGCTGATTCTGGCTACTCATCTCCTCTTCTGACTGCAAATCAGAGCCCACCATCACAGCAACTTGTGAGCAGCACCTGGGAAGACCAATAATGATTCCCGAATGATAGCTGCTACTTCACTTCTGTTCCCAGGAGAAGAGGCTGCGGCCAGATCCCGAACCTGGCAGGGCCCATTTCAAAATAGCCACGGCTCAGTAATATGTGCCAGGTCAGTCTGCTAATCAGTAATAAGGTCACATATAAGAAGAGCTTTGTTATTAACTGGCCTGGCATTAAGCAACAGAAATCACTCTGCTGACCAGGTCTGGCTGCTTGACCAGCCACTCATTTGGGTCTGCTTGGTCAGCCACCACCCCTTGCAGCTCAGCTGTCATTTAGCCCCTTAGGGATGTTGCTCCCTGTTCTGACTGCTCGGTCACTTTGGTTGTTACAACCACCTAGCTACTCTCTGGCCCCCACTGTATGAACCACTCATTACCAGCAAAGGGCTGGCCAATGCTGAGGGACCATGAAGAGAGCACCATGAGCCTGGGGATGCCCTCCTCAACCTCCTTGGCACATTCTAGGAGTTCTGCGCCATGCATCCACTCCTGTCTGCCATCTTAGAATACCTCACAATATGCTGGGAGTTCAGACAATCGAAAGTTCAAGAAGGCTGTTTCGGAAGGGGAAAGGAGTTATTGAATACTCCAGGGCTCAATTCTTATCTCTTACCACAAGTGTTAGTTTATTATTTTTTTAAAAAAATCCTGCCCTCCCCAGCTGCATTGATTTCATTCTCTAGGCGGCTCTGTACATTTATAAGGAACAGTTTATACTTCAACAAGAACAAGTGGTAAAAGCTTTTTCTGGATTGTAGCACTCTCAAGATGCTCACCTCACAAAAAGAACAGAAGATAGTGCCCTCCTTGTGAAAAATGCAGCATGTTAGAGTGAAAAGTTCAACCTAGTTTTTTGTACTTTTTCCTTTTTTTTCCTATATAGGAGGAAATGTTTTTCCACAGTGAAGAAGCAAAAAGAGGCAGGTACCTTGCATGTATGTGTAGCCAACACGGCCAACTGAACTATTAGTCTAATTGGCTTGCCCATATAAATAACTCATCCAAGTCATTTGTTCAGTATGAGTAGTACATCATTAATGGAGCTAGCAGATAATTACTCATGCATTCCCATTTTTAAAATTATAATAGAAGTAAGGAAACTGTGAGAGGTCCTAGCTTCTTGGGAACTATGATTCTGCAACCTCTCGAAAGCCATGGTACCTCACACTTGAATTGATTTTTGGGGGGTCCAAAATTGCCATTTAACGAAGGAAGAACTTTTCATCAAGCACAGGGCTCCTATGTAATAAATCAAGCCATGGCACACATCTTCCTAGGAATGCCGATTGTCCCCAAAGAGAAACCTAATCTTGTATGTTAGGGTTTTTTAATGGGTCTTTTATTGCTATTGTAATTTTTAATTGGGCATTTGTTTAAGTCCTTTTTAATTTTTGTATTGTTATTTATATATGCCCTGTTAACCGCCCTGAGTCCTTCGGTAGGAGGGCGGTATACAAATTTAATAAAAGTAAAGTAAAAAAGTATGCAGCCCATGAAAGAGAAAGGTATAGCATGATGTAAATTTGTATAGTATGGCATGATATAGATTTGTCTATGGAGGCAGCCTTTGAAGAGAAAAGTCAAGAATAGTGACCACGAATGGAAAAAAAATAAACCTTTAAGATCACTTGGAGTTTGGGGCTACTTTTAAATAGCTACTGATTGTACGCATGCAGCAGCATAACAAGAGAGGAGGAATAGAAGTAGTTAATCTACCCCAAACGTATATCTTTCCCATATGTGATGGGAACTGAGTACATCTCTTTTTGTTGCACTACTTTAAGCCAGTGCTGGCTGGAGAATTGTGGGAGTTGAAGACCACACATCTTAAAGAAGCCAAGTTTGAAAAACACTGACTTAGACAGTGGGGAGGTTTGTTCACCTTGTCAGACTGAGTCAGGAGTAGACTGTTCTAGGCGTTGTCGAAAAGCAGATCAAATACTGATCACAGCATGAAGAGAACAGGGGCCTTTTGATAATAACTGACTAAGACAAAACCCAGTGTCATCAGATCTATGCAGCTTCTCATGAAAAATTGCCAACCTTTTAATAAAATGTAAGCAAAGGCTTCTAGTCCAACAAAATATAATCAACTGGAGATAGGAAGACAGGGAAACATCTTTTTACCCAGCCCACAGAATTTGTGTCAAAGTAAAATCCATTCACTTCCATGGTCATAGCATTAGGAAACTGATCGCATTTTCTCCTTTTAGTATTTATTGACACCTGTTTTCCAACACCCCCACTGACCCCTTGAGATTCTTCATTCTTGTCCACCTATCCTGCTCAGGCATATCTTAGTCATTACATGAGAGATGGTACATCTGTCAATCATTCTGAGAACAGTCCAAGGTCACTTCTTCCAGTAACATAACATTACCCATTCTTCCTTCGAGCCAAAAGACTTCAAAAGCCCGACTCTGTGTAATGAGCTGCCGTGAAACTGCTTACAGCTAATTGAGCTGTAATGGAAACTGGGGCTATTAAACAGGTAACATCTATGGCTTATAGACCAAGGGCTTAACCCCAAGGAGGCATGGATTTGTTTTGTAGGAACAGAATGACTAAGAGGAGATGGAGATAAAGAAGAAAAAGATCTTCTGAGGTTGAAAAAAAAAGCCCTGTTTCACTGGCCGATCTCCAGCTAAATTGCATGCGTGGGTTATGTACACATTTCAGCTCTGCACAGGTTCATAAAGAAAATAACAACAATAACTTTATTGTCACTTTGAATGTACACCAATTGGCATACATCAAAATGAAATTTCGTTGCATACAGCTCTCAAAGGGTCACCACCTCCGATATACACTCCTTGTTCATGGCCAGCTCAAGTTTCAAAACTTCCATTTTAATCTCTAGGGAGCGAACGATGGCAAACAGGACAGATGGAAATGGAGCTGCTCCATGTGGATTAGCCCTCAGATTAGCTTGTATTCCCTCCTTTCCTTTTTCTGATCCTGTCTCTTCCACCTTTTCCTTAAAGGGGCCTCACTCCTTTTCACCCCTGGAGCACACTGCTGCAACCTTCAACTCCTCCAAAAGCCTCACTCTCTTCCTCTGGGCCTGCCGACAGCCTCATCCAGTTCCTTCACTCCATAAGCCCCTGGACCTCTCTTCCTCTGCCTTTTTCAGAAATAGCCCTGATTTGCAATCAAATCCATTGCAGTGCCAGCAGTCAGATCTTGCTGCCGGCAGAACAATATCAAACAGCGCAAATGACAACTGTCACACCAACAGTTCCAAAACAGCTAAAAACTCGCCATACCAGCAAAGATTGCCAGTCGTATGTTAGCTTAGTCCCACTGCGTTGCTCAAACACATTAAAACCTTCCCGATCATGTGGCCTATATTCCTTATATCCCTCTAAAAACTTTTCGCCTTCGGGAGCCAATGCAACCATAGCCGATCCAGGCGCCGCCATCTTAGTGAGATGAGCCCCCGATATGGAGTTCATGTCTTAACTTCATTCAAGCATGGCCTGCCTTGGATGCATGAAATTTGTCTACCAATCTTCTAAGAGCAGCAGCTTAAGAGCCAGCCACATAATTACGCAAAGCGAGGAATCTGACTTAAGACAGCAGGTACTGGCCAGTAACCAGTCTTTCTGCATGAATTGTGTGGAAGACAAAACAGCTAATCCTGTAATATTTATTCAACCCATCCAACCCACACCCCCTCCTCCACTCAGCGAGCTCACTGCCGCAGCTATCCTTTCACTGAGGTCTTCAGTGAGATTGTTGTTTAGGTCCAGCTGCGTTAACTCCTGGGTGAAACGTGGCCAGCTGCTTTTCCAGTGACTTCCAGTTTATTGCAGTCTGCACTTCTTGTCCTTGTGAATTATAACAGGACGTGCTTTCTTTCCTCTTATTAAACAGTCAACCTCCATCAATCACAGAAGCCACTGTTCTCTCTCCTATTCTGTCTCTCTATCCGGTTTCTTCATTTGGCTTCATGGTTAGTGGAGACTGGTCAATGAGGACTGGCTGTTATGATCTATATATTAAGATGAAACAATCCGAGGACTCAAGAATGCGTCTGAAGAAGTTTAGATAGCCACGTGTCCAAAATGAAACAGGGTCTCCTGCTTGAGCAGGGTGTTGAAGTAGAAGACCTCCAAGGTCCCTTCCAACTCTGTTATTCCATTCTATTCCATAATAACCCCTCTGGGGGAAACATTTCTTTAAGTAGGTTATGGGGAAGAGGTGGGGGTCCAGACCCATTTTATGGGTTAAGAAACACATGCTTTCTCTTCCTCTTATGCTGCTGCACACACAGTGCCTGTAGTTTGGGTTGTTAGTGTGTCGCTTGGTCCCTTTCCTGCTTCCCTTGCAAAAGCATCTGCTCTTGTATTTTAATTATGCCAGCATGTCCTTATTGTTTCAGGTAATTGTTTTCAGGCTGCACTGGGATAAGCAGATGAGCTGAATGATCTAAGCACAGGTTTCTGCAAAGAGAAAGGAGAGCACATTCTGGTTTCTTGAGGACCTACCTCCTTAGCCCAGCTTTCAACATCTCAGCCTGAAAAACTCTAGCCTCTGGGTATTGTTCTCTAGCTCGTGACTTCCGAAGTTGTCCCTGTCCAAAGCTGCTTTATTAAAAGCTACCTGTATTGCTTGCAGAGTCACATTTTGTCCTTGACCCTCCTTGCCAGCTGGAGTTAGCACTTCTTCTGTAGCATCCAGTCATGTGTTTTTCACTCCCTCGGGAGTCCATTTTGGGCAGCAGAGGCAATTGTCACCAGAAGGAATGGAATGCTGACACCACCCCCTCGTGAAGCTAGGACTGAAAATCCTGGTTAGAAGGCTTTACTTTTTCCTCTATTTGAAAGAGTAAGGGCCAGGTTCCGGGATACCAATACATGCAGGATTTAAAATGCCCCTTTTAATAGAATAACTACCATGAACCAGGATTGAGGGAGGGGGGCTTTTAATATCACTATTAGGATTCTGCCAGTTCACTATGGCCTTCTGACATCAAGACCTTCTAAACAGTTCTCCTTTCCGATAGTTGGGATAATCCCCCTACTTTTCTTACCATTTTTATAACCTCCTTTAAACATGCCTGTGTTTGTTCACTGGGAAATCCAGTGCAATACAGAACTAATTTTTTCCTCGTACAAAACCATCATGTTGGACCGTAGCCACTTGTAAGGGGTTCCAGCATTAACTGTTGGAGGAAACCTGCTTTTAAGTTAGAATTTACCCTGACGATTTTTTAAAAGCCACATAAAGCATTTCTAACATGCATAATGCAAGAATGTACTACACTGAATACCCTTTGCTGCCTTGAATTGCCTGGAACAGCTTGCGTGTAGGTCTTTGGCACATATGTGCAGACTGCTAAGATTGTTTCTTCAAACAATTCTCTGATGTTGTCTAAGAGAAGGCAGACATGAAGATGCCCAGCTGATGCTGGATTATGATTGATTTTACAACAGGTCAGGAGGATAGTAAAATATGGGGCCAGTAGCTCATATCTAACAATGTGAACATTTTTAGAGTCTTAATAAGAACATAATAATTCCTTACTATTATGGAGATCACAGTAACATAAATAAATATTCCATGAATAGTTGTTTGAGAAGCTTCAAGAATTAGGCAGATCTATATGTTTCAGATTTCACCAATTCCACCGATTGATATTATTTGTATCCTACATTTTGTCCTGGATATCCAGGTGGTTTACATGAAGATCTTTCTTTATTTCACCCTCCATCAAAAACTCATAGGATAATTTGAGCTGAGAGAAAGTAATAAATCAAAGCCAGCCATAGGGCCAAGGGTTACTCCTGTTTGACTCCAATGCCTTAACTATTATACCACTCAGATAATTTGCAGATTGGAATTTAATAATGCACCCATGTGGTGGTCCATTTTTTCCCCTAATTTACTCCTTCAGAGAAATAGGTTTAGAAAATTAGTTTGTGGGAGAATTTTTAAAGGTTTTTTTTTTATGAAATACAGGTAGTTCTCGAGTTACCACCACAACTGAGCCCAAAGTGTATGTTGCTAAGTGAAACATTTGTTAAATGAGTTTTCCCTATTTTATGACTTTGCTTGCCACCGTTGTTCAGTGAATCATCACATTTGTTAAGTTAATAACATGGTTGTTAAGTGAATCTGGATTCCCCATTGACTTTGCTTGTTAGAAAGTGGCAAAAGCTGATCACATGACCCCAGGACGCTTCAACCATCATAAATATGAACCACTTGCCAAGCATCTTAATTTTATCATGTGACCATGGGGATGCTGCAACTGTCATAAAAGTTGAGGACTACTTGTTTAGATTAAAATGCCTTTTTCTTGTTCAGATTTTAATTTAAAACCTTAGTTTAATGTAGAAGGAAGATCAAATGGAATTAGGGATTTGCACATGTGAAAGCGTCATGAACTAATTCATAAACAATTTTCTCCTCCACTCTCATCTCATAATCGTTGCACAGGTAGTCCTCGATTTAATACAGTTCGTTTAGTGATCATTCAAATTTACAACTGCACTGAAAAAAGTGACTTATGACTATTTTTCATATTTATGACTGTTGGAATTCATGAGATCAAAATCCAGATGCTTGGCAACTGTCTCAGATCTATGACAGTTGCAGTGCCCCAAGGTCATGTGATCACCTTTTATGATCTTCTGACAAGCAAAGTCAATGAGGAAGCCAGATTTACTTAACAACCGTGTTACCAATTAACATCTGTGGCAGTGATTCACTTAACAACTGGGGCAAGAAAATGGGGTAAAAGTCATTTAACCAATGTCTACTTAGCAATAGATATTTTTGGCTCAATTGTGGTTGTAATTTGAGGGCTACCTGTATACTATATCTGGCCAATTACCACTTCTCTGGTTCAATTAAATTTGTATGATGAAAGGGAAAACAGCAAACTGAGACACGTTTTGACAATATTAAGTTGGGGCAGCCATTGCTCCAAATCAAATATGCGAGCAATCTCACTTGGTTTGCTGTTTGAAACCATCCTTTGGGATTTCCTAAAGTTAGCTGTATCAGCAAAGTATGGAAATGTTGATGTTACTTGTTAGCTGATTTCCAGCAACCAACAAACACAAAGCAGATGCATTTTATTTGCTCTGTGAGTTGTGGTTTGATGGGGGGGGGGGTTAAGACTTGAAGAATCAGGCAGAAAGTGACTCTCACAATAAACTGTAGAGGCCATGACAGTTAGTTGGCATTGCGGAGACTGCTTGTCATACACACACTGCTTTAAAGGGCCAATGAGAGACGGCCAAATCTATGGCAGATATGCACCACTGACATCACTTGAAAGGTCAATCATTCATTCATTTGTTTAATTCAAGAGGTACATCAAGAGCAGAGAAATACTTTTGTATTATTTAATTCAATCTGTTATTTGTTGACCCTCACACTCTTCGCTGCTCCCTGTTGTTTTGTCTCAACTACACAGGTTTCTCTGCACCTACTTTTTCTCATTGCACACACATTTGGCTTGCTTATGCTGTAGCTCACAGTACAGCCAACTATATCAATTTTTGTTTTTTTTTCTTTCTCTGTTACCCTATTCTATTGTTTGCTTTTATCCATTCCATCTCTCTCTCTTTTTTTTTTGTTCAACCTCTCTCTTTCTAAAGTCTCTCCCTCCCTCCCTTGATAAAAGTCATCTGTAATTGTCTATTTGGAGCATATACGAAAGGTAAATTCTACTTAAAATAGAACTCAATCATGAAAAATCCATGGATACCACCGTAGAAATGCATCCATGTCATTTTTATTTATTTATTTTTTGCAGGGATTTGGAAGTGGTTTGCTACTGCCTTCTTCCACTATTTTTATGCCATCCCAATAAATTCCTATTGGCCCTCAACCAGGTCCAACCATGTTTGCTTTTCTGAGATCAGGGTTGGCTAGGTGCTATCATGATGTATAATTCGGTGATAATGGAAGATTTGCTCTCCCATCAGGTTCTGACACTAAGAGACTTTGAAACATATGTAATGTAACTTGGTGGGTAAAACAGAGTGGAATGTCAATTACATCTTCAGCTTCTGAATTCATGAAAGATCTGAATGTATGAAAGACCTGGCTCTGCCAATGGACCTGGGTCCCCAGTGGGTGGGTGCTCATCATTCTGGAGATGGTTAACAAATTAGGTAAGACCTCACCCACCCACCCCATGTGCCTCTTGTTCCCTTCCTTCCCATCTTTGCCAATTGTATCCAGATTTAATGCTATTATTTATTGTTTTAATGTTGTATTAGTTTTTAATTATTGTAAGCTGCCTAGAGTTGCCTCCAGGCAAGATGGGTGGCATAGAAGTTGAATAAATAAAAAAAAATTAAAATGAGGCAAGAGCAGTATTTTCCCATCCCTTGACTTGCTTGTAGAGCTACAAAGGAGATCGTGGGCTAAGACAGGGGAAGGGAAGAAGATTCTCTAGGGGATTTCTCCAGCCATGATAAGGGTGTAACCGACTTATGGATTTATGTTTCATAGTCCAGATTGTTGGAGAATCCCATAACTTCTAAATATTATGCAGAATGAGGCACTGTACTATGATAGCATTCTTTGTTTAGGCTTCCACCATGTTTAGCACACCTCTCTGGTAAATTCCTAGAAATAGTTTAAGCAAGCTGAATGGCTTTTATATATTGAGAAATCATGGAAATAGCTCATCTGTGATCTTCTGAAGTAGTACATTTTATCATTCTGTGCCCATTATCTGATACTTCATTTTGGTGCTGTACAGAATGGGTCTTTGGGGGTGTAGGCACTGCTAATAAAGCAAGTAGTTTGGTACACTGGAAACATTACTTTTATCCTATCTACCATTCAATGAATCACCCAACTGGCTGCAAGCTGAACTTAAACTAGTGACCTAAGAGACAAAGGATTTCTAATGTATTGCCAACAAAATAATTGTACATCTAAATGTCGGTGGTGCGTTTTCATCCCTTAATACAATTGTTGCTATGCTAGTTGGCTGTGATGTAGCATTTTATTCTGAACAGCGATCTTGTAGTGGGTGTTCTAGTTGTGTGTCAGTGTCAGATGGTGGCTAAATAGAAATTTGCAAACGTTTCATCGATTAACAACTATAATTTTTTGCTGCTTTTTTTCTCTTGTTTTGGAACCTCCAGTCTTTTGAACTGAAAGAGAGAGAGGGAGAGACTTATTTAACACTGCCACGTAATCCCTGACATCTATTGTATGTTACCAAACTAGGATATAGATCTGACAACATAACAGTTTAGGATAATCCTTTTGCTTGTTGTGTCTTTTGCTGACTGAAAAAAACTCTTTTTGCAAACAATGTTTGCTTCAATACCTGCTCCATTTTGCTATTTTGTAATGCACAGGAGAATCCATAATGCCAAATTATTGTTCCCTTCTGTTGTAATTCATTGTTGGAATGTATTTCTATGCAACAACTACAGTAGTATTCAGCCAGTAGATGGCAGTTATTTACAAGTTTGGATTTATGGTATGTACTCTATACTCTTTTGTTCTAAGTAGAGTTTCCTGTTTCCTGTTACAGTTATATAGTTGAGCAGTAAAGCACATGGTGATTGTATTCTTTGTTTGCTTTGAGTGGTGCTTTATATAAACAGAATTTCTAACACCTTCCCTTCCAGCTCCTGCAATTTTGATGTGGTGGGAAGGTGTCGGGTAGGGATAAAAAAGTTAAGATGCAGTATGGTAGACTACAGCTTGGTATAAAAAGTACAGGGAGGCTGTACATTAAGAGCATAGACATGCCAGCAGTGTAATCTCTTTTTGCTTTCTTTACAGAGAGGGCAAGTTTGTGAAGTGGTAGCAAGGAACTTCTTTCTGATAGCAAGTATGGTGCACATTAATTGGCTGATATCTTTCTCTGTCCAACTATTAGCCAGAAAGAATGAGTGATAATTAGTTGTAGGTTCTCTGAGAGCATCATAGCCTCACAAACAAGTATAATAGTCCTCATTTAGCAACCACAATTGCGATCAGCAACTCAGTCATTAAATGAGGTGGTTGCTAAGGAAACTGTGACTGTGTTTATGATCTAACTTTAGCTTTTCTTTGCACTACAGACTTGCAAAGGTTGTAAATGAAAGGATTGATCGCAAAGTTAATTTTCCATCACTGTTGTAACCGCTAAGATTGCATGTGAAGCTATCACTAAGCAAGGATTACCTATATGTCTGTAGACACTGTCTCTTGGTGTTCACTGCTTGAAGCAACCTTGATTAACTCTGGCTGCATCTTAAACTGAGGTCAGAAGACTTGGGGAATAGAAAGGCTGTAATTGAAAATGGTTGCAGTAACCCATCAGACTAATTACTTCTAAGTATCTTCATCACTACTTTTTGCCTGGGCCAGTAGTTTTCAACATTTTCTTTACCGACACATACCCTTTAGATACTTTTTGTGGCCACGGTCCATGGCGATGGATCCCCAAGACTTAACTTTAAATCATAACATTTGTTTAAGCCTTTGTGGACCCTGTGTGATGACATGGTATCCCCCAGGGGTCCACAGACCACAGGTTGAGAACCACTGGTTTAAGCTAATGCTATCTGTGCTGACATTGCCCCATATTTGAATAGCGTATGATCTTCAATCTCAGTTTCCAGATTTATGACAATAGAAAACTTCCTCCAGACTAATCTTATAAAATACTTCTTTTAATTCAAAGTGATTCCATGTCTGATTGTTAGAGACATGGAATGAAGAATTCAAATGTAGTTTTCTGTAAGTGACCATTTATTTTATAGATATCAGGAATTAACTGAGACAGGTGGTGGAATAGGCAGCTGCTTATGTATCCAGACTGATAAAGTCATGTAAAGTAGTTATTCCATCCCTTAATTATAGCACAATATAGGTCAGCATGTGACAATGTACAGAGATTCTCCAATCATACTTTTTAGGCAAAATTAGAGCATTCAAAAGATACTTTCACCATCATAGTCAAATTGTAGGGAAAAGACAGCTTGGGGGACGGGGGAGGGAGAGCCACTATCAAAACTGGTTAGCATTCATAACATGGAAATCATGCTGAGATTATAATAACTATGTTTCTGAATGGAAATGTATCTCTGTTTGTGCAAAGCTGTTGAATTGTAGGATTTTTAGAAAGTCGTATTATGCCCAACTTACTGCTCTGTAGAGAGCTTCTATGGTTCTTGATGGGAGACTGAAATTAATAGGAAAGGGATTATTTATGGCTATTTTGGAGTGTCATAATTGGGCCACAAGGGCTCTGATTTCATTGTGAGCTAGTTATTCCCTGACGCTGCATAAAGAGCTCAGGAAGTCATCAATTAACTCAGACAGGGTTACCTTCAAAACAGTATTTTACAGTTGCAGAAAAAATGGAGGTGCCCATCTAGAAGACATAAACAGAACATGTTAACTGTTGTGACTAATCCTGAACTGAATCCAAATTCAGAGGCACCCTTAAAGTATAAGGTGCAGTGCACATATCATATGGAAGAGGCTTATTGAATGAGAGGAAAGGCAGTATTGTATGACCAGCGCTTCTTTCCTATTTCTCTTTATAAAATCCACCTCCCTCTTCTTCATGTAAGCAGCTCCCCCTTAAGAAAGCATGTTTTGGTCCATTTTTGGTCTAAACAGTGTACATTAACACTCTGGCCTTAAGCAGCTTTTTCATCAGTCTCTGATTTCAGATGCAAATTTTGACTCATTCTGCACAATTAGCCTAGAATCTAGAGTAGTGAAGATAGATCTTCTGACTCTTCGTGCTTGATTCTCTCTGTTTTGCAGACTTGTTTAGAGACTCCGTATGTTTTGTCTACCGCAGATTAGTGTAAATGTCATGTACCTATTTCCCAGCAGGTAGCAGCAGCTGGCAGACTTTAGCTAATCTTGGGGAGGTGGGGATTAAATAAGGTTGTACATGGATAGTATTTCAGTGGGAGACTGCCAGGAAATCCCAGGCTGAAGGCTAAATTGGGAAGTAATAAACTCTGGAAGAAAGCAAGGGCAAACCCACTTCTCTATTATTGTCCCCACACATACACCTCCCAGTATGGAGGTGTCTATATAGTTACTGGGGGTGGGTGGAACTTGCCTTGAAGGAATCTTTACTTATGGGATTATTGATCCAAAATGTGACATAGGAAAGCTTGTAGTTTCCCAAGTTATTTGAAGAAGTCATATTTTTGTATATTGTTTTAAATTTCCACTTATGAACACACACACACACACACACACACACTTCATACATTTAAAAAAGCATGAAATAAAATTGGCTGCAAATAAAACCTTTCTTTGAAGCTAATCCCCAGCTCTAGTTCTGTTTGAAACGCACTCTCCCCCCCCCCCACCAACCCTGCTAGCAGGCTGCTCCTTGCTTCTCCCTTTAATGTTCGCACTTTTAACAAATGTACCAAAATTAAACAACTTCCTCCCCTCTAGCATCTTCTCCTGCTTTAGCAAATATTTACAGAAGTTAGATTTTGCCTGTGGTGCTTTGCCTGAGTGAGGGAGATTAGAGCAATATGAAAGCATCTCTCTCTCTCTCTCTCTCTCTCTCTTCTCTCTCTCTTCTCTCTCTCTCTCTCTCTCTCTCTCTCTCTCTCTCTCTCTTCTCTCTCTCTCTCTCTCTCTCTCTCTCTCTCTCTCTCTCTTTCTCTCTCTCTCTCTCTCTCTCTCTCTCTCGCAATTTTACCACTTTCCATCAAAGGATTGGAGAAAGAGAACCTGTTTCAACTCATGGCTGCTCAGAAGGCTGTATCTGCCTGCCAAGCCTGCTCTCTTTCCATTATAACTATCAACACACACCTTGATCTGAAATTCCTGATTCTTACAGAGACAAACTCCTACATCATACTATCATATTACTGCAGACAGTCATAACAGACCAATATTATAATGAAAAGTTTGGGAGGGTATGATTTTTTAAAAAAAAACAGTGAGGGAGAGGCAATGTACTGGTTACTTTCTGCTCAGATTTAAATTTCTCTTTGCCAGCTACTACACTCATACACCTACAGAAAGGTTCAACTCTATATTTGGAAAGGTAAATAGGACTCAGTTAAATTGCCTTTTAAGCTTTGCTGTTCTGTTCATGGCTGCAAATTTCCCATTTGGGGAAGGGGCGCTGAGGATGGAGCAAAATATCACCCTCCTTGATGCTGACAAATCAACTTACTAAGCATGCCCCCATCCTGCCCCTCCACTTCCTTTCATCCACTGACCTTAGGATCAAAGAAAAAAGCCCTCATTTCTCATTGGCTGTCTGGCATGGTCACAAAGCAAACAAAGCTCTCTCATCCGGACATGGCTGTCAAATTCTGCTGCATGGTTGATGCAGTTTAGCTAAATGTTCCTAGCTGAAGCCAAATTGGATGATGGGAGACCAACCATTCCTCTACTCTTGTATCTTGCGAATTAAAACAAAAATGTCCAGCAAGGTTCATAAACTTTAGTGATGTAATAGTGTGGTATTAAGTGATCCATCACACTAAGCAATGCTTTGCTTAAGCACTGTAATAGCCAGGGTCACTGCACAAAGCCGTTCTACTGGGGCCAGACAATATAGGCTCTTCTCATAGGCTTGAATTGAATTGAATTTGAATTTATTAAATTTATATGCCGCCCTTCTCCCTAAGGACTCAGGGCGGCTCACAACAATAAAAAGTCAAAAACACAAAATACAAAATTTAAAAAGAATTGAACAATACATGTAATAAATACATAACAATTAACCCAATAAAACCAAATTTAAAACTATAGTCAGTCCAGGCCCGATTGTTGGAACAATCTTTCAGGAAGTCCAAACCTAAAAAACCAATTAATAACCTATGCATACATTTTCTTAAAGACTGTTTGAGGATAAAGGCATTGAAGGTAATCAAATAATTACTTGGTGTTTTGTCACTACAATCAACAATCTAAAGACTGACACAGTGACCTTAAGCAGTTAACAGTCTGAAATAAGCTAACACAACTGAATAACTTGAAAAAAGGAACCTAATGTCACAAGCAAAATGTTTGACTGATTTCAAGAAGGAGGTTAAAAAAAAAAACTTGGAGAACAGAGTAAGGAGGTAGCAAGCAGGGGGCTCAAGATGCTTTTACAGTCTATAAGGAACACAGGGAAAATGAGAAATAAGAGTGGGCCAGTGGGAAGAATCAAAAGGCCCTTCACTTTAATGGAGCATATACAGAATTCGGCAGAAAAGTATTGAAATAAATACTTGGTTTCTCACCAAGGTAGAAGGATGAGATATTCAAGTAAGGATGAAAAGTGCAAAGCTTCCAATCACATAAAGGCAGAGGTAGCGTTCACACATATTCACATATGTACACACCCACACAAAGGCACACATTTGGCATGGGTATAGCTTAGCTTAAGGGAAATAGGGAGAAGGACATCTAAGTTGCTATAGAGAAAGGAAAACAAAGATTTATCTAAGTCTGTCATTGTTTTACCAAAATCCATCCACTGGAAATACAAACGAGAAGACTCTTAAAAAAACAATTTCCCTTTTGTCGTTGTTGTCATCGTTTAGTACCCTTTTTCAATAGGTCAACCTTCAGTCATTTTAAATCTTTTTCTTCTGTACAAGTTGCTGGAATTTTGCTGAGCCAAAAGGGTCATATAACATCTCTAAAGGCACCCCATTTTTCTGCCAGATTGGGTGCCAGCTCCACCGTAAGCATGAGTGAGTGGCTGCAACCCGTGTTTTTATCTCATTTGTTGCCAAACTAGTGAGGATGTTCAACAATTTTGCTGAGCCAAAAAGGGTCATGTAATATCTCTAAAGGAACCGTAGATTGTTAAATTGTTAAACAGTGAAATTGTTAGCTGTACAATTTTTAAAATGTCATTTATTTAGTGGATTTTTATGCGGCCTACAATTTTGTATGCCCCTGTGCTTTAGGGAGGGAAATAGCACATCAGGTAACACTATGGCTTGTTGAATAAGTTTCAGTTGGTAGGGTTCAGACATTGTGCTAAGCCAAAATCAGAGTGTTCAGTATTAGAGCTCAAGACAGTGTATAAACCCAATCAAAGAAAAAGATAAGATAATCTTTATTGTTATTTTTTTTACTGTGGGCACAATGGCACACATCAAAAATGAAATTTAGTTGCTCGCTCTCAAAGTGAGACATACATGACACACACCTAAAACATACTATATACAACATATGTATAGACCCACACCCCTACATATACATAACAATAAAATGTTAAATACTGTCCAACTTGAATCTATAACGGAAGGAGGAAGCTTGAGAGTTCACAAGGTTAATGCTGTATGGAACGAAACTATGGTTGAATCTGGATGTTCTGCTTCGGATACCACAGAGCCCCCTGTTGTGATTCAGGGTCAGCCTGTGGGTTCGGCAGTTGGGTCGGATGACTCAGAGGAGGAAGAGGGGGGTGTTGAAGACCTTGCTGAGGGGGTTGAAGACCTTGCTGAGGGGGTTGAAGATCTTGCTGATGAGACCCCTCAGCCAGGCCCCTCCCACTTGGTCACCACGGAGACCCAGCTGTGTGAGCCTGACAGCGTGGATGAAGATGACCCACAGCTGGCCCTGTTCAAGGACGCCCGACGCAGGAGGCAGTCAATTAGGAGTAGACAGAGGAAGACAATGGGGCTTCTCGGAAGGAGGCAGAGAGAAGCCACGCCCTGAACTCTATATAAGGGGAATGTGTGGGGAGGGCTGGTTTGCTGAAGGCAACCGCTTGGATAGTTCGTGTTTCTTAAAGCTCTGGTTTCTTGGTTCGTGTCTTGTTTAATAAATAAATTTGGCAGGCGTAATTCCAGCCTCTTGCCTTATTGTTAAAGGGGTTGTCCCTGCCTTTTCTGCAGGGCCGGTAGCAGGCTGGTACAGAACACCCCCTCCTCCCAGAAGGTAACAAGGAAAACAGGTTGTAAAGAGGATGTGTAGTGTCCCAGACAATCTTACGGACCCTGCTCAAGCAACGCTTCTGTCCTATGTCCTGGATGGGAGGGAGGGAACTGCCAATGATCTTTTCAGCCATCCTCACCACTCTCTGCACCGCCTTCCTGTCTGAAGCAGTGATGCTTCCAAACCAGACTGTGATGCTGTATGACAGGATGCTCTCGATCGTCCCCCTGTAGAAAGTGGTCAGAACAGGGGAAGGAAGATGAGCTTTTCTCATGCAACGCAGAAAGTGTAGGCACTGCTGTGCCCGCTTCACCGGGACTAAGTAAGAATGTACCTAAGCCTCTATTCATCAAAGGTCTCACCTGAGAATTTTAGGCAGCCCTTTGAACATAAGAAGAATCTTCTTGGGTCATGTCAAGGGCTATTCTGGTTAGGCATGTCACAGCAACCACCACACGCTTCAAAGAGGCTCAGAGCAGCTTCATGCTTCTTGGGTCCAAGATGTGATATTTCCTGGTACATTTCTTTTGAGCCCAAAGGTTTTTTTTAATAATTAGCCATAGACAGTTCTGTCTTCTGCCATTTGTCTGACCCTCTTCCCAGGCTGTCCTTTCTATGACCACGGCCACAGCGTGAGGCAATAAAATCCACCGGTCAATTATCCCTCGAGTGCAGATGTTCTGTGCGTCATAGCAGTTTTGAATTGTGCATTTGGAATGTCACCAGGATGGGTGAAATAAACAATTGGGGGAATGCTACTTCCTTGTGAAAAAAGCCTTTTCTGTGTGGCTAGCTTATTCCATAGATGTTGGTTGTATTTTAAAGGCAGAGATGGCGTTTTTCTTTCCGTGGTAACTCTCTTTTTCTTGGAGCATTTAGGAGGAGACGTGTGCCGAGGGTCAAAAGCAGTAAAACATATTTCATTGTTCACTTTAATTAATTTCTGTTCTGTTAATTTCTGGAATGTCATAGGGTCTCCTGCTTGAGCAGGGGGTTGGACTAGAAGACCTCCAAGGTCCCTCCCAACTCCGTTACACTGTTAACCTCTCTAAAATAGGCTTAAGCAAGAACAGAAAAGAGGATGAACTCCTATTTGGTAGTGCTGTACATGCTTTGAAAATGATTTAGAATAAATGCTTTGGATTTCATGTGAGTACAGCAACCTCTCTGCTGTTAATTAAATCTGGAATTTTTCAATCTTCCATAAAATCTGGGATGTGAGAAGGAGGAGATGCAGCCGTACTACCATATATGGTGGACTTGTAAAAAAAGTTAAAGCTTTTTGGATAAAAATTTGGTGGAACATGCAGAAGATATTTAAGAAAAAGATAAGGTTTTCTCCACAGTTATTACTGTTGGGTATCATTACAGATTGTACTGTTATAGAAACTAAATTGATGTTGAATTTAACAACGGCAGCAAGACTTTTGGTTGCGCAATACTGGTAGAAGGAGGAACTGCCTACTATAGAAGAGTGGACTTTAAAAGTTTCAAACTTGGCAGAAATGGCAAAAATTTCAGCATATTTGAAAGAACAATCACAACAGAGATATATTTCGGAATGGAGAAGATGGATCGATTATATTCAGAATAAATATGGGACTCAAAAATTTCATTTAGCATATGAATGAGTATTAGAATTATAAGATGTATTATTATTTAGTTATATGCAAGTGGAGTTAAAGTGTGATAGGATTTAAAGTGTATTTATAGATGGTTAGCATATTTTAGCTCACGTTTGTTAGAGGCAATACCCTGTATTCAGCTCTGGGAAGTCGGGGGGGGGAGGGGGAGGGGGGAAGTTTTTTGGGGGAGGGGGAGGAAGTTGGGGGGAGGGGGAGGGAAGGAGTTTATGCTTAAAATGTATTGTAAAACTTTTCAATAAAAAAAGAAGGAGGAGATGTGGCTGCTTGGAGAGCCTGCTTTAATGAATCAGGTCCTTAAAGCAGTATCCCACTCCCCCCCAGGCTCACGCAGAAGTCTGAATGGGACAGGAAGCTTTAATGAATAGCAGAGATGTCTCTGAAGTCCAAACCTCATTTTCCAATCAGTTTTGAAGCATGCATGGTCCTATTGCTCTATACCAGACATGTCAAACACAAGGCCCAGGGGCCGGATCCGGCTCGCGAAGTGGTTTCATGTGGCCCGCGAAGCCATCCTGGAAACAGTGAGGGAACGGCCCCCACTGCCTTGGCCCTGGCCCAGAGACCCTCCTCCTGCCAGAGACCCTCAGATCTGTCCCACTCCTGCCCAGGCCCCCATAGGCTTGATGCGAACGATGTAGAGCTGGCCATGCCCACCCAGTAGGCCATACGCACTCTAGCCACGCCCACCCAGTAGGCCACGCCCACCCTGGCCATACCCACCTGGCCCCTTGAGGGCAACCGCAATGCTGATGCGGCCCTCAATGAAATTGAGTTTGACACCCCTGCTCTATACTGAGGTCAGCGTTGCCAACAAGAAGAAAGGGATCCTTCGTCTTTAACCATATTTTCTAGCTAATAAAAACTGTAATTTTGTAAAGCTCCAGATAAACCTTCTTTTTGTGTAACAGTAACGATTAGGATTTGGGGCCATGTTTTAAATATTTAAATGCTTTGTTTACCTTATTTCAGTACTGACCACAGCCTCGAAAATACGTAGTTCAGTCATACAGACCTTCACTGTGAAAGGCAGGAGAACTGGGACTGAGAGAATAATTCCTTCCTGAAAAGCACTATTGAGTAAAGGGAATTTGGAACCAGTCCTTTTTATTCGTAGCGTAGTCTGCTAGCCCCTATATTGCAGTTCTTCCCAATGGCCTTCTGCCATTAGGTTTGAAGAATTACCCAATCTCTGCTAAAATAAAAGTAAATACCCCTTGAATTAATGACTTTGAGCCATGTGGAAGGGTGGGTTTTTTTGTTTTTGTTTTTGGGGTGGGTGGGCTGGGAGGGTGGGGGGCAGTAATGGGATTCAGCAAGTTCGCACCAGTTCAGCAGAACCGGTAGCTAATTTTTTGTTGGCCAGGCCCAGAATGGACTTCCGGAAGCAGCATCCATACAGAGAACTGGTTGTTCACATATTTGAATCCCACCACTGGGGGTGGGGGGGTGGATCCTCTCTTTCAGGATATTTCTTCAACTTGGTGGAGCAGTGGGCTAATGCCTCCTTAAGTAACACCAGCTGCCTGCAATTAGTGCAGGTTCGCGTCCCACCAGGCTCAAGGTTGACTCAGCCTTCCATCCTTCCGAGGTAGGTAAAATGAGGACCCAGATTGTTGGGGGCAATAAGCTGACTTTGTAATAATAGCGCTTGGGGTGTGTGTGTGAAAGCCCTAATAAGCAGGCATATACATAGAATGAAGGCTATTGCTAAGCACATTTGATTTGTGCTAAGATTGTAAGCCGCCCTGAGTCTTCGGAGAAGGGCGGGATATAAATGGGATTTTAAAAAAAAAATTCACTTTTTAGCCTACAGTTGTGGGATTTCCTAGTGGCATCCTACTACAATCCAGATCTAACCTGCTTAGCCTTTTCAAGATAAGCCAAGGGCCAATTTTTGGGATAGCATGCTCTCTAAAGCAGACATGTCAAACACAAGGCCCGGGGGGCCAGATCCGGCCCGCCAAGTGGTTTCATGCGGCCCGCGAAGCCATCCTGGAAACAGTGAGGGAACGGCCCCCACTGCCTTGGCCCTGGCCCAGAGACCCTCCTCCTGCCAGAGACCCTCAGATTTGTCCCACTCCTGCCCAGGCCCCCATAGGCACCCTTGATGCGAACGATGTAGAGCTGGCCACGCCCACCCAGTAGGCCATATGCACTCTAGCCACGCCCACCCAGTAGGCCACACCCACCCGGCCCCCTGAGGGCAACCGCAATGCTAATGCGGCCCTCAGCGAAATTGAGTTTGACACCCCTGCTCTAAAGGGATGAGTTTTGTCCCCATCGGGTGTGGCAAGCTTTCCTACCATTAAATATTATAGTTTCTGTGCTTAACAATATAATCTTGTGGGGGAGGGGAGGATAGTGCTTTGGAGCAAATGTGGAGAAGACCATTCTAAAGAAGCATCTTTGTGAATAAAAATGGAGAAATAATATCTATCTCATAATACTTAAACCTAGAGGAAGTATTTTACATATACATTCAGAGAAATAAGGCACCTTTGTCACTGATATAAACTGCACAAAAATCCCTGGAACCAACAGGAAAATAATTCATATTTATATCGTAAGTTGCTCAGGGCAGAACTTCGTCTTTATTACTTTTTTCGTTGTGCTTTTGCTACCCTGTAAATTGTTCTTCTATAGCAGTTGCAGTATTCAATGACAATAGCTATCAATGTCCTACTCTCCTGTTACTTGGGCATTGATACATGTAGACTGTTCCAACGTATTGATCTAATCTAGGAATGTTTCTTGAATTTGAATAGTGTGATTAAGCAGCTGTAAGGCAACTCACTATGGAACTAAATAGTCCATTACTGTTCTTGACTTTGAACGGTGACTTGTTCCCATATGGTTACACATGCAGGCCGTTGTCTTTATCCAGCACAGATTTCTGCATCTAATTAGGGTTGGATCTTGGGGTCCCAGTCTGGGATCCCATTCATAGCCCAAAGGGCCTCAAATGACAAGAAAATATTCATGTGAACAGTGGCAAGCAACTAACTCAGGTCCATTGGTACTTGCTTTAGTATCCTTTATTTTATAGTACTTAATGTCATATGGAAAGAGCATTGGTGGTGGTTAGAATGCAATACTACAGACTAACTCACTGCTCACTCCAGGAGTTCAATTCTGAATGGCTCAAGAGTGATTCAACCTTCCATCCTTTTGAGGTCGTTAAAATAAGGACCCAGATTTTTGGGGACAATATGCTGAGTCTGTAAACCGCTTAGAGTGGGTGTAAAGCACTGTGAAGCAGTATATAAGTTTAAGTGCTAGTGCTAGCACTATCTCTAATTTAATGAAAAGAAGGACTGAGGGGATATGATAGTAATGTTCCAATAAATAAAGGCTGCCACAAAGAAGAGGGGGTCAACCTATTTTCCAAAGCTCCAGAAAGCAGAACAAGAAGCAGTGGATGGAAACTGGTCAAGGAGAGAACCAATCTAGAAATAGGGAAACATTTCCTGACAGTTAGAACAATTAACCAGTGGAATGGCTTTCCTCCAGAAGTTATGGGTGCTCCATTACTGGAAGTTTTTAAGAAGAGATTGGATATCCATTTGTCTGAAATAGTATAAGGTCTCCTGCTTGAGCAGGAGGTTGGACTAGAAGACCTTCAGTGTCTCTTCCCTTATTCTGTTACTCAGTCAGTCTGGAACTGGCAAGACACCTGTACTAAAGCTGAGGCTTAGAGGATGTCAGCATAGCATTGTTATGATACCAAAGTGGTCAATATATCTAAGATGTGTGAAGCCATACAGGCATCTAAGAGAAAGAAAAAAGGCATCTAACTGTTCCACTTTTGAGATTCCTCATAGCTGAAGCTCTTACTCATCTGCAGGGCACATGGCCTAACTTGTGTATTTCCTATACAATCAACTTTTTCCACATCTATGATGAGGATACATGTGCACATACACACACACACCTGGCACATCTTTTGTTAATGGAATGTCCCTGGGTGCTCTTTATCATACAGTACTTTCCAGTACCCATTTACTCACATACACACACACACAGACACACACACATACACACCTTGTTTGCATGCCTAACCCCCCAGCCTGTGCCATTTAATCAGCAGAGATTCTTCCCCAACAGCTGATGAAACATTCATGTCTCCTAACCACATGCTGACATTTAACAAGCAGAAAATGTAGCATATGCAATGCAAGGATCCTCCAGCCCCAGCGTGAATACAAGGCCCAGCATGGTACCCACCTTAGCTTTTGTGCCCTGCCTTTACCTCCCCACCTGCTTCTTCCTTGCCTTGAGGCTGAGTATCCAATTATTTAATAGGGCCACTGGCCCAGCATGCCTTTGCACTGAGCACTGTGTGGGCACCCACATTTAGGGAACGTCCTACCTCTAGCACTGATATGTTTCTCCTGATGCATGTGATTGACAGCAAAGTAGCCATGACATATGCTGCTTCTTCACGACTTCTCAGCCCTTCAAGGGAGATCAGGTCAAAAGGAATGATCTTGGATTGTTGTAGGGTAGGTTAACAAAACCTTGAAAGCCTGAACAAAGCCTTCAATGCCTAACAAGGTCAGGACAGGATTGCTCTGAATCACTTTCTCAGGCTGTCTGTTTTCTCTGGCCAAATAATCATTTCATCTCCGCCTCCTCCTTCTCAAGATCGGAGCTAAATTTCTTAACCCTACCCTTGGCAAAAGGCTTTCCTGCTCCGCTGCTTCGAGAGAACCTTGCTTTCCTGTACAATGTACACGGTCTCCCATCCTTTGTCTTCTAACTGGGGAGGCTGAATCATGGCCACATCTCCTACCTGCTGGCCCAGTTGTGTGGAAAAACACTTTGAAGAGGTTCCTCAAGTGCAGTGATACAACCAGGAAAGTCTTCCTCTATCCAGTTAAGCCATCTTACATTGTTTGAATTCATTCATTGGGTTAGAACATGACATGCTTATTGGGTTTTTATGTACATTGGCTGGCTCACCCAAGACAATCTGTCCTTTATACCAGTGAATGGCTCACTGCCATTTATGGGTGCTGTGGACACCCACAAGAAGACTTCAAAATGGATGACCCAGTCTACAGATGCTACTGATAATAGAATCCTGAACTGGTTCAGCCTGCTGCATAGTTTTCACTTGCAAATTAAGTATTTACAAATACTTCCTCTTATGAAAGAAAAGGAGAGAAATCACCTCCAAATCAAAACCTTTGCACCCTGGAATCAAAGAATATAGTGTAATTTCAGGGAACATGCCTACAAATAAAGGCATTTAAGAGCAATATTCCTCATTTGTTTCTGGGGGGGAAAATATGCCTAGTCTAGAATTTATTTTTCCCATGCCTCTAATTGAATGTTTTGGTTTCAGTTTATAAGGTGTAAATTATCTGGACCTTAATTATCAACCGAACATGTCTTCTCACAACACACACTGACCCCAGTCACATTATCATTTATTCCTTCCTTAAATAATCTTCCTTATAGGTTAATGCCACCCTTGTTTACCCCACCCCGTTCTTAGCAATTCTGATCCCAAATATGTTGCTGATCACTCTGTTTACCAATCCTCCTCCCCCAGCATCCTGGAATTCCATGAAGTAGCAATTTCCCTCCATTACAAAAAAAAAAAAGAAACAAAAAATTAAATTACTAACTGGAGAAAGTACTTTCTTTCCCATCATGTCAGATCAGTAATCCGTGTGAAATGAACTCGGAGTACAATTTGCCCCCAGCACTGAATCACAGTGGGGGAAAAACATACCGGTATCTTGTTCTCTAGGGCCGAAAAGCAAATGGAGCTTTTTTACATTGTGTTCCCTCCCCGGCCCCCAGGATTGCAGCTGGTGCCATCACAGCAGGATTGTGTCCAGGAGCAGACTTATGTACAATCCCCATATGATAGGATGTATTAAGACTTGGTTAAAAGTCTCTGTAAGCTGAGTTTTCCATGCTGTGCTCCCAATAAGACGAGCTACCTTATTCTAGGACAGTTGTCTGGCTACACCATTTTAAATTGCTTTATGTGCTGCTAGACACACATGGTTAAATAAAAGCTACTTGATTCTATTTAGGTTTTAGGTGAGAGCAGAATACCTTGATTTTGAAATCCATTCTACTGAACATATATAAATCATACCAGTTTACTCCTGGGTATGGCATGTCTCATTGGCCCAGCACATACAAAATCCATTTTCTTGGTACTCTTTCTTTTCCCCTTTAGGACAGCTTCCTTGTGTGAGGGGTCTTTGGTCTCTCTAGGCTTGGCTGTTTTCTTGCAGATGTTTCATTACCCAAACTAGGTAACATCATCAATACACGTTACCTTGTTTGGGTAATGAAATGTCTACAGGGAAATAACCAAGCTCAGAGAGCACCAGGACCCCTCTTTTCAACCCTGATCTATAAATATTTTCTTTTATTGATAGCTTATTGTGTAATTGTGATTTCCCTTTATATTAGTGTGTGTGTGTGTGTGTGTGTGTGTGTGTGTTTCCAATGAGAGCAGTTTGAAAGTAAGAGAAACTAGTTTGCCGCGTTTCTCACACTTCTCTATTAAAATAGGAGAGCAGAAGGGAGGAATCACAAACAAGAAAGCAGTGGTCCTTCCCCCACACCATCAACTATATTGCCACCTCTTTTCTTGAAGTACAGCCTAACTGGATGTTGTACAGTTCCTGGGTTTTAAAAAATAATGTTTCAATTTTTAAATAGAAGGCACAAAGCTATGGATTGCTTAGGGTATTCTGTGACTAACTGTAGGGAAAAATCAGAGGTGTCAGATTTTAAACCTGGAAATAACTGTCAAGATAGATTTTCTAGGTAGAAGAACTCTGAATACATTGTCATTGCTCACTGATGGAATAAGCAGTCTAATGGCCCTTTTCTGTATAGCAGTACTGGCTGGGGAATTCTGGGAGTTCAAGGCCACACAAATGCAAGTTGCCAAGATTGAGAAACATTCCTCTAGTCCAGGGGTCAGCAACCTGAAACAGTGAAAGAGCCACTCGGAACCGGTTCCCTCGCAAAAGGAAAAACTGGGAGCCGCAAAAAATGTGTGCACATGCGCGTACATGTGCACATGTGCAGAACAGGGTCTGACTGAAGAGTGGAGCCAAGGCGAGATATGCACCTACCCTGCATATTTGAATTGATTGGATGAACTTTTTTAGTTCCACTTTTTTTTTTGGACTACACATAGCAGAAGACTGGGAGCCGCAGGAGATGGCTGAAAGAGCCGCATGCGGCTCTTCTGCTATGTGTAGTCCAAAAAAAACCCGGTTGCAGACCTGTGCTCTAGTCTAATAGATCTCATTGGCATGCAGTGAGCCCAGTTTCACTTCTTCTAGTTAGTTTAGGAGTCCTTGTTAAAACAAAAAAATCATTTGCAGGGTTTGATTTACTCTGTTTACATAGCCTCGATTTTATCTATTTATTTTTATATTTTAATTTATTTATGAAATGTAGCAAGCAGAAATAGTGCATTGCTGATAGTACAGTAGAAAAGAAACTACATAGAGTGATTAAAGTAGACTAAATGTAAGGGAGGAGAGAAACTACCGAACAGAATAACTGAACGATTTGAGCTCTTATCTCCTCTTATTTGTACCTCTACAAGACTTGAGTCATCACTCCTTGCACACTCATACACACACATCTTCGTCTATGGTGGTAGTTTTGGGGACAGTGCCTGGCTAGACAATTACTATGTGCTCTTATTGGTCATGTATATGCAGGGAAAGGGACGCGGTGGCTCAGTGGGTTAGGACGCTGAGCTTGTCGATCGGAAGGTCGGCAGTTTGGCGGGTCGAATCCCGAGTGCCGCGTAGCAGAGTGAGCGCCTGTTACTCGTCCCAGCTTCTGCCCACCTAGCAGTTCGAAAGCACGTAAAAATGCAAGTAGAAAAATAGGGACCACTACGGTGGGAAGGTAACAGCGTTCCGTGCGCCTTTGGCGTCTAGTCATGCCGGCCACATGACCACGGAGATGTCCTCGGACAAGCGCTGGCTCTTCGGCTATGAAACGGAGATGAGCACCGGCCCCTAGAGTTGGAAACGACTAGCACGCATGTGCGGGGGAACCTTTACCTTTACCTTTTTATGCAGGGAAAATAACACTCCCACCAGGTAGTCTTCTACAAAGAGCTCAGATGGTTTGCAAAATTCTTAGATGTATACAAACAGCTTCTACTGGTGGTTACGGTAGTGGTGGTACGGTGGTTAGAATGCAGAATTGCAGAGAAACTCTGTCCACAGCCTGGAGTTCAATCCTGACTGACTTGAGGTTGACTCAGCCTTCCATCTTTCTGAGGTTGGTAAAATGAGGACTCAGATTGTTGGGGACAATATACTGACATTGTAAACCCCTCAGAGAGTGTTGTAAGGCACTATGGAGTGGTATATAAGTCTTAAGTTCTAAATCTACTAATAACATGACAGGATTAGTCTTCCCTCCCCCCTCCTTTCCCCCCTTGCATGGAGATTTTTGTTACTTCAGGAGCTAACGTGGGGTAATGAGTGAAGGTTGGCTTTTATGCTCTGTTATCTGTCATTTGTTTGTCCTTACTGTTGTGACTCAGGGCCAGCCTGTGGGCCCGACAGCCGGGTCCGATGTATCGGAGGACTCAGATGTGGGGGAGGAGGGAAACGAACCGGCTGATGATGATTTGGAGACTTTGCAGAGTCCTCAGCCGGGAACCTCTTCTCAGCTGTGTGAGCCCGAGAGTGCGGAGGATGATGACCCACAGCTGGCCCTGTTCAAGGACGCCCGACGCAGGAGGCAGACGAGCAGGGACAAACAAAGGAAGGCTATGGGACTCCTCGGGAGGAGGCACAGGGAGACCACGCCCTGAGCTCTCTATAAAAGAAGTGTTTGGGGAGGGGCTAGTTGCTGAAAGCAACTTTTTCTTTGAGAAGTCAAGCTCTTGTATTTTTGTAACAGTGTAATTAAAACTTGGCAGAAGCCTTTTGATCTTGGACGCTTTCCAGACTCTTCCTTTGATTAGGGGTGCGAGAAGAGGGCTGGTTTAGAACAGTTTGCTTTCAGCCACCCACCCCTTAATACTACGATGGAGCAGCTTCTTGCCGAGAATGTCCAGCTCAACCAGCAACTCACCTTGCTGGCCACTCAGGTGGCACAACTGCAGGCTCAGGTACATGCTGCCCCCCCACCCAGGAGGAAATGTCAGATAGCTATGCCGGATAAATTCGCTGGTAATCCAGAACTGTTTCCTGCCTTCCTGGGACAATGCCAGCTTTATATCAGCGTGAAAGCAGCTGATTTCCCCACTGACCGAGATAAGGTGGGATTCGTGTTGAGCCTTCTGTCGGGAGATGCAGCTCGTTGGGGCACGCCTCTGTTGGCACAGCCTAGCCCTTTGTTGGATAACTTTGGGGGGTTTTGTGACCATATGCGCCTCATGTACGAGGACCCGATTAAGGCACAGACGGCCACCCGACGCCTGAAAGCTTTGAGGCAGGGTCAGCGCCCTCTACAGGCCTATATCAGCGATTTCCGGCTGCTTAGCCAGGATTCCGCCTGGAATGAGGCTGCGCTCGTGGATGCCTTTCAGGATGGCTTGTCAGAGGAGATGTTGGATGAGCTGGCCCGCGTGGACATTCCCTCAGACCTGAATGGGCTGATCCATCTTTGTCTGCGGATCGATGCCCGGCTGCAGCAGCGTAAGAGTCGCCGTGCCACCCCACAGACCCCTGCCGCCCCTGTTGTGCGTGAGCCCCCGGTCCAGAGGGAGGAGCCAATGGAGCTGGGTGCCGCCAGGTCCCGTCTATCGGTGACGGAAATGGACAGACGACGATCGGAGGGGTTGTGTTTTTACTGTGGGGACCCTGGACATTTGGCTGCTTCTTGCCCGAAGAAGCGTCAGCGGGCGTCAGTGACCAAGCCTGCCCTGAGAAAGTCCCCTGCTTTGTTATCGGGAAACGGCCCGAGCCCGATCTAGACGGTGTGAAAGATCGGGCGACCCACAACATCCACTCCGAGCGACGCCGTTCCAACGGTGCCTGTGAACCTCCACGGCATTTGATTTTGGAGGCACGTCTGATCCTCCCTGGCAAGTCAGAGGGGATTCCAGTCCATGCCTTAATTGACTCTGGGGCTACCACTAACTTTATGGATTCGGCCTTTGTGGCCAAATGGGCTGTTCCCCAGTGTCCAGTGGATCCGCCCATGCTTGTGGAGACCATCGATGGTCGAGTGCTCCTGTCCGGGCCTATCACGGCCGCCACGCAACCCGTGTGTATGGCCATCAGTACCCATGTGGAGGCCATTCAGTTCTACGTCACTTCGGATCTGCACTTCCCCGTGGTCTTGGGACTGGCGTGGCTCCGGGCGCATGATCCACAGATCTATTGGTCTCAGAACTTGGTCACCTTCCCAAGTTTGCAGTGCGTGGACCACACCCGCCATATCTGTGCCGGCCAGGTGGAGGGTTCCTCAGGGGTTTCCTTGCCTCCCGAACTGTCCGACTTTGCTGACGTGTTCAGCGAGTCAGAGGCGGACCAATTACCCCCGCACAGGCCCTACGACTGCTCCATTGACCTAGTCCCTGATGCGCCTCTCCCAGTGGGGCGTTTGTACTCCATGTCGGAGCCCGAGTTGGCTGCATTGCGGGACTTCCTGACGAAGAACTTGGCTCGTGGTTTCATCCGGCCCTCGTCCTCGCCAGTGTCTGCGCCCGTGCTCTTCGTCAAAAAGAAGTCGGGCGAGTTACGGCTTTGCTGTGACTACCGGAAACTCAACGCTATCACGGTGCGTAACCGCTACCCGCTGCCCCTCATCCCCGAGCTCTTGGACCGACTCCGGGAGGCTAAGATCTTCACGAAACTGGACCTGCGTGGAGCTTACAACCTCGTCAGGGTTCGGCCGGGTGATGAGTGGAAGACGGCGTTTGGTACTCGCTATGGACATTTCGAGTACACGGTGATGCCGTTTGGCCTGACCAACGCCCCCGCTGTGTTTCAGCATTTTATGAATGACGTCTTTCGGGATCTGTTGGACCAGTTTGTTGTGATTTACCTGGACGACATCCTGATTTACTCCCCGTCGCGTGAAGCGCATCATCAGCATCTCCGTCAGGTCCTGCAGCGCCTCCGGAATCATCGGCTGTTTGCCAAGTTGGAGAAGTGCCAGTTCTACCAGGTGACCATTGATTTCCTGGGTCACCGCATTTCTCCTGAGGGCATCGCCATGGAACCGAGTAAAGTTGAGTCATTGCAGAGTTGGCAACCCCCGCGTCGCGTGAAGGATATTCAGCGACTTCTTGGATTTGCCAACTACTATCGGACATTCATCCCTGGCTTTGCTGCCTTGACAGCCCCCCTCACCCGGCTCCTGCAGAAGAAGACTCGGTTCCAGTGGAACGCCCCCGAACAACAGGCGTTCCAAGCTCTGAAGGACGCCTTCATGAAGGAGCCCATCTTGAAGCATCCTGACCCGCAACGGCCATTTGTCGTGGAGGCGGACGCCTCCGACATTGCCATTGGGGCCGTGTTACTTCAGGCAGCGACGCCCAACGGTACCCTTTTCCCTTGCGCGTATCACTCACGGAAATTGAATCCCTCGGAGCGCAACTATACCATCTGGGAGAAGGAGCTGCTGGCCATCAAGGCGGCGTTCGAGGCTTGGAGGCATCATCTGGAGGGGGCGCGGCATCAAATCGAGGTCCGGACGGACCACCAGAATCTGGAAAGCCTGCAGACCGCTCGGAATTTGAACCAACGCCAGATCCGGTGGTCCCTCTTCTTTGCGAGGTTTGACTTCCGGGTGCGGTACATACCAAGCGGGCACAACCAGAGAGCGGATGCTCTGTCCAGGAAGCCCGAGTACACCCGAGTGGAAGACAAGCTTCCGCCCAGGACCGTGATCCCCGTCGAGTCTTTTGCTGCGGTGCGGGAGCCGGTGGATATACGGGCTCGGATCCGGGAGGCGCAGCAGCAGGAGGCGTGGGTGGCTCAGCGGAAGGAAGAGGTGGGGCCAGATTCGCCTTGGTCGGTCACGGATGGACTCCTGTATTATCGTGACCGGCTCTATGTTCCAGGAGGGCCACTCAGGGGACTCGTCCTCAGCCAATGTCATGATAACCCGGCTGCGGGGCATTTTGGCCTGTTCAAGACTCTGAACCTGGTCTCCCGTACATTCTGGTGGCCCCGAGTCCGACACGATGTCCAGTCTTATGTCACCTCCTGCGTCCCATGCAGGCAGGCCAAGTCAGCGACAGGGGCCCCGCCTGGTTTACTGCAGCCTTTGCCAACGCCCAAGAGACCCTGGGGGGCTGTGTCCATGGACTTTCTGACGGATCTACCCCCATCCTCCGGCTTCACGACAGTGTTTGTGGTGGTGGACATGTTGACCAAGATGGCGCACTTCATCCCCTGTCGCGGCTTACCGTCAGCTCGCGCCACTAGTCGCATGTTCATCCAACAGGTGTTCCGGCTGCACGGCCTTCCCGATAGAGTCGTCTCCGATAGGGGGGCCCAGTTTACAGCCCGCTTCTGGCAGGAGTTGATGCGGGCGTTGGACATTAAGGTTTGCCTCTCGTCCGCGCATCATCCTCAGACCGACGGGGGTACCGAGAAGGTCATCGGCATTTTGGAGCAGTATCTGCGCTGCTACGTGAACCTGCAGCAGGACAATTGGGTGGACTATTTGGCCATAGCCGAGTTTGCCTTTAACAACTCGCAGCACACCTCCACGCAGATGACACCGTTCTTGGCCAATGTGGGTTATCACCCTCGGTTTTTCCCCCTTTCTCCCGTGGACTCACCGGAGCCGGCAGCGAACGAATTCATGGCGGAGTTACAGGCGATCCATCGGTTGGTGCGACGGCAGCTGGAGAAGGCCAAGGCCGACTACAAGAGGTTCGCCGATCGGTCGAGAAGGGATACGCCTCCATTATCGGTGGGGGATCGGGTCTGGCTGTCCACCAGGAACCTACCATCCACTCGGCCGGCGAGGAAGCTGGACCACCGTTACCTTGGACCGTTCCCAGTCGAGGCCGTCATCAACCCGGTCGCCTATCGTTTAACTCTGCCACGTTCCCTGCGCGTGCACCCCGTCTTCCATCGGTCCTTGTTGGTCCCCGAACAACCGGCTTGTCCACTTCGCCAAGCGGAACCTCCCCCATCAGGACCTCGTGATGGCGACAGCACCCCCGAGTACGAGGTCGCCAGCATCAGGGATTCCCGCTGGCTGAAAGGTCGCTTCCAGTACCTGATCGAGTGGAAAGGGTACGGGCCGGAGGACTTCACATGGGAAGACGCGACCGCCGTTCATGCCCCTGCGTTGGTGACTGCTTTTCACGAACAGTTCCCATCCCGACCGCATCCGGATCGGCAGACCCGGGGGAAGGGCCCTGCGGTGCGGGATAGTGTTGTGACTCAGGGCCAGCCTGTGGGCCCGACAGCCGGGTCCGATGTATCGGAGGACTCAGATGTGGGGGAGGAGGGAAACGAACCGGCTGATGATGATTTGGAGACTTTGCAGAGTCCTCAGCCGGGAACCTCTTCTCAGCTGTGTGAGCCCGAGAGTGCGGAGGATGATGACCCACAGCTGGCCCTGTTCAAGGACGCCCGACGCAGGAGGCAGACGAGCAGGGACAAACAAAGGAAGGCTATGGGACTCCTCGGGAGGAGGCACAGGGAGACCACGCCCTGAGCTCTCTATAAAAGAAGTGTTTGGGGAGGGGCTAGTTGCTGAAAGCAACTTTTTCTTTGAGAAGTCAAGCTCTTGTATTTTTGTAACAGTGTAATTAAAACTTGGCAGAAGCCTTTTGATCTTGGACGCTTTCCAGACTCTTCCTTTGATTAGGGGTGCGAGAAGAGGGCTGGTTTAGAACACTTACTGCCAGTAAGAGTAAAGAGAGTCATATAGATAGCTGAAAATGCTTTGAGGTATTGGAAAATGGGGATGGTGGTATGTGGAAATGCCCTGAAGAGGCATAAAATGGAAGCAGTGCCTCCTCTTGCAACTGCTGTAGATACAGCTAGTCCTCAACTTACGACTACAAGTGAGCCCAGAATTTTGGTTGTAACTCGCTGCAATCTTAAGACCAGTCACCATGTGATGACACTTGATTTTACGACTGTTTTTTACAATGGTAGTTAAGCAAATCACACGATTGTAAATCCAAATCCAGCTTATCCAGTGGTTGTTCTCTGCTGGAAAATGGCAAAGCAATAGCAAAAAGTTTGTCAAGTGCAGGAAATCACTAGTCAAAGCAGTTCAAATGAAAGTAAGTTTATTGTAAACTTAAACTCTCTAAAAGAATCTGAACTAGTAACGGTCAAAGCAAATTGGTGATAGATAAGGGTCAGTGAAATTCAAGCTGGACTTAGATCTCTTGTGGGCATGAAGGGACTCATGACTGATGACGATGCTTGACCCCTCCCTCAGGCTCAGCCTGGTCATCTCCTGTTAACACATGGTCACATGATATGAGGTGGTTGCTAAGTGCCTGAAATGTGGTCATGGGACCACAGGGATGGGGCGGCAGTTGTAACTTTGAGAAGGTTGTACGGGTTGAGCAGGTTTTAAGTAACATTTTTAAGTCCATTGTAACTTCAAACAGTCATTAAGCAACCAGTCATAAGTCAAGGACTTCCTCTAGCATATTCACTCTGTGAATAGAAACAGTAAAACTTCGTGATGCTCCAATCCTTCTACTTCTCCCATTATTTATTGGTTGGATTTATATTCTATTTTTTTTCTCTAGGAGCAAAAGTCAGCACACAAACCACTCCTTCTATCATTTTCCCCACAATAAACCTGTAAGAGAAGTTGGACTATGAGACATTGAGTCCACCTCTGTCATTAAGGGTAGACTTGAACTCTATGTATGGACATGTGGGACTAGATCACATTATACATAGTTTGCATATGTTCCATTAAAGCAGGGGTGTCAAACTGCCAGCCTGCGGGCCGGATGCGTGAAGCGGAAGCTGTACCCACCCCAGCTCCAGCAAGGGCAAAAATGTCACGATACGTCGCGACACATCACATAACATGGCGAGTTTGACATCCCTGCATTAAAGGATCCAGTTGCTTTTATTAAACATTTCAGAATATTGGTAAAGAGGCACTGGTACAGTTCCTGCCAGGGAGCCAGTATCTGTCAACCTTCAAATGATTTCTTTTTCCCATATTGTATCAGGGTTTCATTGCTGTATGTACACATCAGTGCTTTAAGTGCATTTGGGTATAATTGTTTCTGTTCCGTGGGCAGGGTTCTATGGCTTCATATGCACATAAGCAGTATGTGCCAGGCACATTGTTCCTCACCATGTAGTTTGAGCAGTGCCAGCTGCTTCTGGGTCTCAGAAGATGAAAGCTTGTTTTCCCCTTGCAGCATCCTGAGCTTCCCAGCTGATGTTTTAAAAAGACCAGCATTTGGGCCTGTTCCTGGTTCTTGAAAGCAGCGGAGAAGGTTTGGCAGCCATCTATGGGCCAGGGGTGAATGGAGCTGTGAAGCTAGGAATTGAGCCAAAGGAGGCCGTGGCTAGGAAGTAGGACTCATAAATGATCCAACCAAATGAGCTATATTTAGCAGAAGGGAAATCTTGCTTCATTGGGGGAGTGTAGCAGACCAAGAAAGCAAAATGTGCAACAGCCAGCTGAGAAGGGAAGCCTGAGCAGCTGCTTTGAATGACTATGATCAGCCATTTAAAGTTTCAGCGGACACGGCAGAGAGTAATTGAAAGACTGGGATAATGTCCAGGCCATGTCACAACCAGCAACATGCAGATTCTGGTTTTTGAGGATCTGGATTCGCTTGGTCATTGGGAGGACAACGGGATTCTGAAAAAACTGGGTGATGCTGCTGTTTGGCCAGAATCATACCCCATTGTGCAGGACCCACACCACAGCCATGCAAAGGCCTCTGAAGAGTATGGACATGCTAACAAGGCAAGGACCCCCGGCACTCAGAGCCAAGCAGAAGCAAGCAGCACTGTTATTGCAGTGACATAACGCCTCTTGATAATGACATCATACAAAGTGTTCCTCAGCAAGTTTGCCTTTCTTTATACCGTTCCCCTAGTTCCCATCTCCAACACCAAATCAAAACCGACTTCTGGACGGAAGGAGACCCAGCATCTCTGCATCTGTGGCTTGAGAGCTGCAATCAGACCATAATCCGCTTTGGTCCACTCCTCTGCAAGTATGATCTCATGCTGTATTGCTTCCAGCATAGTCTTCAGCCAACAGCTGGACGTAGAAGCTAGGAGCCACATTCAGCTGCCTACAGCTGCCCAAGCTACATGCACCCATACTTCATTCCCTTTGCAACCGCATGGTCTCCTTCACTGCCACCCTCACTTTTTAAAAAAAACAACAACATTGATTTGTTTTTTTGTGGCCTTGAAAATGTTTGGCTTATCATGTACCATCTGCAGCATTCCCTGTGAAAGCACCCATTGAAATTTCAAGAGCCATTGAAATTTTTGCAATGAAATATGGTGAAAAAAGGGGGGGGAGAGATTGCCTGATTTAATGGAATAGGTAGCCCCTGGGCCTACCTAAATGTTAGGTGCCAGTACATATTGACTGAGCCCCTTAATCTAGAATATTGTTTTGATGAGAAGGTGTCTAGATCAAAATAGCAGCAAAAATGACAGTAGTGTAGCCTTTCTCCCACCTTCTTCTTTATAAGAGCCTTGGTGTTGTGATTCAGGGTCAGCCTGTGGGTTCGGCAGTTGGGTCAGACGACTCAGAGGAGGAGGAGGAGGGGGGTGTTGAAGAGCTTGATGAGAGCCCCCAGCCAGGCCCCTCTCATCTGGTCACGACGCAGACCCAGCTGTGTGAGCCTGACAGCATGGATGAAGATGACCCACAACTGGCCCTGTTCAAGGACGCCCGACGCAGGAGGCAGTCAATCAGGAGTAAACAGAGGAAGGCAATGGGGCTCCTTGGAAGGAGGCAGAGAGAAGCCACGCCCTGAACTGTATTTAAAGGGGAATGCGTGGGAGGGCTGGTTTGCTGAAGGCAACCACTTGAATAGTTCCTGTTTCATAGCTCCTGTTTCATGGTTGGTGTCTGTTTTATGTTAATAAATTTGGCAGGCTTTATTCCAGCCTCTTACCATTTGTAAAGGGGCTGTCCCTGCCTTTTCTTCAGGGCCTGTAGCAGGCTGGTACAGAACACTTGGTGGCACAATGGGTAGAATGCAGTACTGCAGGCTAACTCACCACTCACTGCCAGGAGTTCGATCCTGACTGGCTGAAGGTCAACTCAGCCCTCCATCCTTCCAAGATCGGTAAAATGAGGACCCAGATTGTTGAGGGTCATATGCTGACACTGTAAACTGCCTAGAGAGGCCTGTAAGGCACTGCGAAGCAGTATATAAGTCTAAGTGCTAAGTGCTGTCGCTATCACAGAACATTCCCTACAAGTTGTCATTTGCACAGTAGAATTCCAAATGTGTGTTTCCTGTAGGGAGCCGGAAGCCATTGGGAGAAAGGCAAATTAGACATGTCAAATTTTGGTCACAAGAAGGATCCTTCTCTGCTGTAGTGCTTTCATGGTTAAAAAGTGATTTTGCATTAAACAAATTTGAGTTGGTAAAACATATACAGTAGTTAGCTCCTTGGATCTGTCTAGAGTGGGTGCGCCTGCCCTGTGGAACCAGCTGCCTGCGGAGCTTAGGACTGCCCCCAACCTCCGTTCATTCCGCCGGGACCTGAAGACCTGGCTCTTCGAGCTCTCTGGCCCAGGCTGAGAATTTTTTAATTTTAATTTTAACTGGGTTTTAATTTTCTCAGGGTTCTATTTAATCTTTTTTAATTTGTTTTAACGTTTGTATTGACTCTCTTTTAAATGCCCTGTAAACCGCCCTGAGTCCTTCAGGAAAGGGCGGTATATAAATCTAAATAAATAAATAAATAAATAAATAAATAAATAAATAAATAAATAAATAAATAAATAAAGTTGATTCCAGCTATGCCATCAGTGGTCTGTTTTGCTCATGTTTAATGTCAGTTTTCCAGTGCAATCTACAAAACCACATATGGCCCTATCTCTTATTATTTAAAGGAAATGTTAACTGAAATGCATTTTAACTGAAATCTACAGTAATCTAGTTAATCATCTTCTCCTTCACTAACACTGCAACTTCTCTAAAGACAACACTTGTTATCCCAACCCACAGCACAGTCTCTTCTAAAGACGGGACATGTCAGGTCAGATTTTTTACTCAAACCGACGTAAATTGCATTTCTCAGACTAATAAAGAGATTGAAATGCAATTATTTTTCAAACTGTACATTTCTCCAAATTTCGCAATTCTCTTCTACCGTACGTTAAAAACAAATATCCAATTATACATAGATTTTCTGGTATCCTATTTGTACATTGTGGGCGGATTATGTTTTTTTAAAAAATGTCTCACACAACCGTTGCAAAAATAAAACACAATTATTTCTGTTGCAAAAATAGAAGTCTAATCTATTCATTCCTGTCCTCTTTCTTTGACCAAATACTGTATTGGGGCAGAGAGTGTCTGTGTATGTATGTGGGAAGTGGGATGTTATACACACACAAAAGTCTCTATTAGTTGCCAAAATACTTTTATTATCATATATCTCTTGACTTGCACTGTTGTCTTACACTAGTAGCATGACTATTGGCTATAAAGCTTGTGAGTAAAGAGGGCCCAGATTTTATCAGTCAAGAGCGTTGGGCATAATAAAATATTTTTTTAAAAAAAAGTTTAACAACAACAACTTCAAGAAGAAGAGGAGGAAGCGGAAGCGGGAGGAGAAGAAGAAGAAGAAGGAGAAGGAGAAGATGATTGCCCTGTCATGAATCTTCCCTTCCGTCTATGGTCTGCATTGTATCCAAACATCTTATTTCTGTTAGGGATGGCATCAGCTTTGGAGAACTTGTAATTCTAAAACTGGCATAGAGAAAGGAGGTTAAATAAAACATTCTATCTTCATTACTGCCACAGTGAGTTGTTTAAAATTATATAAGAATTTAGTTTGGGATCTCCCTCCCACTCAAAACTCCCAAGTGAAGTTCCAGTTTGGCTTTGCCTGTCCTGTAAGTGAAGTGCTTAGATATGAGACACTCATGGAGCCCTATAAAAGAGGTGAAGTAAAAGATCTGGAATGCGGAGTTTTTTCTAGCAACAGCGTCTGGGAATCTGAGACCTTATCTCCTACTACTCTAATGGATTTTGTGCATTCGCTAGCTACCCTGATTCAGCCTCTTAGCCTATGTGATAATTTTACAGAGCTCCACTAAATTCACTTACCATATCTAATTGTGCAAAGGCAAAATACACTTGGGTCTTGACTAACATTAATATAACAGCATTGTGAAACATACACCCGTACCATTTTTGCTTCTGGTTCCAGGACTCTTGGGAGCCTAGCCTTTTCTCAATTATTTTTAAATATAATTTTCATTTTCTTTTTAAATTTCCTCTGTTGGTTCTCATAATGAAAATGAGGGATTCATGTAATATATGCTTATGTTGCATGAATTTCAGACTGAAAGGGACTCTGCAAAGCCCACTTTAATTGAACAGAATACTGGGGAGTGTTGTGTGCGCACAGCACAAAGGGTAGTGGTAGTGATGTACTCCAGCCTTTTGTGCCCTCCATGCTTAACTGTGTTAGGAGACTCCTCTTCTTCAAGCTGATATCACTTTTAGCTAGACAGGATGATGCTATGTTGCAAACATTTCAGTGTAAACCACACAGGTCAAAGGCCCTTTTCAAATTGGCACTGGCATACAGTGAACAGCTTGCAGTGAATAGTCTTTAGAAGCAATGGCTTCTAAAATGGTACGCTGAGATCCAACTGACTGCTGAGCAAGGCTCAGGAATTTGGGGGGCCGAGCTGCAGACACATACATCTGCACCTGCACACGCAGCCCTGTTTACCCAGATGCAACCCCCCCCTTCCATAGCCAGAGAATTATGCCTCAAATATGTTGCACAAATGAATAATAAAAATAAAAGAAAATGACCCTCTTTATGGAAACTCATTTTATGAATAAAACAATTATTCTGGTAATTGGAAAAAATGTGTTGTTAAATTAAATGCAGTGGTTCCTATTAAAAATTTAATGTGTTTCTTTTCATTTTTTTTAATCTCCCCACTCCCCCATTCCTATTCCCACCCCTACTCCCCCAACACATTGCTGCTGCAGTGAAGAATTGATAATTATAGCAAGGGGTTTCCTTTCTCTTTATAGTATTTTAATCTCTCTGTGTGCTGTGCAGCTCCAGTGATATTTTAATGTCAAGGAGATTTAGAACAATATCCTTGATTTTTTTATGGGAGAAGGGGCAAAACGATGTGAAGAGGAGTGGAAGGAAACAGTTGTTTCTTTTCTTAGATTTGTGTATCTGGAAACAATATGGGGCAAATGTAGGGTGTAGAGGGCTATGAATCTACTTTCCCATGGCTTATATTCTGGTCAATGAGTACTGAAAGAAAAACACTTCGAACATTCAGTGTAGATTTTAAGCCCATTTTAAACAACTGCCTCTTTTTGAAACCAATATTTTGTTTTTAGCTTCCTACTATCCCCTTAGTAGGGATGCGGTGGCTCAGTAGGTTAGAACGCTGAGCTTGTCGATCAGAAGATCGGCAGTTTGGCGGGATCAGAAGATCGGCAGTTTGGCGGGTTGAATCCTGAGTGCCGTGGAACAGAGTGAGCGCCTGTTACTCGTCCCAGCTTTTGCCAACCTAGCAGTTCGAAAGCACGTAAAAAGGCAAGTAGAAAAATAGGGACCACTACGGTGGGAAGGTAACAGCGTTCCATGCGCCTTTGGCATCTAGTCATGCTGGCCACATGATCACAGAGACGTCCTCGGACAAGCGCTGGCTCTTCAGCTTAGAAACGGAGATGAGCACCAGCCCCTTGAGTTGGAAACGACTAGCACGCATGTGCGGGGGAACCTTTACTTTTACCTTTATCCCATTAGTAAGCACCAACTTTTAGCCAGATTGTATCCTCTGTTTTCCATTTACTTTTCAAAGAGTTGGTTTGGCACCAGTCTAGAAAGCTGGATACCCTGAGTTCAAGTTCCACCATAGCTATGAAGGCCAGCTGGGTGATTTTGGGCCAGTCACTCTCTCTCAGCCCAACAGGATTGGTGTTGTGGGGAGAAAAATAGGAGGAGAAGGTGTGTTGAATATGTTAGTTGCTTTGAGTTATTTGTAAAAACAATAAAGGCAGGATCTAAATAAATAAATAAATAATAAAATGGCAGCCACAGCAAGTTGCAATAAAATAAATGTGGAAAGGGTCTTTGCACTAGTCCTCACCTAAATTACTCTCCTATTTACGCAAAAGGTCATAGCTAAAAAAGTGGTTGTTGATGAGAAATTATTGGAGAACCCTAAAGACTGTGGAAGGTTATACCATAAGAATATAAGGTGTCTGATATTTTAATCCACAGGAAGAATTAATGCAGGAGGTGTCTGATGTTCCCTCCTCCCCTTTGCAACTCTTGCAACACCTGGCAAGTCAAAATGGTCACTTGCTGGCTAGCAATGCTGTAAGCTATAATCCCCCAAAATTGAAAGGACAGCAAGGGATTGGAGGAAAAAAATCATGGCTTGTTCTATGACCCTATAGTATAACAGCCTCGGGGAAATAATAGAAAAAACAGGCTTCTTTGGACGCCTATTTCCCAAAATCCTAGATACCCATTTGACACTGAAATGTGTATTTATGGCTTTGTTTAACATGTCAGGTTCAGTGTTAAAGTGCCAAAGGGGAGGGAAGCTTAAATTGCTCGCACACACTGAAAGGACTAAGGCACTTTGCCAGACACTCAGAATTGTGCAAGTTACACAAAACAAATGTACTTGAAAAAAATAGACTGGAGGTGCCCATGGATTAGTAGCTACCACTTAAAGCAACTTACTTGCTTGCCCTGCTTCACCATCGTGGAAACAAAATATTCCATACAAGCTAGAAACATCTCAGTTTTTTGGGTACTCTCCCGTGTATGTGTTTAATCATGTATAAATAGCACACAAGCTTTTAGGCAGACATAAGCTCAGACTTTTCCTCCTGGGGATCATTCTTTCTCTTTCTTCCTCTCTCTCTAACCCCCCCACCCTCTGTCTCCCTCCCCCCCCCTCTCTCTCTCTCTCTCTCTCTCTCTCTCGTAGTAAAAACAGCAATTTTATTACTAACATTCATTGTTTGGGGTTTGGGGGCTCTATCAAATGTTAAATTCTGTGGTTATTCTTAAAACCAGTGCCTCATCCCTACATAGAGTCCTATGGAACTCTGGTTTGTAATTTTACCTCTAGAGACCCAAGCAACTCTGCAGTGTCCTTGGCTATTGTTTTTATGGGAGATCCATTTGCATCTTTCACAGAGAGATGGAACAGTTTTTCATCGAATAAAACCTATTCAAGGTTGCATGCAAAATGGAGTCATTGGCATTGTTTATGAAAGTCACAAGACTTTGTCCAAAAAGAAGAGGAAGATTGGACTTCATATTTATTAAGTGGAAGAAAGCGTTGAGGAAGTGAAAGTTGTCAAAAACGTGGTGGACAGTGACCATGCAATTCTAGAATTCACTGTATTTCAGGCAAGAATTGAAATAGAACATTAGTATTCTGGATTTTAGGAGAGCTGATTTGAGTATGCTAAGGGGTAAAAATAGGAAAGATTCCATGGATGAAAATCCTAAAGGGAAAAAACAGATCAGCAGGGTTGAGTAAGTAGATAGGGCTCGTAACTTGGGGGTCCTCCTAGATTCACGGCTCACCTTGGAAGACCATATAGGAGCTGTGACTAGGGGGGCCTTCGCACAGGTTCGCCTGGTGCGTCAGTTGCGGCCCTATCTTAGCCGGGATGATCTATGCACGGTCACTCATGCGCTCGTGTCCTCTCGTCTGGACTACTGCAACGCTCTCTACATGGGGCTGCCCTTGAGGACCACCCGGAAGCTCCAACTGGTACAGAATGCAGCCGCGAGAGTGGTGTTGGGAGTCTCCCGATACTCCCACGTTACGCCTCTGCTCCGTGAGCTGCATTGGTTGCCAGTTGTCTTCCGGGTGAGATTCAAGGTACTGGTAACGGTGTTCAAAGCACTCCATGGCATGGGGCCGGAGTACCTCAGGGAACATCTGCTGCCGGCATCAAGCTCCCTGCGCCCTGTGCGTTCCCACAGAGAGGGCCTCCTCAGGGTGCCACCGATCAGAGAATGTCGATTGGTGGCCCCCAGGGGGAGAGCCTTCTCTGTGGGCGCTCCGGAGCTGTGGAATCAGCTACCGGTAGAGCTCCGGATGGCGCCCGATCTTCGCTCCTTTCGTCGCGATCTTAAGACATTTCTGTTTGTACAAGCTGGCCTAGCCTGATGGGGATTGCTGGGGTTGTTTTATCTTTAGTCTTTTAATTTTTCTTGGGGTTTTTAGCGCTGTATTTCTATTGTTTTTAACTAGGGCAATTGTTTAATCTTTTTTTAATGTTTGTATTTGCTATTTTATTCTGCCCTGTGAACCGCCCTGAGTCCTCAGGGAGAAGGGCGGTATATAAATGTTATTAAATTAAATTAAATTAAATTAATTGTGAAACATGAAATAATTAAGGCCCAAACACAAAAATTACCAAAGAAATCAATAGAAAATTCCTCCATCACTTCTGTAAACGAAAATGGGAAACAATTGATGAGATTGGCATGGTTGCATGCATAAAAAGCTCTCTGATAAACTGAGAAACAAAAACTAAAAAATTGGAAAATTGGCATATGAAGAAAGCAAAATATCATCAAATAGCCTGAATTTTCAAGGATGGGGGTTAGAAAAGCTAAGCTTCAGAATAAGCTAAGGCTTGCAATGAATACCAAAAAAATTACAAACAAAAAAAGCTTATTTGGGTATGGAAGAACAGAGAAGTCAAAGAAACTGTTGCAGAAGATGGCAAGATGGTGAAGGCTGAAATGTTCAGTTCCTATTTTGTACCTGTTTTTTAACAAAAGAAAAAAAATAAGTAGTCCAACCTATCAGAAGATACATCATGAGAAGCAGAAATAAATGCTTGGGTCAAAACAGATTACAAAAAAGTGAGAAAACACCAAGATGCTTTGAATGAATCCAGTTTACCAAGGCTGGATATTTTAGATATCAAGATGTTAAACGATCTAGCAGATACATTCTCAGAACCACTAACTATAAACTTTAAGATATCATGGAATACAGGAGAGATGCAAGATTTTTTTTTAAAAAAAGCTATTATTCTAGTCCTTTGCAACAGAGAAAAAGAGAACCCAGAAAACTACTGTCCAATCAACCTAACATCAATGTTTGGGAAAATCTTAGAAAAGATCATTGAACATGGATTTGCAAGAATGAAACAAAATGATGATTAGATGCCAGTATGGATTTATTAAAATCAGGTCATGCTTGACTAATCTTACTGTTGTTTTTGACACAGATTAATAGACTAAGGCAGGGGTCGGCAACCTCGGCTCTTTTATGACTCGTGGACTTCAACTCCCAGAATTCCTGAGCCAGCATAGCTGGCTCAGGAATTCTGGGAGTTGAAGTCCACGAGTCATAAAAGAGCCGAGGTTGCCGACCCCTGGACTAAGGGATGTAGTGGATGTAGTTTACTTAAAACTTCAGTAAGGCATCAGATACACTTAACCATAGCTTTCTTCTTTATAAAACAGATGGATTTGCAGTTGGCTGAGCAACTGTGCCTAATATGTGGTCCTTAATGCACCTATGTCTCCACAGAAAAGGTGTACAGTAGGATACCTCCAGATTCAGTCCTGGTCCAATGCTCTTCAGTATTTTTATGTTACTTAAATAAGGAGCTAGAAAGGATACTCATATTTGCAGAGATCAGAAAGCTGGGGGCATGAGTGTAAGAATGTTAATACCTCCGAAGAGAGGATTTAAAAGGACCTTATTTAAAAGTTAATATTGGGCCCTTTCCAACAACAACAACAAAAATGTGCACTGCCCAGAGTCAGTTTTTATGAGATGGGTAGCTATATAAATTTGATTAATATATATAATATATAATGCAGTTCACTGGTGAAAGATGTAGTATTCTGCACTTAAGTAGGAAAAATCAAATATACATGTATAATATTGGTGATGCCTGGGTAAGTAGTAGTATCTGTGAGAAGGATTTGGGTGTCTTGATAGATCACAGAATAAACACAAGCCGTTCGTATGTTCAAGCTGCCAAAAAAGCCAATGCAATCCTGAGCTGCATCAAGAGAGGAATAAAGTTGAGGTCATGGGAAGTGATAATCTCACTCTACACTGCACTGGTCAGATCACAGCTTGAATATTGTGTTATTTTGGTTGCCCTGATACAAGGATATTGAGGACGTAGAGTGCATAGAAAGGCCACAAAGACAGTCAGGAACTTGGAGGCTAAATCTTAGGAAGAATGATTTTAAAAACTGAGTACCCTTAGCCCACAGGTCGGCAACCTGCGGCTCCCAGCCGCCCGGTGCGCGCGCACCTCTTCCAACGGGCAGTGGTGCGCGCGCACCTCTCCAAATGGAGAGTGGCACCGCCCGTTTGGAGAGGTGCACGCGCACCTCCCCGAATGGGCGGAGGTGCGCGCGCACCTCCCCAAACCTTTGGAGAGGTGCGCGCGTACCTCCGCGCGAATGGGCAGCGGTGCCGCTCTTTCAGGAAGCCCGCCTCGGCCCGTCTGTGAAGCTGCCGAAAACGGCAGCTTAGCAGACGGGCCGCGGCAGCTTCCGCAAAGAGCGGCGCCCCTGCCCATTCCGAGAGGTGCGCGCGCACCTCTCCGAACGACCGGAGGTGCGCGCGCACCTCCCCAAACCTTTGGGGAGGTGCGCGCGTACCTCCGCGCGAACGGGCAGCGGTGCCGCTCTTTCAGGAAGCTGCCGCTTTCGGCAGCTTCCTGAAAGAGCGGCGCCGCTGCCCCTTCGCTTTCGGCAGCTTCCTGAAAGAGCGGCGCTGCTGCCCCTTCGCACGGAGGTACGCGCGCACCTCCCCAAAGGTTTGGGGAGGTGCGTGCGCAACTCCGGTCGTTCGGAGAACGGGCAGCGGTGCCGCTCTTTCAGGAAGCTGCCGCTTTCGGCAGCTTCCTGAAAGAGCGGCGCCGCTGCCCCTTCGCTTTCGGCAGCTTCCTGAAAGAGCGGCGCTGCTGCCCCTTCGCACGGAGGTACGCGCGCACCTCCCCAAAGGTTTGGGGAGGTGCGCGCGCAACTCCGGTCGTTCGGAGAGGTGCGCGCGCACCTCTCGGAATGGGCAGGGGCGCCGCTCTTTGCGGAAGCTGCCGCGGCCCGTTTGCTAAGCTGCCGCTTTCGGCAGCTTCACAGACGGGCCGCGGCGGGCTTCCTGAAAGAGCGGCACCGCTGCCCATTCGCGCGGAGGTACGCGCGCACCTCCGGTCGTTCGGAGAGGTGCGCGCGCACCTCTCGGAATGGGCAGGGGCGCCGCTCTTTGCGGAAGCTGCCACGGCCCGTCTGCAAAGCTGCCGAAAGCGGCAGCTTTGCAGACGGGCCGTCGCCATCGGGCAACCGGGAACCGGTTCCATCTCATTTTTTTAAAAATGGCAGCCGCGTGCGTCCGCGCATGCGCAAAAAACCTTTTTGCGCATGCGCGTGCATGGACACACGCACGCGGCTCCCTCTTTTTTTAATTTGTGATGGAACCGGTTCCCAGTGGCTCTTTTTCTTTTTTAGGTTGCCGACCCCTGCCTTAGCCTAAAGAAGAGAAGGCCAAGGGAAGATATGACAACGATCTTCCAATATTTGAAGAGTTGTCACATGGAAAGGAGTATGGGTTTATTTAGTGCCTGATGGCAGGACAATAGTCAATAGACAAAAGCTTTACTTTAAGAAAAAGGTTCAGACCAAAGGAATAATTTCCTGAGCTTGAAAACCATGGAATAGCCTGTTTCCTGTAGTTCTGGGTATTCCATCACTGGAGGTTTTTCAAAATAAGGATTGGACAACCACTTGTCTAGGATAGTCTGAGGACTCCTGTCCTTGGGAGGAGGGGAGGAGTTGGACTAGAGAACCTCCAAAATCTCTTCCAACTGTAAGGTCCCGGTCCCTTCCTTGAACCTGAGATACCATATCAATCTAGGTAATCAGATAACCCAAGTGGAGACTTCTTGATCAAGCAGCACTTTATTTGATCAAATTAAGCAGCTGGGTGGCCAACAATCTGGAACACTGGCAGAGTTACATCCAGAAGTGCCACGCATTAGGAAATTGGTAGCATTGCTTTATAAAATTTGTTAGCCAATGAAAATCAGACAACAGAGCCATTACATCATAAGAAAGACATCAATCATTCCTGTACACCAGACATGTGAAACACAAGGCCCGGGGGCCGGATCCGGCCCGCGAAGTGGTTTCATGTGGCCCGCAAAGCCATCACGGAAACAGTGAGGGAACGGCCCCCACTGCCTTGGCCCTGGCCCAGAGAACCACCTTCTGCCAGAGACCCTCAGATCTGTCCCACTCCTGCCCGGGCCCCCTTAGGCACCCTTGATGCGAACGATGTAGAGCTGGCCACGCCCAGGAGGCCATACGCACTCTAGCCACGCCCACCCAGCAGGCCACGCCCACCCTGGCCATACCCACCCGGCCCCCTGAGGGCAACCGCAATACTGTTGCGGCCCTCAATGAAAATGAGTTTGACACCCCTGCTGTACACTCCCTTATTCCCTCCTTCAGTATATCCTATCCATATACATGTTTCCCACACTTGCATGAAATTTCTCTGGTGTAAAAGCTGATTACAAAAAGCAAGAAAGCAACAGTTAGACTAAACAATTTCCCTTTGTTCCAGAACCCTTCACTACCTTATGATTCTGCAATCCCTCCATGATATCAACAGCCAGGTGGGTGTTTATAACACTCGGTAGCTAATCCACAGTTTAGGCCAGTGGTTATAATGAATCAGTTACCATCTAATTTTATTGTTAGGCCAAGCCAAAAGGGAGGCTGCAATTCTCAAAATCACTTTTTTCATTCATTGGAACTTATTTTTTCTTTGGAGGAGGCTTGGTTGGTATTGTCCCCTTATTTCAGCCACTATAAACAGACACTGTCATTTCCACAATGTTATCGCTTTCACTTCCAATCCTTCAAAAAAATCTTTGAAGACCAACACAATTATATTCCAATAGGCCATCCTTGCAGTGCTGAAGCCAAGGAGTAAAAATTACTGTCCTCCCTGAGCTGCTACAGGTCCCGCAATAAATAAATTAATAATTAAAAATGAAATTTCACAACCTCTCCACAAATCAGTGGAATAAAACTATTTGCTTCCTTCATACCTACCTGTATTTTTCTTTGTATTGTGGGCATTTGTCTGCTTGTATACACAGTCACACAAAAGTTCTTATGAGGGGGAGCTTCAAAGCTCTCAGGCCACCTTTCTCCATTATGTATTTGTATCCCACCTTTGTTGTGTGTTTTTTTATAAATAACTTAAGGCAGTGATGCATATTACTTCTTCCTCCACCTATTTTCCCCATAACAACAATCCTGTAAAGTGAGTTGGGCTGAGAAGGAGTGGCTGGCCTAAAATCACCCAGATGGTTTTCATACCTAAGGCGGAACTAGAACTCACAGTTTCCTGGTTTCCAGCCTGGTGTCTGTTGCCAGAAGGCAGTGGGAAATACTGAATCCTTCTCCGTGAAGGCAGAGTGAGGAAAATGGACTGCATATTGTTTAAAAGTTCCAGAACCACAATATTAAAGCAAAGGACTAAAAATAAACCACCCCCGAGCCAGAAATAAATCAGCTCAGCTCTTAAACACAGCCAAAATGATACTATCTTGGAAATTCAAAGCTGCTTTGAAATTGGTACACAATCCTCATACAGAAGTGCCAAACAAAGTAGGAGAATTCACTTTGTATGCCTTCAGTGATGTCATCAATTTTATTTGTGGTCTCGTCTGGTCAAGAGGCAGGCGGAAGGGAAGCCAGAAGGCAGCTGAGGAGAGGAATTGTAGTATGGGAGATCAAGAGCTGGCCCGATATAGTTTGTTTTGTTTTGGGGTTTTTTTTAAAAAAAATACCTTCTACGGAGCTCTCCATATATTGGGAGGGAATGCAAGACAAATACAGACAACTAGTCCTCATTTTACCCCTGTCTACTCCAGGGCATCATAACATCCTATGAAAGCCATAATACAGAGCCAGATCAATAGGGAAACGAGGGCTGTCCTTCCCCTTTTTTTAAATTTTGATGGACAACAATGTGCTATCAACAATCTAGAACCCAAGGGAAATTAGCAAACCACTCATGCAGGACTGTCCTAGATACACCTTTTTGGTTTTCATGCTTTGGATTTCAAAAACTGCACAGGTACACACTCTGGTATATGCTGGAGTAGGTTTGCAAAATTAAAGCACTGCACTCCCTTTCTCTTTCCAAGGGGAAGCTCTATCCTAGCTCACCCAGACATCTGGGTGTCAACTCCCAGGAGATCCGTGACTTAGGCAGTGCTGAAGTCTTGTTTAATGTGTGTTTGGCAGGGAACTCTCCATGGGTCTTTAAGCATGGTTTTCCACCATAATGTTTCCCAGCTGTTGTGGCTGCATTCCTCTTGGTGAAATAGGCTTCAGGCCTGGGTGATTACAGTGTGCTGGTTGAGAGTTTATGAGTTTCATGCACTGGCCAACTCATCAAGAGCTGCTGAACTAGTTGATGGCCTGGGCAGTCCATGCTTTGCCACATTATGTGCATGACACATTTTCCTACTACAAGGTGGCATTTTCTTGGATAGATGGATGGCTAATAAAGAAAGTGTGAATCCAGGGCATCCCCCACTTGTGTCATTACCAAAAATCTGTTTCAGGTAAGCTAGTTTTTGCTGGCTTTGAGCCTGAACGTATATCATGCATCCAAATTTCTGCTGAGACACAAGCTTGGGCAAGCTAAACCACAACCTTTTGTCCTTCAGATGTATCCCAAAATAAGGCAGTTCACTGCTAGTGTAAGCAATATGATCTGCTTTAGCCTTGCTCCCTGACTGAATGTCTCTTGCATTGTAGGAAGCTGTAAATAGCCCAAATTCCAGCTTTTTACAAACCTATAAAAATAACAGGCCTTTACTCAAACTTGGGATTTGCTCCAATTGTTTGTTTCACCTACTTCTAAAACAGTAGTTGAAGCATCAAATCAAATCAGCCTTTATTGTCAAAGTACAACATGTGTACAATGAGATTGGCTGAGCCTCCCTTCATGCACCACCACCACCACCACCACCACCACAACTCACAGTAACAACAAACCCACCATCTTATTATACCATGTGGACTTATTGCACAATGCGCCGGTCCTGCAAATCTATCATACATGGAGTTATTTCCCATTCAGGAGTCTGACAGCCCATCGATAGAAACTGTTCTTCAGCCTTCAAAGGAATTCAAAAGAATTCTTTCCACCTTTTACACTGAGGATTCCTGTGTATAGTAAAATGTTATGGGCAGTTTTCAAAAGTGCAAAATGACAATGAAGTCCAGAGTCATTGGCAAGTATGAGGCTACATTGAATGAATGAATGAATAAATGAATGAAGACACAAAGAGTCCTGGGGGAGGGGCAGAATATTTATTTATTGCCATGTTCAGTTCATTCTTGTATCCATGTCATTGTCTTTCATTCACTGAAATCAGTGTGTGGTATTTCCTCCTAGCATAGCCTGTTTTGTATATTTACTTAACAGAAGGGACTTTGGAGGTCTTCTACCGCAATCCTCTGCTCAAGCTGGAAACCCTATACCACTTCAGACAAATGGTTGTCCAGTCTTGTCTTCCACAATTTCTGGAAGCAAGTCATTCCACTGATGAATTGTTCTAACTGTCAGGAAATTTCTCCTTAATTCTAGGTTGGTTCTCTACTTCTTCCTCTCAAGGAGGAATCCATTAAGATTATAAAACAAGGGAGCCAGGGATTGAAAAGACCCTTTTTTGTTTTGCTAAGGCAGTGTAAAGTGCTGCACATCTCCATATGCCCAGTGTAGAATAGGCTCCAAATAAACCAGGAGACCAAACCATAGCTGCCCTGGTATTGAAGAGCAACTGAATGTTTCTTAGGGAGCAGATACAGCATATATCAGAAATGCCTACTAAACAGGAGGACAGGTAGACCTCAACAACCATTCAAAGTCACAACAACACTGGACAAAAAGTGACTCACAACCGGTCCTCACTCTTACAACCGTAGTAGCATCCCCACTAGTTGCGTGATCCAAACTCAAGCACTTGGCAGCCAACATGGTGGCAGTATCCAGGGATCGTGTGATCGCCACTTACCATCTTCCCAGTTTCCACCCGCAAAGTTAATGGGGAAAGCCGGATTTGCTTAACAACTGCATGATTCGCTTAACAATTGCAGCAAGTCGGTTAACCACTATAGCAAAATCGGGCAGAACTCACTTAACGACTGCCTTGCTTAGCAAAGGAAATTCTGGACGCCAAGTGTGCTTGTAAGTTGAGAATGTCTGTGCAGAATTCCAACACATTAAAGCAACTTTAAGTTGTTTTCATAACTTGCCTTGAAGAAAGCAACTAAACCATCAGGTTGTTTCAAATACTAAGCAATGCTTTGGTTGGGGTGTCCTCCAAGTAATTTCCCATTTGCCTGGCCTCCCTCACCCAAATCCCTGTTGCTGAACAAGCCTGTTGAATGCCATTATTGTTCAGCATCAATTCAGCACATTGTAGCTAGTGAAGCTCCCTGGCACAGCTGGATGTTGCTGGCCATTAGAGCAGAGGCTATCATTTGGGGGGGGAAGTTATCTACTACTGTTTAATTTCTAATTGTGAAACGTTTGATCAGATGCCAAGGGATTCCAGGGGCCCTCAGAGCGACAGGCTGAAAAATCACTGCATTAGAGAAAACAAGCTTGAGACCAGTACAGTTAAAAAAAAATATCGGTTTCTGATTTTGGAACAGGTCCTTCCTTATTTGTGCATGTACTAAGCAATCTACACTGTATAAATGAATGCAAACAACTGACTTTGTTCACTTATTTGTAAGATTCCATTTGAAACAAAACTATTTTGTTTCATTGCATTAGAGGATTTACTAAATTCTGATTTTATTTTCAATATTTATTTCCCCCCCCCCAACATTAAAAGCTAAAAGCAGGTAGTCTTGCTTGTTGAGCTGAATGGTCTGTCGTACATAGCTTTAAAGATTTCTGATTGAGGGGGCTGGTATGAAATGGAATTATTGCACACACGTTACAGTAAAAAAAATGTGATTTATCCACAGTATTTATCCTCTGCTCCTACAGTATCATTTTAGACATAACTCCACCCACTTTTGAGTAGCTACTAGAATTCATCTTGCTTTCAGTAGCTTTGCAGCCCATCGTGTTTCTGCCTCATTGACTGCAATCACATCTCCATCAGTATTTATTAAAGTGAGCAGCCAACTGGCATCTTTTGAGACTGAGGACACAGCGTTAGTCTCAATGTTGGATGCCTTCACATCTAAGAAATGCCTGCACAACAAGAAGAGTGATTATATTGCCTGGTTAAAACAAAAAAATGGAAGGTCTTTGTAACCCTTTTGGAAGCCATTGATAAGAATGTGTGCTGTAAGTTGTTCAAGGGGGAAAAAAGATACAATCCCTTTTGGATCCCTCAACTTAATCAAATGTTAACTTCAATGAAGCATACAATGCCCCATTATCTCAGGATATAATGCCCACAATAAAGTAGCTACTTTATTTCTTAGCTAACTGCTTCTTAGTCAGGGGATAGAGCAAAGCAGTGACTCCCAACCATTAGAAGATTTCACTGACTGTAAATTGTAAATTATAAACCTGCATCTGATTTGGAAAGACTTTATGCCCATCACTGAGATGTTTCTGTGGTCAGTTTGTGTTTCGACTGAGTATGCAAGAAAGCGCTCAAATTAATTAAACGCCAGAATTGAGAATGCTGAGCTTCTGGAGGGATTTTTCAAGCAGACCTATGCTTCAGAAGCTGGGAAGTGGGAGTGGAGGAATTTGTGTTGCTATTTTTCTCCCGCTTCACAAGTCCACCTTGAAGAATGAAGGCAGTTTGTCCTACTGAATTAGAACCTGACCTTTTTGTTTGTTTGCCCACATCACCTTTTCATTCCCCACTTGTCCACCTTATTTATCTCCATCTTTCCACGCTGGTTAAATAGCTTGTCAGACACACTGCTTACCCCCTTTTGTGACCAGGTGTATAGAGTCAATGTGTGTATGTGTGTATTTGTCAGACTTGTGCATACGTATCCACTCGAAATCTGCTTCTCTGTTGTGCAGAAGTATACTTAAAATTAAATGCTATAATGTTCAATGAGATGTAATCTCTTATGAATTAGGAATGCTGTTTTAGGAATGCTGTTTTAGGAATACATTCTGATTATCCACATTAAAAAATGACAGCTGCTAGATAGGCCATAGACAATGGATAACTGCAGTTATCTGCTTTTCTACAATGTTGCTTACTATTTCTATTTATTTATGGTTTAATGTATTTATACCCCTACTTTCCACCCCATAGGTAAAAAGGGAAAACAAAAGGCACCCAAAAATGTGCTGTAGAGTGTAAGCTTCCTATTCCCCTCCCATGGAAGTAATGTTAAAAGCCACAGTAGTTTGTATAAGTGTAGAAAGCAAGACTTTACAGAATATGGTATATTTGCTATAGCCTCCATGCACATTTCTCCCTCTCTTTAGAGTTTATTGGAGGGCTTCTGATATTCCTCAGGGTAGCATATTTGCCCTGTCATACAACAGATGGGAGGGATACTTCTTTTCTCCTTTTATTCAAAACATATATTATTTGTAACCTTCACATCCAAGTGAATGAGGCTAGGCTGTGTTTTGTTATAATCTGATGGTTTTCCAAGAGGTCTCTATTATCTCAGTGTGCCATGTTTTGAGCAGATTCAATTCAGTTTTAGCAGATGTTAAAAGAGCCTTTTTTTACACATTTGGCAATTGCTGCTTTTTCTTGTAACGTTTTTCCATAAAGGCAACTCCTGAGTTGTTAATCAGAAAGAGCCAAAGTCTGGATCTCAAACAATTTTTAAGACAAAGGTTGTTCTGTTTCAGCTAAGGAAGAACTCTGCTCAATCAGCCAAAATTACTCCACTTCATCAGCTCTGTAGCTGATTTCTACCACCAGAGGGAGAGCTACAAATTCTTGATGAAGAGGCTCTGTCTCAATGGGCAATTGAGTCTTAGAAGAGCTTTGATGACCAAGAAAAAGCTTCTGTCAGAGACGACAAAATGATTGTGAAACAGTTTGCCATACAGTATATATCGAGCTGCTTGGGATGCTAGTTCTTTCAGAATGCCTACTAATGGGCTCCTCTGTTTATTCTTCACCCTCATCTAACACCAGAGCTACAGATATTCGCCACTATTGCAAACCTTTAGTTTCTTGATTCTTGGACAAATCAACTCAGAGTTCCCACTTGAGGCACACATGATCAGGCTCAAATTAACCTCTTTGGCCACATTATACAAAGCCGCACCTCTCTGGAAAATGATCTAATGGGGAAACGTTGTTAGAGAAAAAGAAGAGACAGCCAGCAATAAAGTAAAGGGACTCACTTACAGTGGTAATGGGTATTAGAAGATCTGAAAGATCGGGTGAAAGCCTCATGGAGAAAATGTGTCTATGTGATCTCTAGAAGTCAAAAATGGTTTGATGGCACATAATCAGTTATTATTAATAACTGATATGTACACTATCAAATAAACTACACCACTGATAGTCATTGGCTGATAGTTATGTATGGTCAGACCTAGTATACTTGGATAGGGGACTACTGTAAAATTCCAAACTACAGGAATAGCAGGCCACTTGCATGTGTTTACCAAGGAAACCAGGACTAAGCTGTCTTTTATATCAACCAAAATGAGCTGGAAGAAATGCAATAATCTGAATTACAGTTACTTTAAATTATTAAAGCCTACTTGTGTGTCCTAAGACACAATACTGCAGAGTTGAATATCAAAACTTTATTGCTGATAGGTTACTTTATAATGTGCAGGAATTACATCAAATGTCATATGAGTTCTACCTGCTTTTACATTAACGTGTTTAGCCCTTTAACAGTATAATTTTGCTATTATTTCCATATGAAAAGTGAATGTTGTACTCAGTCACAGTGGTTTATGGCTTAGCATGATGTATGAGCCCAGTCATTGTGGCATATTCAAAAATGCAGTTATAAATCATGGTTAGTGCATTGTAAGATCCACACATGTGCAGACACAATGTTTAACTGACATCTGAAGCAATGTGGTCAGAGTTTGCCCATTAATTTCCTGCAACTATGGTCTGTCTTTTAAGTACATTCGCCCATTATTTTTATTTCAGGCCTGTGCCTCTAAAGCTTCCAGATGCTATTATTTGGCTCTTCAAATAAACTAGTAGAGCAGTCCTTTCCTTCAGGTTGCTGACATACCAAAAAGAAACAAAGTACTTAGTTTAACTTAGAAGCAGTGCTTTTTTCGTAAAAAAAAAGGTGTCGGAACTCACACACGTCATACAACCCGCCTTGCCTACCCTACAAGGTTCCATCCAAAAAAGGTGCCGGAACTCCATTCTGGGCGTTCTATGACAAAAAAAGCCCTGCTTAAAAGAGTAATATTTTGTGAGGAAAACTAGTACTTCCCTCAACCAGTTATTGCAGTCTTAATGAACTGCTTGTGAAGAAAGAATCTACAGTTGTCACCCTATCTGTAGCTACAAGGGAAAATACATATCTAAAATACATATTAACTCCTATGCAAAATATGGCATGGGCTTTTCTTTCTTTCTTTGATTTTACCCATGAAGATTACCCCATTGTGGAACTGCAAAGTGTATACATGAGGTCCCCATATTTTCTCCCAGCTAGCCTTCCTTAGCTCTGCTGTCCCTTCTGCTATGACTGGGCTTGGATAAGAATTACCATGCAGGGAAAGAGATTAATTTAATGGCCTGGTTAGCTCTATGTAACAGGTTGTGACATATTAGATTTTCTGTTGACTCTTCCTTTTGTTTCATGGCTACTCTGGGATAGGCCAGATGAGAATTCCAAAGATCCACGTCTACACAGTGTGAGGGAAACTTCTAGGTAAGATTTCTTAGGTATTCACATTAAAGAACTCTGCGGGAATTCCCTGTCAAATCCTGCTGTGCTGCCCCCATCGTGACAGTGTTCCTCAGAGGGATGAGCCAAGAATTCCAGAAGTGTATGCCGAGAGTATATTATCATAGCAAGGTCCCCCAAGTCATGAAGCTCATCCCAGCTGCTAAGCCAAAGCACGCAAGCACTTATATCGGTATTGGAAGATGCTGGAGGTCCATGATCACTTTAGTGACAACAGCAGTGGTATTATTTCATAATACATTGAAGAAAGCTATGGTGAACCAAGTATTTTACCAAGAAAACCACATGGATGGTACAGCAAACAGCCTTTGAACCAACGATTAAGATATTGACATGGTGGACAGCTTTTTCCTTTTAGGGTGAACCAGTAGTCAAGAAATATGCTGCAGATTTGTACTTGGTGTCAATGAAGAAAAAGATATTTAGACATTATGAAGTGCTATATCTATAAAGATGTACTTTTTATTTATCAAATTTAGATACCGACTATCACACTCACAGAGTGACACTGGGCAGTTTACCAATCAGAATTGTGCAGACAATGGTATTCCCTACGACAGTTTGAAAAAATAGGATAGAAAGAATATTAATTCTTTTGCATTTTGGTATTTGAGAAGATTCCTGATAACACCAAAGGGTAGCCAAACAAACAAATGGATCAGAGAACAAACCCAGAGTTTTCATTTGAGGCATAAATGATCAGACTCAAATTATCATAATTTAGACCCAAAACCACATTTATACTGCTGGGAAAGAGGAAAGGAAAAATAGGAAGAGTAAGACTTGATTCTAACAGCAGTGGGCACACTATTGGAAAACTCGACTAGATTGGGGTCAGATCATCCTAGCCGAAATCTGACACCACCCTGATGGCATGCCATCATCATCAAGAGTTCATGAAATGTGAATGATTCATTGCTCTGATGTCCAACCAGCAATCCCTTCTCATTCTTCCAAGACTTTCAAGGTGCAACTAGCAGGAGAAGCTTGTCTATTCACCTATCTGTAATGAGCTATTAAAGAAAGATGAATACATATTGCATTCTTGGTACAATGATATTTACTGTCAATCACTCAAAATATAGATTCTTATCTGCAGTGCAGTGTACATTATTATGCATGAGAGTCACTCATACATCATTGGAGTTCAATAAAGAATTTGAAGAGATGGGATTAAAGTATAGGAGATTAGTTCTTGGAAAGTTGGGAGATTAGTTCAGGAATGATGTACAATGCAAGGGTGGTTAATTTAGGTTTTAATTCACCTCTAAATTACATTCTCCAAGTTTGACTTAGTTGAACCAATTCTTTAAAGGCTTGTTTATTCCATTATCTTTTATAAAAAATTGAATTCTGTGAATTTCTATAGGCTTTGCCTATGTTTCATTGTTTTTTTTTTCTTTAAGCTTGCAGTTGTAAAATGCTTTCTTTCAGAAATTAGGAATCTCTGTCCTGAACCTGATGATTTCTCATGACAAGCCAAGAATTGAAATCAGCTCTAAGTCAAGAAATCACAAAGTCTGCTGACAAAAACATAATCAAGGCAAGAAATACACTGGGGGGGAAATGTGACATTTGATGAGATAGCAGCATCCATAGGAAGATTCAAACCGCAAGACATTTCACAGATTGAATGAATTTCATAGTATCAGAGCAAAACTTAGGAAACAGAACATTGACAAACATTGTTTCAGTATCTGAGCAAGCTAACGCAAAGGGTTTTATGGCAAAAGCTCCTGGTCTTTCCTGAAGCACAGCTGCTCAGATTGGTTCCAATACTAGATTCCTCTGCAACAGGGGTGTCAAACTGCCTGTTGCATCACACGGAGACCGCGCCCACCCCAGCTCCAGCAATGCAACAAACATCATAATAAGTCACGACACCTCACATGACATGGCGAGTTTGACACTTATGCTCTGCAGTGACAGCCTGCTCATGAGTAGACCACTATCCCCAAGGTGTTCTGCTAAGTATCCTTCTCAATCTCTCTGCTCTCTGCTGATAACCCCCTTGGAGAGCTGATGGCTGTGTTCTGAATTCAATAATGCAACACTGGGAGCACCAGAAGACACCAGATATTCAGAGCTTGGCCCATTCCTTAAGAATAAACTGTCTAGACAGTTTTATTTTTTATTGAATACCAATTTCCGCTTTGCTTTCAAAGATCTAAACCACGGGTGTCAAACCCTAACCCTTTGCAGAGCCTGGGTGGGTGTGGCCTGTGTGTGATGCATCCAGCCCATGGGCCACCACTTTGACACCCCTGATCTAAACCACCTAAACTGGCTATGATTCGATTTTCCATCTGTTACTCAACAACTATTCCCACGATCCTCTGCTGGCCATGCTGCAAGAAGTTATTATAGCTTATGAACATTGTGCGAAGGGCTACAGCTTTCTTGCCCATGATTTATGCTATCAGGTATGCCCCTTTCAGGACAGCTGCTAAATGGTGATTTAAATATTAAATAGTATACCTTAATATGCTCTCTCTTTGCCATTCTTACTCTTACCCAGGCCTGCTGTGTTTCACTAGCCCAGGCATCCAGCTTATTCTCTATATCTTTATAAATTGTTTCTTTGCTTTAATTAAGGTGTAAGAGTTTATCTTAAAAAAAACCAAACCCATCCACCCACTTTGGATTTTTGGATCTATTTTAACCTGTTTGCCATGTAAAGAATCTTGCTGTTGCAAAAGGTTGGGCTAGATGATCCTTGAGGGTCTTCCCATTTGTTTTATCTTGGCTCCTTGCCCTAAGCAGGAACCTTCTGATATTTGCTAGCAGCTGCTTTGAGATGCCACCAGCATTATCAGCTAGCGAGGGATTGCTGAACACAGCTGTCAGACACTGGAGTTAGCCAGCTAACTTTCACACCCAACAGCTGTGATGGGATTAAATAAACCACCAGATATTGATACAGATTTAGCATATATGGCAGACGGTAAAACAAAAAGGCAGATTTGTTTAAAGCAGTAAGAGAAGAGGGCAATGCCAGAACAAGGAAATTGGACAAAACTTCCAATTTCTGGGTTTTGGGACCAAGAATTACCATGCTGGAAGATGGGGGCAACAGGACATAAAGTAGAAGAACAATATCACAATGGATTTGAGATTGAGTGGATTTCTTTTGCTTTTATTTCCCCTCTATTATGTCTCTATTTTAGAGATTCCAGTACAGTGTTCTTTTTAAAAAAAAAGAGTAACAGAAAACCAGCAGCATTTTTTAAAAACAAAAAAGTGGAGGGATTTTAAAAATTCAAACCAAGGTTCATCCATTTTTAAAAACAAAGAGATTTGCTCATTGGTATTTTAAGAAGAATAAAGGGCAGGATCCATGGACCTCCCAAGGAAAAGAATTCCGCATTCTGACTCTTGAACAGATGACGGATGTTTCCAGACAGATGCCCCTTGGCTCTTGCTATTAAAAAAAAATAGTATCATGCGACTATTCCCATTTTCCTCCTTTGTAAAATGCACCTTTGTGCATGCTAAGGAAAAGCACAACACTACTGGGAAGTAGATAGAAGATGAAAAGGTTTCCCTTTTGCAACAATGCATTAATAATAATAAGTTGGAAGGGACCTTGGAGGTCATCTAGTCCAACCCCCTGCTCAGGCAGGAAACCCTATACCATTTCAGGCAAATGGCTGTCCAGTCTCTTCTTAAAAACTTCCAGTGTTGGAGCATTCACCACCTCTGGAGCCAGGTTGTTCCACTGGTTAATTTTTCTAACTGTCAGGAAGTTTCTCCTTAGTTCTAGGTTGCTTCTCTCTTTGGTTAGTTTCCATCCATTGCTTCTTGTCCTGCTTTCAGGTGCTTTGGAGAATAACTTGACTCCCTCTTCTTTGTGGTTTCAAAATAGCCTGAACTGGAAACTATTTTATGCAAAAAAGTATTGAATAACAATACAATATTCAGATGAGCATAGAACTATTATGAATAGACAGAATGGCACCCAAAGAAACAATCTTTTAAGTGCTAAGCTTTTAAAGATGGTAATAGACTAGTTTGCACTCCAAAACTATCAGCGGCCAGGGAACATACCCAATCTCTTCTAGGTTTATTTACTTCAAAGGTTAATGTTTAGTATACAAATGTATTTTTGTGTTGCAAAGAATTAAAACAGTCATGATATATATATAACTCTGTATTATTACCTTGAGAAAGTAATCATCATCATTAGTATCAGACAATACAGCAGTAAATTTGGGCTCTGAGGGAAAGGCCATCTCAATCTATGTTACAAGGAGAGAATGATGAATTTTCTTCCTAACTCCAACTGATAAACATTTATAGATAATTTTAGGAAATTAACAAGTAAAAAGAAAATGTTAGCAAATGTTGGGAAAACTTAAATAGACTTTAAAGAAAATTACTCAGGTCACCTTGTGAAGGTAACTGATGGTGGAGCTGATTTTTTTTTTAGCAGAGAGTTTAAAATATTATTTAAAGGGGATTGGTGCTTATGATGCATGAATTAACTATATTTTTGTCTCAGTGAAAAGCGTTTTCTACTGTTCAAAAATCTCTCTTTAACCAAAGATAACAAAGTAACAATGAATGCACTGAAAGCAGATGTCAACATTGAAATGAATTTAGATACTTTGGTCAAGAAGCAAGTCAGGGTCACAAGTAAGAAAAGTTTTCATCTTATTCCTCTAAAGCAGGGATTCTTAAATTAGGAGTAATTACTCCTAAAGCAGTAGTTTGGGAATATCCTGGGAATAATGGAACAATTTGTAAATTGCTTGTTTCTGAGTCAAAAATCCAGTTTAGGAGACTTCTCATGAGGTTCATAGTGAATTAGAATGTCCCTGAAGTAGCTGGAATGGCATTGCTGCTGAGATCAGCAGCCAGATGGTAAATTCTGGTAGGTGCAGTCTCTCCAGGAAAAGAAGAAATTCTGAGATTTGCACTCCAGACATTTGCTCCTTGTGACTAGACTGCAAAACCTGAAGTTTTTGCAGTTGGATTGTGAGTTGAGTGGCTCCGGATCAAGAGATTTCAACCAAGCTCACTGCTGTAATGCAGCCTTATTTCTTAATCACCTTCAGATGAAACTAATTTACAACTAAAGGTGGGATATTCTGAGGGGCAGTCTAAGAAAATTCCAAGTGGTGAGTTAATTATTTTTTCTGCATTACAAAGGAATAAAAGGTTTAAAAAAATATGAATTTTTTTTTAAAGACTTAAAAACTTATGGCATAAAGCTTAACACGGAGTCAGCGTGAGAAAGTTTAAAACAGATAAAGGCAGCACTTATTTTGAAAGATTTTTCAGCAAAAGTGCTTTTGGACAAGTTGGAATTAAATTAAACAAATGAACTCAATCTTTGTGGGTATGTTTTTTGCTTACTGTCAAAGAGAAGGTAGGCAATTGGTGGATTTTACAAAATAAAAGTAACATGAGTCAAATTGCAACTATGGAGAAGTTGACTGCCATGCTATTGTAACCATGGAGTGCCACTTGAGATGAAAGTATAAGGGCACAGGAAGACAAAAGAGAAAAAGGGGGCGGGAGATTGCCTTTTCTTTTTTCCTTGTTTGAGACCCTTTCATTTTTGGATTATAATATTGTAACGGCAGCCACCAGCAAAACAGCAGAAGAGGAGAGAATTTCTAGGGGGAACCTGCAGAGAGAAGAATTGATATCTGAGAAAAATATCACGAGTATTTGGGGGGGTTTTGACTTAGAGATTAAAGCATTAAAAAAAAATCCCATTTCAATGGGACAAGTAGGAAACAGCAGAGGTTTCGCTTGAATTCTGTCCAAAAGGCCAGGGAATTTCTAAATCAACTTAAGGAAATATATGTGTTTATTGTTAACTGGAAACCTCTGATAAAGTTTTTAATGTGAAATAGAAAAAAAATGAATTTATGATATATGCTTTTGATGACGGATGAAACAGGTTATAGAAAACAGTTCAGTTATGTTGCAACCATAGAGTAGAAAGTAAATTTATGATTGTATTTGTAACTGCTATAAAGAACATCAGAAGCAACTTTTTTGTATCTTTTTTTTCCTTTTCTTTTTTCTTTTCTTTTTTCCCCCTCACACTTTTAACTTTCTCTTCAATTTCTTTCTTTTTCTTACTTCATATGAGTTTGCATTAGGTTTTATCTTCCTTTTTTTAAATATTTAATATACCGGTATATATAAAAAATCCAGTTTGGGACAGCCACTGCTTGTGTAATATAACAGACTTCTGGAGGGGGAGGGGAAGGGGAAAGTAATGACATTATTTAAAACCAGGGAAAGGCAAAACTGGGTCAAACAGTTTAAGAACCAGTGCTCAATGAAAACATGTGCAGATGGAGAATAATTCTTAAAGCATCACAGCTGTCGTTTGTAAGTGGGCTTCTCAAAGTCTGCTCTTCTTTTGTTCAAAAATGGGATCTTGTCTGAGAGCAGGTAGCAAGGTCTGGAGAACCTTTGTAAGCCGATGCTGTGAAAAACATAAACAAAATTGCTCAAAAGCTTTTGAAAGTCACTGAAGAAAGAGTCATTCTAGGCAGAAACAGATTCATGACCATACCCCTAAACCTGGGTAAATGAGTTTTGTTTCCTACAGTATTTTAGAAAAAGGGTGACATATATATATTCAGAGTGATGCAACCAAATCCCTCAAGAATAGAATCAAGCTAAATAGTGCAGATAGATCCAGTGAGTACTGAGAATTATGCATCTTTTAATTTCCCCTTTCTTAGCAATTTTTCCTCCCCTTCCTATCAATTCCGTATGCATTTGTTTCCAGTATCATTCCCCTGCTTCCCCCCCCCCGCCACCTCCGCCCCAATTTCTTTCCATTCCCAGGCCTGTCTGGGTATGGTGTAATCTATTTGTTTATATGCCTGATGGGTGGATGGATTGGTGCATGGAGGAACAGAGAGATTTTAATCCCTTTTGGATGGACTGTTCTCTTATCTGCCTTGCTGGCCACCCTGTCCATTTGTCCGCCCAGCAGAAAATCCACATCAGTTTTATAAGCTTATAAAAACCATTGTCCCCTCTGTACAAGGGATTTATTGAGAATGGTAGAGATAGTTGTGTGTGTGTGTGTGTGTGTGTGTGTGTGTGTTTGTGTACTCCCGTCCCCCTCCCTCCCTCCCCCCCTCTCCCATGACTCATTATAGGCAAAATTAGGTGCCATTATTCACAATCAGACTCATTTTGGGGCAGCCCAATGCTCTTCTGCCCTATATAATGCTCCACTACTCCACTTACCTAATCCCCGGGTGAAACACTAAATGTCCTTTATGTAAATAAAGTAGCAAAGATTTTGATCCCATTAGGAGAGCTTATTCCCTTCTAGCATTAAAAGGCCAGCAGAGACAAGAGTGGAGGGAAATAATTCTCTGTTTTCTCCCTTCACCTTCACCCTTTTATGCCCCGATCATCTTAGTATGTTCAGGTTCAGACAGCTCGATTGGAAGATAGCCTCCTTACTCTCATGCCAGACAGGGCTTAAAACATTATCAGTGAGTTGCCTGGTCAAAAAGCAACGACAGAGGATGTTCTTGGAACTGCAGAAACACTCTCTACAAAATAAAAAATAAAAATAGGCTCATTTCCTGCCATCAAAACAGCTCCTGAAGTAAAATCATGTTCAGCTTTCATAATCAGCTTCTTGTCCAATTCCATGGTATATTATACACACACACACACACACACACATAGTTTTCTTTTTTCTTTGAATCCTCAATCATGTGTGGGAAAATGGGGATTTTTTGTGGACTAGTAATTCCCATGAATTTGTTTGCAAGACAGGTTCGATACATTAAGAATAAAACAAAAATTAATCAGTGGAATGTTATTTCCATCTTGTTAAGCTCCAGGCAAAATTCTAGACATATTTAAAATGTATCGTGTAACTAACTCACTAGCTGCTAAAAGATTGATGATGGTGGTGATGGTGATGATAGTGATAATGAAACCGGTAATCCTAAAATCTCAAGTTTCCCTATGGGGACTCTTTAGGTTTCCAGTTTCTTAAAAACATCCTTCCACAAGGTCTTTCCTTTTTCCTCAGTAGATGTCTGCTCACTGAAAGTCTGATATCCTCTGTGAAGAAGTTATTTCCTGCAGTTGTGTGCATTACATGCTTTCACCTCTGTAATTTGATTCTCCCACTTAGTTTCCAGGCAATTTCTAAATGTCATTAATAACCTGTTATTATTACTCTAAAGTTACAACAATAAAACCGAAATGCCTTCTTCTCCGCTCTTTTTTGGAATTCTGATCTCTCTTGTGCTCTTGCTTGACTTTCAGAAAAAGTGTATTTATTTATTTATGCAGTTTATCTACAGCTGCCATCCAAATGGATCCTAGGTAGTTTAAATGCTGATAATGAAATAAAACAATAGTGTTAAATAATACAAAATGCTACATTAACTCATTAATTAATTATAACCAATATTGGTGTACATGACTTCACAGGTAAATGCCCTTCTGGAACAGATAGGTTTTTACTGACAAGAATAGGAACTATCATTTGGAGCAGACTGTTCCCTAGGAGGAGAATTCCCCTCAGAGAAAGCCTATCATTGGGATCCATCCCACAAGGCTTCTTAGTGGAAGATCTTTAGCAGGTGCTTCCTAGACATCTAAATATCTTGGCTGAATATCTGGTGAAAACAGTTCCTTAGGTATCCAGGCCCCAAACAATATGGGCTTAAATAGTTAAACTGAACTAAAAACACATTTATAGCCAGTGTATCTCCCATAGCAGAAATACAAGATATGGCAATACTTCAGCTAACCAGTATTGTTTGTGGACTGCTGCATTTTAGTCCAGCCAAACATATTAGAATAATCTAAATAAGAGATGGCAAGATATGTGTGATTGTCTTTAGGTCACCCTATTTCCACATCTTCCAAATTCTCTTCCAGCCGAGGTCATACTTATATGAAGACCCTCCTCACCATTCTATCTGTGGGAATACAATCCCATCAAGAGTCAAAATTGGCATGGTCCTGGAATCAATAGGCTTTTGAATTAATAGCCACTCTGTCTTGCTTGTTGAATCTGAACTTGGTTCTTCTCATCCAGACTCTGACAACGTCTAGGCACTGATCAGAATTTCTACTAAATCTCCTTTTTAAGCCAGGATGGAAATATACAACACGGTATCAACATATTGATGATAACTCACCATGAACTGATGGATGACTTCTTCCAGCAGCTTTATGCAAATTTAACTAGGATGGGGAAAGGACTGTGCCCTGAAGCAACCAATAGGAAAGCATCTGAGTGTCCAACCTTTCCTCTCTTGCCACTGCCAATTGGATCCACCCATTTGATAATGAACAGAATAAATCTAACTCTAACATAGTGGCTACAGCTACAGTTTTTGCATATGGTCCAGAAGGATCTTTGGTGTGCAGAATTGAAAACTACCAAGAAGTCTAACAGGACAAAGGTGCTCATGTTGCTTCCCTCCAAGCCCTATTCTGGACCTGAAAACAGATTGTCATGAGTCCAGATAATCTATATCCATCACGGTTCTCTGTAATTGCAACCCCATCATTTCCTCAACAACCTTCCCCAGAAAGAGGACATTGGAGATAGAGTGGTAGTTTACTATTACTATCAATTGCTGGGGTGGCATCTTGAGGCATGGACAAAATAGTGTCTTTTCCGGGGCTGTTGCAGGGGGATGTAGAATGACCTCGGAAAAAAAGGAGGGAGGGCTGTAGATAAAACAAAACATATAAAAGATATCCCAGTCCATGGAAGGGTGGGATCATGTGGGAAGTGTTTCAGAAGGGGCCTGCCCTAATTTTCCAAAAAGTGAAAGGAGAGGAAGAAACAATTTTCTTCAGTCTTGCAAAATTCTGTTACAATAAAGATTAAGCTAGTACTTCTGCTTGTGCTTCTTGTCTGGACTATTTCATAGGGTTAACAGCTACTGAAACATCCCCTATCTATCTATCTATCTATCTATCTATCTATCTATCTATCTATCTATCTATCTATCTGGTGATTTTTCCCAGGAAATATCTTGAATGGATGATAACTTACACTGATTTATTTTTCCAGTCTGCCCCTTCCTAATTTAAAAGGGTGGAGAACACTCTAAATAGTGTAACTTGCTAGCCTTTCACAGAGACATAAGGGTGGAATAATTCTCCACTCCACTCCTAGTAAATGGTCACAATAAAATTATTTCAATTCTCCATTCAGGTGACAAGTATGTTGTTTGCTGTTCAAACAACATATTCGTTACATGTTCAAATGGCATTCAGTCCTTTTTCATATATATATGAAAACACTCAGAAGTTATTCCTGCTCTAGCTTTAGAAAGGAATTGATCTTATTAGATATATACTATCCGTATAAGAAATGCTGTCAAAGTGTTACCATAAATCTGTGTTGCATTTATTTATTATTTATATAGCCTCCTCAGGGGCTTATAATAGACAAGGCAGGTTGGCTGCACCTCCATCAAAGAAGCTGGTGAAGCATCTGGGGATTCTAGCTTGCCAAGGAAGATTTGGTATAGAAGTCTGACAGCTGAATGGGTTGAAATGGACTTGTTAGCAGATACTACCTTCCGGCAGCAAGTGGAAAGTACTGGTATGAATCTTGATCAAGGGCCTGAAGGGTAGACAAGGGGAGAAGACCAAGAAGACCAGAACACTTGAGACAAGGCACTTCCACACACCAGGATTTTGAGCCAGTTTGAAAGTAGCTCCAGACCTTTGTGTTCCTATTGCATTAGCTTCGCATATGAATGGAGCTGATTCATTTCTGATTTTGCTGCAATATAGTTAAAACTGTTTTGCAACTTGGTGGTTCTTGGCTGTGACCCCATTTCTGCATCAGAAAGAACTCTTCTTGGTTTCTGAACTTTTTCAGGTTCTGTAAGAGAAACACCAGCTTGGCTTACAGTTCTAAAAGAGAGAAAATGAAATTAGCAACAGTTGTGTGTGTTTTTCCCCCCTTCTCTTCAGACCAGGCTGCCTGCAAAACATCAAGCTAGTGTTCCTCTCTTGGATGTGGTTGGGAGTGAGGAGCCTTTTTTTGTTGTTGAAAGAAGCGACACAGTACAGAGGCTGGATTTTTCTCACCATGTTCTTAGCATTTCATGTCAGCAGAAGTGAAAGCCATCACAGATGGCTTTCAAACTGCTTCTGAGGAGTTGGGAAATGAAAACAAAAGTGTGGAAATGCTTGGAAAAAGCATCAACAAAGCAATAGGCAACATAGGATTGAGAAGCAATAATATGAGTGTGTGGAGAGCAAGATTGGGGTGGCGATTGTGAACTGTATTTGCTTGTTTGTTTTTTACAATAGTTATGGATCCAGGGGAGAAAAAGAATCTGTTAAACTCTCATTGCACCCACCAAACAACAGCAGCCGGACATCGACCTTTCCCAGATCCATTAGCTAGACCACTTTGGCTGTGAGCACCAGAATAAATGTTGCTGGCATTTCTGTTGGTTTCTCCCCACCACACTGTGTGTATTTGGAAAGTGATGAATTTCTGCACTCGCTAATTAGTCACTAATTAGGAAGCAGAGGGTAAACAGCCATGGCAGATGGGCAAAGAAAAAGATTCAAAGTGAGCATCATTTAATGGTTGGGACCAGTCTGAACCACTAGTAATCGAAAAGCTTGGCAGAAAGCATGGTGCTCCGTCACCAGTGCAGTTGCATTTAGTGGCAAGGGTATGATTCAGGCTAATGCACATGAATATAAGTATGTATGTATGCATATAAGCATAAGCACATATGTTTATTTATAGGTTGTGTTGGCAGCATCTGTGAGGAGCTCATGTCAGATTCTACATACAGTTTTTAAATTAAGCTAAACTCACATGAAGGCATGTAGATCAGAGAATGTTCTAAAATTTTCTAAAAAGGCATTCTCTGAACACCACATGGTTATACTAAGGCAGGGGTGTCAAACTCAATTTCATTGAGGGCCGCATCAGCATTGCAGTTGCCCTCAGGGGGCCGGGTGGGTGTGACCTGGGTGGGCGTGGCCTACTGGGTGGGCGTGGCTAGAGTGTGTATGGCCTACTGGGTGGGCATGGCCAGCTCTACATCATTGGCATCAAGGGTGCCTATGGGGGCCTGGGCAGGAGTGGGACAGATCTGAGGGTCTCTGGCAGGAGGAGGGTCTCTGGGCCAGGGCCAAGGCAGTGGGGGCTGTTCCCTCACTGTTTCCAGGATGGCTTCACGGGCCGCATGAAACCACTTCACGGGCCAGATCTGGCCCCCGGGCCTTGTGTTTGACATGTCTGTACTAAGGGAATATACTGGCATCTAATTCAAGACTGTGACTATGCTTTGACATGAAAGGGCAAAATCCTAACAGAGCCCATGTAGATTCAGACTTTGGATGAATTAAGAAAGATGAGGAAGTGTCTATGGAGATTCTCAATCATCCAGGTCATTGGTTCAAAGGAAAAAAAAACAAACAAGAAAATGCAGTTGCCTTTTGAAAAGCACCTTTGGGTCCAAGATGAGGAAAGACACATTACCTGCAGAAGACAATCAGGGTTCACATACAGAACCAGGCACACCAAGATCAAATACCAAACCAGATGTACTTTTGAAGGTTCAAAGACAATGACAGTCAATTTCCCCCAAAATAGGATGGTGATGATTATTAAATTTTAAATAACCATGCAGTTAGAATGCTCTAAGGAAAGCTTATGTAAAAAAAATCTATAAAAACCATTTTGATAATAATGTCAAGCAGGATGCTTACAAGCCCCAGCCATTATCAGAATATTGTATGTACAGAGTAATTCTCTCACTGAAGAACCAGGTACATATTTTGTGGGCATTCAGTACGGTTCTCTGTAAAAACAAGTTTGCAAAAGTAGTCAATCTGCATGCCCAGTTTTATCTGGGACTCCAGTCATCTCATTCTAGCCATAGTGATCTATGTCTTAATCTAGATTACTGTAAGAAGCTGTAAATGGGGCTTGCCCTTAAACATGCTTGCATGTTATGTATCATAGGAGCTGATTGTATATTTTACAGATATATAAAGAACATCTTAAACTGACAATTCCTAGCAAAAATTAAATTTGTTTCCTTGAGGCTATTTTATCTGAAAGACTGCCTCTGTCTATGAAGTTGCCAGTAATCAGGGCTGTCATTGGAGGCCATGATTGTTTGTTTGTTTGCCACGGATCTTCCTGTCTAAAACAACTCTGGGTGAGTTAATGTTTCATATTCTGCCAAACAAAAAGGGGATTGTTCCTTGAGGAAACATGATCTTTTCTATAAGAGTCTATGTGAAATTCCTTCCTCAGGAAGGTTAGATTGACCACTATTCACTGCAGTTCAGATAGGCAGGGAAGACTATTCTATTCAGGTGTAATTTTTATTTTTTTCATGTCACTCACTGATTTTATTGCATTCTTGCTCTTGTGCCAATCCTTATTTAATGGTGAATTACCGTAGTTTTATTTTTCCTTTATTTGAATTTGTGTATTGCCTCAGGAAATTAGTCCACAGACATGTAATAATTGCATTTTAAGAGAATGTAATAACTGCATAACAAACGGATGAAGATCCAATTCAGTAAAGTAAGGGTTTGCTTCCATGTCCTCAAGGCCTGGAGAAAAAGACAGAACTTGACTATCCTCTGGAGAAATAGGATTAGTGGAACATTGCCACGGATAAGCCCAGTTTTGAAGCTTGAATCTGAAAATCCTTGAATAAAATAAGATCTCCTTCGATGATCACAGCACATGAGGTTTATGAGGGAAAAGGCACTATCTCAAACAGACACAAGCCTTTTCTTTGAAGGCCCCAGCACCCTGAGGCCCTAAAAGACAGCACTTAGTTAATTTAGGATTATTGAGAAAACTAAGCAGCGTAAGCCATGATTAGTATCTGCATGGGGAAGTCAACTAACAACCTGGAAGAAGACAATGTTAAACCATTTTTAGATTATACCAAGAAAACCTGATGGATGGACCCAGTGGTGGGATTCAGCCAGTTCGCACCAGTTCGGCAGAACCAGTAGCTAATTTTTTGTTGCCCAGGCCCAGAATGGACTTATGGAAGCGGCATCCACACAGAGAAACGGTTGTTCACATGTTTGAATCCCACCACTGGATGTGCCCATGTAAGCCACCATAACCCAAGCTTAACATAACTTTATTTTATCAGCATTCTCAACTGCTACCAGAAATTGCTAAATAACAGCATTTGTATACATAAATCCATCACTCCTGTGTTCTGCTATTAACACTAATGCTGTGAATGAAAAGTTTTGAAGTTCACCCCAATGGGAAACCCAAGTGACCATTGCTAAGATACTGGTGAATTATAAGAGATCTGTGGGACTGTCATGCATAAGAAACGATGGTTTCCAAAAAGTAGACAGGAAGGTAGGATACAATGCCCGACTGGCAGGGCCAGTGCTCCTGTAGCCCCCAATGCCTTAGGAATGGCCTCCCAATGGTAATTTTTAAGGAGCAATAGGCGGAAATTATGAAAAACATAAAGAGTAAACATATTAATATGAAGGTAGTCATTGCACATTGCTCCATAACCAAATATGACCTATAGTAGCTTGGAAAAGGCTAGGCACTGATCATATTAGGGGATATGATATGAAAATCTGATAGTTAAAAGCAAAGACTAGTTACTTGAGGTTGGAGATTGCAAAGTAACCAGCACCTTGAATCTTACCCGGAGGACAACCGGAAGCCAATGCAGCTCACGGAGTAGAGGTGTTACATGGGAGTATCGGGAAGCCACCACCACCACTCGCGCGGCTGCATTCTGCACCAGCTGGAGCCTCCAAGTAGTCCTCAAGGGCAGCCCCATGTAGAGAGCATTGCAATAGTCCAAACGGGAGGTCACGAGTGCATGAGTGACTGTGCGCAAGGCATCCCGGTCTAGATAGGGCCGCAACTGACGCACCAGGCGAACCTGAGCAAAGGCCCCCCTAGTCACAGCTCCTATATGATCATCCAAGGGGAGCTGTGAATCTAGGAGGACACCCAAGTTACGAGCCGTATCTACAGGGGGTAATATCTCACCCCCCCATAATTAGCAATGGAATATTCTGAATTTCCCGAGATGCCGGCACACACAGTCACTCAGTCTTGTCAGGGTTGAGTCAAAGCCTGTTCCTCCCCATCCAGACCCAGACCGCCTCCAGGCAACGGGACATCACGGAGAGGGCATCACTGGGGTGGTTTGGGGTGGACATAAAAAGCTGGGTATCATCAACAGAGTTGTCCTTGATATTATCTTCAAAGACAAGGGTGGGAACACCTGGCACTGAAAACAACTTTTAGGAGCATTGGAGGTGGAAAATTACTGACTTCTATTAAAATAGCCTCAATGGAAGACTTAGCTGTAAACACTAACGAAATGGATGACTATATCCCACCACTTAACTACAAATTGATATTGGACACAATCTTGGCTATAACTGAGCAAATTAAAGTCAAATTGCATGATAAACCTGACAACTCAAAGCCACCAGACCAAACTTTGACCTTAAATAATGAACTGACAACCCAAAAACAAATAGAAGAACTGGAAATTAACACTGAAATAGGAGACTTCAAAGAGCAACAAACGCAGCCTACAGAGAACTTTGAGTCCAAACTCCAACTTTAACTACAAAACTTACAGTTCAAAAAACAACAACACCCGAAGAAAGCAACATTAAGAGCAAAGATATCAAAGGCCTTCAAATACAGTATGTTGAGGATTCAGCTAATCAAATGATAACATTAGCTACTACATTTTACCTAACCCAGATGGAAATGGAACAAGAATTACATCAAACATGAAAAACTGAGCTATTAAAGCAATATTTCAATGATTATAAAGGGGACACCAGCTTGGCAAAACTGTCGTTTGGATGGTCTCCGTGGATTCAAATAAGAGGTGGAGGAAGAAAGGGAGACACATTTGAGAATTTAAAGACACTAAGATGGAAGCCTGATTGGCACAAAAGGAAGGCGAGAGTTAGATTTAAAGATTTAGACTTGTCTTTTGGGGGGGATTTGTAAGGACAGAACTTAAAAAATCTTTTTTGATGGACTAAGGGGAATCTTAAAAAAAATTTAAACTGATTTCATATTTAGGTTTTAGATTTTTAAAGGAAAACAAAATTAAGCTTTTAGAATAAAACTTTGAATTATACTATAGAAGTTAGAATCTTATAATATAAGGTAGTATTTTAATAAGTGTTGAATGGTTAAGACAAAAAATCTTTTCTAACAATTGGTGATTTGTTAAGATGAAAATTACAATTTACTGTTAAATCATAAGAATGATTTGTAATGAACAATGTAAGTTTTGTAGACAAGAGAATTATACTTTACTGAAATAGGGAATTGTAGGTTACCCAAAAAGTAAGCTTTCTTCTGTATATTATAGGCCACTTTAGAGTATTTTATAGCAATTAGGTAAAACTTAAAAACAGGATTTTGATATGTACTAGTCTAATTACATTGAAAACTTTCTTAATTGATTAGGTCATATCTAGAAATGTACTAACTTGATCACTTTGACTATGTGAAAACTAAGGGAATCAGAGAGGAAATCTTTATTGATGCAACCTGAACTATTTACAAACAACTTGTTATTTGTTACTTTTCACTACCCAACCACCATATTGCTTCACAAATACATGTATATGTAAATATTGAAAAACCAATAAAACTTGAATAAAAAAGAAAAAGAAAACTATAGTTCAGTGGTTCTGAGATAACATCTTCCAGTTCCTTGAGAACCTTGGGGTGTAATCCATCTGGTCTTGGTGATTTGAACTCGTCTAGGCTAGACAGGTGCTCACTTACCATTTTCTTGCCTATCTTAATTTGAATTTCTATTCTGTTTTTTATGGCACTGTTTTTGGTAGGTTGGACTGTTTTTTCCCTGAGTTAAATAGTTCTGCTTTCTCCCTGTCGCTTGTCACCTTCTTGCCACTTTTCCCCACTAATGGACATTTCTTGTTTTTTATATGTTGAAAGAAGCTTTTTTTGTTATTTTTGACTTGGGTCGCAAGCCTTAGTTCATTTTGAGCTTTAGCGTCCCTCACTTCATCTTTGCAGGCACAGGCTATTTGCTGATATTCTGCCTTAGTTATGTGCCCCTCTTTCCGCTTCTTATACTTGTCCTTTTTATCTTTCAATTTATCAGAGAGTTCTTTATGCAGCCATGCTGGTTTCTTTTCAGAGCTGTTATTTTTCTTCTTTGTTGGTATTGTGCTAGACTGGGCCTTTATTATCTCACTTTTCAAAATTTTCCAAGCTTCTTGAGTTGTTTTCCCTTTTAGAATTCTTATCCATGGAATTCTTCCCAAGGTCTCTCTAAGTTTATTGAAATTAGCTCTTTTAAAGTCCAAGACTCTAGTTTGACTGTGTTCTATTGCTTGTGCTTCCAGAATGTTGAATTCCAATATTGCATGATCACTTCCCCCCAAGGTTCCTCTGGCTTCGACATCTTCTATCATTTCATCTCCGTTAGTAAGAATTAAATCCAATATGGCTAATCCCCTAGTTCCCTTCTTTACTTTTTGGGAGAGAAAGTTGTCTGCTAGGTTTGTCAGGAATCTGTTTGATCTTCCACTTGGTGCAGAGTTTGTCTCCTAGTTGATATCAGGGTAATTAAAGTCCCCCATTACTATTGTGATGTGCTTCCTACATACCTTAGTTAGCTGACTAGCAAAAAGTTTATCTATTTCCTCTGCTTGGTTTTTAAGTAATGTTTTTAAGTTTTTATGTACTGTTTTTAACTAATGTTCTTGGATGAAGAAGGATGAGAGTTTGGGTTCCCCTTATCTAAATCAGAGCTGTAGGTTAGGAGATTTTGAGTATAAGTACAAGTGTGTGGTGTTAAAAGAAGGGAGGTGATGTCAAACAGCATATCTAACAGAACTTAGTTCTGAGATCTGTTTTGCCTGGAATAAGTAGCCAGCCAGGACAAATGCAAAGCTCTTGTCAATCCCGACAGGTTCCTGCCAATGGCTGGCCCAGACCAAAATACCCTTCTGATCCAAGCAGTGGGGCATCATCCGTTCTGAAGCCTCTCTTAATGAGACCATACTTGAACTATAGTTCTGTTACACTGTCAGAACTTGAGGACAAAGTGGTTATGCTTGAAGGAGAGAGAGGGAGCGTGGCATATCTTTGTCAGAAGGTCCTAGGAGTAAAGCAGTCTCTCAAAATTTGCTCCCAAGAGTCTTCACTGCTCGAAAGGCCTAGAAGCAACAGTGTTCAGATCACCATCTTCTCCTGTCACCTCTGCCAGACAGAGCAGTCTGGACTGTCACTGATTTGTAGGCAACAGTGTCAGGTGTCACTTGAATATTTGCAGTTGCTGGAAGGGAAGTAGCAGATTGTTGGTGGGGGAAGAGGGGAACGAATTACTCTTCTCCTGGGCAGCTGTTGATTGCATGGAATGAATTGGAAATGGCCTGTTGATGCCCTCAGCCCATCCATCACAGAGAAGTCACTGAAATTTATTCTTGACAAAATGCCAATCATCTCTGTCCCTTTGCTCTAACTCAGGGGTGTCAAACTCAATTTCATTGAGGGCCGCATCAGCATTGCGCTTGCCCTCAGGGGGCCGGGTGGGTATGGCCAGGGTGGGCATGGCCTACTGGGTGGGCGTGGCTAGAGTGTGTATGGCTTACTAGATGGGCATGGCCAGCTCTACATCGTTCGCATCAAGGGTGCCTATGGGGGCCTGGGCAGGAGTGGGACAGATCTGAAGGTCTCTGGCAGAAGGAGGGTCTCTGGGCCAGGGCCAATGCAGTTTGGGCCATTCCCTCACTGTTTCCAGGATGGCTACGCGGGCCGCATGAAACCACTTCGCGGGCCGGATCTGGCCCCCGGGCCTTGTGTTTGACATACTGAATAATGACAATGTCAGTTACCTTTATGCTACCAGTGGGGTGTCACCCATTCTGCACCCGACACACAGAATGGTTGACTACTTGGATGCCTGGAGTAGTTGCCAGCTGGAGTGATAAAGGAATATCAGATCCAGTTGCCACTGGCTGCAGGGGAAATTCCATACAGCTGATAGGGATAGCTGGGATCTAACTAGGAATATTTCCCTCCGCCCTTGTTAACTTCCCCTCCATGTTGCACACTAATTTCCCACTGCTTTATTTAAATGGCATGCATTGAAACATTAATGTTCTACCTTTCCTTTAGCAAACTCAAAGTGACTAAGAAAAATAATAATAAAGCCACAAAGCAATGTAGTTTGGAACGACACTTAACAGTAGGCATAAATACTTACGTTTAAGTGTAGAGCAGAGTGAGCGCCTGTTACTCGTCCCAGCTTCTCCCAACCTAGCAGTTCAAAACCACGTAAAAATGCAAGTAGAAAAATAGGGACCACTACGGTGGGAAGGTAACAGCGTTCCATGCGCCTTTGGCTGTCATGCCGGCCACATGACCACGGAGACGTCCTCGGACAAGCGCTGGCTCTTCGGCTTTGAAATGGAGATGAGCACCGGCCCCTAGAGTTGAAAACGACTAGCACGCATGTGCGGGGGAACCTTTACCTTTACCTTTTAAGTGTAACATAGACTACCGGTAATTTCTGCTTTATCCATTTACAGATTAGTGTCATAAATAGGAAAAGTCTCTGCCTTAAAGAAGTTGCCCTTGTTTTTGACATAGCAAAAGCAGAGATAGTGGCAACAGAGAGAGAGGAAGGTTAGAGGAGACTGATACATAAAGCTAAGGTTTTTAGTGCATTAACTCTCAGCAATGAACACATTTCTTTGAATATCTGGCAAAGAATAGCGGGGCTTTCATTTTATTAATTTACTTCTGCATACCTGTCTCTTTCTCTCTGTTTACCTTCTCTTTGAGCTAAACTACCTGTTTCATTATTAATGCTTTTTAAACACGTTCCTTTCTCGGCCCCATTATTTGGATGGGGATTGGGTTGAATAACAGGGAGTTTGCTCTTCCCTCCATCTTCAATTCACTTCTATTTACCTTTTACTTTGTTGATGCTATGCACATAAACCTACCTGATATTCTCCCACAATATCATATACTTCATCCCATTGGTTTTTGCATCAGTCTTCTCCTGTTCCGCCTTTCTAAGAGGCCACTCTCTCTTTAGCTCTCCTGCCTCCATTCTCCCAGAGTGGCGGCCTCAGGCAGTAGGCTTGTGTGCTCAGAAAGAGAATAGTTGAGGGAAAAAATAACCATTTAGACTGGACCAGGGTACTAACAATGCTTGACTATGCAAGGCACAGGAAGATCAAACCTTATACCCATAACAATGGTAGTCTGGCCTCTGCATTTGGTAGGGTTTTCTAGGCACAAGTATTTTCAGGTATCTGAAGTATTACCGTTCTCTATCTTCTAAATCATTTATTGTTGGGAATCTGCCAGCCAGGCAAGCAGGAAGAATCAAGTAAAGCAGAGGTCCCCAACCTTTTGGGCACCAGGGACCGGTTCCGTGGAGAGAGGTGTTTTTTTTCGCAGACGGGAGGGGGTGTGGTTTTGTGTGCTGCCTGCATCCTGAGGATGGGGCTTTGTTTGTTTGCACTGACTGATTTCTGCCATGCCGTGGACCGGTGCCAGTCCACAGACCGGGGGTCGAGGACCCCTGAAGTAGAGAATTAGACTTGAGCCACTGCACAGCTGCAAGAGATCTAGGGTTGAACACACACACACACACACACACACACACACACACACAAAGAGAGAGGCAGAGAGAGACAGACAGAGACTCATGGGACCTTATCTGATTGTTCCCAAGAGAAGGCAAGCAGTCTGGGGAGATTTCTGCATTATAGGCAGAATACTGTGCCTATAATACAGGAATTATATCAGTAGTTAATTTGAATCCTACACATGCAGACCTGTTTGTTTGCACCTGACATTAATTGAGAGATACATTTGTCCTAGTAAAGCATCCCCTTATCTTTTCTTCACACAACTTCATGAATGCCACTGCAGCCATTCTTCTGGCTATAGATCAAAATGCTATCAACAGGAGATAGGAAAAGTTTTAAAGAGGAGCTATCTTTACCAGAAACTGAACTTCCTCCTTTCTCGCTCAATTCCCTTTCCTTGTTCTTCCTCCCACTTGGAAATATTTTGGTTGTTTTGAAACAGTAGATGGCAGCTATGTTTTCATTGGCTTAAGGTATTTTATTTAGATTCATTAAATAAAGGTACTAATCTAAGCCACTCCTTCTGGTGACCTAACAGGTAAAGTGACATATGGGGCCAATGTGAGAAATGCTTCTAAACTGCTCTACATCTACTGTTTTCTTCATACATTTTGTGAATTATTATAACAACTCCAATTTTCTAGGACCATATAAATCCTATTAATAGCAAAGTCTTCTTCCCTCTCTCCCCAAGATTTCATTGCTCCTGAATATTACATTTGAATATCCTACTTGCTTGTCAGCCATGTGCCAACAGGAACTCTGGAATACGTTGTGTTTGAGAGAACAATGACAGTGTCACATAAAGTGATACCTTACTTCACTGCTTCTCAGATTAAAAATGCATAGTATCCAATACTATCTCTTCTACAGTAGCACAGTAGTTGTATAAATATAGCAAGTTGATGAAAAATGCAACAGAGCCATTGTTTTAGCCACCCAAGTTATGCCACTTCTATGCCATTTCCATGTCCTGACTACTCTTTATGGTGCTGCTGTGCTCTGGGTGATTTTTCTTGCTGTTTTGAATCTTGGTTCTTAAGATTTAGAATGCAGCCGGAAACTGCACAAGTAACAGCCCCATCCACCCTTTACATATGCATATATTTCCAAAGTTAATCAGAGCACAGCAGTTGTGCAGATGAGAAGAATGTGTAACCTTGGACACATGCTACACTTGTAGCCTTGAAGCTCTTTGCACCATATTTAAGCTCTTCATGCTAATTTATTGGTTCAAGGGAATAATTATTACCTTAGCAAAAGTATTACCATTACAAAAATTGATCACCTGGTAGACATTTTGAGGAGGAAATTTGTGAAAGCGGTCTCAAGGGTTATGTGCTTTGGAGGAGGTACTTCATTCTTCATGGGGTTGGAGTTGATGAGTTTTGATAAAATACCACTCTACTACTTGCCACCACCTGCCATCGCATGTCAGGAATATATGAATATATCTCAGGTTTCTGTAGTGTTTTGCTTTTTCAAAGATAGCTAAGACCTGTCAGGTAAAGTCCAAGAACGATGTGGAGCAGTTCAATCAGATTTCAGTTCTTGATTTGCTTTAACACAGCAGACAGAATCTTGCCAGACTAAACCCTTATTATTCCCAGCCTAACAGATATAGCTTGGGAGACTCTAGGGAGTGGCTTGTTTGCTGTTTTCCTCGGTCACCTGTGTAGCGCCAGGCTGTGCTGCCTCTTGTCTTCCTCCTCTTTCTGAAATGTGTTCCTTCCTTCTTGGAAAACTGCAGTTTCATTGTATATCACTCCGTGGGCATCATGTCTCACAGACACCCCCCCCCCAGTGACACACTCTTCTCTGTTAGGGAGTGTGTAAATAGAGCAGGAGTCTTCAAACTTGGCCCTATTATGACTTGTGGACTTCAACTCCCAGAATTCCTCAGCCAGACACGCTGGCTGAGGAATTCCAGGAGTTGAAGTCCACAAGTCATAAAAGGGCCAAGTTTGAAGACCCCTGAAATAGAGGGATTAATAGAAAGTACCTTGTCACTGTCGGGAGTAACACTGAGTAGGAGGAAGCCCCACACACCATTATCAATACCTGAAAGGAAGGAGGCCCCAGTGGCGGGGGAGTTAAAAGACATTTTAGTTTGGTCTCCATCAGGAGGAAGAAATATATAAGCCACACACTTAGGTCTACATCTAAGGCAATCTGGTAACATTCTTGTGTACTGATGGGTCAACAATAAAAAGCCTCTTGGCCTAAGCCTTGGAGCCATTTTGGTTGACATCCCAAATATGGACTGGTTTTCTTCATTTTTTTCTAGATATGTATTAACCCTTCAAGGTAGCCCGAACAGTTAAAGTAAGAGAATCTTGCAAGTCTGAAAGCATTTCTCCCCACCCTTGCCTTTACCTTCTAGATAATTAGGGAGGGTCCCTCATGAAATGCTTTCCCTACTCACATCCTTTCTTTGGATTCAGATTTCTCTGATCAGATCGTTGTCTAGCCTATGGCTCTTCCTCCTATCTCTCAAAGTTATTCTCACATCCATTACAGGACAGTATGTGTGAATGATCACTGAAGGATTCCGTATTTAAAAGAGCAACGTTGAATTGAATGAGCATGAAGGGGTATCTGTCTGTAAAGATTGCTCAGTGTGATGGGAAGGATTTCCAAACATTACAGAGATCTCTGATCCAGGGTTTGTTTGTAGGATGTAGCAGATGGCATTGAGGAGCAGGGAACATTCAAACAGCTAGCTCTGAAGACTCTATTGTAGCTTAACAACTGCAAGATCAATAGACAAATTAGGGAATGCTTTCTCCGGTGTCTAGGCTTCTCCTCCACCTTGGCTCAGAGCAGATGGCAGTGATATTTCAAAGAAGCAAGAACTTTAGCTATTCCAAAATCAAATTATAAATTACACAAACCATTTGATGTAAACTGTGGCAAATTTTTCACACCCCAGCTGGATCTCTTCCCCTCTGGAACACAAACTCATATTAACAGAGTACAACATCACTAAATGCAAAGAATCAGTTTTTAATTTTAACACCAGGCGCTGTTGCGGGTGTATAACTGCATGTATCTTTAATAAGTTTTGATCACACTAATTGAATCTGCCCCACCCGCCCCCCCAAAAAACCCTGACACAATCAGTAGTTGAATTTAGTTTTCTTTAAAAAAAAACATCTATGCTCCTGAACAAATCTAGGGCATCTGATAGTCAGCAAAGATCTTAAACACAATTTCTTCTACCACTGAGCTTGCTTTCACTGTGACTACAACTGTTCAAGGCTACTTTTTAAGTTTGCATTTATTTATATACCAGCTTCATTATTATAAATAATTGAAGGTAGCAAACATACAGTATACTCCTTCCTCCTTTTTTCCCAGAACAACAACCCTATGAGGTGAGTTGGGCTGAGAGAGAGTGACTGGTTTAAGATCGCACAGCTGGTTTTCCTGCTTCTAGGAGGCCTGGAACTCACAGGCTCCTTGTTTCTGCCTTAACTACCAGACCAAACTTTATATGTGGCATGAAGTTTTCAAACTAGTAGCACCGCAACTCTACTAGTTGCTTATAACTATTTTTTGTGTTTTTTAAAGGATTATGAGCTGTCAAGTTTTTACCAACTCTTAGAGACCAAATTGTCAAATTGATCTTTCCCCAAACTGACCCGTCAGGTCTTCCGATGGTGTACTCATCACCACTGTAATCAGGTCTAGCCACCTTGCTAGCGGTCTGCTTCTTCTATTTCCATCCATCGTTCTGAACATTAGAGGCAAGGTCTTTGCATAATGACTCCAAAATATTTAAGTGGGTCATTTAACACTAAATTGGTTTGTTCTGCTTTCAGTTTGTTTCTTGTATCCTCAGATCTGCTATCCCGCACCAATGTTCAGAAGTGTCAATGCTCTTTTCATTCTGCTTCCTCAAAGTCCAGCTTTCCTTCTCACTTTGTGACAGAACATGACAGAGAAACCCTTGATTTAGATTATTTATTTATTTATGAGTGAATTTATGTCGTCATTCAACTCAAAGAATATGACTCTGGGCAGCGTACAGAAAGATTAAAAGAACTTTTTTTTAAAAAAAGCCAAAGCAGTCCAAGATTACATTAACATAGGGACAGAATCAAGGCAGCATGAATTGTTAGTATCACTTTATAATGCCTTGGTAAGACCACACTTGGAATATTGCATCCAGTTTTGGTCATCATGATATAAAAAAAGATGTTGAGATTCTAGAAAGAGGGCAGAGAAGTGCAACAAAGATGATTTGGGGACTGGAGGCTAAAACATATTTATTTATTTATTTATTTATTTATTTATTTATTTATTTAATTAATTAATTTATATACCGCCCTCCTCCCGAAGGACTCAGGGCGGTGAACAGGGCAATACATAAAAACAAGATACAAAAATTAAAAATTATTAAAAAGTAATTAAACAATGCCCATAATAAATTAATACAGATTAAAAATTGAAGTCCATTTATAAAATCCCACCCTGTCCCATCAGGCCAGGCCAGCTTGTTTAAAGAGATGGGTTTTAAGATCGCGCCGGAAGGAGCGGAGATCGGGCGCCATCTGGAGCTCGACCGGAAGATGGTTCCATAAATCCGGTGTACCCACAGAGAACGCCCTCTGAAGAAGAGTTGCAGGAATTGGGTGTATTTAATGAAAATAGGGGTAACATGATAGAAGTCTTCCAATATTTGAGGCGCTGCCACAAAGAAAAGGGGATCGATCAATTCTCTAAAGCACCTGAAGACATGACAAAAAATGGGAAGCTAATCAAAGAGATTAAGGGACGCGGTGGCTCAGTGGGTTCTGACGCTGAGCTTTTCAATCAGAAGGTTGGCAGTTTGGCGGGTCGAATCCCGACTGCTGCGTAACAGAGTGAGCGCCTGTTACTCGTCCCAGCTTCTGCCAACCTAGCAGTTTAAAAGCACGTAAAAATGCAAGTAGAAAAATAGGAACCACTACGGTGGGAAGGTAACAGCGTTCCATGCGCCTTTGGCATCTAGTCATGCCGGCCACATGACCACGGAGACATCCTCAGACAAGCGCTGGCTCTTCGGCTTTGAAACAGAGATAAGCACCGGCCCCTAGAGTTGGAAACAACTAGCACGCCCGTGCGGGGGAACCTTTACCTTTACCTTTTTAATCAAAGAGAGAAGCAACCTAGAACTAAGGAGAAATTTCCTGACAGTGAGAACAATTAATCGGTGGAAGCAGCCTCCAGAAGTTGTGGGTGCTCCATCACTGGAGGTTTTTACGAAGAGATTGGACAGCCATTTGTCTGAAATGGTATAGGCTTTCCTGCTTGAGCAGGGGGTTGGACTGGAAGACCTCCAAAGTCCCTTCCAACTCTGTCAGTCTATTATTCTGTTAAAAACACAACCATTTAATAGAAAATAACATAGCTCATTAAATATTTTAAGCAATAAAATGGTGAACAGAAGTGAAATGACGATAAACTCATCCACTGAGGAGTCAACTCAGCTGGACCCCAAAGTTCCTTGTAAGTAGAGACACATCACAGCCTCCGATTGTCTTTACCAAGGGCTTCATTACTATTCTACCAAAGGATAGTCTGTGACATATTTCTTGGCTGCCAGTTCCTTTATTATTGATAGTTGATAAGAAAGGCAGGAGCTCTCCATCAATATCTTTATTATCAATTCTAAGGCTGTTATTTTAGTTCCATTTTTCTTCTGTGCTCCTTGGTTTTCCCTGCATTTTCAGCTATCAAATTAGTATCATCAGCATAGCACAGGTTATTGATGGTTCTTTCTCCAATTTTAAAAGCATGCTTATCTTCTTCCGACCCAGACTCCCAATAAATATTCGGTATAGGATGAATAAATAAGGGGAGACTACATAGCCTTGTTTCCCTTCTTCACCAACCTAGAACCAGAATGCACTTTCCATCCAGACCAGACATGTCAAACACAAGGCCCGGGGGCCGGATCCAGCCTGCGAAGTGGTTTCATGCGGCCCGTGAAGTCATCCTGGAAACAGTGAGGGAACGGCCCCCACTGCCTTGGCCCTGGCCCAGAGACCCTCCTTCTGCCAGAGACCCTCAGATCTGTCCCACTCCTGCCCAGGCCCCCATAGGCACCCTTGATGCGAACGATGTAGAGCTGGCCACGCCCACCCAGTAGGCCATACGCACTCTAGCCACGCCCATCCAGTAGGCCACGCCCACCCAGGCCATACCCACCCGGCCCCCTGAGGGCAACCGCAATGCTGATGCGGCCCTCAGTGAAATTGAGTTTGACACCCCTGATCCAGACTATAGATTTTTGCCCCTATTGCACAGGTTTTGCGTAAAAACAATGAGATGCTCTGGGATTTCCATTTCTTTAAGGACATTCCACAGCTTACTATGGCCAAGACAACTGAAGGCCTTTCTTTAATCGATGAAGCATGTATTGATTTCTTGGGCTTTCTCAATCATTTAGTATGCATGAACAGTGCTGTCTCTCTCCTTCTTGGCCTTTCATAAAACCAACTTGAACATCTGGCATTTTCTTTTCTTTTGCATTGCTCTGATTTGTGTTGGGTGATCTTAAGCATTATTTTTCTAGCATGTGAAAATAAAGATGTTGTGCTATAATTCGCAGACATTTCGATATTAGTATTAGACTGACCTCTTCCATCTGGTTCCCATTGTGTCATTCTCCAGATGTGCTGTCATATTTGGTTAAAACCTTTACTGCCTTTACTTCGTTGCTTGGAATATTTCTGTAGATATTTCATTAGCTCCTGTAGACTTCCAGGAAACATCTTCAAAAATACCTTGTATGTTAATATCTCCATTATACAGAATTTATTTCTTTATTCATTTATTTCATATCCCACCTTTTTTATTTTTATGAATAATTCAAGACAGCAGACTTACCTAATACTCCTTCCTCCTCCTATTTTCTGCACAACAACAACCCTGGGAGGTGGGCTGGGCTGAGACAGAGTGACTAAGTCACCCAACAGGCTTTCATGCCTTAGGCAGGACTAGAACTCACGTCTCCTGATTTCTAGGTCAGCAATAATAATAATAATAATAATAATAATAATAATAATAATAATAATAATAATAATAATAATAATAAAAATAATAATAATAAAGTTGGAAGGGAACTTGGAGGTCATCTAGTCCAACCCCCTGCTCAGGCAGGAAACCTTATACCATTTCAGGCAAATGGCTGTCCAGTCTCTTCTTAAAAACCTCCAGTGTTAGAGCATTCACCACCTCTGGAGGCAGGTTGTTCCACTGGTTAATTGTTCTAACTGTCAGGAAGTTTCTCCTTAGTTCTAGGTTGCTTCTCTCCTTGACTAGTTTCCATCCCTTGCTTCTTGTCCTGCTTTCAGGTGCTTTGGAGAATAGCTTGACTCCATCTTCTTTGTGGCAAACCCTGAGATATTGGAACACTGCTATCATGTCACCCCTCACCCTTCTCTTCATTAAACTACACATACTCAATTCCAGCAACCGTTCCCTATATGTTTTAGCCTCCAGCCCCCTAATCATCTTTGTTGCTCTTCTCTGTACCCTTTCTAGAGTCTCGACATCTTTTTTACATCGTGGTGACCAAAACTGGATGCAGTATTCCAGGTGTGGCCTTACCAAAGCATTGTAAAGTGGTATTAGTACTTCACTTGATCTTGATTCTATCCCTCTGTTAATGCAGCCTAGCACTGTGTTGGCTTTTTTGGCAGCTGCAGCACACTGCTGGCTCATATTGAAGTGATTGTCTACTAAGACTCCGAGATCCCTCTCACAGTTACTACTATTGAGCAAGGTACCACCTATACTATACCTATGCATTTGATTTTTCCTGCCTAAGTGTAGAACCTTACTTTTTTCACCATTGAATTTCATTTTGTTAGATAGTGCCCAGTGTTCGAGTCTGTCCAGATCCTTCTGTATCTTAAGCCTATCTTCTGGAGTATTGGCTATTCCTGCCAGCTTGGTGTCGTCCGCAAATTTGATGAGTTCCCCATCTATCCCCTCATCCAAATCATTAATGAAGATATTGAAGAGCACTGGGCCCAGAACAGAGCCTTGGGGCACCCCACTACACACTTCCTTCCATGTAGATGCGGTTCCATTGAGGACCACACAAACCCCACATTTTTCTATCTTATCAAGTAGTAGGTTGTGATCTACTTTATCAAATGTCTTACTGAAGTCCAAGTAAATTATATCTACAGCATTCCTCTGGTCCACTAGTTTTGTCACTTGGTCAAAGAATGTAATAAGATTTGTCTGGCATGATCTGTTTTTGACAAACCCATGTTGACTTTTAGTGATGACTTTGTTCGCATCAAGGTGTTCGCTGATTTGTTGTTTGATTATCTTTTCCAGAATCTTCCCAGGTATTGAGGTCAGGCTGATAGGTCTGTAGTTTCCTGGATCTATTTTTTTCCCTTTTTTTGAAGATGGGAACTACATCAGCTCTCTTCCAGCCCTCTGGTAGTTCCCCAGTGCTACAGGATCTTTGAAAAATATAGTCCAGTGGTTCTGAGATCACCTCTGCCAGTTCCTTGAGAACCTTGGGGTGTAATCCATCTGGTCCTGGTGATTTGAACTCATCTAGGCTGGACAGGTGCTCACCATTTTCTTGCCTATCTTAACTTGCGTTTCTATTCTGTTTTTTATGGCACTGGTTTGGGTAGGTTGGACTGTTTTTTCCTTTTGTGTAAAGACAGATGCATCTTAACCACTAGACCAAACTGTCTCTAGTATAGGCTCAAGCACAGTATAGTGCACTATAATCAAGTCTAATCTAGGTTTCAGTATAATTTCATTATGCTCCTTCCATGTTCATTTGACCTCCTTTAAATCTTCAGTCGCTATTTGTCCAATGGCATCTTTTAGCATACTAGTTCAAGGTTGCAGCCTCCTTCTGAGTTTTAAGACCTTTGGAAAGACATTCGTTGGCTTACCATGTCTGTTTCCATCTTTGATGATACTATAGATGTCATTGTAATGAAAAATAAAATAAAATAATATCACTACAACAGTAAACAGTTACAGCTCTATGTATCTTTTTCTAAAGCAAATATTATGCAAGTGTTTGTCTGTATATTTCTAATACATTTATATAAGTGTCATACTTTTTTAACCTACTGGATTTTATATAAATGTATCTAATATTCCATTATATTTATACCTACCAAGTCTATATCAGTGGACAATCTGCTCAGCGATGGCAAGTATAATCAGGTCTTCAATCCATTGAGTGAATGGGGCCATACATTTCCAAAGCTGCCATAACAGTCTTTTAGCCACAATAAGGGCACAGAGAATCCGTTCACATTGTCCAGTTGTCCAATTCTATATACCAGAATATATATACTTGTTCTAGTTCCCTAAACCATACAGTGCAACATTTTCTTCATTATTTCCAACTTTGGCATTCTAGACTCCAACCACAAGCCACACATCTTGCTTGCTTGTTTGATTCATTTTGGATTGAACTTGACATAAAATTCATTAACCTCCCCCTCTTCTACAGTTCTGGTTGGAGCATAAACTTGGATAAATGTCACATAAAGGGCTTTCCACAAAGTCTAATTGATGCTATTCATTAATCATTGATTGCCTTGTATCCTGGTATTGTCTTTGCTATATCCTTCCCAATTAGCAAAATAATACTGTTCCCTTTTTGTTTTTCATATTCAGAGTAGCAAACTATCATCTTCTGACTGAAAGTGTCTAATTCCATTCCATTTCAGTTCACTGATGTCAACCTGTAGTGGATTTATTTTCTCTTTCACTGTGTTAAACTTGCTCATGATCATACTTCTTCAGTTCCCTGTTCCCACTGTAATTTTTTTTTCTTTGCAGTTGGATTTTTCTCTTTCTCTGTGGCAACATCAATTACTAGATGTCCCGAAGGATTTAATGTAGTCACATCATAAGTACCAGTAGTACCCTAAAAGATTCTCAGCTCTCTCTGTTCCTTGTCTGTCCATACGGTTTACTTGGAAAAATGCATTTGTTTATCATTGCCTTCTCCCCTACAGTATGAAGCAATGACTTTTTTGTTGTCATTAAAGTGGTCATTCTTTTTCAATATTCTCCTATATCACTGCTGCCCAATATTTAATTTAATTTAATTTATTAATATTTCTATACCGCCCTTCTCCCGAAGGACTCAGGGCGGTGTACAGGGCAAGAATAAAACACAGAGATTTACAAAAGATAAAAGATAATTAAATACATGCCCAATTAAAAATACAGTTAATACATAGTAAAAAACCCCAATAAAAATAATAAAAACCCCACCAATCCCCCCTCAGGCCAGGCCGGCTTGCTCGAACAAGTATGTTTTCAGATCGCGGCGAAAGGAGCGAAGATCGGGCGCCATCCGGAGCTCAACCGGTAACTGGTTCCATAGCTCCGGGGCGCCCACAGAGAAGGATCTCCCCCTGGGGGCCACCAGTCGACATTCTCTGACCGGTGGCACCCTGAGGAGGCCCTCTCTGTGGGAACGCACAGGGCGGAGGGAAGTAGACGCCGGCAGCAGGTGTTCCCTAAGGTACTCCGGACCCCTGCCATGTAGGGCTTTAAACACCATTACTAGCACCTTGAATCTCACCCGGAAGACAACTGGTAACCAATGCAGCTCACGGAGCAGAGGTGTGACATGGGAGTATCGGGAGACTCCCAACACAACTCTCGCGGCTGCATTCTGTACCAGTTGGAGCCTCCGGGTGGTCCTCAAGGGAAGCCCCATGTAGAGAGCGTTACAGTAGTCTAGACGAGAGGTCACGAGCGCGTGAGTGACCGTGCATAAATCATCCCGGCTTAGATAGGGCCGCAACTGGCGCACCAGGCGAACCTGGGTGAAAGCCCCCCTAGTCACAGCCACCATGTGATCTTCCAAGGTGAGCCGTGAATCTAGGAGGACTCCCAAGTTGCGAGCCCTATCCACGGGGGGTAATAGTTCACCCCCCATAGAGAGAGATGGAATATCCGAATAGACCCGGGATGAAGGTATGCAAAGCCACTCGGTCTTGTTGGGGTTGAGTTGAAGTCTGTTCCTCCCCATCCAGACCCGAACCACCTCCAGGCAACGGGACATCACGTTGAGGGCATCACTGGGGTGATTTGGGGTCGAAAGAAAAAGCTGGGTATCATCAGCATACTCCAACTCCAAAGCCACGAATGATCTCACCCAGCGGTTTCATGTAGATGTTGAACAGGAGAGGCGAGAGGACCGACCCCTGAGGAACTCCACAAACGAGAGACCTCGCGGTCGACCTCTGCCCTCCTGTCAACACCGACTGCGAGCGTCCCTGGAGATAGGAGGAGAACCACTGTAAGACCGTGCCTCCCACTCCCAATCCCCTGAGATGCCGCAGCAGGATACCATGGTCGATGGTATCGAAAGCCGCTGAGAGGTCTAATAGGACTAGAACAGAGGAATGGCCCCTGTCCCGAGCCCTCCAGAGATCATTCACCAGCGCGACCAATGCCGTCTCTGTGCTGTGCCCGGGCCTGAAACCCGATTGGTACGGGTCTAGATAATCCGCTTCATCCAGGACCAAAGGGAGCTGATGCACCACCACACTCTCAACAACCTTCGCAAGAAAGCGAAGGTTGGAGACCGGACGAAAGTTGTTCAATACAGCTGGGTCCAAGGCAGGCTTCTTGAGGAGAGGCCTCACCACCGCCTCTTTCAAGACGGCAGGGAAGCTACCCTCACTCAAAGAAGCTGATATAACTGCTTGGAACCAGCTGCGTGACCTCTCCCGGGCTGCATAAACCAGCCAGGAAGGGCACGGGTCCAATAAACATGTGGTGGAGCTCAGTCTCCCCATAATCCTGTCCACTTCCTCTGGAGTCACAGAATCAAACTCCTCCCAGGTGATATCGACAAGACCGCCCGTGTCCTGATCGCCAGACTCTGCCCAGTCAGAGTCCAGACCGGTCCGAATCCGAGTGATTTTGTCCGACAGATAATTGTTAAACTCCTCGGCACGACCCTGCAAGGGTTCCTCCCTCACCTCTTGATTAAGGAGGGAGCGAGTCACCCTAAACAGGGCGGCCGGGTGATTATCTGCGGACGCGATAAGGGTAGCGAAGTGATTAGACCTCGCCACCCTTATCACAGCGAGATAAGACCTAATGTAGGTTCTTAGTCGCAATCGGTCGGATTCGGATCGGCTGGACCTCCAACCGCTCTCTAGGCCCCGTCTCCGACGCTTCATCTCCTGGAGCTCCGCGGAGAACCATGGAACTCGACGGGATCTGCATCGGGTCAGGGGCCGCAAGGGTACAACTCGGTCAAGAGCCTCAGTGGCTGCCCTTTCCCAGGCTTCCACTAAGGAATCTGCCGAGCTGTGAGTGGGGGAGGCAGGTGGGGACCCCAGCGCTGCCTGGAACCTCTCGGGATCCATTAAGCGTCTGGGGCGGTACCATCTAACTGGTTCCACACACCCACACCCACGGCAGGGGGTAGCAAAGCGGAAGACCAGCCGCAGGAGATGATGATCGGTCCATGACAGGGGCATAATAATTGGAGAGCCCCCACCAAGATCATCTAAACACCGACCAGATAAGAAAACTAGGTCAAGGGTGTGGCCTCCCTCATGAGTCGGTCCTGAAATTACTTGCGTCAGGTCCATGGCCGTCATGGAAGCCATGAACTCCCGAGCCAACTCAGATGATCCTCCCAGAGATGGTAGATTGAAGTCCCCCAAAACTATAAGTTTCGGGAACTCAACCACCAACCCAGAGAGGACATCGAGAAGCTCAGGCAGGGCTGCTGCTGCGTGACTAGGCGAAAGGTACACCAGCAGCAAGCCCAACTGCGCACCAGGGCCGCATCTCAAAAAGAGAGACTCACAACCGACTATCTGCGGAACGGTGGCCTCCCGCGGACCTAAGGTCTCCCTCATAACAACAGCCACTCCCCCACCCCTACCCTGAGCCCGAGGCCGGTGTAGCACCCGGAAACCTGGTGGGCAAAGATCAGCCAGAGGAATACCGCCCTCTGGGCCCAACCAAGTCTCCGTGATGCAAGCCAGGTCCGCCTGCTCACACTCGACCAAGTCACGGACGAGAGGAGCTTTATTGACGACAGACCTGGTATTCAAGCACACCAGCCGGAGCTCAGGAGGCTGCACATCCTCACTCCCGGGACCTCAGGGCAGAACAAGAGGGTCGGAACGCCTCACCGCTTGCAAGTAGTGGAGAGGCCTTCCCTGAGATCGATACGGCCCTCTGTTCCTGCACCTGCTGCCATTCCCTAACGTCGTGGGAATGGGTAATCCCACGACTTGCCCTGGAGCCCCGGGGGCAACCGACCCCCGCTCCTCCCCCCCGCGATCAATCCCGGACCTGGCCTGAACAACGGTTGTTGGACTACCCCCCATATCCAAACAACCAAAAGAAGTTCCCACCCCCCTCCCTAACCTCCTAAAAAAATTAGCCAAAAAACTAACCAGGGGCCTCTTAATTGGTTTATATCGGAGGCCCCTACCCAGCCATCTCTCAGGGTCCCAACAATCGGGCCCTTCATCAAGAGGAGGTGTAAAAAGTAAGGCGGGTCGCTCCCAGGATGGGGGGGGCCCCCTGAGGGCGAGTAAAACCGTGCTAGGATAAGTCAGACGCATGATGGTTATTAATTAAGTTTGACAAAAGGCAGCAGGGCAGACCAGATCGATACGGGAGGATCTCAAAATAAATCGAAGGCAAATGACCAGAGTGCCAGACCAGCTCCAATGCCACTAGAGCTGGGAAACCCCGGAACAGATCGAATCCCGCCCTCTCACGGCGGTCAGGGCCGGGGAGCAGCCTGGTACATGCAACCGGGGGGGGAAGCAATACCACCCAGAGCTCTCACCTCTGGGGGCAGCAGATGTAAAATCTCAACCACTCTCCCACAGTGGTTGTACCCCGGACCTTCCAAAATTATAGGGGAGGGGAGGAGAGAAGAGGGAATTAGAGCAGAGTCAGCGAAATACATCAGGGCTGATAAGCCTGTAGAGATACAGAATGGTAGGAGAACTCCGGTTACAGTTCAATGTCATGTTGTAAAAGGACCAGATAATAGTCGGCCAGGAAGGGAAACCAAGACCATGGTAGTTCAACAGAACCACAAAACATGGTCTAGTCAATTTCTGGCGGCGCAGAGGTTAAAATTGTGTCTCGTTAACGTCCGAGGTATCAGCGTCTGCATTCCCCCACCAGGCCAGGTCGCCATACCAGAGAGGCCGCAGTACTCCACTCTTCTCGCCGCCAGCCATCTCAAACACCAGCCAGGCAATATCTCCACCACTTCAACACTTCTACGCCGACGCTGCTCCAAGCCGCGATTCATAGTTAGTCAGTCAACACGCGGCTCTCCCAAGCAGCTGAAAGGCGCTCCGGAACACCACCAAGCTCTAGAAAGTTGTCCCGGGCTCCGCAGGCTTCAGAACACCACCAGGATCCGCAGACTCCATCAGGGGCCGACAATCAGCTGGCCGACAATCAGCTGGTCGGCGGAGCGCAGGCCTCCAAAATCCTCCGCCCGGCTCCAACGAGTTCTTAGTCAGGCTCTCAAAACTCTCAAACTCCCCTGGCATCAACAGTCACTGGTCGGCGCTGCGTAGAGCAGAGCTCCGAAAAATATCTAGGTCTTCCCAGCACTCCAGCCACCTCCGCTAGAATTTGCCGAGTCCGCCGATCCCCCGCGGTCCGACAAACAGCTGGTCGTGCGGCACGGGGAACTGCTCAGCTCCTCCGCATCCTCTAGGGCCTCCAGCAACTCTTCTGGGCTCAGATGGAAAACCTCGGAGAGTCCGGGGCTCGCGGGGGGTTCACGGGGCCAAAAGATAATAATCCAGAAGCTCACCTCGTCCCCCATCCCATGTCCATCACAGGGGAAAATCCTGTGAGGCTCCCAAAGGTCGCCACATTGCCAGAGCTCCGCACGGAGCTCAGCCGAGCACGTCCGCCATCTTGGGCATGCTCAGATCAGATCCTGCTCGCTTTTACTGGGCAGCTGGAATGATTTTCACCTCTCAAGTAATCCTGATGGGATTGTGTACCCTTGGTGTCTTCCCTTAGCATTCATTGCTCATCCTTTGTACCTCCCTGCCGCAGTGAAGTATCATAGCATGATTGAAGAGGACATATTGTTATAAAGCTATACCATCTGACCTTGTTGTTGGAGCCTTGTGCAATGTGGGGTCTTTGGAAAGGACTTTGACCTTCAACTGTTGTCAGCCCATCTAGCATAATGGGGGTTGTAGTCCAGCACATCTCAAGAAGACATTTGCCCTCTAAAATGCTTGCATGGAAATGCTTGAGGATCAGCCATCGCTGTTCCAATGTCTGCAGGGCCGAGGTGGCAGGTCATAAAGCTTTGAGAGAGTACATTGGTGCCTTTTGACTATTTAGTTTAATCCATTCAAGGCTGCTCTTGCCACGCTCTTAACAGAACAGTAGCCAAAGTACACACACACACACACACACACACACACACACACACACACACACACACACTAAATGGTTCCTTCCTGTGGGAGTATGTGTTAAACCTATAGCCTGACATGCCCAGGAGGTTGCTCCATTTTATCCTGCTGCACTGAGTAGCCATGCCTCTCTGGGAAGTAGCTCTATTACTATGCTGACTGCACAGCTAATTGGTCCGTGTTTTATTTGTTCCTTTAATTACAGTGGGTTACCGCTGACAGAAATGGCAGAGATTACAGACCTAGCCAAAGAGAAAATGGAGAGCAGGAGGAGGAAAAGAAGAAGAAAAAAAAGAGGGGAAAAAAGTATCAGTCTTGTTTTTTGCATTTCCGAAGAATAGAAGACCTCTCCCCCAAATTGGCTGTGACAGCCCTCCATCATTTGTCCACTGCCTGTTGGTTCCAGATTCACCACACAGTCTTTCTAGTGAGGCACCTTGCAGAGCTGGGAGCCATTTGCGCTCCCTGCTGTCTTCACTGCATCCCTGCCTGGGGTTAATTAAAGGACCATGAAATCTGACTTCTCCTTTGCCAATTTTTTTTTTCTGGGAGAAGCTAATAGAATCACTCTAGTGTGTCATTTGCAGCAGCGAGGAAAGTGCTGAGGGAGGAGGGGAAGGGTGGCACTAAAGAGAGACTGCAGTTGTCTGGCAGGCAAGCGTACAAGCCCTGCCATGCTTCAGAAACTAGCTGGATGGCAAGCTGAAGTTACCCCAGCCAAGGGTTACAAGCAGGAGGGAAAGAACAAGGTTGTTGTGCCTGATCACTGAAATTCAATGTAAGTCAGGGAGGAATTGCCAGAATATGGAGCAATGTGATGCCCATAGAGTAGTTGCTAGGTGTCAGTCACAAGCAACCAGATCCACACATAAGAAGTTACTTTATTTTATTGTACCTATAATACAGGAATCTCCCCAAATTGCTAGCTTTGGGAACAAGCAGCTAAAGTTCCATAGAACTTGGGGAGGTCTGTTGATCCCTTCCGTTTGCCTGGCTGTTAGCTTTTCAACACTGGGACACGGAATGCAATCGCTTTCTTGCCTCAGGCATTTATCGAGGAACATGGTTTCTTTTAGAGAGTTGATATCTTTGATCTCCTCTCATCTCTCAGTGCTCTCAGACTCTTGATGTTCTCACAATGTTTCATGCTTCAAGCTCCCTGATACTGGTTTATGGTCATAACGGTCCTCAAGGCCATCTGCAAGGTTATACACTTGGTGTGCTTGAAGAGGCTCTGAACAGAGAGATTGTGTGGTCTGCCGAATAAGAGTTGAAGAATTCACTTGCCTTTCTCTTGCACAGTTCTTTCCATGCATTTTCCTCCAAGCATATAAATCCCATGGGCCAGCCAACTGGGTTATATAGAAGATTATTTTAAAAAGTCACAGACCTAAGCTGTTTTTGAATGAATAAACCCAGATTTTTTTTAATAGAATTATTCCCTGTAGGCCACTAAGGAGTAAATTTTCTCCATGTTCCTCCATTTTTGCTGGAGTGGCTGCATTTATTCACAATTTTGTACCATATCTGAAATAACTGTGGGTTTTATCTATATTTGATCTCCTTTGGGTGGTAAATATTTCTTTCCAGTTCTCTGACTGCTGCTGTAAGATTTAATATGCGAACAGGCAATTGGTAAGCTTTTCCAATGAGATGGGAAACTCATGCAGTTACCACTGTGCAGTTGATCATGCCAAATTTGCAGACTTGACCTTCCATAATGCTGTCCCACCTTTCTGAAAGTGAGATTTGCATTATCAACACTGCAAAGGAACTGAGTGGTGTTTATTTGCACTGCCATGAATGAATGTGTCAACTGTACAACTGGAAAGAGCTTTCTGCTGTGTAAAACAGCAAAGAGAGTGAGAGTGCCAGAAATTGGAACAAGCAGAATAATTAATCCATATATTAGCTTCTTGACTGGAGACAAAGTAAGGCTGAAAATAAACCAGGAAGAACCCAAGATCACATGGAGATGGATTAAAATAGGACTCAGTCCCTCTATTTCCAGTAGAAATTTCATGTGGAAATTCTGACACTTGGCTCCTTGTAAAAAGCTGAAGATGAGAGGGGAGTCAAGCTGTTACAAAGAAGGGTATTGGTGAATAAAGAGATTCTCTGGGGATTTATTATTCTGTGTTGTTTTAATTCCAGCTCTTTGGAACCTTTGTGAACATTGTGTCTCCAGCAGGAAAACAGTAATTTTCTGCTACCTGCTAGCCAAAAGATAACCAATATTTTTTTTAACATAAATTACATACCTTTGGGGTTTTTCCCCCATTCTAACCAGTGGAGCTTTCAAGAAGAAGACTTAAAGCATACTTCTAGGGATGTTAACTGTATAGGATAATTCCCCAATGCAGCAGAATTATTTTATTACATTTTGAAGTAAGTGAAGTAATTCGTGTTATTTCCTAAATAGTTCCTTCTCATTAATATCATCATGCTGAGAAACTTATAATAACACCACAGATGATAACTTATTTCCCCAAATCACCGTCACTGATGCTGCCGACTTGCTTCCCTTGTTTTATATTACCCCAAATTCTCAGTATGTCTCTTTGTCTTTAAGCACCCTGTTTTTTTCTTAGAGTCCCTCAGCCAGAAAGTTTCTTTGTTTACTTCCGAGCCCTTGATCTGTGGTCCCTGTGTTTGGCTCTGCTAATCAGGTGATAACCACACTAGCAATTTACAGAATCATCCAACCATACCTGATAAGATACAAGGCCTGTCCACAACAATGATACATTGCCACAACAATGGCTGGATTATACTATAGATTACTAGTTCGGATGCCCTTTGTATCTTTATTAATGCTACCTTATCCATTCTATACTTCTTGTCTTCCCACTTTCTTCACTTACTTTAGTTCCATCCTTTGCTTTAAAAAGCAAGAGAGGAACTAAAATATGGCAAGGTCATATTTCTCTTGGACTTGCCAGAAGTCATGTATTATTATTATTATTATTATTATTATTATTATTATTATTATTATTATTATTATTATTATTATTATTAATTTTAATCCCACTTATATCCCACCCTTCTCTGAAGACTCAGGGCGGCTTACAATCTAAGCACAAATCAATGTGCTTAGCAGTAGCCTTCATTCTATGTATATGCCTGCTTATTAGGGCTTTCACACACACCCCAAGCGGCATTATTACAAAGTCAGCTTATTGCCCCCAACAATCTGGGTCCTCATTTTACCTACCTCGGAAGGATGGAAGGCTGAGTCAACCTTGAGCCTGGTGGGATGCGAACCTGCACTAATTGCAGGCAGCTGGTGTTACTTAAGGAGGCATTAGCCCACTGCTCCACCAAGGCCCCATATAGTTCACCTATCGCTTTAAATTCTACAGTAAAATCTTTCATGACCTTTCCTCCTTTAAACAACATTAGGAAGACATTATCTCTCACCTTCTTCTTCCAAATAAGTGTACATGGACCCACCCACACACACACACACACTCACACACAAAAATACCCTTTACACTATTCCTTTTTGGCATAGGCAACATTATGCAAAGCCCAGGAAATGAGTAAGGCAGAGGGCAAAGGACGCTAAAGGCATCAGATAAGAAAAAGGAAAGAAAACAGCTAAATTTTTAATTTACAGCAATTCCATTCAATATATTTTTTATGTCTTTTTATTCTGAAAAAAATATTCTCTTTCACTAAGTCCATACAAACATCATACATTGATTTCCTTTTGTTCTTTAAAGTGAGATTGTCATTAACTGCATTAGAACATAACTTTCTCAATCTTTCCCTTTCTCTTAACCCATTCACTTTTCTTTTATAGATTTGTTTTGCAATTTCATCTTCATTTTTCCCCTCAAAATAACCAAATATCCTCCAAATGCTTCTTTTGTACCAGTCACTCACTTTTGCATTCAGTACACATTCATTCAATACCAATTCATTCTTAGCCCAATCTTCTCTTCTTAAGTAACCTATTCACACTACATTCAACTTTTTTTATTCTCCTGACATATTCAACATCAAGTTTTATATAGTACAAAGGAGAGAAACTTGTTCATACATGCAGCCAGTTTTACTTCCTTTAGCAAATATTCACTCCCCTCAACATACTACCCACTACTTATAAAACAACATTTTGCACATTTTAAAATTTCTCCACTATTTTTATACCTTTAGGGAACCTTCATCCAAAATACAGAATTTCATCTACTTGCTCTGAGTTTTGTTATTTGTATGTAGACTAACTCAGAATCATCCTCTCAGTTTTTCCTGTCAAACACAATTGCTTTAGACTTTGATTCATTAATTTGTCAGATCCATACTGCTTATTATATCATGCAATCTATCTAATGGTCATTGCAAATCATTCTAATTCTTACAGCGCACCATGGCATCATCTCCAGGCATAGACATTTATGTCTCCAATCAATTCATCTCTGACTTCACCACAAACATCCCTTATATATTTGTCTATAAATACATTAATTATACATTAAAGAGACATCCCGCAGTCTTGCTATAATCCTAACTCAATATTGAATCATGTGCTAGGAGTTAGGATTTGGTATTCTCACCACTATGGCCTGGTTATGTTTCCCATTGAAGCACCAGCATCCTGAATACTATCATTACATATACTTCCAAGTTGATGCAGTGAAAGCAACTGTGTGCTGGTTTACAAATTAGTCTAGAGATCCTGCCTGGCATGGAATAGTGTGAACTAGACTTTAGTTACACTTGTGACATACACGAAGTAACAAAAGCTTTTATTCTGGGTTCTTAATATATATTATTTCACATTATTGGGACTTTCTTACTTATTTTGTTGAATGGAGCCCTGTACCTATGCCCCAGATTCTTTTCCCTGAAGGCATTATAAAACTGAACTATAAAATTTAGAGCCTTTGCAAAGGGAATTTCCAAGGTGCAAAACTAAAGCTGGATTTCTTTTGAGAAACAGCAAGGATATTGAGTACTTATCCACATGTTATGGTTGATATAAGATAGTTTATAACTTAGATTTGAGGAGTACTGCCAAAAAAAATGAAATTTACATCTTTCAAATAAAATTATTAGATTGGAGACATAGAGGCCCTGTTTCCATCATGTACTTAGTTGAGCAGATGGGAGTGATTATAAAAAGACCAAAAAGAGCTTGGTTGATCCAATCATGCATAACATCATTAGTCATTTATTTCCTCAGAACTATTTACTATGGGTTATCTCAACTTTTCCCAGTCAATAGTTGGGTTCTCACTTATGGTCTGCAGATGGAACCTATGAGAAGGGGCAAAAAACTACTTATCTTCAGATTGGTGCATTGAATTTAAGGAACTGAGCATCCTGGCTGAGGGTTTTCTGGAATTCAGGATTAACAGTTTTTCAGAGCTTTGGCATAATAATTAGTTAGTTAGCTTTTACTTTTTGGATCCACGCTTTTGGCTTGTGTTTAAGAGATGGTAACGTAGTACTATTTAATCTCAGTTAGTCTTCTCTCATTATTTAATTGTTTAATATTTTTATCTGTTTCTATGGATTTTCACACAGCTCTGCCTATTGGGAGTTTTAAATTCAAATAAATAAAAATAGATAAACACTATTGCAATCTATTGTGCTTAGATTTTATTTGACCAATATAGTGGCAGAAGTCAAGTAAACATATGCATTCCCTTCTAGAAAAGCAGGTTCTTGGTACAATGTTAGTGTATGCGTGTGGGACTTAAGAAACAAAAATTGGGGAACATTGGATTATCCTAAGCCTTCCCTCTTCTGAGATAAAGTGCTAGAAGGGCTCAGTGAAAACAGGACCTCCCTAGCCATTCTGTCTCTATGGTTGCTTCAGCTTCCTCCCCAGATCCCATAGAGAAATGGGGACAAATGGTTAGGAATTGAACAATCCCTTTTTTTCAATCAGTCTGTGATGGCTACAACCCAAAACATGCCACTGTTGGTTTGTTTTTGATTTGTTTGTTTATTTTGATTTTGGGTTTGGGATATTTTTTTTGCTCCAGAAAGGAATGTGGAACAGGAAGTAACATTCTCCTGCCTTCTTTTTCAGCAGTTGGGAGGACTATGAAAATGATAGTTATACCATACGGGCAGTCCGTGGTGGTGAGTCCACTAACTGGGAGAAGATGGAAAAACATTCACGCATGAAATCATAATATTTGTAAAGAACCTAAATGATTTTAGTAGAGGCTTTACTTTTCTTAGTACACATGCACATATTACTTTTCCTGTTGTCATGTAGTTAAAGTTGCCCATGGCCAGTTTTTGGAGTACTAAAAGCTGATTTTCTAGAAACAGTACTTGAGTGTGAATATGCATAAAAGTCAATGGTGGCTGTATCATGTTTAATTTATAAAGTGTACAGTTTATTTATTTTATCAAATTTAATTGCCGTCCATCTCACAGTTCAGAGTGACTCTGTTGTATGGTTTAGTTTTGGTCTGTAGACTACAGCTCAGTTCTGTGAAATCCAGCTTTTGTTTTAAACATATTTTAAGATTTTGGCCCTAATCAAAATTGTGGATGTGGGGCAGATTCTAAGCATGCAAAAGAAGAAGAAGAATAGTAAATGAAATCAAGGAGGTTTTTTTGCTCCCTCCCCCTGCCTCCCATATTTTCTAAATTATTGTATACCAAGAATGATTAAGAAATGAACTCTAGTTTTTACATTGTACTATTGTGCAATAAAATGAACACAGCAATTTGGCATATGCTCTTCATTTCAAAATGTTATGCAAATTCTGGCTAATTACATGCCAGAAAAGTTGTAAATTAGCTGGAGACTTAACTTTCATTACATATTTGCATATTCTAATTTCTTTAAACGTATACTCATTTGAAAAATCTCATTACCTAACACCAAGGATGAGCTCTAAAAACAGAGGGAATTATTTAATACCAGACCCACCTCAAGTTCCTGAAGTTAATAAAATAGATCTATAGTTTGGACTAGGTGTCAGTTCTGTTTCTCCTCCTGGACAAGGGTCAATCCCAGCCCTTAGTTTGACTTGTAGCATCTGTTCCTAGAGACATTATTCTCCATCCTCCAATTTGTATGCCATCCCTCCTCCTCCTCCTCCTCTTTGCCATTAATTTGCAGCCAATCCATTTCACCTTGTTTATTTTCAGAGCAACTCCAATAATTTGCTAAATAGGTTTTCCCCAGATGCACAAAACCTTCCAATCTTCCCCCTCTGATCTTGCAATTACCCGGCAGTTGTGCCCAGGGCTGGCTGCTATGGCTTTCTTCAGTAATGGGGTGCTGAATGGGCTTTGATTATCTGCTTGAGCTGTGTGGCATAGCAAAAGAAACAACATGGACATCCTACTCAGTCAAGCTAACGGCTTTCTAAGCGCAAGAATCCTAATTGGGGCCATTAAGTTAAACAAGAAAAGAAAAAGAAGCCCAGACATTTTTTACAACATAGAGGCTGTTCCAAAGGGGGGAAAAATCTTGAGGGTCTCCTAATCTCTTCAATAAAATAGATTTGTGCCAGTTTGTTTTAGAGAAAAGGGGCTATAGAGAAACATATTTTATGTATTTTGCAGGAATATAAACTTAATGATGCAATCATAAGCAGGTTTAGACCAGTATGTGTTTAGGATAATGCCATAAAAATTCAAAGAGAGTAGTATTTTAAAAATCTGGAACTAGACCAAGAATAGGGCACTTGGTGCTTTCTAGGTCTTCCATTACAATGCTAGTAAATCTCAGCCAGCGTGGTTGAAGATTATGGGGTATTGCGTACTTATCCATAATTTAGAGGAATAACTATTATGCAACTTTGGCCCAAAGTACAGATGTTTTAACAAGAGAGAAAACTAAAGATGCAAATCAGAACTTCTAAGTACACATATATACACTAGACTTGCATTGTTTGTTATCTGTTCCAGTATCACAAAACAAAGCTGGCTCAGTTCACCAGTTGTATCATGCTTGAAGAAGAGTGTACTACTTGAAGCAATTCATTTTATCCTGGGTACTCGTTCTCTCTCTCTCTCTCTCTCTCTCTCTCTCTCTCTCTCTCTCTCTCTCTCTCTCTCTCTCTCTCTCTCTCTCTCTCCCTCCCTCTCCCTCTCTCCCTCCCTCCCTCCCTCTGTGTGTGTCTATGTGTTTTAGAGACATTACCCCAAGACAATCAAGCAACTATACTGTATATATAGGGAGTCAGAATAATCCGGCTGTATTAAACTTTGACACACATCTTTTCACAGCAATCAATAAAATATAAAACATAGCCCTGCTCTTTTGGCAATAAATAACATAGTTTAAACAAAGAATAGTGCAATGTGTTGTAAGATGTTACCTAAATATTTCTAGAGCTCCTTAATTTCTGCTGGCAGGTAATAATAACAAAATAAGCATGTGTAGTGATTGGAAAGATTGCAAGAAAAAAAATAATTCACTTAGGGATTAAAAATTTAGTTTAAAACTGGTTTTCTCTGGAAGAGCGTTACTGAATAGAAAAATGGGGCTTGAGGTTTTCTACTCAAACATTCATTGCGCAGCATTTTTTTTTAATCCCATTTATATGCCGCCCTTCTCCGAAGACTCAGGGCGGCTTACAATCTAAAGCACAAATCAATGTGCTTAGCAAATTATCCCCAGGACTTTGTACTTTCCAGAATTCTAAGATTCCAATTCCCTGAATTCTGAATAGTATTTAACTTCACAACGTTGCTAGAAATTGGAGCTGTGCGGCACCTCAGATTCTAATGGGAAAAGATGCTTCATCGTATGTGTGGGCAACTCCAAGCAGGTTTTTCCCCGGGACTGTGCTGCATCTGTAGAGGACTTCCGTGCCAACTTTATGCAGTTGTTTTAAGGACTTGCTGCCAGGTGCTCTGTGAGTGTCTCCATGTCTCCCTTCAGATCAGTAGTATTGCATTGCTAGACTAGGAAAACTGCTCTAGTGGCTTTCTAAGAACCGGGGCACAAATACATGGTCCAAGTGCCCATTTGTTTTTACCAAGTGCAAAATCATCCCCTGCTGCTCATACAATTCAGATCTCTGCAAGAATATATACTGCTCAAAAAAATAAAGGGAACACTTAAACAACACAATGTACTGTATTTAATAGTAGGATGTCTTATCTTGTGTTCCCTTTATTTTTTTGAGCAGTATATATTTGGCTATTTCAGTGTGAACCATGTGACACTGCATTTTATGAAGCCATGTTCTTACAGACCACTGCTATCCCTTAGTCTAAGGAGCCTACACCAGTGTCTATGTTTGTGCAGGCCCTTTGAAAAAGATGCTGTGCCACTCAGGGAAACAGACATCAATCAATAAAGTAGCCACTTCTTTTTTCATGCTTGCGAGGCTTCTTAAATTGCTCCAGGGTGTCTCCTGAAAAAAGACACAGCTGCTTTATTTATTCAGAGAAACATTCTCATGTGCTTTCAAGCTCCTCTTTAAAAGAATTTACACAGCCGTATCAATTACCATTATTCATCCTTTTTATCATAATTCATGTACAGTATAAGAAAATCTTTCCTACTGGTATGCATAGGTGAAAACATATTCATTACTCTAGCTCAGGGTTTCCCAAACTTGGCAACTTTTAGACATGTGGACTTCAATTCCCAGAATTCCATAGCCAGCATGGCTGACTGGGGAATTTTGAGAGTTGGACTCCATTTGTCTTACAATTGCCAAGGTTGAAAAACCCTGAGCTAGCTGGATCTTCGGCATAGGCTCAGAGTCTACAAAGTGAAAGTCTTCATGAGAACCCAAGATTCTTTCTTTGCCTCATAATTGAAAGAAAATATTGTTTGGAGGAAGAAAAACATGCATGAGAATAAGAGGAAAGGAATCTAAGCCGAAACATTCTGCAGACCATGTTTGGCTTATGTATCTTCTTTTAACATCAAGAATCTAAATATGGTATACAAGTGGTACCTCAGTACTCATTGTTAATTGATTCAGAGAGATGCAGTGAGTACCAAAACAATGAGTACTAAAGAATTTTTCCCCAAAAGGAATAATGTAGTAAGTCACAAGGCAGCCGACACTGACAGGTTCTAGCTTGTGTGCTGAGTACCAAACAAACGATGAGTACCAGGACAAAATCTTCATGTTGAAATGTGTTGAGTACCAAATTCAATGATTTCCAAAGCAGTTGAATACCAAGGTACCATTTTAATTTCTTCTAAAAGGAGTTTCTGTTCATTCAAGAATGCCACGACCTCTCAGTTATTGTAATAGAAATTATCATCACCTGCCCAGGCACACTATCACTTTGTGCCTCTTCTTGCATGATATTCCAGACAACTAGAAATACTCTTTCAGGAATTTTCTGTGTCCCAAGTGAAAACAGCAAATACAAGCAGGCAGGAAATCTTACTGTATCTTCTAGCTTAGGGAGCTCCATCTCCCTAGAGCAGCATCTCCCAACCTTTTGGGCACCAGGGACCGGTTCCATGGAGAGCGGTTTTTCCGTGGACCAGAGGGAGTGTGGTTTTGCATGCTGCCTGTATCCAGTGGATGTAGCTTCGCTTGTTTGTGTGGCCTGGATTTTGGCATGCTGCAGCCTGGTGCCTGTCCACAGACTGGGGGTTGGGACCACTGCCTTAGAGAATAGTTTGTATCGGAGACAGTCCAAGATCTTTTAATATAGACTTCAGTTTTCTGTAACTTAAGATGAAGGTTGATTTTGTTGATTCTTTTTATTATTTTTTTGAGAGTTGTATATGGATTTTATTGTGGTGTTTTATGGTTGTGCTGCCTTTATGGATTCTCTCCCCTACCCCTCTCGAGTACTGTTGAGACATTGGATTGGAAATATTAAAAAAAATCAGCTCTCTCGACATAGTTTGGGGGAAGGAGGATGAATTTATTTATTTTTCAGTACAGTACAATGCTTGCAGGTAAAAAAGAGAATAGCAAAGCAGTTTTTCAGTTTTGTTTTACACACAAGAAATGATGTTAGCATTAGTAATGCCTTTAGATCTACCAACTTGGAAACTGGAAGTTAATCAGGTGACCTCAAGCCAAATGCAGCTTTTGTTCACCTAGCCAATAAACCCTTGTTTATCTTTATCTGTTTCTTGTAATAACTTAAGGCTTTTCAAAATATATTTCAGTGATATCTTGATTCCCTTCCAGTCACCTTATCCATTGTCTATTCCATCTTTTACTTCTCTGAACCTTTTTAAGTGTAATATTTTTTTCTAGTCTATCATCTATTTGCATCATATGCCCAAAGTATGTGAGTTTCTGCTTGCTGATCATCATGTCAAAAGAATAGTCAGCTTATATTTGGTCCAGAACTGAATTTTTGAAATTCATATCCTAAACAATCTGATAAAGAGTGGGGAGGGGAAAAAAAGAAAATAGATACTTCTAGTTATGGATTTGAACATTCTCATCCAGTCCATATATTCTCATGATTTTAGGTTTCTCCATTTCATCATCATCATCATCTTAATCTAGATTTGTACTGCACTCTGCCTTTCCTTCTGAAGCTTAAAGGCAGCTTATGTAGACACCCTCTTCTTTTTGTTGTTTTTGTATTGCAGTCACCCATTAGTGGTGAAAATATACAGGTAGTCCTCAACTTACCACCTTTCATTTAGTGACTGTCCAAAGTTATAACACTGTGAAAGGTGACTTATGACCATTTTTCACACTTGCAGCATCCCGGTGGTCATGTGATCACAATTCAAGCGCCTGATAATTGGCTTGTATTTATGACAATTGCCGTATCCCAGGGTCATGCGATGAACTTTTGCAAACCTCTGACAAGCAAAGTCAATGGGGAAGCCAGATGCATTTGACAACCGTCTTACTAACTTAACAACTGCAGTGGTCACTTAACAACTGTGGCAAGAAAGATTGTAAAACGGGGCAAAATTCACTTAACAACTTGTCTTGCTTAGCAGCAGAAATTTTGGGCTCAATTGTGGTCATAATCTACAACTACCTGTACCTGTACTACAGTACTATCATCCTTTACAATTTGCTGAATAATTTATTAAGGCTTTCCATCATTGTGTCTGTATTAGATGTATAGATTTGTACAACACTAACTGGACCCACAGCCTTGGTAAGTTTCCGGCACCCATAAAAAGCACTTCAGGTGTTTTGATCTTCATATCTATGTATACATCTATTCCCTCCATTCCCCTCACTAGCATGACTTTATATTATTACTCAGAACTTAGTCAGTGAACTAGCCATAATATTTTCTTTCTTTCCCATCTCATAAATCAGACTGTGAAACCTGTTCCTTAGTCCTGTTCTAGACAGAGTACAATTTCAAAGGCACTGAATCCCTACTCCTGAAATTAATTCTGAAAAAAAGCCTATTCTCAGAATTATGTGTGTGATTGGAATGAACAAGCCGGTTTTAATATATTTGTGAATCAGCTGCAGCTTTCATAAGTGTCTGTACAAATGTGCAGCATATGCATGGCTCCCGACCCACTATTATCACCTATAGTGCTTGAGGTTAGAAAAGTTGCCTAGATCAAGCACAGGTATAAACTTGAGCGGAACAGGAGGACACTTATGTTTCTGCATTCACAAAACACCTTTTTAGATATGAATAGGAAAGGAATTCATGAATTGAGTGAAACTGATGCTACTGGTAGAAAATGGTTCTTTTTCATCTTTGGAGAAATTTTATCTCATGCTTTGGCAGTCAGCGGACTAATTCAAGAGTATTGGCTCTCCACAATGGCCATATCTGTTGCAGAAATACATTAAGATGCAAATGGGTCATTGGATACAGCCATGAAAACAAACAAATGGATCTCCAAGCAAATTTTACTAGAGTTCTCAGAAGAACACAAATGACCATATTTGAATTATTCTACTTTGGACACATTGCGCAAAGACCTAGTTCTCTGGAGAAGGCACTAATGCTGGGAACATGGAAGGAAAGTGAAACAGAGGACAAGAGGCAGCAAGGTAGCTGGACTCAATTACAGTAGCGATGGCTGCACCATTGGAAGACCTGAAAAATCAGATTAGGGACAGATCACTATAGGAAAAAAAAATCTTTCTAGGTGGACACATCTCTTCCTTTCTGTGCTAGAAACTAAAAAAAAAGGTATGTTACATTATATACGAAAAAAATTGCAGACTAAGTGTGTACATATAAATGCAAGTCTGCATATTTCTATTAAAATGTAAGAACAAAAACTAACCAGGGAGAGAATTTATTGGGTTGTCATTACAGAAGCTATTTGGTGGGCAAGTTTTTGGAAGCTGATAAAAGATGTTTAGTTAATGAATTTTAAACTTGGAGAAGAGTGCAGTTGAACAGAAGGTGACATGGATATTGTTGTATGAACGACTACAGAGTAAAAACAAATTCCCTTTAATTGTTTTCTTTGGTGCATCTGTGTGTCTCTTAAGAGAAATCTGGAAAATTTAACACAGATAATATATCACAAATCTTTCCTGTAGGCCCCTTTCCCTGCTTTTTTATAGTAATCCAAGTTCTCTGTTTCCTGTCAATTCCAGTTTAAAGCCTTTTGAACACTAATCGCTCCTTTGTCTGAGCAGCAGAATTATATTTTTTGCAACTGCTCACTTACATTAAATGTATTAATATCGGTGAAGCTCTATCGGCAATGGAAGTAACTGGAATGCCAGCCAAAGCATTGGCTACTTTTAGCTGGAGAAGACCAAGACCTGTGACCTGCACAAGTCAATTAATTAACTAACTTCTTTTTCATATGAAAAAGAATGCTTGCAGCATTCTCAGTTGTCCTTTGCTCTGTGCACATTGTAATGTTCCCATAACAGAAGTTCACAGCTACTTAGATAGTCCCTGGCAAGCAAAGTGTCAGATTTGTAAGAATTCAAGTTCATATCTTTCCAGGCATGGAAGACTCCAGGGCTTAAATTAGAAACCTTCTGGGTTTGAACTGAATCAGTCTGGTAAGTTACTTGGGTCTCCAGCCTCTGTGTCTAGTATGCAAAATCCACTCTCGTGATTGATTGGCAGCGGTATGAAATTTGTGGATTGATCATGTCTGATACTTCTGCCCTTGCTTGTTCAACTTGCCTGTTACACTATAGATTTGATTGTTTTGTTCCAAGCCAGGCACCCCCAAAATCAATTGAGCCTTTCAAGTGTTCCTGTCAAGTCTTTGGGGGGGGAAAGGGAGGGGGGATTATTTTTAACATTCAATAAAAATACTTAAACAGCCACTTGCTACAACAACAGCACTCCCTTTCTTGTTGTTAATCCTCACATTTCTCTAAACAAACAAACAAAACTGATAATGACATATGTCGGGGAGAGGGGATAATATCCCTGGAAATACACCTGTTTCCAGCATTGGGAAGATACCGAAATCATCCATTTATGTATTGTGCATAGAGGGTTTTTTGCAAGGAAAATACGTATGCTTAATAAACAAAATCTGTTGTTCTGCATATCATTTCCAAGTTTTTTTTAAAAAAAGGTATACCAGATTAGTTCTAAATGAAATTAAGCCACCTGATATTTAATCTTTCCACATTTCCAATGCTTTCTTTGGGAAGGAGTGAGGTTGGCTGAAAGCTGAAGCAGTGCAGCAGGAATTTCCTGACAGTGAGAAAAATTAACCAGTGGAACGGCTTGCCTTCAGAGGTTGCAGGTGCTCCATCACTGGGAGTTTTTAAGAAGACATGGGATAGCCATTTTCCTGAAATAGTGTAGGGACTTCTGCTTCAGCAGGGGGTTGGATTAGAAGATTTACAAGGTCTCTTCCAACTCTTATTATTCTGTAATTCTTTAATGTATATCCCATTTGTCCTTGGTCCAGCTTTCCAAGGCCTGTCCTTGCAGTTCTCATTGTGATCATTCGGTAGCCCTAGAACAATAGGGATAGCAATAGCACTAAAACGTATATACCACTTGACAGTGATTTATAGCCCTCTCTAAGAGGTTTACAGATTCAACATATTGCCCCCAACAATCTGGGTCCTCATTTTACTGACCTCAGAAGGATGGAAGGTTGAGTCAACCTTGAGCCAGTCAGAATCGAACTGCTGGCAGTTGGCAGAATTAGCCTGCAATATTGTATTCTGACCACTGCGCCACCATAGCAAGGGCTTAGGTATGAGACATGATACCAGGGGACTGGACGCTAAAACATATAAGGAATGGCTGCTGGAATTGGGTATGTCTAGTTTAATGAAGAGAAGGACGAGGGGGGACATGATAGCACTGTTCCAATAGCTCAGGGGCTGCCACAAAGAAGAGGGAGTCAAGCTATTTTCCAAAGCACCCAAAGGCAGGACAAGAAGCAACGGATGGAAACTAATCAAGGAGGGAAGCAACCTAGAACTAAGGAGAAACTTCCTGACAGACAAAACAATTAACCAGTGGAACAACCTGCCTCCAGAAGCTGTGAATGCTCCAACATTGGAAGTTTTTAAGAAAAGACTAGACACCCATTTGTCCAAAGTGGTATAGGGTTTCCTGCCTGAGCAGGGGGTTGGGCTAGATGACTTCAAGGTCCCTTCCAACTTTATTATTATTATTGTTGTTGTTGTTGTTGTTGTTGTTATTATTATTATTATTATTATTATTATTATTATTATTATTATTATTATTATTGATGAGAGATTTTAAGTTGGAAAAAGTGCTATCGCAGGTGTGAACTTGTGCCAGGACACATGTGGCCTATCCCTGGCCTTAGATTGTCAGTCCTCAAATACTTCATTTTAAAAAAAAAGAATTATAGACAATCTGTTGTTGCCTTTTGTTCTAAAGAAATCTGGCTATAAAGAATTGATGGGTCATTTCTTAACTTTAACAGGGAATTGTCAAAATGTTTATTCGTGTATTCTACCTGATTCTGTAATAGCTTTGTTCTCTATGCCGTCCGTCTGGTAAACTCGCAAGATTCATTTTTCTTGCCATGTATTTATTTTTTTAAATTATTTTTTATTTTTATTACATTTATATCCCGCCCTTCTCCGAAGACTCAGGGCGGCTTACAAGCTTAGCAGTAGCCTTCATTCTATGTATATGCCTGCTTGTTAAGGCTTTCACACACACCCCAAGAGGCATTATTACAAATTCAGCTTATTGCCCCCAACAATCTGGGTCCTCAAAATGTACTGTACATGTATACATAATCCAAACTAGACTGTTGTTTCTTTGTGTCATGTAATATATGTGGGTATATGCATAATTCTGTATTTATTTATTTATTTATTTTTGTGATATTTATGTAGTGTATATTGGAGGTGGCGATCCTTTGAGAGCTGTATGCAACGAAATTTCATTTTAATGCATGCCGATTAGTGTTCATTCAAAATGACAATAGTTATTATTCTATTCTAGTTCATGGAATCAAAAATTCAGAAATTGCTGGGTCCATTCCTGATTCTTTCAGACAATGGTATGAGATAGATGAGAATCACCCAAACATCCTTTCTGCAGCATCCATATTGCTCAAGAGTTCAGCCATTTATCAGTAAATGAAGATGATTCTGATTTTATTTTTCTTTCCAGAACACTGTGAGATCCCTTTGCACGAAACTGTCATACCTGTGAAATAAAGTATACACTTCAAACGTTTTACCACCTTGAAGTTGACACTCTTTTATTTGTTGCCATTTCCCAAAAGTCTGTGAGGACAATGCAAGCAATAAAATAGAAAGGACACCTCACTGCAAATTGCCGTCTGTGGGGTCTTGAAAAAGCTTAAACCCTTTTAACATTGTGTTTTCTGCATGGGTATACACCTATTCATGTGCTGTTTGTAGGTTCTGAATTAGTCCCACATGAAAAAGAGGAATTTAATCCCCCAGGACCCAAATGGTTATTGTTTTATGACAAATAGAATACCAGGAACTAAAGCAGAGAAAGAGTCGAGGATTTATTTATTTGGCTCGGGGTTTTTGTTTTGTTTTGTTTTTCGATTCAAATGAATACAAATAATGCGGTTCAAAGTATATTTGAAAAGTATGTTGGAAAATTGAATGCACCTTTGAAGTAAAAAAAAAAAGAATCCCATTCGTTACACAGAAAATGAAGCTTCCAATTTTACATAGCAAATAAAATGGGCTTTCTTCTTTCCCTCTTCTTCAGCCCCTACCCACCACCCTTTACACACACTATCTTAAAAGCCTAGTACAGTCTTTAAAATGCTAAGAAGCCAGCTGGGAATAAAGGAAGCAAAGCAGCTTAGAGAAATCCTAGATGGACTCTAAGCTCTTGTTGATATGGTTACTAAATGGCTCAGGTAGGCGCAAATATGGCAAAGGGATCAGAACTGTGTCATTGTGGATAATATGGCACAGAATGCTAGGTGTGGAGGAGAGCGGGTGTGCCAGCTTGGAAAATATGAATTTAGTTCCCTGATGTGTGTAATAATAATCCTGTACAATCCTTATGCCTCTATATTTATGCCTCAGTTCCCTTCACCCATAAAATATGTACAGCGATAGCACTGCTCTCTTAGAAGGGGAATAAATCTTAACAAGAGAGTCACGCAATTACTAGGCATGCATTTGGCCTTGGGTTTTTATTTGCTTGTTTCAGAAGATGTCAGGACTTAACTTTACTCGTGGTAAAGAAAAGCCATTGCATCCAGCGACAGGAAAAGATCTTAGAGCCAGTGCCATAAGCAATAATACTTCTCTGTGAAAATCTAGCATCTTTCCCTTTTGCTGTCCCTCTGTCCCAGGCAAATTCATGGATCTTCATAATTAGGGAAGCTCCCCCACCCCCCGCCCCCCAAAAAAGCATTGGAAATAAGTTGAAGTAATATTTCTTCCTTATTTTTTCCCTTCCCTTCCCTTTTATTCTGCCACAAGAGTCAGAGGGTGACTAATAAAAATGTGTTCGTTGGTAACTTTTGTGAATTAAAAAATAAATTAGGGGAAAATCAACATAACACCTCTCTAGGTATCAAGCTTCACTTGAGGGTCATCACTCTTCAGAATTAATTTTTTTATATTGAAATCAGGTTATGAAACCAAAGCAAGCAACAACAGACCACAGAGAAATTCATGTTCTTGGCAGTCTGTTTTATAATCAGGTTTAATTTCTTTACTACTCTATACATATCCATAGGTTGGATTGAATTTAAACAGCTTCCGGGAATGCATAGGGAGGGAGGGTTACCTAGTTACTTTAATTACTAAATACAGTACCATATCTGGCATTAATTTGAATGGCTAGTCAACTAAAAAATAATAGAGGATGTCCATCCCACTACTGCATTGTCCAAACCACAGATCATGGAGTCCTTGGCTCATCTTATTTTCTGATCCTAAAGTATGTGCTAAAAATAGATGGCCATATTCTAGAGTAGTTATTTTCCCATCTAAGCAGCTGCAGTGGCCAGAAAGAAACTTATTTTTCCACTCATGGATGGGAAAAGCATTTTAATACAACATTTAATAAGATGCTATAGTTTTGCAGATTATATTTTAATTATTTTTATTTTTAAAATATGTAAATCATAATTATGCCTGATTCATAATTTATTACTCTGACTAGTGCATATCAATACAAATGAGAAACAATCAAAACCAAATTAAAATATGCTTTAAATCCAATATTACAAAGCACAGTCACGCATGTAGCCAAGGCCGGGCATTACAAGTGCTCGTTCTCACTGAGCAAAAGCATTCAATTACTATCCTGGTCCAATGGGAGGAAAGCCAGCTCTTTGCCCCAGTGCACAGGAGAAAAGCCAGTTTTATAGGCACGGTCTAATAATGGCAAAGGAAAATATGCTCTCAAGCAATGAGAGCAGAGAAGATTGGGTGAACCTTTTTAAACTTCCATGTCGGTAAAGAAATGTGTATTCAGAAGTGTTCAGTGTTCCCCTCTTGGGAGATGCAGTCATGATAAACCTAAGGATTCTGCAACTGACTTGGTGATCTAATTTTTGGATTGATTTTAATTTTAATTTAATTTTAATTCTATTTTTGTTCCTCCTTTGTTGACAAGATGTTTGGCCTTATTACCTGGCTGGATGGCAGTAGAAAGCTGACTTTGACTGATCTCAAAAAGTTATGCATAGTCAGTCGTTGTCCCTCTTGCATGAAGGACCATCAGCAAATACGAGGATTGCAGGTTAGATTTAGAAAGGAAAAGATAGCCTGGGAAAAATGCTATGGGAAGTTGTGTTTGAACTGTTGCCAAGCAAAGATGTGTCCACATGGTCCCTAGGAAATGCCATCAGTGGGAAAGGGTCTTTACCTTTACTTTTTGGATCACAGCACAAAAGACGACAAGAACTAAACACAAAGTTAAGGTCTGTAGTGCTTGTGACGCAAAAAGCAAAGCTATCTACTTTAGTCTAAAAGAAAAAGACCAAAGACCAAAGATAGGAAGTAACTTTATTAGAGCAACAAAAAAATATAAACAAGTAGAAACTTAGCTTCTGGATTCTCAAGAGTTCCTCTTCAAGTAACCCAAGGGGCAGGCAGGGAAAGAGGGTGGAACCAATCTTTATATATTGCCAAAGGTTGTCTATGTAGGTGATCTAGATAGATAGATAGAGATAGATAGATAGAGAGAGAGAGAGAGAGAGAGAGAGAGACAGACAGACAGACAGACAGACAGACAGACAGAATATTGTATATCTGTAGTTGATTCCTAGGATCCCAGATTAAGCATAACAGTGAATGCCATCCATAAATTAAGTGTCAAATTGTTCTGGGTTGAACAGCAATGAGCATGAACCAAGTATGAAAAGGCAAGGATTTCTGCCTGGCAACCAAATGCAGATTAGTCCTCACTATCATGTTTCATATATCTACCTACAATTGCAAAAGTTGGACCATGAAAGAACTAGACGGGGAAAATTGACTTGTTAGAGCTGCAATGTTGGAGAAGGCTCCAGAGCTTTCCTTGGACAGCAAAAGTGACAGGCAAACAAGTAGTGACGCATATAAAACCAGACATATCACAAAAAGGCAGGATCACAAAATTCTACCTTACTTATTTTGGCCATGTCACACATCCATCTCCCTGGAAAAAGTAGTTATGCTTGGAATCAACTGCTAAGCTTGTAAGCCACCCTGAGTCTTCGGAGAAGGGCGGGATATAAATGGAATTAAAATAAAAAATAATAATAATAAAAAATAAATGAATGGTCAGCGGTAAAAGGAAACGAGGCTGCCAAAAAAACCACAGTTGCTAGACAGCATCAAAGCCAACACCAGCCAGAACACAAAACAACTGAAAGGAGCCATACAAGACTGGAAAATATGCAGAGCGCTGGTCCATAGAATCGCAGAGAATTAGATAGGATCAGGGCTTTTTTTCTCATAGAACGCTCAGAACGGAGTTCCGGCACCTTTTTTGGATGGAACCTTGTAGGGTAGGCAAGGCGGGTTGTATGACATGTGTGAGTTCCGGCACCTTTTTCTTTTACAAAAAAAAGCACTGGATAGGATTGTGCAGATAGTATCAGCAGTTTAGTCTTGCCATCAGTTTCTAAAAGGGGATTACAAATTGATTTAATTAGCCTTTGCTAGGGCTGCTCCTATTAGATTACTTTTAAAAGTTAGAGACAAAGATGGAAGAGAAGATCCAGTTTTCAACAAATAAAGCCTGTTTCTCAGATCTATGCAAGCTTAAGTAAAATGCACAGATTTTTTACTCAGATAGATGTAAATGGAAACCTAGCACTATTTTTATTTCCAAAGCTTGAGTGGTGTTCTAAATAAAAAAGTCGAAGTCAAATTATTAAGTGACCAACCTTGTTGAAAAAGCACACAAGAATGTTTTCCCCTTGTTAATTACTTATTGAAAATAGTCTAATTTACTGCTGTTTATCTTGCCAATGTTACCAGAATAGGAGAGTGGTAGTTTTCATGGCAAAACATTTATCTTCAGCTTTGGTTTGAAAATATGGAATCATTCCATATGATATCTTAGCAAATGCACAGTGCATCATGTTGCACCTCTCTTTTCATTAAATGAAGCAGATTTAATACATAGGTAATGATTGAACTTAGCTGATGTACTGTACTTTTATAGGAATAGCTGTTAACTGCTGCCAATGCAAATACATTAGGCCTTTAACATCTAAGTTCACATTAGCAATCATTAAGCCTAGTAGAATTTTAGCACCAGACGTTTCTCATTACCTTAGCCTCACCAGTTTTCAGGGAAGCCAGTAATTAGGAAGAAACAACTACTGTATATATATATATATATGTAAAAGAAAAGTTTTGTAAAGGTTCAATGGATGTTTGCTTTGGTTATCTGCAATTTGGAGTGGTCTAGACAGCTTCTGTAGACATGTGTTACTCTGTAGTTTCTTCAGGGTAAATATAGGCAGTCTTGGAAATTCTGGTCCCAATTGAGGTTATAAGTTGAAGGCTACCTGTATTTACCCAAATACTATTATTAAAGATGTCTTATTGAAGTCTATATAATTGTCTATATAAGGTTTCCTGCCTCAGCAGGGGGTTGGACAATCCAAGGTCCCTTCCAACTTTATTATTTTTGTTATTGTTTGTTTGTCTTGCTTCCTTGACCTTGCTCATCTGTGTGCAACTTCTAGGGCACAGGTGTCAAACTCACCACGTCATGTGACGTGTCGCGACATATCATGACTCTTTTTGCATTGCTGGCAGTGGGGTGGGCACGGCTTTGGTATGATGAAACTGGCCCGCGGGCCAGCAGTTTGACACCCCTGTTCTAGGGCTATCCACTCACCAATATCTCTCAGAGGCTTACAGAAGATTAAAACAAGTATAAACAAATAACAGAAGATCTTAATGATTTGCCTCACAGCAAAACTACATGTTACCTTGCCTATTATCTCAACATGATTTGAGTCCAATTCTGAATGGACCTAGAAGACAAATCTATAATCTTCACTTAAATATATTTTCTCAATATATTTTCTACAATACATGGAGATACCTAGAGAGTTAAAGTGTCGGGGCATTAATACAAAATAGAGATTATTTTTTTAAAAAAAATATATCTTTTTCCCCCCCAGAAGATTGTAAAATAAAGCTCATCCCATTATAATCTACTTCGTTCCTTCTGGCTGTCTCATGATTTTTGCCTGGAATCATCTGTGAGAAAGTACATGGCATCACTCTCTCTTGGAGAACGTCTCTGTATGTGTTTTTAAATGTTAATAGCAGACACAGCCCCCTTCCCCAATTCAGACAGCCCCTTTCACTCAGGAGGACAGCATAACCCTTTCTCCCATACTGTTTTTACAATTAAAATAACCCTATCCCAAAAGCTGTCATTTCTCCCTCAAGGCAAAACATTCAGGTATCCTACTGGTTCCTATATATTTTACCCTGTAGAGCAAAGAACAGCTTCAGGGGTGGGATAATTTTCATCAAGAAAATAGAGGGAAAGCAGTAACCTCCATTTCTCACAGTCGATACCAATCTTTGGGCATGTTTGTGTATGTCCGTGTGCTACTAGCCTACAAGAATACACACACACACACACAATTACTTGTTACCAATTTTAAAACTAGCAAAAATCTTATTTACAAACGGTGAACAACATGTAACCCACAATTAAACTGGCCCTGTGTCATGTACAGCTTTAAAGGTGACGCTTTACATATATGTTACACTAAATAGGTCTAGATTTCTCACTGTAGTAAAACATGTTTCAGAAAAGATATTTACACATAACAAAAGACAGACAATTTCAGAATTGGCATATATCTTTTCATTCATAGACCGACATAAATTAGATGGACAGGCTACTTGTCCGATCCAATATTAAGGATCTTACATGTGGTGAAGAATGCACAGGTTTAACACATTTTCCTTTATCATTTCAGATGATGTTTCCCCATATTTCAAGACAGAGCCAGTGCGCACTCAAGTTCATCTAGAGGGAAATCGTTTGGTGCTGACCTGCATGGCAGAAGGAAGTTGGCCCCTGGAATTCAAATGGCTCCATGACAACAGAGAGTTAACCAAGTTCTCACTGGAATACAGGTATGTCAAAAATTGTCAGGAATTTCTGCAGTGAACATCCCTGTAGCTGCTTGTCATTTACTCCCTCGGGACCTATATTATCTGCAACTTCAGATTTGCTCATCGGGTCATCCTGAATTTCTAATCAATTTATCTTCTTACGTAGTATCTAAAAAGATTAGTGGAGAAGTGGATTCCATGCTGTTTCTTCCATACAAAGAATAATGCTAAATAGATAAGGGTTTTTGTCATAGTCTAGAATGCTAACAGTGACAAAAGCAGACAATTAAATGAGTGGGTTGGACTTGTATCAATTGTGAAAGCCAAAATGAGAAGAATTTCTTCAGGTGAGCTATATTGAGCCCATATTCGGCAAGATTAATTTTGCCTATCTCACAAGCTAAAAAGAATTTCCTGTCCTATGTACAAACTGTTAATCAAGAATCACTCAGTCTACATAGTTCTCCTTCTATCCCTTGAAGCAATCAAGGAAAGTAATTTTGATACCAAGTTTATTAAGCCACTTTGTTTACTTATGAAAGTTGGCTCCTTATCTCTAGATTCTGCTTTCTTAATACTGATTTGAAAACAAGAGTCCTAGAGGGGGGAAAAAACACCCTTGAAGAAGATGGATATAAACCATTTTTCCACAGAGGGATAATCTTTTAAATGGGTAGATTGCGCAGCTTCAGCTTCTCAGGGCTTTAATGTCCAGTCTGTTTTGTTACTGATGGGATAGACATAATTAATATTTCACAATCAGATAACTTACTTTCAAACAGAACCTCCCTTCCTTCTCTTATTCCTTGTATTCTACCATGTCACCAAGGATCTTTTGTACAAAGACCAAAAGATGCCTTTAACTAAATTGGTTTGCAGAGGGTATCCTGCATTAGTAGTTTAAAACTGAAACAAATTGCATACGAAATCAGCACACCAGAAATCCTGACTGGTTATGCGCTATAAAGTCTGTGTCTACTCCTATCGTATAGATCTTCTTCATATAAATTTCTCCATAAAAAGATTCTCTGTCCTAATCCTGATCCTTCAAATCTTCTGATGATGCATTTATTGCTATTGGTCATTTTCTTTTCTTTTTTTCACCTTTTGCAGCAGAGGACTTCGCATAATATGTCAAAATATGATGATTTTAGTCTGGCTATTTGTACGTTGAGTGAGGACTCTGAATAGATTTGTTCTATGTTTCATTTGTTCATTTTCTTAGCTATCCAAGATAATCTCAGAAGTCGTCTTAGGCTCCAGCAGCAAAGTTAAAAGGATCACTACTCTTTCTGTGTTCCTCCAACGTCCGATGTGTCCTTCCATAGAGTATCATAGGGAAAAAACATTGTCTGCATGATTCAGATCTTTGTAGAGACAAGCACATCTTCACACATCAGAATATTTTCTGAGGCCAAGTTGTTGTCTGTTATAATGTAGTGGGTCCGACGCAAGGAAAAGACGCCAGCCGGAGTACGTGTTCAGCTCTTTATTGTGGGGGGGTGCGTACTGGAGAACAAGGGCTACCTGGCCTCCTTATATACCTAGCCAGGCAGGCGGCCAGCCAATGGGGTTGGCCCTAGGTTTCCCGCCAAAACTAGGTTTCCCGCCAAAACCGTCCAGGCCACGCCCCCTGGTGGCTGTTGCTATGCAGATGCCTGCACCTGGATACATAACATCTGTGATGCAGTTCTTGACTACAGATCCCTTCATTGTTGAGAGTCGATCCTAAAAGATAGAAGCTATTCACCACTTCATTATTGTCAGTGTCAGTTGTAAGGGTTCTAGTTGTTGCATCTTTTGTCACTGGTTTGGCTTCTTTATATTTTAACTTAGTCTCATTCTTTCACTGTACTCCTTGACTTTCATTACACAAGAACTTGCACATTTTCATTTGCAGCTATCAGAGCTCTATTGTCATCATAGTGGAAGTTTTTTTCCTCCAGTTCTAAACCATGATCATTTTCTTCCAATCCAGGTTCCTTAATATATAAGATGTATTAAAAGTTAGAGCAATCACAATATGTTTTATTAATTAATGCTTTTTTTCAGGGAAATTTTTACTGTACTCGTGAACATTCAAAGTTCATTAAGGAAGTGTTTAAAAGTAAATAAGAACCAGTTTCAACATTTAATATAATTTATGTAATAAACTGCCTATGAGATGACTTTTGGTACACCCTATACATTATTTGAGGGACGCAGTGGCTCAGTGGGTTAGGATGCTGAGCTTGTCGATCAGAAGGTCGGCAGTTTGGCGGGTCGAATCCCGAGTGCCGTGTAACAACAGAGTGAGCGCCTGATACTCGACCCAGCTTCTGCCAACCTAGCAGTTCGAAAGCACGTAAAAGTGCAAGAAGAAAAATAGGGACCACTACGGTGGGAAGGTAACAGCGTTCCGTGCCGGCCACATGACCACGGAGACGTCCTCGGACAAGCGCTGGCTCTTCGGCTTTGAAACGGAGATGAGCACCGGCCCCTAGAGTTGGAAACGACTAGCATGCGTGTGGGGGAACCTTTACCTTTACCTATACATTATTCTACATATAGTATATGTTGAATACATAAGGTTAAAGAATACAGTCTTTTCCTACTCCTTTGCCAACCTAGAGCCAGTCTGTTTCACCATATTTGGCCTGTATAAATTTCCCATGAGGATAATGAGATGTTCTGGGATTCCCATTTTCATAAGCACATTCAACAGCTTGACAGGGTTGCACAATTAAACCCTTTCTATATTCAATGAAGCACATAGTGATTTTTTTTTGCTATTCTTTGGCTTTCTCTATTATCCCAACATGTATCAGTAATAATGTATTTTGGTTTTTTAATCTGTGTTAGATAATCTTAAACCTTACCCTGCTACCATAGTATGTGAGATTATGGATATTGTACAATAATTTGCACGTTCTGTCAAATCTCCCATCTTTGGTATTGTTACAAAGACTGACAGCTTCCAATTTGTTGGCCAGGGTGTTGGCTTTGTTCTGCAGCTTTAGCTTGATTTGGAGTTTGCACATGAACAGTTTGTGATCTGTTCCACATCTCAGCCCCTGGCAATGTCTTTGCTGCTGCAAATGAGCTTTTCCTCCTTCTTCTACCAATATTATTATCTGTTTGACTTCTGTTTTGTTCTGTCTGGTGATGTTCATGCATATTGATGTCATTTAGTTGTTGGAAGATTATCTTACAAATAAGGAAATTTGGACTGGCAGAAAGTGATGTCTTTTTTTTAACCTCATTTCAGTTTCCTAAGCTATACAGTGAAACAATATATTTTGCTTTCATGTTCTGTTGACTTCAGATTGAACTTGACCATCAAACTCCTCTTCTGCATCAGTGATTAGAGCATAAACTTGGGTAATTGATATATTAAAGGCTTGTTTGAAAAGTTTAATTGATATTATCTGGTCATTGACTTGATTGTGCCCAAGGACTATCCTTTCTATCTTCTTCCTGATTATGAATACAATGCTGTTCTTTCTTTGTTTTCATGTCCTGTGTAGTATGATCTTCTGTTCGAAAGGGTCCAATTCCATTTCCATTTCAATTCACTGACGCCAAATATGTCAATGAGTAATCAATTCATAGGGGATGCGGTGGCTCAGTGGGTTAGGACGCTGAGCTTGTCGATCAGAAGGTCGGCAGTTTGGTGGGTCGAATCCCGAGTGCCGCATAACAGAGTGAGCACCTGTTACTCGTCCCAGCTTCTGCCAACCTAGCAGTTCAAAAGCACGTAAAAATGCAAGTAGAAAAATAGGGACCACTACGGTGGGAAGGTAACAGCGTTCCGTGCACCTTTGGCGTCTAGTTATGCTGGCCACATGACCACGGAGACGTCCTCGGACAAGCGCTGGCTATTTGGCTTTGAAACGGAGATGAGCACCGGCCCCTAGAGTTGGAAACGACTAGCACGCATGTGCAGGGGAACCTTTACCTTTACCTTAATCAATTCATTTCATCTTATGTTAACTTTTTCCACGTTCATGACTCTTATGTTCCATGTTCCCACAGTAATTCTGTCTTTGCAGCTTTGGATTTTATTTTCCTGCAGGGCAACATCAGCTACTAGACTTACCAAAAGCTTTTATCTAGCCATTTTAGAAACACCGTTAGCATTCTGAAAGATCTTCAGCTCCTCCTCAGTAGCGTGTTGAGTGACATCCAGCCTTAGGCTACCCTCATCTAATGCTATAAATATAAATCAGTTTATATTGATTATTGGTGTGATTTTCCAGGAAAATACAAAAGTAGTTTATCTTTGTCTTGTCCTGCACAGTATGAAATGATACCTTTGTATCTGCCTCCAGTATCTTTCTGCATCACTTCTGTCTAGTATGCTGTCTGCTATCTTGGTAGCTGGGAATGGCCTTGTTTGAGCTGTATGCTCTTGGCATACATCCCTAGCATTTCTCACTCATCCCTCCTAGAAACATCTGCTTCCATCCACCCACCCACCCACCATGATAAGGCAGCATAGCATTGGATGAAAAGAAATAAACTTATTAATGTTATTTCACACATGCACAAACAAAAGTTCACCAGTATAAAATGCTTCTGTTTTTCTGATCTGTAATTTATTTTCCTGTTTTTATATTTTCAAATAGTGGGCTAAAATAAATTTCATCTCTAGTCAGATAGATGGTGAGATTTATGCCTAACACTTATACCTCATTCTGATATCAAGTTATGCATTAGTAAAACGGACATCACAAGTTCCCAGACACGTAAGAACAGCTGTCGAACTAGGATTCACTTCTTATTAATTTGTGAATCACTTGCCCTTCTCTATTAATTTATTACTGTTTTCTCTTGGTACACTGAAGATGGAAAGCGCCTCTGGTTGCAACTGACGTTTTTGTAAAGTTATTCCCTCTTCAAATAGCTTGTTAATTATCCCTCATTCTGATTGCTATCATTTATCTATCATGGATTGGAAACTTGGCTTTGTGGCCTACAGCAATCTCTCTCTCTCTCTCTCTCTCTCTCTCTCTCTCTCTCTCTCTCTCTCTCTCTCTCTCCCTCCCTCCCTCCCTCCCTCCCTCCCTCTCTCCCTCCCTCCCTCCCTCCCTCCCTCTCTCTCTCTCTCTCTCTCTCTTGCCATTCAACCTTAGGAGCCCATAAAAAAGTTTTCTTCCATTTCTTTCTCACTCAGTAATTTGAGAAGAAAACAACTGTCACAAAGTCAGAGCCACTCAAGGTCTAGCTTTAATTCAAGCCAAGTGCTTCCCAACACCTTGTCTGTGTGCAAGTGTGTGTAAGTCTGTGTCATCCTCTCCATCTTAATCAATAATTCAGCACAAGGCAAGACATGTACCAATTTAAGGCATCATTTTTAAGGCCTCTTGCTGCTGCAATGTTGGGACCTTGGGAAGGGTCCCCTCCCTGAAAGCTGCCAAGAAAAGCCTCATTGAATGCCTAGACCAGGGGTCCCCAACCTTTTGGGCACCAGGGACCGGTTCCATGGAGACAGGTTTGTCCGCAGACCGGAGGGTGTGTGGTTTTGTGTTCTGCCTGCATCTCATGGATGGGGCTTTGCTTGTTTGTGTAGATCGGTTGCTGGCATGCTGTGGCCCAGTCCTGGTCCACGGACCAGGGATTGGGGGGCCCTGGCCTAGACCATAGCTTAAGGCTCCTCTAGAAGAAAGAGTGGAAAACTTTAGACTAGAATACTTTATTTGACCAAGTGTGATTAGACACAAAGAATTTGTCTTCAGTGTAGAAACTCTCAGTGTACATGCAAAGCAACAAAATCATTATCGCCTCATTGTCATCATCATCATCATCATCATCATCATCATCCCAGAGAGAGATATCTTCCCAGTTTCTACCACAGCTGCTCTTGGGTGTGGACCATCCTTCTATACAGGGATCCATATCTGGGGGTACTGATGAAACATACAAAAAAATTGGCCTTCCCATCCAAAAATGTGCAAATCTCCAAATCTTTTTTTGGGACTGGACTATTTTTCACTTTTTCAACTGCTTGAATTAAAACATGAATGGTCCATAGTGTACGGACTACTGCAATATGCAATATGGGGTTGTCCTTGAAGACCACTTAGAAGCTGCAGCTGATCCAGAGGGCAATAGCACAGGCAGAAAATGAATGAATGAACGAGTTATGGTCATGCCACATCACAGTGTGCATGTGTAAACCTGTGCTTTATGCTCTGCACTGATTACAAGTTGGCTTCCAGATAGAATTCACAGTGCTAATTATCAACCATAAAGCCCTTTGTGACATAGAAGGTCTGGTTACTTGAGATACTTCCTGTCTCCTGTAATTTCTGCCTGTCCTGTATGTTTGGAAAGAGTTGGCATGCTTTAGATCCCATTGATTAAACAGTGTCATCTGATGGGACAAGGAGGTAGGTCTCCCCTACAAAGAACCTTCTTTTCAGAATAATGTAGCATCCCCTCAGAGATCTAAATGGTCCCTACTCTGATCTTGTTTAATCAGATACTAAAACCTGGACTTTTCCTCTACCCATTGGGCAAAAGTGTGCAATAGACCTGTTACAGGAACTTTTTTTGTGTTATTAGTGCCCTGGAGATATCATATGTCATAGGACCTGGAGTTACCCAGGGTTTTATGCTGGTCCTTCCTCAAACGTTTTGAAGATCATCTGTATAAAGGGGAAAAATATCTCTGGATTCAACTGCCTAATCCTTCCTCTTGTAAATGTTTCCCTATAATTTAGTTTCAACCCAAAGCTGTAATAAAAAGCTACCATTTGCGTTCAGTGTTTCCTGTGGTCAGAGGCACTTATCACCAGACATTTATTATGCTTACTGGTGACAGTATTTTAACTGTTTTTAATATTGTGTGCTGCTCAGAATCATTACAGAAATAGCCACAGAAATTTGATTAACATTTTTTAAAAAAATATTTAAATTTTATGTCCTGAGGATGTCACCATTCTTGATCTTGGGCTTTATGCTGGCCCTCCCTCAAATGTTTTGAAGATCATCTGTATAAAGGAAAAAAATCACTAGATTATGTTACCTAATCATCAGTCTTGTAATTTTTTTCCTATAATTTAGTTTTTACCCAAAACTGTTATAAAAGCTACCATTTGGATCCAATGTTTGAATGTTTCATGTTTATTTCTACATCACTCTTTGAATCAAACCTTTCTTTGAACTTGGATTGAATTGAAGCTTTTGAATTAAATACCTTGTTGAATTTCTGTCTTTAAGCCTCCAGCTTGATTTTATTTTCTTTTATTTGGTAGTTTGGTATAGCATTTTTACTTTATTTATTTTCATACAAGCATACATACACATACATAGATATAAACACACATATAAATAGACATACACACATAGTGTCTTTTGTGTAAGAGCTAAGGTTTTTTTTAAAACTACATAGTACTTTTTAAATAAAATAGTAAGACAGGTAAATCGCTCTTGATATACAACTACTGTAAATCGCTCTTGATATACAACTACTAACAACTACTGTTATTTTAAAACAAACGCTAATTGTAATATTTTCACGTTTAATGTGATGTTGATAATTATAATTATAAACATGTTACAATAACCCAGTGCACTCCCCTTAATTAACCATATTGATTCTTTAGCCTAGATAGTGATAATACCTCAGAGTAGATTATTTGTTTTTTTGGTAAAGGAGAGGAAAATGCTGTTTTTTTCCAATTCGCTTTAAATTTGTGATGGCACAGTATAATCATATGCTTTCACCAATAGAAACAGTTATTTATTTAAGTTACTTAAAAATGTTAAGTAGAAAATAATGTAGTCACCCAGCTAAGCTTTACAGATTTTCTATGAATGTATAAAACTTTTCATGGAAGCTTTGAAAAACAGCAAATGTGAAAGTTATAACGCTACAAACATTGTAGAACCTTCTGTGCATTTTTGCCTGTGTTAGGATTAAAATGACCCATTAAGTAGCATAGGGGTGTAAATTATACAAATCACCTGTCTTGGTTGATTTTGCTTTCTTCTGTGCTGAAACTATGTCTGGCTCACTCTCTCTCCGTGTCTCTGTCTCTGTCTCTCTGTCTCTCTCTCTCTCTGTCTCTCTCTCTCTCTCTCTCCCCTCCCTCCCTTCCACCCTCCCTTTTTCATTTTTGGTCTGCCATTGTGAATTAGGTTATAAAAGATAACATTGGGAAATAGCTTCTGAAATGAAATAATTAGTAGAGAGAGATGTGATCCAGAATGCATAGACAAGCAAAATGTACATCCATATGTTTTACCTGCATTACTACAAGCCAGAATATTCTAAATTTAAAAACTAGTAAAAAATCTGAGAGGGTATATTCATAATATGCACATTGTTTACAGCTATAGGAGATAAGCAGGCTGACATTGAGGGCAGGGTTAAATGTATCATCAGTTTGGAATCACTGCACAGCTAACAGTGACCCATGCATTCTGTTGACTCTTACCTAGTGCCAATTTAGCTTAACTGGTAGTAAACCAGATACTTGTATAGTAAACGTTTAACGTTTTGAACTCAATTCCTATTCCTGGTTACTTGCATCTCACAACACCCAGCTTATAGGATATAATTTATGAATTGGCCTTGAAATCCTAAACAAAGTATATAAATGTGCTTTTGAATTAGAGTAATATGAAAAAGTAAATATGGCCTATGTTAAGTTTTTTTTAACATATGTAGACATACCTATATTTTATCTTCTTTAAAACAATATGTAAAGATAAAGATGTTGTCTAAACTATGAAAAAAATGCAATCATTTGTTCAACAACAATTTAACAGATACAACTTTTCTGTTACTTCTGTAGCAAAAACTACAGGGGACTGGGAGTGGGAGGCACGGTCTTACAGTGGTTCTCCTCCTATCTCCAGGGACGTTCGCAGTCGGTGTTGGCAGGAGGGCAGAGGTCGACCGCGAGGTCTCTCGTTTGTGGAGTTCCTCAGGGGTCGGTCCTCTCGCCTCTCCTGTTCAACATCTATCAGGGGTGTCAAACTCAATTTCATTGAGGGCCGCATCAGCATTGCGGTTGCCCTCAGGGGGCCGGGTGGGCGTGGCCAGGGTGGGCGTGGCCTACTGGGTGGGCATGGCTAAAGTGTGTATGGCCTACTGGGTGGGCGTGGCCAGCTCTACATCGTTCGCATCAAGGGTGCCTATGGGGGCCTGGGCAGGAGTGGGACAGATCTGAGGGTCTCTGGCAGGAGGAGGGTCTCTGGGCCAGGGCCAAGGCAGTGGGGGCCGTTCCCTCACGGTTTCCAGGATGGCTTCGCGGGCCGCATGAAACCACTTTGTGGGCCGGATCTGGCCCCCGGGCCTTGTGTTTGACATGTCTGATCTACATGAAACCGCTGGGTGAGATCATTCGTGGTTTTGGAGTTGGGTATCATCAGTACGCTGATGATACCCAACTTTTCCTTTCGACCCCAAACCACCCCAGTGATGCCCTCAACGTGATGTCCCGTTGCCTGGAGGCGGTTCGGGTCTGGATGGGGAGGAACAGACTTCAACTCAACCCCGACAAGACTGAGTGGCTTTGCATATCTTCATCCCGGGTTTATTCGGACATTCCACCTCTTGCTATGGGGGGTGAACTATTACCCCCCGTAGATAGGGCTCGCAACTTGGGAGTCCTCCTAGATTCACGGCTCACCTTGGAAGACCATATAGGAGCTGTGACTAGGGGGGCTTTCGCCCAGGTTCGCCTGGTGCGCCAGTTGCGGCCCTATCTTAGCCGGGATGATTTATGCACGGTCACTCATGCGCTCGTGGCCTCTTGTCTGGACTACTGCAATTAAATTAAAAACACATTCTCGGCTCTAATACCTCACATTGCCTCCTTTGACTGAAACAACCTCACATGAATATTTCTTTAAAAATATCTACTAGTCTCTGAGATGATGAGAGAATTTTTCCTTTTCCCACTCCTCCATGCAGATGTTTTTACTAGAGTTATGTTGCAAGGTCCACTTTCAGTTAAGCATCAGTCTTCTGAGAGATGGTTTTACATTATCCTGGTCCAATGAAGAAAGGATTCACAGTGGATTCTAAGATGATGATCTGCCCAAGCCCTGATTCAGCCAAGCAGCTCCAAGCAGTAACATTTTCACCACATGCTTTGTGGATGGCATCAGGTTCTTCTGGTATAATGTTGTCCTTGGTTTTCTCCAAATATATCTTCTGGTGCTGTAGTCAGATAACTTTTATCTTAGCCTTGTTTGTCCAGAGCACATTGTCTTTATGGATGTTTTTAGGAGCAAATTATAATCTTTGCCCTGGTTTTTGTAATAAACAACACAGGTTTCTTCCCTGGCACACCTCCCATGTAAATCTAATTTCTGCAGCTTGTTTTTAATGGCAGACTCATGCATTTTGCCATCAACAGTGACAAGAACTACCTGTAGGCTATGTGATGAAATTCTGGGATTCTTAGAGACTTCTTCCAGCATCTTCTGTTTTGTTCTCTGACTGAACTTGCCGGGGTAACCGAGCCTGGGCAAGTTAGCCATTGCTTGAAATCTTCTCTACTTAAGGATAATCTTTCAAACAGCAGAGTGATTGATGTCCAATTTTTTGGCAATCTTTACAGAACCGTTCCCAGACTCATAGGCATCTGTAACCGTCATTCAGAAGGCCTCTGAGATTTTTAATCTAAGCATGGTGGTACCCCGCAGTGCAACAACAAAGAGCAAATCAAAGCAAATATCTAAGGCAGTGGTGGCGAACCTTTTAGAGACTGAGTGCCCAAACTGCAATCCAAAACCCACTTATTTATCACTGGGTGCCAGGTGGGCGTGGCCCATTGGGTGGGGGTGGTTGTGGTGGTCATGGAAGATTGGGTGGGTGTGGCCAAGGTGGGTGTGGCCAAGGTGGGTGTGGTCACCTCAATGTTGCTCGTGGGGAGGGACACCTGTGCGGGGTGGGCAGGGTTGGGGGAGCTCCATGAGGTCTCTGGCAGGTGGGGCGGTAGGCAGGAGACTCATCCTGTGGGGTGAGGTGAGGCAGGGTGGGAGTGTCATTGCCATGGGGCAAGGCAAGGGCTGGGGCGGCTGCTGCTTGACACCATTGCCCCCCCACACACACAGAGGTCAGCAAGTGCATGGGGGACAACGGTGTCCGTCAGTAGCCACAGCCTGCTGCCCCCTTGACAGGCTCACTCTGGGGCTCCGCAGCCCATCGCCAGCAGTTCATAGAAGCCACCTCTGAGATGAATGGTCAGCCAACAGCTGAGGAGGTGATGCAGTGGGTCATGCCTGGGAAAAGGAGAGCATGCAAGGCCAGGAGGGACGGGATGGGCAGGGAGGGAAACCAGCCCTGCCGGGATGCATTCAGCCACGTGGGACCTCAGCAAATTAGCAGGCGGCTGGTTGAAGAGGGACAGTTGCCACCTCTGGAACATGGCGCTGGTGCCCACAGAGAGGGCTCTGAGTGCCACCTCTGGCACCCATGCCAGAGGTTCGCCACCACTGATCTAAGGTTTCCCAGATCCTCTCTGATGTTGTTCTAATCATTGGCACCCAATTTTAATTTTAGGCATTTGAATAATGATTAATGCATTGTGATTACTTTTAGCACATGCAAAATTTGCATTTATGTTTACTGAGATTACACAGTAGAATACAAAATATAAATGCTAAGCGATATTTGTTATATCATATTCCCTTTATCTATCAAAATTGTTCAGTGAAGGTCAGATGGCCGTATGTTGAAAAAGTCAAAGGTTTCAGTGGGGTGTATTTTTTTTTTCACATGACTGAATGTCATTGAGTAATAGCCAAAAAATGTTTTTAGTTGCCAACAGGAATTTGGTAAGCATGCTTTAGATCACAAGTTAGATATTTCTACTTCCATGCAGTAAAGAACAATCTCCTTTTAATTAAGGAGAAGGATAGATATCTTCCTCTCACCAAAAATCCTGCAGTAATTTCTCTGGGAAGCCCAAGTATAGCCCAGAAAGCACAGATAGTCCTCAACTTGCACCCATTCATTTAGTGACTGTTCAAAATTACAACAGCAACAACAAAAATGACTTATGACTGTTTTCATGCTTATGACTGTTGTAGCATTCCCATGGTCATGTAATCAAAATTCAGGCACTTGGCATTTGGGATGTATTTATGACAGTTGTACTGTCCCAGGGTCATTTGATCATCATTTGTAACCTTCCCAGCTGGCTTCTGACAAGCAAAGTCAATGGGAGTGATGTCTCCTTTGAATGATTCCCCAGATACCTCCTCAGATGTTAGCTCAGGGGAGATGAGCTAATTCCTGGCAGGTCAGGTACTAAGTTGATTGATGGCTCTGAACTACTGTCCAGAAGGGATTTAGCTGAGGCTCCAGCTGGGGGAAGCTTTCAGTGGCCAACAAAGAGGAGGAGGAACTGCCTTCTGCACCTGATCCGAGAACACATAGGGCAGAGAAAAGGCAGGAGCAGTGAAGGTCAGCCAGACTACTCGGGAGGAGAGGGCCCTGCCCATCTTGATAGGCTGCACTATTTGGAAAGCTGGCTATTTATGACAGCACACAGGTGGAGGCATTTCTGGGAACAACATATTTGTTTTCTAGCTATGTGTGTTTGGTCATTGTGATTCCTGCTTCACACTGGATTGACACCATGTTTGGAATCGAATCATGCCCCATGAGATCTCTTGTGTGTGAATTTAAGTTTTGCCTGATAGATTTAAGTACTATGCCTGGTGAAGTTATTTTGTTTGAACAACTTTCAAGTTCCTTGTGGATTATTGGGCCATTGCTCAGTGGATTAACCTTGATTTGCTTATGGCTGGAATTGATTGGGACAGTTCTCGTTCTTTGGTGAAGGGAACTGATGGGGAATATTAATAAACTCACTAGACCACAGTTACGTTTGTGTGTGTGTGTGTGTGAGAGAGTGTGAGTGAGCGAAGCAGCATAATGGGGGAAGCCAGATATGCTTAATGACCAAATAATTCAGTCAACTGCAGTGATTCACTTAACAACTATAGCAAGAAAGGTCATAAAATGGGGTAAAACTCATTTTAACAGCTGCCTCGCTTAGCAACAGAAAATTTGAGCTCAGTTGTAATCATAAGTCAAAGTCTATCGATATCTGCTTTCAAAACTGAAAACTGAAAAAACCATTACAGATTTTCCCTCCTTCCCTGTAACAGATCTCTATTTTAACCCAATTATTTATTTTCTTCTTTCTCTTTCCTTTTTTGTGGAGGTAGAGGTGAGGTTGGGGACAAATGCCGTGATCAGAATGGTCTTTTTTTTTCTCTGTTCTTTTTTTTTCTGGGATAGAAAGGCAGGAAGGAAGAGATAAGGCAGCTGGAATTAGGAATGGTAAATGGAGAAAAAAATATAGAGGCATAAAATGTAGAGGGACATGAATAAAAAAGAGATTTAAATTGCTCTTTATCTCCCCCCATCTATTCACTCAGTCAGTGTGCAAATAAAGTTTCCTCTTGTTCTGAAATAAAATCCACTTGCAGTTGGAATGAAATGTCAGGCACCTGTAGACAGATACTTTGAAGAAATCTGCACTCAGAGGGCTCTCCTGAATAGTGATGGACAAGGGAAATGAAAGGAACTGGGAGAGGGCAGTAAAAGCTTGCATATGTAGAAGGAGAAGAATGAAAAAATAATGTGAGAAAGACTGAATATCATGCAGTCGGCTGTACCTCTCTTGGAGCTGCCCCAGTGGAAAAATAGAGAAAGAGAACCTTATAATTTTATTTATTATTTATTATGGGACTTATATGCCGCCCTATCTCCCAGAGGACTCAGGGCGGCTAACAACAATAAAAAAAAACCAACAGTACAAAAGTTAAGAAAAAAATTAAATAACAGCCCCAAATATTAATTACACAGTTAAAAATTAAAACTTTTAAAAATGTCCAGTCCAACAGAGATGGCTCTCAAACCTGGTGGAGTAACCTATGTATAATAACTGTAATGTCAGTTCTTTCCTTCCCATCCCAAATATTCTTGCTTCCAAAGACAAAACTGTCTACCACAAAAACTTCGTCTTGTTGAAAGCTGGAAGCAATCGAAAAAGAATTGTGCAGTTTTTATTTAATCGATTTCCTCCCCCCTCCCCATAGCTACTCCCTAAAAAATTGGTTCAGATCCCAAGCACAGATTTTCACACATGCTCCCTCCCTCCCTCACCTGTGGCCTGTGAGATGTGTGAATGGATAAACTGGACAATGTGCAAAGCTCTGGTTGACTATGAAATAATATTGCCCGAAATGACTATATTTTTCAATTAATCTTTTCTTTCTCTATCCAGGATGTTATTGTTAGCAGAAGGAATGTAAGTCGAATTTTGTAGCAGTGTTAATAAGATTATTGATCATTTGATCATTTAAATCCCTTTTCAAATTAACTTCCTGTCAAAACCTGATATCAGTCCATTGTCTCATCCTATTAAAGGCCCAATGTCAGCATTTGGCATATTGGCCCATTTGCATAAGCTCTCAAAGATTGATCCAATTTTGGAATCATACACACAAACGTATACGCGCACTACATATGTGCGTGCACACACACATGCATATACAAAGTGTGTGTGTGTGTGTGTACACATACATACACACACACAGTATATATATATGTATACATATAGGTGAAGCAAACAAACTATATTAAATAGTGATTATACAGTAAACAAAAAGAACAAAAAAAGAAAATAGATAATATATTAATTAAAATGCACTTATATAACAAAAGTAGACCTTAATGAACAAAAAGAAAGATCCATAGAATAAGCACAGATACCTATATGAAATTAATTCCATCGTATCATTACATCTCTTCTCATTTTTAGAACACAGAGATTTTTAGGACACTTTAGAAATTAAGCCCTTTAGTCAGACCCTTTAAGGTATGCATACATGTGCGCACATATGCAAACATTTTTTCTTTGGAATTTTAGCAGAGAGAAGATTTTGGACATCTTGCTTGGAAATTGAGGGCTACTGGCAACCAAGCTGGGGCAGAAAAATTAGTTATGATGGGGATAAATTGAATTTTAATAGAGATATTGATGGCACTCAGCCAGCATGCTCAGGTGGTAATTAAAAGTTAACAGGTTTAGAAACATATTAAACCTTTGGGGAGAGAAATTCCTGCCTTTGATCACACAGGAAGTCTTTTTTCTACACATGGCAACATTTTTGCGCTTTGCCATACAGGTGAGCATCTCATTTCAGGAACGCTCTTGGGGAAGGGAAGTCATGGGAGAAAACTCCTAGCGGTGCTGCGTGCACAGCACATTTGTTGCCCAAAGAAAGCATGTAACATTGAGGATATTTCACAAATGATTATGAGACCATTGTCAGTGCTTAGTTCACTGTTCCTGAAGGTTATTAGAGAATGTAAAAGAAGAATTTTATTCTTTCCTTCATGTGGCTATGAGAGTCAGCCTGACTCTTTATCTGAAGCTGTAGATGAAGACATTCTGACACTTTTCTTTGTGTAAATTTGTGAAAGCCCTTTTTGCTATACCATGTGCATATTCTCTGATCTCTCTCTGTCTTTCTTTCCTGGGATAATTACACGGTAAAAATGTGTCTATATTCCCATACTGTGCTAAGACATAAGGTAGGGTGGGGGTGAGGGGGCGTGTTATGTTTTTTGTATTCACCTGATGATTTGTAAATGATGATTTGTGAATTGATGTGTTGAGTGAATGCAATCAGCTGTGCAGCAAAACAAACCGCGGCTTAGTAAAATACATGCCACTATAACTGGGCAATGGGAATCGGCTTGAGGAACAGAAGGAAGAGTTGCAACCGAGACAGTTATCCGATAAAAGAAATTTGAATCTGAGCCAGAAATGTAATTTGAGAAAGTGTAGGAATAGTCCATTCAGATATGCAAGAATTTTTTTTCTATAACCTTATTATAAAAGTAGCATTAGCATTCATAGCTTTGTTTTCCTAGCCTAGACTAGGAAAGGTCAGCCCATCACTGAAATTCTGCATGAGAGTTACTACATAAAATCAACTTGACCCACTGTAAGTACTGCCAGTGGCCGTTTCTCTGGGAAAGGCGCATGCAGTCTTACCCCAAATATGTTTCATCCTATGAGAGACGTAATCCCCACCCACCTTTTCCTGCTACAGATCAAAAGTCACTTTCTCAAGAACAAGTACTGCTATCCAGTTCACCTTCTCTGCTTCCTTTTCATTGTAAGAAAATCCATTTGCTCCATTTTGCCACTGTGCACTGTGGCAGAAATGGCACTTCCCTTCTAGTCTCTGCCCATTAAAATACAGTTTATAAGTTCATTAGTGGAAGATTTGTCTTTTTTTTCCACCTTTACTGAGAGAACAATGAAACAGGGATCTGCAGTTTTCTTTTTTAACTGCCGTAGCTGAAATTGACAAGAATCCTGCAACTTTCTCCTTCCAGCCCAGGTGACAGGAAGGATGGCATAACGATGGCCATAATGATTAACATTTCTTTCTACCACCTGTCATCTATGAAGAGGAGGTTTCATTCAAAAAGTCTGTCTTTAGAAACCACATATCCTTAAAGCATGGGTCTTCAAACTTGGCCCTTTTATGACTTATGTATGGACTTCAACTCCCAGAATTCCTCAGCCAGGTACACTGGCTGAGGAATTCTGGGAGTTGAAGTCCACAAGTCATAAAAGGGCCCTCTGCCTTAAAGGTTTTTTCTCTAAAAGAAAATAGTTGCTGCTTGCTTTCCCAGCAAGATTGGGAGGGGTGAAGAAGTAGAGAAGTCCACCAATCAAGGGCATGGTAAATACAGTTGAGGCAGGACACCAGGCCATCTCCAAGCCCAATGTGGAGGAAGGGGGTGAAAGCGAGCAAAGATTTCATTAGTCAGTTTCATTTCCAGCCGGTTTTGGCATTGGAGCTTAAAGCTTAAGACTCCAAGGTAGAAAAGTCTGCTTAACAAGTAGGTTTTACTAGGTTCAGTGGGATGTAAGGAGCATTGAAAGTGATTTAGTACTTCATAGTGAGATTAGCTTGCATGGTAATATTATTCTCATTCATCATACAGTTGCCATATCATGTTTTTTGTACATTCTTCAAAGCCTTTTGGATACCTTAGCAGTAATTCTTGCAATAAATTTCAAAAAAGGAAGAAATCACTTCTCCACATGGTTATTGCTTGTGAGTTAATGAAAAACTTGACGCTACACCATGAAGTTCATAGCCAAAGTGAAATTTCTTAGGTTTAGAACTTGTTGAAACTGAAAGAAAAAAATAACACGGTCATGCTTAGGGATTTCCCTGTATTTATTAAAAAAAAACACCATGGTTTATGTTTTATTAGCTTTCATTAACTCCCTTTTGTTAGATTCTCTTAGGCATTTTGGATAGAGTATATATGTTCACTAGCGTATATTTTTTTAAAAAAATCAAGCAATACCAAGGATTTTGAAAGGTTGAGCAACTCCCTTCCTCTAGCACTGTTGTGTTGGCAGTCTCGTTGGCTGCAGCCAGTACTATATCCAAATATCTGAATTGCAGGCCTCCCAGCTGTAGCTCAGCAGTTCTCAGTACTGCATTGGGTGTGCAAGAGTATATTGTACCCTAAGGTAGGCCATATAAGTTTGCAATTTTATGTATCTTTGCCTCCGTGCATACCCCCCAAGAGCTCCTTCCAAGAGGCAAAGCCGTGACCTGAAATCCAATGTAGTCAGCTGTGCCTTTTCATCTGAGCTAGGCTAGGTCTTGCTTCTGACTCCTTTTCCTTGTAATTTGCAGTCCTTGCACTTGTCTGTCACCATATGCAAATAAGGAAAATCACTAGGGGACTATTTTGGTGGGGGTGGGGGATGGGAAGGACGCATGGGGAAGGTGGCTTGTCTAAAATTTTTGACAAATCTTTAAAGGTGGGGGGGGTAGAATAATAGCACCAGCCAACGGTATTTACTGATCCCCTTTTCTTGATTGTTTGGAGTTCAGCAAAATTGCTTTGTAGTTGTCCCTTAGCGAAGGCACATTGCAATTAGCAGTGAGTGGGGCTGCCAACGGTAAGATTCTTTTCACCTCACACATGCATCAAAGGGATGTAATTGCATTATAGATTTTTTTTTTTTGGCCTACTGATGAAAATGAGGTGGGATAGCGGGAGAGAATGTAGGTTGCAGCAGGTGGTGATTATAATGCCTAACCAGAGCAAGATCTGTTTTTCTTTTTTCCCCGTTAGTTTTTCCACCCATTATTCAAAGAATTAGTATGTGGATGTTGGATTCAATGTCAGTGTGTGGGATATCCAAGAGCACGGCCAATACTTTGGCCTCAGGTCCTGTACTCAGCCTTTAGTTCCACCTCTCTCTTTAGTTCCACCTCTCTCTTTAGTTCCACCATCTTGACCCACCACTGCAGTTATTACCTGCTACATACATCTTCTTTGCTTCCAGTTGCTGATGTGTAGCATATGTTAAAAATCTATCTACCAATCTCAGTGAAACCTAAATATTCTTCAGGTATTTGCATGGCAAATGCAAAAAGGGCAGCCACTATGGGGTGGACTGGGGAAAAAATAACACAAGGAGAAAGGCATTGTTGTTGCTACTGTCTCAAAGAACATCCATTGTATGTAATCAACAACTGTTATTTGAAATCTTTTTCCTTCCTCTTCAAGTCTTAAAAGGGTAAGATTTACTCTTTGAACACCTAATACATCAACATTATTAGTTTGTGTTTATTTTAAGCACTGATGTGTTAATACGCAATGCGACACTAATTGTATTTCGGAGATTTCCCCTATACTTGAACATTTCTACAGAACTGGGAAAGGGTAGCTTCCCCACATCTTCTCCTCCTGGTGTTTTTATATTATATCCCCACATGATCAGTCCTGCTCCATATAACATGCAGGAAGTTGAAAAGCCTAGGCTAAAAAGAAAAAAAAATCAATGGAGGAAGTTTTGTGGACTTTTCTCTTCCTTTAGGGAAAAATTAGAAGTACAGGGGAATTTCCAGACTGCTGCCTTGGAATGAAAAGCCATTAATGTGATATGGAGAGTGAAGCAAATTTTCTTAAAAGAAAATTGTGAGTATCCAATGAAGTATTGTTGATTTCACTTAAATTGTTCTGGAGACATCAGAACATCGGCATTACTACCATGCACTGCACATCTGGGAAAGCCAGATTTTGTTGCTCCTGAGCCCACATGGAAGACAGCATCTTGATGGGGTGGCATTTGCAATCTTGAGAGGGACAGCACTGAGGTGATTTGACAGTCTTCACTTGCTTTTATTCTCTCTTGTGTCTAGGTAGAGAATGCTCACAGGTTAAAAAGTTGGCTATCTCTGGAGTACACCACATAGGGAGAAGTAGGTGCTTTAGTTTCAAGTCTCTGGCAAAATTTGATTCCCTTGTAGAATTCACTATGTCAAGTGAATTTTATTATAGAGAACTATTATGATAAAATGTAAAATTCCTGAACTGGATGTCACCCCCTATTCTTCACTCTCCAATAATTGGGTAAGGAGATGAAATTATTTCTCCTAATTCTGTTAGTAGAAAGGCCGTGCTGCCTTGCCTTCCCTCTTCTTTGACTGGCAGCACAGAAAGGGCAGATGTGAGGTCTTCTTAGCTTCAACTTTCTGCAGTAAGCATTAAAAGCTTAAGAAGCAAGAGAAAGCCACTTAAAAAGCAACCGAGTACACATTTTTGTGCAATTCAGAACTGTCAGTTGTAAAATCTCCATTGGGTGAAATATTAACATACTGTGCATTTCAGCATTGGTGTTGGCAATACCAATAACACTGGAGGGAAAGAAGGAAAACAAGGTTGAACTCTACATAAATATATAATATTGTACATTAACCCCAGAATGGCCAGTAATTAGGAAAAAAATACAATGATTGCACGATTGGCATTCCTTGATATACAACCCTTACTAGTACAATATCTCTGTAAATCAAAATTATACAAACATTGTTTTTTACCATAGCATAAAATTTAATGGAGCTGCTCCAAAGAAATGTAACAGCTGGGAATATTTTCACTCGGTTATTGCAGTAAAGTTTCAAACATTTTATAATGTGAAAACACTAGGTAGGTGAAAATCATAACTGTTTCCTATTTGATAGGGATATAAATTGTGAAAGAAATTCCATCTGCACATGTACTGAAAACTGAAGCATCTGAATATATTCCTGCAATGGCAAGTAGGGGCATGCTTATTAATCCACTCTCCCTCCCTTTTGTCAGCTTTGACGTTACAGTCATTGCCCAGTTCTGCACACACTAATCATATACCTGAATTCAGAACTGCTGTAATAATTACATTATAATATGGTAAACCATTGGAAATACAGTCACCTAAGTATTGTTTCAGAAGGAGGCCAAGTATTCCCTTTAGCTGGTTTCAGCAGTAGCAATTGGAAATTATAAATGTGGGATCTATGTTCTAATACATCTTTGATCAATATTCCAAATAGTTCAACTAACATCATGTTTCTATGCAGTATTTTTATCTTCTTATAAATATAAGGATGTTGAGGACTTTGAAGGACTGGCCCAAGACAAGGTAGTGTCCCATTCATTTCCACATATATTGCAGTTTTATAGTCACCTTCTAATCAGTTCCTGAGCCACAGTTTTTTTTATAAGAGCGTTGCAATGGTTTGCATTTTATTCTGGAATATTTTTCAGTTTCCAAATAGTTAAATATCTGTGAATATTTTTTTTAGCTCTAGCAATATAGTACGATAGCATCTACTACAACAATTAAGACATAAATAACTGTGACCTAGGTAGAGGGAACAACCTGTCATCACCGCTCCATAGAGGCATCTCCAGCAAGCTAAGATTTTGTCAAAAAGATGAAATGTGTGTCATGATGTCTTTGCACAAGCTCTACCCTTTATTTCATTTATTAAATTTATCTGCCACTTAAAACCAAAAGGGCTCTAGGGCACCTTATACAATTTATGAATAAAACACAATAGAAAGCAATATATGAATTAAACCAATTATCCAGTCAAATTTCAATTTAAATTAATGTTAAAAGTGGTAGGATCTATGGTGCCTGTGGTATAATTAATTTGAAGTTGTAACAAATTGGGGTGGTTTATAAATTTTGTAAATAAAAAACCCAACAATTCATGAAGACCTTCCTGAAGGCCATGGGGCTAAATTTGTCTTGTCTTCTATTCCAAAGAAGGAGAGCTGCTGAAGTTAGTACTACCTGTTGGGCCCTCTCCCCCAATACCTTCTAGTTGGTGACAATTCTTTATAGAACCTCCTTAGTTGTATGAGTAGAACTGGCAGAAATTCTTGGTGGAAAAGGGATCATTATGGTATTCATATTCCCAGCCACATAGGTAATGAAAAGTACCCTGAGTTGCACTTGCAAACCTATTGAAAGCCAGTACAATATCCAGGTATAACATAACAGTATCATGACTGAATACTCAGCATCTGTGTGGCTGCTGTGCTCTGGATCAGCTGAAAATTCCAGGTGGTTTTCAAGGGCAACTCCATGTGGAACAAGTTGCAGTAATCTAATTTAGAAATGTTAAGGGCACGGCCAACTATATTCAGTGCATTCTGTTGCAGAAAGGTCACAACTTGCACACTAGCCAAAACTGTGTAAAACATATTCTTGCCACTGTCTCCAATTGTGTCTCCCAGTGGACCCAGGATGGATGGATGGATGGATGGATGGATGGATGGATGGATGGATAGATAACCTTTATTGTCATTTTTTTACTGTGGGCACAATGGCACACATTAAAAATGAAATTTAGTTGCTTGCTCTCAAAGTGTACACATACATAACACACATTTAAACATATTATATACAATATATGTATAGACATATACCCTTACATATAAGTAACATATAAATATTAATCACTGTCCATCTTGAATACATAATGGAAGAATGAAGCTTTAGAGTTCACAAGGTTAATACTGTTTGAAACAAAACAAAATCTGGATGTTCTGCTTTGGATACCACAAAGCCTCCTCCCAGAAGGTAACAAAGAAAACAGGTCATGAGGATGATGTGTAGTGTCCCAGACAATCTTGCATACCCTGCTCAAGCAACGCTTATATGCTATGTGAAGGATGGAAGGGGGGGAACTGCCAATGATCTTTTCAGCCATCCTCACCACTCTCTGCACCGCCTTCCTGTCTGAAGCAGTGATGCTTCCAAACCAGACTGTGATGCTGTAAGGCAGGATGCTCTCTATCATCCCTCTGTAGAAAGTGGTAAGGATAGGGGAAGGAAGATGTGCTTTTCTCATGCGACGCAGAAAATGCAGCAGCTGCTGTGCCCACTTCACCATTGAGTGACCAAGCCAGCACACTCAGGAATTTGATGCTGGTAACCATCTCCATAGGTGAATCATTAATGCACAGAGGAATGTGGCTGTGCCTGCCTTTTCTGAAACTGACAATGATCTCTTTGGTTTTTCCAATGTTTAAAACTAGGCTGTTCTCCTTACACCAGTTCACCAAACCCTCAACCTCTTTGCAGTAAGTACCCTCATTGGCATCTTGAATAAGGCCCACTACTGTTGTATCATCCACAAACTTCGCAATATGGTTAGTGGCAAACCTAGCACAACAGTCGTGGGTCAACAGGGTGAACAGCAGCGGACTTAGGACGCAGCCCCGAGGAGAACCTGTGCTCAAGAAAGTGGTGTTAGAATATTTCTTCCAGCTTGCACATACTGGGGCCAGTCAGTAAGAAAATCTAGAATCCAGTGGCACAAAGGAGTGTTTAAGCCTAAAGGGCCCATTTTGTCTACTAGATGCTGGGGAATAATTATGTTAAATACTGAACTGATGTCAACAAACAAACGCACATGAGTATTTCTTTCCTCTAAGTCAGGAGTCTTCAAACTTGGCCCTTTTATGACTTGTGGACTTCAATTCCCAGAATTCCTCAGCCAGGCACATTGGCTGAGGAATTCTGAAGGTTGAAGTCCACAAATTTGAAGATAGCCAAGTTTGAAGACCCCTGCTCTAAGTGTTCCAAGCTCAGATGGAGAACAGAAGAAATAACTAACTGATTTTCATCTGCATCCTGCATCCTTTTTTCTTTTAATGACCCTGTAATCTCTTGAATTGGAGTGGACTCAGGGCAACTGAATGCAGCTTGAGTGTTTACTGGCTGGATGCCCTTCCTGACACCTATGCAGAGTTTGCAGCAGACAATTACTCATTGCACCCAGAGAGAGAAATAAATACTGCAACCTAGGATCAAACTCCTAGCCTTCTGATTGTGAGGTGAAAGCCCCACCTCTAGGCCACTGTGCCATTTGCATCCTGCATCCTATACCTTATCGTAAATTAATGGCTGATCTCTCCTAGTCCGTTCATATAAATATTACATAAATTAGAGGAAAGGATTGAACCCAGGAACACCCCTTACTAAAGTGCTTATGGTTTTAACCTTTTATCTCCCCACAATCACCCACTCAGATAGGTGCTACAACTCTGCTCCCAACCTCCAACTCTTGTAGGTCCAGAATAAAACTGGTTAATATTATCAAACCCACTTATAGATGTAGAAGGACAAAGAGGGTTGTCCTTCTTGTCTCCCTCCAAGTCTATTTTACATACTTAATGTATGTGGATACAATATCATGACACAATTACAAAAGGAGCAGAGTTTGGGTCATAATACATATTTCATCATTTGTTTCTCTTTCCAAATGCCCAACATTTCGTGTCTGATTCCTGATATAATCATCTCAACTAATTTAATGTTGGGCTGCCCCTTGTGTGAATCTCTAACCTACCACAAAAGATACCACTGTCTGATTCCTACATGCCCAATTCTTTTCTTTTTTCTTTTTGGCTGATATTCAGGAAAATGGAAATACTACAACTGTACTCTTATTGAAACTCCTCCCCCCCGTGAATGTTTTATACATTTTCATACAAAGAGGAAATTCAATATGCATATCGGCATGTAGATTAAATTCAGTGGCAATTCTATTACAAGCTGATATAGGAGTGTTTGCTACTATCTTCCCATATCAAGGTTACAGAGAATTCTTTACTTTTATTCCCCACTCAAATACACTATTAGCTGAATATTGTAGTATATATTGATTGAGTTTATAACTTGAACATTATTATTTCATAGAAAGAAGGGATGCATTTGGGAATAGAAATCACACTGCCGACAGGATTCACATCATTTGGATTCACGGCTGAATTACCTTTAATCTGCAGTCACACAGAGAGTCCAATGGTCAAAGGCCTTTTACATTTGGCCTGCAAAAAAAAAGTGAATCTGAATAGCTCATTGTGACTAACCTGAATAATACTTTGTAGATAAATATTCTTTTTATCCACAGCACACTTTCCTCCAAGCGTCACAACTTTGACCTTTTTTTGTATAGCAGAAGAATATGGTAAAGAATCGGGAAAAAGTAATGGCTATTGTATGAATGCTTGATCTCTGCCTTCCCTGGCATATAAAAGCAGCTATGGCTGGGCTGTTAGAGTGAGTATATGGAGTCATGAACATTTCTTTGCAACAAAGGATGTCGTTCTACATTTTAAAAAAAGCATTGAGAGTTTTGTTACAGATAAAAAAAATAATAATTCACAACAGAACAGTCTTGAATCCCCCCCCCGTAGTAAATAATTAGTCTTTTAAATATTTGGCTGGGGGTGGATGTGTTGGGCATGAACAACTCTTTCTTATCTCCTAGAACCACATACAACCATGGAGGACACTTCCACAAACCCCTCTAAAACCTGTGTGGTAATCTTTAATGCGACAGAGATTACCACACAGGTAATTGAATAAATTTGAGAGTTAGGTATGTGGTCAGATTTAGCTTGGATTTCCTTCCCTGCTGCCTTCTTTGATCTAGTCCTGCCTGTTTGGAACTGTGCAACCTCCAGCATGGCACTCAGACATTAGGTGTAGATCTTGTTATGGAAAAAAATCTAGGTGCTGCTGGTTTGCAACCATCACCAATGTTAGCTGTTGTTGCTCTTTTGGAAAGCCAAGGTAAGCTTTGTTATTTCAGCTAAGTAGGAGAATTTTGAAAGTTTTCCATTTGTCAGTGCGCAGAATCAGGATCATGTATTAAATTGCAATTCGAAAGATTTATTCCTCAAGCATATACAGAAAAAGTTGGTCAACTCAAGTTCAGTACTGAATTAGCACCAGATAAGGGTCAATGGAATTCAAGAGGGGTTGGAATAGTCCATTTGTGAGAAGGTGACAACTCTAGACTGATGACTCATTTAACTCCCCCCCCCTCGGTCTGCCTCCTCTTCTCCTACATGAACTTTAGAAATGGGTGGGTTTTTTTAGTTTTTCTTTCTAATGCATTGTTTATATATCTGTATTGTTGTTTTTCATCATATATGTTGTAAACTATCTAGAATCCAGTTAGTTTGAAGTGATAATACGTTACATTGTTGTTGTTGTTGATGATGATGGTAATTCAACTTTATTGCATTATGGAATTGGGAATGAAAATGACCCCATGACCCCATGACCCCAGGAGTTTCCAGATTACCAATTCTAAGACATTCAAAATCTTGCTGAATAAAATGAAGCAACATTTTTCATCCATTCTATTTAGTTGATCTGAGCTGCAATCATCATGTTCTCAATTTGCTTCCCTGATCTTTCATAGTCTCTTACTTTCTGCATGAACTTTCTAGTTCTTTGTTCCTATTCCCAAATGGAATCCATTCTACTAATCTAACCTAATCTTGCCAGTTCTCATTTTGAGCCTCATCTTGGCCGTAAAAAGTTGATCATAGTGAGTGAGGTTTGGGCTCTCGAGGACTGGATGTAAAAGATTCTCTTCGTCTTCAAAGAGATGTGACATTTTTTTCTGAATATGCAGCAAGCCATTTCCTTCCAAGCTGAATAAAACCCTCAAGCCAAAACCCAGGTAACCTATTGAAAAAAATAAAACTGGCACCTTTTGAAGTACATTGGGACTGAAATAATCCAGAATCATACTTGGAACACTGAGTCGTTGTTCACTTTACAGGTAGTCCTTGACTTATGACCACAATTGACCCCGGAATTTATGTTGCTAAGTGAGAAATTTGTTAAGTGAGTTTTGCCCTTTTCTTACCACATTTTCCTGCCACAACTTTCCTTGTCACATTTGTTAAGTAAATCACTGCTGTTGTTAAATTAGTAACACAATTGTTAAGTGCATCTGGCTTCCTCATTGACTTTGCTTTTCAGAAGGTGGCAAAAGGGGATCACATGATACACACACACACACACACACACACACACACACACACACAGAGAGAGAGAGAGAGAGAGAGAGAGAGAGAGAGACTGCGACTGTCATAAATATGAACCAGTTGCCAAGCAGCTGAATGTGAGTCACGTGTCCATGGGGATGCTGCAGTGGTCATAAGTATAAAAAAATGGTCATAAGTCTTTTTTTTGTGCCATTGTAATTTTGAACGGTTACTAAATGAACCGTTGTAAGTTGAGGTCTACCCGTATTTATTTAGTAAACTGATATGGCCATTATCTCAAATATATGACTTTGGGTGGCTAACAATATTAAAAATGATAAAAAGCATTCTACAAAAAAAAGCATAAAAGTGACAGCATCTGGGAGAAAATTATAAAAGTCGTGATCAGTCATTCAGCATAACTAAGAAATGAGCTCCATTCCACACCAGGGGAGGATGGATGTTAAGCCATCCATCATGCCCCTCCGTCTTTTCAGTCTAGCCTGCCATTACTGGACTGTTTTGCTTACTGCTTGTTATTAAGCAGCTCAACAGGTGGATGTATTTTATTAGACAGGAAGAGAAACTAGATTCATCTACCCTATAAATCCACAAAGAACCTACAGATCCTTTGAGACAAACTTTCTGGGTGAGGTCATCTTTAACCTAGGCTTCACCACATTAAAAAAAAAAAAAGAGCTGCTGCAACTCCGAATTTTGTCCTGAATTGCTGCCAAATATAATCTCTGAAGATTCCCTTAACTCCCAGAGCTGCTTTATTTTTCTCCCTTGCTTCTGCTGCCATTTCTGCTTCTTTTCTTGCTGCTCCCCCCTGTTCATGCCATCCTGCATCCACACAGGAGAGATAAAAAGAATCTGCCAAAAAGAATCTGGCGGGCCCTGCAAATTCTCTCTAATTGTGGGGAGAAGGGAAAAAAAATAATACACAGCTGGTTTTGCCCCGCCTCTTTACTCTTACCTTCTTGCAACTATTTGGGATTATATAACAATGGTATGATCTTTCTTTATGCCCCTTCCCCCCCTTGCTTCTGCAGGAAGCACCTTTCTTTTTATTTAAAATGAAACACTGAAGAACATGAATTGCTTTTTACACTCTGTTCCTACAACCTTTAAAAATCATTACATTCACACACACAAAAAAAAACAAAGGAGTATTTTTCCCCCCCAGATATGGGCTTTGCAAGATGCCTGGGAGAGCATCTCAAGCATGTAAACATTCACTCTACATGACTCTTGTGATCCATACCTTAGCTCCATCCTTTGCAACCCTCTCAACTGCAGGTCGCCTACTGCTCTCCCCTCTTCGCTTTTGATACTGATAGTTGGGGACCAGTCACCTAGAACAGGATAACCAGTTCTCTCCGAAGGACCCAACACATAAGAAGCTACTGTAGCTGGAGCAATGCTGGGGGAAGAGAGGGAATTAGTCTTCTGCCGTGTCCTAAGCAGGCTTCTTTCTTCCCTGCGGCAAAGAAACCATAATCTGGAACAGAATGCTTGAGAGGAAGATGGATGTTATTCTTCCTGGAATTCTGAGTGCTTGGATCATTGTCTTATGTGCATCCTTCTCTTCAAACAGTATTGAAGTAGTGCTCTATAAGAACAACTAACATGGCTACCATTTTGTTTTTTCCTTTCCAAATGTTATACAGTAATGAGTGGATTTACACACGGCTTGTCTATAGTAACAACAAAATAAGAAAATCCATAGGTACTGTTCCGAGCAGGGGCAAGGGAAGTTGGGGAGGAAGAAGTGAAATATTTTATTATGTTGATGTCATGGCCTAAAGAGAAATTAACAGTATGTTGATGTCACAGGGGTTGTCCAATGGAATCTGGTGACATACATCCCTTACATCAGGCATGTGAAACTGCCGGCCGGTGTGCCAGTTGCGTCACTTGAAACCGTACCCATCCCATTGCCGGCAATGGGGGAAAAGTCACGATACGTCACGCGACGTCACGTGATGTCGCAAGTTTGACATGCCTGCCTTACATACACTTACTGTGTACCCATTCACCCTTATAACATCACAACTGATGATCTAGTAGCATCTGGTTTTAGATTTTCCCCAGACATTTATACCTATTTTTTTTTCAACTTGATTTGTAATGGTGTCTGCCTTTAAAAAGCATTAAAAGCAACGTGCTTGCCAGTAATAATATTGTTTGCAGTGCTACTCAGTCCTATAAAGCTGATTTCTATTTTTAGTCCATGTCACTTGTGCACATTTTCTTTCATAAGTTTTGTCTCAGTATTAACGCACAATTTATTTTAAATTAATTTAGATTTACTTATAATTTTAACGTGTTTTCTTTCAAGTTACAGATTTCTAAAGCTACTGTATACATTTCAAAATGCATTGCAGTATTTTGCATTAGAAAAATCGGAGAATTGAGAAAGTTCAATGAGAATTACATTCTGAGCTATGCATTACCTTACAATAGCACAATAGCACTGTATTGTTCTTTATAGTCAGGCATTATACTTTCTTTAAAAAAGAAGTAAGGCCTCCTAAAAGAAACAGAGAGCGATGAAGATGATGAAGAGACTGCCCCTGACTTTTGGTGATGACAGGTTGGGCTGGGGATTGGGAAAAAAAATAGGGCTGAGGCTGCATTTGGCTAATGGATTGCTTACTCCAGCTTTAGGAAGTATACATGGGGTCAGTTCATACCAGAACTCATGAATTCCATAAGCATTCCTACTAGAGACCATAAAGGTAAAGGTTCCCCCCACACATGCGTGCTAGTCGTTTCCAACTCTAGGGGCCGGTGCTCATCTCCGTTTCAAAGCTGAAGAGCCAGCACTTGTCCGAGGACGTCTCCATGGTCATGTGGCCTGCATGACTAGACACCAAAGGCGCACGGAACGCTGTTACCTTCCCACCGGAGTGGTCCCTATTTTTCTACTTGCATTTTTACGTACTTTTGAACTGCTAGGTTGGCAGAAGCTGGGACGAGTAACAGGCGCTCACTCTGTTACGCGGCACTTGGGATTCGACCCACCAAACTGCCGACCTTCTGATTGACAAGCTCAGTGTCCTAACCCACCGAGCCACCGCGTCCCTTAGAGTACTTAGAAGACCATAGTAGTGCAGAAAAATAAACTAGTGTGTGTGCCATGGGAAAGTGATAGCTTTGTAATTGTACCTCCATGTCACTGCAAAACTGTTTTCCATTAGAGCACCCAGTATCACGACAGTAGAATTACTGTGGGATCAGCAGCCTCTGTTTGTTTTGAATGTGAATTGAGATCTCCCATCCCCAATTTCAGAGAAAGCCCAATCAAATGCCATTCAGTCTATAGGACAACAATCCAATGATGGTGATTTATACCAGACAGTAAAGATTACAGCGAGTTCTTGATTTTTAGTGTCCAGTTTCTAAGAATCATTTATCTTTGTTAGGTCTTCATATCAGTTCAGTTCCCCATAAGTTGTGGGCATTTTCTAAAGAGCAGGCATGTACTTAACTGCAATGAAATAACAAGGGGACAAAGGGTAACATCCATGTAAGTTGATTAACACAGCGTGAGGTGCAGCAACCCCTGTGCAGAGCTGCATTTTATTAATTATGTCATTGAAGGTTAATCATTTGATTTCTTTCCCTTTCCCCCCCCCTTTCAAAAAAGGAGCCCTTCTTCCCACATTTGTACTGTTTCCATAGCAACTGCTGTTTCTTTTTCCTGTAGCAATGTGGCAGTCGGATTACAAGGGATGGGAAGACGCAGTTCAGAAGTGGGTTGAGTGTTTCAACATGGCCTTTGCACAATTAGACCTTTCTTCAGCAAAAGTATAGAGTCCACGGGATCTTCTTCCCGCTCCTTGCTGAATAGTGCCTTGGGGTTTTTTCTGCTTTAAAAAAAAAAAGACTGAAGTGATATATGCATGGGATCTTGCCAAGCTTTGTTCCTTGCTGGGATTCCAACAAATAGACTTGCCCAGATTAGCCAAGGTTAGGACCTAACAGAGATAACTTTGATCTAATTTTTATCCCATCTGCTGTGCTTGGCTGAGGCATCCTTTGCGAATCACCCAGCTTGCTACTTATTATTTCTTTCACCCAATGCAGGGATTCACTGATTTCTGAGGTCAGAAGGAGGCAAGCAAGATTATCTCAGGAAAGCCGTGATGAGACAACATTTTCTTTCATCAAAGCATATGTTCTTTCTCGAAGCCGGAGGACTGCAAGCCTCCTTTCCCCACTTCTGGGCCAAGGCACTTGCTGGAGGCACTTAGCATCTCCATTTATTCTGTTTCCCCCTTTTCCTGCCATCTCTAGCCTAATACAATTTTTTAAACTTTAATTGCTTCCATGCATGGGCCGTCTATGGGCTTCTGGGTCTTTTTTTCTCCCTGTGAGGCATCCTTAGATGCAAATCAGGTAGTTTCTATGCTTTTAGTAAAAGTGTCCCAGTTCAAAAGATCTTCTGTAGTGATTTAAGCATATTTATTTATTTCTTGCACAAGGAGTTTAACATGCAGATTGGTTAGGGTTGATAATCTATCACGTGTGATCATCCTATTAGAGACTGGCGCTTGGGCTTATGGAAGGTATGTATTAGCTCGGCTTTGCAAGCTTAGAAACAGGGATGGATGAATAGGTAAAGGAGTATTAAATGCACATCTGTCTCTTCCCAAAGATCCCTTTTCTGCTTCTACTTGGGCTCCTCATCCCATCTGGTTTGAGAATTCAGAAGTCACCTAAAGGATTTCTCAGCTCTTCCCAAGAGCCTCAGTTAGAGGCAAACTTAATTAGGTCTTTGACTTACATATTAGCTTCAGCAGACACACGGCTTACCAGGAAAATAGAAATCCTTTACATGAATAATTCCTCTCAAATGCTCTGACTTGGGTGCATGGAGACGCTGCCACTGCTACTCTGCCCAGAAGCTTCTATCGCTTCTCATTACAATGTGGTATTATTCCCACCCCCACCCCTCAATGCACGAGGCTCCCTGTGCTCTGAAAAGATAATTTTCAAGGAGGAGGAAACAGCCAGTACTGTTCCTGACAAAAGTAATCTGTCTCTTATGAAATCAGAGGCCTCAAATATTTCTGAGCAGAGAATGTTGCACCTGACTCAAGGATGCATCCATTTTGCCTTTTTTTAATGTCCACCCTAACCCTAACCCCCCAGCCACCCAACTTTTTTTTCCTGTTTTTTATTGAACATTTAAGTCATACCTCAGGGCTGCTTGTGTTTGTGTGGACTAATTCTTTTCATATGGATTTTACCAACTTCATAGCTTTTATGCTGTGTTTTCGAAACGCTCTTATCTACCTCTGCTGCAAATGGCGGTTGCTGGTAATAAAATGTAGGCATTAAAGCATCAAAACAAAGCAATTAAAAACACAAATAAAAAATAAACAGCTCTTGCCGGTTTACTTCAACATGTACTGTATATGGAAAATAATGTATTTACTTCTCAAGAAAAAAAGAAAGCATATATTGCATAATCACTGGATGGAGATGAGAAAATTATATCTAATACTTTAAAAAAAAATATCTAAAAAGAAGTTTCAGCTAATGCAGCTGCTCCTGTCCTAAAATCAGTGTTTTGATTTCCAAACTCAACAGGAGAGAATTGTGGGACCTGAGAGCTTTACTTCTTCCAAGATCTTGCCTTCTGCATTAATACTTAAGAGAAACAGTAAATCTATTGAGATCCTTCATCCAAGTATACAAGATTCCTAAATTATGTACCATTGTGGATTGCAGAAAACTGACTTGAGTGGTTATGGATATCTACTTATTGACCTGATATCCTTATTTTCTAGATATTACATCCTGCCTGAATATTGTCTAACCTGAGTGTTAAGTGACCTCACCAAATCAGAACTGGGTTAGGAAAATCAAACTAATATTTAACACATTTGGGAAATACTTCTCCTGTACTAGAGATATTTTTTCTCTCTCCTGTTTGCTGAATCTGTCTTGCTGATAGGAAAGGGGAAAAGGTGATCTCATTATGTCTTCTCCCTCCTCTCCTGTCTATCACGTTTAGACACCTCACAGCAGCAGTAGCTTGGTAGGAGCCCAGGGCAACATCCTTTTCATAAAGCTAAATCTGTGGTGGTAAAACCATGTTCCCCATCACTTCTCCTAGCCATAGCTACACAGAAAGCACCCACAGAGAGTGACTTCACCTCCTCACGCTTCTGCTGCTGGCACAGCAAACAAGCTTTGTGGATGGTTGGGAATAGGAAGAATGGTTGGAGGCTGAAGAATGAGCAGCAGGGAGGAAGTGAAATAAAATATCACTTCTGTAATTTGGGGAAAATGTAAAACCCCAGCTGAAGAGTAATTCAGTAATTACTGTTTCAGGCCTTTGAATGGCCTAAGCTTTTGTGGCAAGTTCCTTTTTTTTTTTTTTTTTGGAGGTGGGGGGAGCCCAGTTTCCAATCTCTCCAATTCTGATATCGATTTAGAGCCTACTGTCCAGTCTTTCTGATTTATTGTTGCTGCTGCTGTTTCATTGACTTAGCTTTCATATTTGACTTGTTCCAAAAGAACTGCTCTGGCAAACTGAAAATTTGGCATCAGAGTGGGGGCATGGTAACGATTTTCATCGTTGGCTACACACAACACGTCCACTGAATTGAAAAGAAGGGTTTTGAATTTCTGCGATTAAAAAAAGGAATTGACTCCGTCTGATTTTGGCCTGGTGCTCGCCTTGAGCCAGAATCTGCTATAAACCCAGTTTTGATGATGCTAGATAAAGACAAGCAAGACAGTGCCCCAAAGGTGCTTTTTCCAAAAGGCAACTGGACTAGCTTGGGTTGTTGGGTTGTTTTTCTTTTTGTTTAAAACATTTTGCTTCTCATTCAAAAAGCTTCTTCAGTTCTGAACTGAAGTCCAGTTACTTTTTGGAAAAAGCACCGTTAGGACAACCATAACCTGGTTGATTGAGAATTTCCATAGATAGGCAAGACAATGGTTTTTTACTGCAGGGAGCAGTGTCTTTTAATGTGTGACCTTTCTCAACTATGAGCCAAATAATCATAATAATAATAAACCTTTATTGTCAAAGTACAACATGTGTACACTGAGATTAGCTGAGCCTCCCCCCGTGCTCTCTCCCCCCAACACACAGTGACAACAAACCCTCCATCCTACCACACCATGTGAACCAACTACACCACACACCGGCCTCCCAAGTCAATTCTGCATAAGATTATGTCCCATTTAAAAGCCTAACAGCCCACGGATAAAAGCTATTTTTCAGCCTGTTGGTACGGCTGGCTATATTCCTATATCTCCTACCGGATGGTAGGAGAGTAAAGAGATACCGTCCAGGGTGTGAGTCATCCCTGAGAATCTTCCTCACTCTTCCAAGGCAACGAGCCCTGGCGATGTCATCCAGTGGTATCAGGGAACAGCCCACAATGTCTTGTGCTGTGCTCACTACCCTCTGTAATACTTTCCTGTCCGTGGCTGTCAGACCAGCATACCAAACCACAATACCATACGAGAGGACGCTCTCTATGGTAGACCGGTAAAAGAGGGTCATTAGCCGTTGTTCTACCCTGTTCTTCCGCAAGACTCTAAGAAAGTGAAGCCTCTGTTGGGCCTTTCTAGCAACCTGACTTGTGTTAACTTTCCAGGTCAGATCTTCACAGAGGTAGACTCCCAGAAATTTAAAGGAGGAAACTCTCTCCACACAGTCCTCCCCGATGTAAAGTGGGGCAGGTTCCTCCTTTTTTCTCCGGAAGTCTAACACCATCTCTTTCGTCTTGCCAATGTTTAGATGCAAGTTGTTGTTACTACACCATATGGATAGTTTTTGTACTTCCGCCCTATATGCTGTCTCATCCCCACCTGTAATAAGACCCACCACAGTTGTATCATCTGCGAACTTGATTATTGCAGTGGATGGGGCAGATGATACACAATAATAAGTGTATAAAGAGTACAAGTGTATAAAGAGTATGCCCTGTGGCATGCCAGTGCAAAGCTTCAGGGGAGTGGACAAAGCAGTCCCGACCCTCACTGTTTGTAACTGATCCCCTCTTTAGGGGATCATCCTATTTTCCAAAGGACCTGAAGACCAGACAAGGAATAATGGATGGAAACTGATCAAGGAGAGATTCAATCTAGAAATAAGGAGGAATTTTCTGACAGAGAGAACAATCAACCAATGGAACAGTTTGCCTTCAGGTGTTGTGGGAGCTTCATCACTGGAAGCTTTCAAGAAGAGACTGGACTGCCATCTGTTAGAAATGGTGTGAAGGGTCTCCTGCTTGGGCAGGGGGTTGGACTAGATGACCTACAAGGTCCCTTCCAACTCTAATATTCTATTCTATTTTAACCCCTAAAGAATATTTTCCAAACCTGAACACTTCTAGATGTGGAGGCTAGAATTCTCAGAATTCCCAGCCAATGGACATTGTTGTGAATGCTAAGAATTAAAGTGCACATAATCAGAGGGCATGCAGATAGGGGAAGAATGCTTTAGGAGCTGAAGAACCATCACATGACCTATCTTAAGCATCATATCCCCATCCCAATTTTAAAGTAGAATAAAACTGCCTTGGTAGTCTGTCTAGAGTTGGCCAGGACTGTATACGATTATGCAAACTCATTTCCACTTGACATTCTTCATCTGAGATCAGCTGCTGCATAAAGTTTATGTGTTTTGTGGCTGATGCTGACTCTGCATTTCACATTATGATTTCTGTCCTAACAAACAACCAAGTTTATGCATCCCTTTGGGTTAAAATAGCATCGTGCTTGAGGATTAAACTTACCTAAGGAAATTTTCATGTCGGAACAGGACGGCCTTCCCCAACCTGATGTCCTCTTGACTGAGCGAAGGAAGAAGTCACTTCATCGATCTGCTCAAAGTAGATGTTCATTGGTAGACCTCTGTGGCAAGGTATTATGGGAGGTGGAGTCTGGGGCATTGGCAGACACTAAGGTCATTCCTTCATGTAAATGGTATGAAGAATGACCTTGAGAGACAGGTGGGAGAGTCACACAGCTAGCATGTAAAAGAAGTCTCAGGCCACCAAAGGGGAGATGGCAACATTTCAGACGGGACTCTCCCTAGTCTTCCACAGAATGAAAGGAGAGAAGGGGAGGTACACTTTCAATCTTGCAAGATTCTGTTAAATGTACCTTTGCAATAAAGGTGAAACTAGAACTCTTTGTTATGTTTCTTATTTGGGCTACCTCACAGGGCGAACATTAAACTAAATTAGGGAGGGTCCCTTCTGAAATCTTTCCTACCCCATCTCCCCTTCTGAGTGTGTTTGAGACATCTTTTACATGCCGGTTGTCCTCCCTGTCTCCCAAGGTCATTCCATTACATCAGCCAAATTGTATAAGTGAGCATTTTTATTATTTAGATGCTCCGTGCCTTATGAGATTGATAGTGTTTGTTCTCGGTCCGTTTCCACAACTTGCCTAAGCTGATTAGTTGCTTAATAATGGGCTGGGAGCATTTTTTGTTTTTTCTCCAAAGTTCTGAACTACATATTCCTGTGTGAAACAGTTTCATCATTCCACCAGAGATGATAGATTATATGAGTCTTGTTCCTAATTGGGACTCAGCATAATTTGTCTATCTGGTTAGGAATCAGAAAGTTTGTGCCTGCTTTTTATTTCAGGGATTCTGGCAATTTTTTTTTATTCCATTTATATCCCGCCCTTCTCCGAAGACTCAGGGCGGCTTACAAGCTTAGCAGTAGCCTTCATTCAATGTATATGCCTGCTTATTAGGGCTTTCACACACATACACCCCAAGCGGCATTATTACAAAGTCAGCTTAATTGCCCCCAACAATCTGGGTCCTCATTTTACCTACCTCGGAAGGATGGAAGGCTGAGTCAACCTTGAGCCTGGTGGGACGCGAACCTGCACTAATTGCAGGCAGCTGGTGTTACTTAAGGATGAATGAAATGAAATTCCCTTCTGTCATAATGTCATGAGTTCATGAGCAAGCCTTGACAAAAATGCATTTAATCCTGAAATAAAATCACCACCTTATTGTTTCTGCTCCTTCCTTCCTTCCTCCTTCCTTCCTTCCTTCCACTTCCTGCTGCTCCTGGCTCTCTACAAGCCAGTGAAAGTCAGCAGACTAATGCTTATGCATAAGTTATTAAATGACTTATTGTCCTAGCAAGACCCATGGAGCAGGCAATTTAAAGGCATGAATACTTTTCACTATTTGCAGCTCAGCAGCAGCCGCAAGTTCATCTGCCTGCGTCAAAACAAGAATTGGCTTCCTCAAATCAGGATTCAATAATACAGTTAGTATGTACTGATTAAACACCAAGGGGATGGTTAAAAACGTATTGATTGAACCCCCGCTGCTGGATGCCAAGGACATCTTTTAACCATGTCTAGATTTGTTGGGTACTCTAAATGTGCATGTGTACAAGTGTGTGTGTGTGTGTGTGTGTGTGTGTGTGTGTGTGTGTGTGTAACATATATATATATATATATATATATATATATATATATATATATATATATATATATATATATATATATATATATATATATATATTAATTATATGCTTGTTAACTATTTAGATTACCTTGCTAGGCCCCAAACATGGGACAAATCTTTATTTCCTGTTTCAGCCTAACCGAAGGCCATCGACAGGCACTAGTCACAACAGTGACAGCTCACATTTGTGTAATTTTTTTTAGATTGCTAACAATCTAAAAAACAATCCCTTTAATTCTTTGTTAGCAATCTAAAAAAAATTTACACACACACACATATAAACAAGCTGTTTAAGAAGATGCTTAGCAAAGGCACTTGGCATTTCATTATTCTGCACCATGTAAATAGGAGGGACTGCACCCCCCACATATTTTAACCAAACCTGCTTTGTCTCTTTATTGATTTCTGTAAAACAACTTAGTAGTATTTTATCTGAAGCATCTATATGTGTATTAGAAAATCTTGGTCTCTTGTTTACCTTGAAAATAATAAAGATTGGTGTCAATCAAGGTTGATAGGTAGTACTTAAAAGACTTACTTTACTAGAATTTCCTAGAGTATAAATGTGGAAAAAGACAGAAGAATATAAGAGAGGTTCAACTTGTTCAGTAACTATCTAGTTCAGTTGTTTTTTTATAGTTTAATTATTCCGACTTAAACCAGGTTTACTGAATTTCCCTCTAAAAGTCTGGTTCATATTTTTCTTTCTTTATCCAGGTATAAGATTTCTATCCCACTTCAGTCTAATGGCTCAGAGCAGATTATACCAGAGAAACAGTAACAAATTACCAATGCAATTAATAATGTGTTCAATATATCAGTAGCAGTTTACTTTGAGAAAATTAACATCCAACACCAATAACGATCCATCTCTAAGGGATTTCTGGAAGAACCAGATCTTTACAAGCCTTCAGAAACCCAGTACAGTGGGGGATAATCTTATTTTAGGGGACAAACGTCCAAAGGAGAAGAGGTGAGAAAATGCTGGCAGCCATAACACTTCCTGCACACCTCGCCTATTGGGGTATTCTGAAAGTGTTCCCTGTTCTTTCAGATAGGGCAAAATACAGGGAGTCCTCGACTTACAACAGTTCATTTAGTGACCATTCGAAGTTACAACACCACTAAAAAAGAGACTTACAACTATTTTTCACACACATGACTGTTGCAGCATCCTCATGGGCATGTGATTTATATTCAGATGCTTGACAACTTGACAGCTGGTTCATATTTATGATAGTTGTAGTGTCCCGGGGTCATGTGATCCCCTTTTGTGGCCTTCTGACCATCAAAATCAATGGGGAAGCCAAATTCACTTAACAGCCATGTTACTAATTTAACAACTGCAGTGATTCACTTAACAAATTTCTTACTTAGCAACATCAGTTCTAGGCTCAATTGTGGTTGTAAATTGAGGACTACCTGTATGTCAAGGTACTGAGCCATATAAGCCAGATAGTCCTCAACCTACGACTGGTCATTTAATGACTGTTCATAGTCATGATGGCCTCAAAACCGATGCTTTACAGCCATCCTAAAATGTAGTGCTGACCCCACCCATCACATGACCTCATTTTGGGCACTTGGCAGCCTGCCTGAAGTTCCGAATGCCATTTACAATCTTCTGCTGGCATCCCCAGAAAGTCAGTGGGGAAGCTGGCAGGAAAGGTTGCAAGCAGAGGAGATGTTGGAATTGAAATCCATTCCTCCAGCACGCCAAGGGATTTCCAATCCCATTCATACTGTCATGCACTGGAGGAACGGATCTCAAATCTGGGGAAAACATTAGCCTTCCAGAACTGTGGCATTTGCTAGCATTTCCCCCTCTAAATACCAGTGTTCTTAAAGGCACAGAACATTGGAGTTAGCATTTTTTTCCTCTGGGAAAGTCTTTCAGAACAAAAGCACTTGCTAGCGTCTTTGCCAGATTTGAGGTCCACCAACATTTTCACCTCTCCACCGGAGCCCTCCAGAACGATAGCACTTGACAGTTCTCTCTGGCACTCTGCTTAACAATCTGCATGGTTGTTTAACAACTACAAGTGGGAGGGCCAGGATTGCAGTCATTGAGCAGTCACATGGCATTTTGCTTAATGATTACTTCACTCAATGACTGAGATAATGGACCCAATTGTGGTCATAAGTGGAGAAGTACCCGTAAAAGTAGCTACTAGCAACTTGGATTGCCCTTGGCAACATACCAGCAGCCAATAGCAGTATTACATGGCAATAACCAAACTGTCCCATAAGCGTACAATTTGCTACGTTTGCACTGATTAAAGCTTCTAGATAATCTTCAAGGGTAGCCCCATGTAAATGAAATATAGAAATCCAGGAATAAGATCACAAAGTATAGGTAACCATTAGTACTTCTTTCTCTCATTTTTAAATTTAGATTATAATTTTTTAAAAAAATTGAAAAAAAACATATTTTTTAATTTAAGGGCTCAACAAAACTTCTGCTCCTCTATTTCCGTAGATTCCTGGCATCTAAGATCTAACTTCCCCTTTGAGTAAATCCTACAGAAAAGAAATAAATTCATTATATTGTTTTTAATCAATCTTGGAGTAGAAAATCAGAATTCAACAACTTGAAGCTAGATCACTTTTCTCCAACCTGATGACCTCAGAGATGTTGGGTCTCCAGACATCATAAAGAGTATGGAGTAAAAAATCAGAATTTAACATCCTTGAAGTACAATGAATTAAATGGATTTTTCATTATCAATTGAATCTAGTGTAATTGACATTTCAAAACCTGCTATTGGAGTAAAGGCCTGTGTATGATATTAAATTAGCCTTTGTTAAGTTTTCCTTTTGATCTTCATGCATAGGCATATCCTGTCCCAAAAGTTTGGCATTTCTTTATATTTTTTTACTTTCATGTAATTCTTTCATTCCTGTACATATGCCCTTGCAAAGCCCACTCCATTGCTTTACTGTAAACTCAATTTATATAAACCAAAAGCTATGCCACCAACTCTAGAATAATGCATAGAGAAGCAAACTAATTCTATTCCTATCCCACACCAAAAAGAATACAATAGAATTGGTATAATATGGCAACATAATCTGGAGCCAGTATTACAGTAGCCTGATGGTGATCTTCTGCTCTAGAACTCTCCACTTATCCTTTTCTGATACTCAGAGTAAATTGGATTACTCAAAGGAAGGAGATGGACCACCAAGAATCATAGTATAATTGTCTAATTCTGTCACTGATTATATCTCTAAAAAAAGTCCTTAATACTCAGCCTGGACCTGGACAAAATGGAAGAGAAGAGTGTTGTGACTCAGGGCCAGCCTGTGGGTCCGGCAGCCGGCTCAGATGTCTCGGATGACTCAGATGAGGGGGAGGAGGAGGGTGTGGAAGACGAACTGGCTGATGATGGCTTGGAGGCTTCGCAGAGCCCCCAGCCGGGGCCCTCTTCTCAGCTGCGTGAGCCCGATAGTGCGGAGGATGATGACCCACAGCTGGCCCTGTTCAAGGACGCCCGACGCAGGAGGCAGTCGAGCAGGAACAAACAGAGAAAGGCTGTGGGACTCCTCGGGAGGAGGCACAGGGAGACCACGCCCTGAACTCTAAATAAAAGGAGTGTTTGGGGAAGGGCTGGTTGCTGAAAGCAACCCTTCCGTTTGAGGATTCAAGTTCCAGTGTTTTGTTTCTTGTTCTGTTGTTTGTGTAATAAATCTTGGCAGACGCTTTTCAGCCTCAGACGCTCTCCAGTCTCTACTGTTTGAACAGGGGTTTGCCTTATTGCAAGGCCGGTAGCAGGCTGGTTCAGAACAAAGAGCTTCCACTTGTTACTCCAATAAAACCTGTGAGCATTGGTAGGAGAACAGTCACATTGTGCACCTGTTCTTTCAGGGTGTCTTCCACCCCTCCAGAACTGCAGATGAGCTTGTAAGGAGCCAGGCAGTTTTGGAATAAACAACTACAAGTAGTCCTTAACTTACAACAGTTCATTTAGTGACCATTCAAAGTTACAACAGCACCGAAAAATGTGACTTATGACCATTTTTCACACAACCATTGCAGCATCCCCACGGTCAAGTGATCAAAATTCAGATGCTTGGCAACTGGCATGTATTTATGATGGTTGCAATGTCCTGGGGTCATGGGATTACCAGCTGTCATCTTCTGACAAGCAAAGTCAGTGTGGAAGTAACACTTAACAACTATGTTACGAACTTAACAACTGCAGTGATTCACTTAACAACTTTGGCAAGAATGGTGGTAAAATGGAGTTCAACTCACTTAAACACTGTCTTGATTAGCAATGGAAATTTTGGGCTCAATTTTAGCCGTATGTTGAGGGCTACCTCTATTCCGTTTTTCTGGGGTTCAGTGTGAGCCTATTTCAACCCAGCTGTGATAATTTTGCAAAAGCAAGGAATAGAATATATATTTGGGGCCCCAAAATGTATTAATTTGAACTCACCTAAGTTTTCAAGCTTTAATCCAAGAAAGAAGACAACTGTAAAATTTATAAATCATCTCTTCCTGAGACAGGCTTTTGGAAATTCTCAAACTTGTTATGGAAACCTACAAGCCCAAATTTGCAGAATTTATCTAGCATCTTTTGTAACTTTCCGAGTTCTCAGAATTAATCTGATAATACAAAACCACAGCATTCTAAAAATGGTGGACTTGTAACTCAATGTTCGATTTCTGCCCCACAGAATTGTGGTTAGCAAGAATCCAAATAAAAGCAGGCAGATGGCTGTTAAGCCTTCAATTGAACATACTCTATGAAGGGGTACCTATCTTACCTCCCTGGGTAATTGGTTTTACTGTTGAATAGCTCTTATTGCTAGGAAGCCTTTCCTGACATTCAATTGAAATCTGCCTTCCTGTAACTTAAATCCATTATTTGTGTCCTGCACTCTGAAATGAGAGAGAACGGGTCCTGACCTTCTTCAGTATGACATCCTTTTAGGTATTTGAAGAATGCTATCATAACCCCCCTCCTCACCCTCACCCTACCCGCAAGCATCCTTTTTCAAGTCTACCCAGCTCTTTCAGTCTCTCTTTGTACAACTTAATTTCTAATCCCCTTGCATTCTTCATTGTGTTCCAATTTCTCTGAATCCTTCTGAAAGCGTGGCCAAAACTGGGCACGGTAATCAGAATTCTTTTTGAAATATGGGACCTGACCAAAGCAGAAAATAATGGAATGATTACTTTCCCTGATTTGAAATTATAGTTCTGTTGATGTAAGCAATGTAGCGTACAACTCCATTTGCCTTCTTTTCATCCATAGTGCATTGCTGTCTCATATTCTGTTTGCACTACAATTCTAATATCTTTTATACAAGTGCTATTCAGCCCACTTGTACATTCAACCCAGGTATGCACTATTCTGTACCTCTGCATTGGAGTCCCGTTACAAGTTTAAGAACTTGGCTAGTATTCCAGTTTATTTGTATCCCGCCTTTATTATTTTTACAAATACCTCAAGGTGGCAAACATATCCAACATACCTTCCCCCTCCTATTTTCCCCAGAACAACAACCCAGTAAACTGGGTTGGGCTGAGAGAGCCTCATTTGCCCAAAGTCATTCTCATGTCATTCAGTCCACAATTAACTAACTTGCTAATTAGCATGTCATGAGGTACTTTCTCAGTCTTTTGCTGCAGTCAAGTTATAGGTACAGCATTCCCACAATCTATTAAGGAAATTACTTGATTGCAAAAATATAAGATTACACAAGTCGATTGCCGACAATTGATGATTACCATAATGTTTTCAGGGCACTTATAAACCAGGCTTCCCACTATCAAGATCAGATGGACTGATTTGTAGTTGGCTAGAATTACTTTTCTCCTTTGGAAGATCAAGAATCCCATTTGCTGTCTTCCAATCATCCAACGTTTCACCCGTTTCCTAGATTTCTCAAAAATAGCATCCAACAATTCAGCCTGACCACCAATTTTTTCAGCATCCTGAGATACAGTCCATGTGATACTGGAGCAGCCGAATGATAAAACTAGCATTGCAATTCAAACTCTGCCCTTGCATGTATGCATTTGCATACCACATTATCATGCCAATAAAGGTATAGCTGTGCTGTCCCATCAAGCAGACATACACACACACACACACACACACACACACACACAAAATAGGTGTAAGGAGTCTCTATTAAGTCTTCCAAGCCTGAATTGGTATTCTCCAGCAATTCCTTGTGCCCACACCAGCTCAACCCCAATGAGTTCCCCAGGCTACTCAAATAAAGCCAACACTAGTCCTCAAGGCAAAGGTGAGTCCAGTCCACTAGGCAAAAGCAAGTTCCCAAGGCAAAGGCAAGCCCACAAGACAAGGCAAAGGCAAGTTCCAAGACAAAGGTAAATCCACAGGAAAAAGACAAGGCCGCAAAGCAAGGCAGGCCAAGGCCACAGCTGAAGAGACAAGATCCAAAGTTTAAGGCAAGGACACACATCAAGGAAATGAACATGTTCCCAGCATCGTCTCCATCTTGCTAAATAGCCAGCTTCTGGTGCAGCCCATCAAGAGGGGCGAGGCTGTCTCCTCACAGGTAATTGGGCTGACCTTCACTGCTCCTGCCTTTTCTCTTCCCTATGTATTCTTGGATCAGATGCAGAAGGCAGTTCCTCTTCCTCATTGCTGTCTGGTTGCAGCTGTGTGTTTTCCCCACCTGAAGCCTCAGGGCTGTCCTGCTGCAGCTGTGCTTCAGCCAAATCACTCTCAGACAGCTGCTTGACCAAATCCCCTCCTGATACGTCTGGAACTGGTTCATCCTCCTCTGAACTGACATCTGGAGAGGTATCTGGGGAAGCATCCAGGAGAGTCAATAGCTTGTGTTATGATGCCACAATGCTCAATGTGTCATTTTCTTCCCACCCTTTGCAAGACATCTAAGTCCTGGTAAAGATGTATCCCCTGACCTGCCTGTTTGTATTAGCTTCAGGCAGCCCTTCGCAATTTTACTGTGGAATACATACCTTTTATTGCAGAAGCCCTCCTTCCCTTGTTACTTGTTAACATTTTGTCTTCTTCACTGAACAACTCTGCAGGTTTGTTTTTTTCTTTCACCATATACAAAGAAGCCCTTTTTAGCATTCTTCACCTAGCTCAGTTCATTCTAAGCATTCTGTGTCCTGAGAGGTCCAGGCTACCCGTCTGTTCTCTTTCTTTGTGGGCTATTTTTTCTTCCCCCATTTCTTGTATATGCCCTTTTCTATTTTAATATCTTCACTAAGCTTTTTGTGTATCACATTGGCTTCTTATGTTGTCTTTTTCCCCCTTCTCATTGGATTTGTTTGTAATTGTTGATCACCTTCTTTAGGAGTACCAACCCTTTTTACAAATTCCCTCTCCTGCCCTGAAATCCTACTTATCTTTGTTCAGTATTAATATCTATTTTCTTGAGGTCCAAAATAAGTGTTTGGTTATACTGTTCCTTTAAAATCAAGGATTCTAACGTTACACAACCACTTTCCTTTAATACCTCTGTTAAATTCCATTTCCTCAACTAAGGACCATTCGGCATATAGGTAGTCCTCGACTTACAATCACAGTTGAGCCCAAAAATTCTGTGGCTAAGTGAGACGGTTGTTAAGTGAGTTTTGCCCCATTTTACAATATTTCTTGCCACAATTGTTAAGCAAATCACTGCAGTTGTTAACACAGTTGTCAAGTGAATCTGGCTTCCCCATTCACTTTGCTTATCTGAAGGTCGTAAAAGGGGGTCACATGACCCTGGGACACTGCAACCATCATAAATATGAGCCAGTTGCCAAGCAACCAAAGTTTGATCACGTGACTATGGTGATGCTGCAACGGTTGTAGGTGTGAAAAACAGTCATAAGTCACTTTTTTCAGTGCTAACGTTTCTTTAAATGGTCACTAAATGAATGGTTATAAGTCGAGGAATATAGTACCTGTATTAGCCTTCAGCTATTTGTCTCCCATGTATAAATTGGCTGGAAATGAAGCTGACCTAAGAAATCTCTGGATTTCAATCCCTTCCTCTACTTTGGCCACAAGAATAGCCAGGTTATTTATTTGCTATGGTTTGTTTAATGATTTTGCTATTATGCAATGCCTAATGCTTTAATCTGAATCACACTATAAATTTTAAAAAACATATTTTCTCTGATTCCTCATGTTTACTTATAAAATGCTCCTCAAGGGGTTTGTAAACTTACAAGCACAGCTATAACTATGGATGAAAAGGTCAAATAATTTTATGCTTGTAACATTGATATTGTAAAATGTAATTAATATGGGTAGAACACTTTTTTCTCTTCCCTATTCTGAACACTCTTAAGTTTTCTAAATAATAAAATTCTAATAATCTCCAATTAATATTATACAAACATTAGTGTATTGAACCAACATAATGTATCAAGATTTATAACAAAATAATTTATTTTATTTACCGGTATTTATTTTTGGGACTTATATGCCGCCCTACCCCTTCATGGATTACTGCCTTGTCGTGGCGAAGGGGCTTGCGTAATTCAATGAAGCTATGAGCTATGCCGTGCAGGGCCACCCAAGACGGAAAGGTCATAGCAGAGAGTTCTGACAAAACGTGATCCACTGGAGAAGGAAATGGCAAACCACTCCAGTATCTTTGCCATGAAAACCCTATGGACAGTACCAAAAGGCAAAACGATATGACGCTGGAAGATGAGCCCCTCAGGTCAGAAGGCGTCCAATATGCTACTGGGGAAGAGCAGAGGGCTAGTACTAGTAGCGCCAGAAAGAATGAAGCGACTGGGCCAAAGCCGAAAGGACGCTCAGCTGTGGATATGTCTGGTGGTGAAAGGAAAGTCCGATGCTGTAAAGATTTTTTCTCCATAGGAACCTGGAATGTAAGATCCATGAATCAAGGAAAGCTGGACGTGGTCAAACAAGAGATGACAAGACTAAACATCGACATCTTAGGTATCAGCGAACTAAAATGGACAGGAATGGGTGAATTTAATTCAGATGACCATCAGGTATACTACTGCGGGCAAGAATCCCTCAGAAGAAATGGAGTAGCCTTCATAGTCAATAAAAAAGTAGGAAAAGCAATACTGGGATACAATCCTCAAAATGACAGAATGATCTCAGTTCGAATCCAAGGCAAACCATTCAATATCACAGTAGTCCAAGTCTATGCCCCAACCACCGGTGCTGAAGAGGATGAAATTGACCGGTTCTATGAAGCCCTACAGCACCTTATAGAACTAACACCCAAAAATGATGTCCTTATCATCATGGGGGATTAGAATGCTAAAGTAGGAAGCCAAAAGATAACGGGAATAACAGGCAAGTTTGGCCTTGGAGTACAAAATGAAGCAGGGCACAGGCTGATAGAATTTTGTCAAGAGAATACTATGGTGATAGCAAACACTCTTTTCCAACAACCCAAGAGACGGCTCTACACATGGACATCACCAGACGGTCAACACAGAAATCAGATTGACTATGTGCTCTGCAGCCAAAGATGGAGAAGCTCTATACAGTCAGTAAAAACAAGACCAGGAGCTGACTGTGGATCAGACCATGAGCTTCTTGTTGCAAAGTTTAGGCTTAAATTAAAGAAAGTAGGGAAAAGCGCTAGGCCAGTCAGGTATGAATTAAATCATATCCCTGTTGAATATACAGTAGAGGTGACAAATAGATTTAAGGAATTAGATCTGATAGACAGAGTGCCTGAAGAACTATGGACAGAGGTTCGCAACATTGTACAACAGGTAGCAACCAAAACCATCCCAAAGAAAAAGAAATGCAAGAAAGCAAAATGGCTGTCTGAGAAAGCTTTGCAAATAGCTGAGGAAAGGAGGGAAGCGAAAGGCAAGGGAGAAAAAGAAAGATACGCCCAATTAAATGCAGAATTCCAAAGAATAGCTAGAAGAGATAAGAATGCTTTCTTAAATGAACAATGCAAAGAAATAGAAGAAAACAATAGAATAGGGAGGACCAGAGATCTTTTCAAGAAAATTGGAGAGATGAAAGGAACGTTTCATGCAAAAATGGGCATGATAAAGGACCAAAATGGCAGGGACCTAACAGAGGCAGAAGAGATTAAGAAGAGGTGGCAAAATTACACAGAAGAACTATACAAGAATGAGCTTAACGTCCCTGATAATCATAATGAGGTGGTCACTGACCTCGAGCCAGACATCCTAGAATGTGAAGTGAAGTGGGCCTTAGAAAAGCTGAGCAACAACAAAGCTAGTGGAGGTGACAGTATTCCAGCTGAGCTATTCAAAATCTTAAAAGATGATGCAGTAAAAGTGCTACACTCAATTTGCCAGCAAATTTGGAAAACTCAACAGTGGCCACAGGATTGGAAAAGATCAGTTTACATTCCAATTCCAAAGAAAGGCAGTGCCAAAGAATGTTCAAACTATCGCACCATTGCACTCATTTCTCATGCTAGTAAAGTTATGCTTAAAATTATACAAGCTAGACTCCAGCAGTATGTGGATCGAGAACTACCAGAAGTACAGGCAGGATTTCGAAGAGGCAGAGGAACTAGAGATCAAATTGCTAACATACGCTGGATCATGGAGAAAGCTAGAGAGTTCCAGAAAAACATCTACTTATGCTTCATTGACTATGCTAAAGCCTTTGATTGTGTGGATCATAACAAACTCTGGCAAGTCCTTAAAGAGATGGGCATACCAGACCATCTTATTTGTCTCTTGAGAAACCTATATGCGGGCCAAGAAGCAACAGTGAGAACTGGACACGGAACCACTGACTGGTTCAAAATTGGGAAAGGAGTCCAGCAAGGCTGTATACTGTCGCCTTGCCTATTTAACTTATATGCAGAGCACATCATGAGAAATGCAGGGCTAGATGAATCAAAAGTTGGAATTAAGATTGCCGGAAGAAACATCAACAACCTAAGATATGCAGATGATACCACTCTAATGGCAGAAAGTGAAGAAGAACTAAAGAGCCTCGTGTTGCGGGTGAAGAAGGAGAGTGCAAAAGTTGGGTTGAAACTTAACATTAAGAAAACCAAGATCATGGCATCCGGCCCTCTCAATTCCTGGCAAATAGATGGGGAGGAAATGGAGGTAGTGACAGATTTTATTTTCCTGGGCTCCAAGATCACTGCAGATGGGGACTGTAGCCAAGAAATTAAAAGACGCTTGCTCCTTGGGAGGATAGCCATGGCAAATCTAGACAGCACACTAAAAAGCAGAGACATCACCCTGTCAACAAAAGTGCGTATAGTCAAGGCTATGGTCTTCCCAGTTGCAATGTATGGCAGTGAAAGCTGGACCATAAGAAAGGCTGAGCGCCAAAGAATTGAAGCCTTTGAACTATGGTGCTGGAGAAGACTCCTGCGAGTCCCTTGGACTGCAAGGCGATCAAACCGGTCAGTCCTAGAGGAGATCAACCCTGACTGCTCTTTAGAAGGCCAGATCCTGAAGCTAAAACTCAAATACTTTGGCCACCTAATGAGAAGGAAGGACTCACTGGAGAAGAGCCTAATGCTGGGAAAGATTGAGGGCAATAGAAGAAGGGGACGACAGAGAATGAGGTGGCTGGATGGAGTCACTGAAGCAATAGGCGTGAGCTTAGATGGACTCCAGAAGATGGTAGAGGACAGGAAGGCCTGGAGGAACATTGTCCATAGGGTCGCGATGGGTCGGACACGACTTCGCAACTAACAACAAAAATGCCGCCCTATCTCCCGAAGGACTCAGGACAGCTAACAACAATAAAAAACAATACCAAAATTAAAAAAGAATTAAATAACAGCCCCAAAATAAATTAACTACACAGTTAAAAATTAAAACATATTTAAAAACCCATCATCAATCCAGGTCAGCCTAATGGAAGAAGAAAGTTTTGAGGTTGCGGCGAAAGGACCGGAGGTCCGGGGCCATCCGAAGCTCAAGGGGGAGTTGGTTCCAAAGGGCTGGTGCTACCACAGAGAAGGCCCTCCCCCTGGGGGTCGCCAGCTGACATTGTCTAGCCGATGGCACCCTGAGGAGACCCTCTCTGTGTGAGCGCACTGGGCGATAGGAAGTCGTCCCCAGCAGCAGATGGTCCTGCAAATATCCTGGGCCTAAGCTATGTAGGGCTTTAAAGGTAAGTACCAGCACTTAAATCCCGCCCGGAAGACAACTGGTAGCCAATGCAGCTCACGCAGGAGGGGTGTAATATGGGAGTATCGGGATGCTCCCATCACTACCCGCGCGGCCGCATTCTGCACCAGCTGAAGCCTCCAGGTGGTCTTCAAGGGCAGCCCCATGTAGAGAGCATTGCAGTAATCTATCCGAGAGGTAACGAGTGCATGAGTGACTGTACGTAGGGCATCTCGGTCCAGATGGGTACTGGTTAACAATAATAATGAAAAGGAAAGAAAAAAGAAGTAAGACATGTGCAATTATACATTCTGTTGCTCCTGATAACTTCTCTAAATCAATCTCTGCCTTCTTGTGATGGCTCTAAAAATTGGATGTAGTACTATCTTGTGTTTCTCTTTCCCACCCACTCCAGCTGCTTTATGAAATCTCATACAGAATAGTATAATCTTATTTTTTTTTTAAAAAAAAGTGGGGGGGGAGAAATGGCAATCAGCCATCCAAGATACATTTGGAATAGGAAAGAGAAGATGAGTAAAATTTGCCATTATTTTTAATATACTTAGGAGAATGTGTTTAGATGGGATGTTCAGTATATATTGTGCCCTTGTCAGATACTAAAGCTTACGTTTTACATACATATCCATTTATATACCTACTTTGTCCTAAGGGTCTCTATCTTGCCATAGTAGAAGAGGTAAGACTGTCTGTAATTCTTCTCTATCTGTTGTCTGTATTTGTGTTTTTGCTGATTTATTAACTAGGACAATACAAGGAGACTCTGCCCATTATTCTTGGTGTTTGCCTGAGCTCCTGACAGCTTGGTGGAATTGAAACATCTTATTTAAAGCAAGTGAAGATCATTTTAAATATCAGCACTGACACTCAAGGACTCATTGCTAATGGAGTGCACAATAACAGTTATGCAGAAAGGAAGGGAGAGGTTCCCACCAACTTTGCCTTGCTTTCAATGGGCAATTTTCATTCCTTCATGCCTTTGTCTTTAAAATTCCATCTCCTATTTTCTGTCAACTTATCTTCCTGAACCTTTAGACCTCATTCTATCTTCTGGTAGCCTAGGGAATTTAAGGATATCTTCTGAGATGAATGCAAGTTCCCAGCAGGCATCTCATAACAAGGACTTTGATCCATCATTAATATGATTACTTACCAGAGGTAGGAAGCCCTCATTTGTAAGCCCTGCTCCCCTCTCCTCTGGAGTAAAGGCTGAATTTCTCAGACTCCCAATTGGCTCATTTGCTCCTACTACCTGGTTTACTTCCAGACCACTATCCTTGACATGTTAATTTGTTACCCAGTAATTCCTGCCTCTGGAATTGAATTCAGGAGCAGATTTCAGAAGCCATGCCTGCTTAGGATCTTTCATCTATAGGGGAAAGAACATTATGAAAGTGGGTGTAATTCAGGACAGAGAAATGTTTGTTTATGAGATTTATATGGTTACTCATCTTTTCTGCCATCTTACCTAAAGGCCTACAATACAAATTCCTGATTATATTTGTGCATTAGGGAAGTAATCGTGTTGTGGAAATCTGATTTGGATAATCAGCAATCACCCAAGGACAAAGGAGCCAATGGAATAAGATGCACAAGATGCATTTTAAGTGCTTATTGAACTTAAAATTATATCTTGCAAAATTATATCTTAGCACTGACCACCTAAACTTGAAGTAAGAGGAGGAAAGCCGCATTTTAAAAAACTGGTTATTTCATTCCACAAAGAGAGCATTGATTCATTAAAAAAAGAAAATGAAAGATACCAGCCTTGTTTTAAGGCAGATGCATTACTACATCTGACTCTTATTTTAGTAGAAAAACACTGAAATTCATTATCAGTCTTCCCATTTCCTTCCTCTTCATACTCTTTGGGGCTTTGTTGTTTTGGAGCCATTTCTAAATATTTTGTGAAGTGAAGGATAGTTTTACAAATTATTTATACATGTGTGTCACTTTACAAAATGTTTTAAGGGCAGAGAATCCACTGAGGCTTTGGGGGAGGAGCAAGATAAGGGCTATTATGCAGATCAGAAATACTAAGGTCACTCAACAAGCATGAAATCCAACATTGAAGCCTTTTGTTCTTTTGCTCTATAAAGTTGTGACGCATAATTTATCTTGTATTTTGAAGAACATCCAAAACCTCAAGATATCATGGCATTCCTAAAGAATCCTAAAGCACAATACATGTCTTGTTCACACAGGAAGGTGAATAAATTCACTATATTTTTTTTTCTATTCTCCTCTTGTGTCTCAGTTGGAATATTGACAACCAAGCTGGGTTGTTTTGTTTTGTTTTGTTTTGTTTAAAAAAATGATTGATTTATTTTCTCCTTAGCTTCCCCCTCCTCTTTCCTTAAGGAAGAACAGTACTGGAGGTGGGAAATATTTCAGATCTTCAGTTTGCTTTATCAGGAGCCATTAAACAGTTTCACTTCTAGGCAACACTTGTCAGGCTTTAAAAATCTGCTTGTTATATTGTCAAAGGTGCCCTGAAATATGCTTCTGCCAATGGCTATCCTAGCTTGTTATTCTAATTGCAGACAAATTCCATTCCTCTAATGTAAAGGGACACAGGTTGCTAGTATCTGGTGTGCCTTTCTCAAAAGCTTCCATGGCCTTTTATACCCTGAACGAGAATGCATTATCAACTTGTGCAAAGAATGTCTGGAATCAGAATAGTGACCTGGGCATAGAGGTCATCCTATGTTCCAGTCTACAGGCTTATCTTTGAAGTAGATAGTACATTAGGCCAGTCTGATGAATTAGAACTGGCCCAATTCCCAATTCATATATCACACCCCAAAAAAGGTGAGGGAATTAGGGGTGACAATGGTATACTTTCCTCATCAGTGTCTCCGGTCCTCATCTCTGATTTTCCTGTCCTGCTTTGTTCTTAAGAGACCACAACATTTGCTATTTGCAGATTAACAGTCTCATCAATTAACGTGGGATTCTCGATGACAGGAGAAGAGAGCCAAGGGCAGGGCAGGAATGCTTTCTGAGCCATATTTCCTCTACCCATGTTCACAGTGGCAACATGGTATTGACAGGAAAGATTAAGTATTGCTGGAGCTTTTACTTGCAGCATGTAAGAAATAGAAGTACCACTATAAGAAATTATTGCTTCCTCCAGCAGACTGGTAAAAAATACAAGGTAAAGCTAGCCTGGGATAAGAACAGAAGTTGGGTTAAGATTTATTTATGTATTTATTTATTTACTTATTGCCCCAAGGACTCCCAGTGGTTTACATCTTCTTATATAATCGATGAAAAAAACCACATGCAACCATTAAGTGGGCAAACCATTGATTCAGGAGCACACACAAAACACACAGCATTCTCCATCCCAGCAACATTCTATGAATTAGAATGCTGCTAATTTTATCTGCCCTCTGTAAATGACATAAAAGAAGACGCTATCTGGCTCTCCAGGAAAAGGCTATTTCCAAAGGGATGGGGGGGAAAAGTTTGAAAAATATTCCTCCTGACCCCCTCTCACCCCAAATCCCCGAAGGTTTTGTGTGATAAACTAGATCCTGAAACTCCAGTAATAAGGAGAATGACTGACCGAAGCATTGACAGTATATTGAATAAAGGCATCAAGACTAACGAAGTAATCTATTGCATTGTTCTTGGAAACAAGCTCCACTATACCAAACAGAATTTATTTTGTTTCTGTACACTGCTGTTGCTGCAGACGTATGATGTACAGCCGTGCTAAGACTTGTGGAGAGACTATGTTTTTACCCTTGGGGGGGAAAGTTGCAAGTGGACTTGAAGTGTCTCTCCTTCCTGGAATGAGAGTGTGGGAAATCAGTTCTGGAGCTCTGGAAATGTGAGGGAGAAATTGAGAGACTCCCCCTTCAGTGGAAATTGTACTCAAGGGTTTGTCTTGTGCTGAGTCCTGTTGAGGGGACAACTCCAGGGAAGTTGCTTGGTAGGAGCCTATGAACCAAGCCTAGCTGGAATAACTTTCATTCAGATAGCCAATTCAATTTGTAAAGTGATGGTGGATTGAGGAGATGAGGGGGAATAGGGGATTGGTTTTTCTGAAGGTCTGGGTGGAGGGGCTGAAGGAGTATTGCAGGAGCTTGAGAACTGGGGCAGGAGTCTGTAGTGATGGGCAAATTTGCTAGTATAAGCAAGGGGATCAACAGTTTGGTGTCCCTCCCTGCTTCTAGCCAGCTGCTCCCACCCTAAGACCAGTGAGCTATGAGATCTGTATATAATAAGATCTTGGCTTATCCATAACTAGTAACAGATGAACATGTATACATAGCATAAATTGCCAAGATTGGGATAAGTGAAGACATGGTGATATCTTTTCAGAAATATAATCCTCCACTTTTGGTGCTTCAGCAGCCCCAAGGAAGGTGATGATACCTTCCTTGAAACTCTTTTCAGTGACCAGATAGTATGTCTCTGAGGTAGCTCATGGAGAAAATGCTTATGGTTGAAATTGTGCCCTAAAGAACTAGGGATTCTGCTGGGCTATTTATCAGGAGACTAGTAGCATTTTTTTCCAACTAACAGAAGTTATTAAATTGGTATAAACTTTTAGTACATCTCATGAAACTTTATGCCCTTTTATTTGTTCATCATAAAAGGACTATGAAACTCCTAGTTTTTTGCACCAGAGACTAATAGGTTCTCTTCTTACAGTGTTGGGGTATTGCAATATCCTTTCCTTGGTCCTGTGATTTCATTCCTGAGATGGTGGTTGATTCCTTCAGCTCTTGTGGCTGAGCATTGCAACTATTCTATTTCTGGGAAGTGGATTGAGTACATAGCCCAAGGGTTCATGGCCACCATGGATTTGTCCCAGGGCAAAACTGGCTCAATTTAGTATACAAGTGGCAAAATAGTAGATCTGTTTTTTTACCTTTCGACAGTTGGTTTACAGTCTGAAATTAAAGGGGTTTTTTTCACTTCTTTGTCATGATCCAGTCATTTTCTGGTCACTCTCAGATGAATTGACACCTCCAATATCTGCAAGAAGGAAAGATCAATTAGGATGATCCACTTCAGGCAACTTATGGATCTGGTTGATTTCCAGCAAGCAGTTGAGGAGTTAATAAAACGATCTGAGAAGCAATTCTACAGCATTTATTGTGAACTACTTAAATGCGGCATTGGCTAGGATGCTGGATGTCATAAATATAATGATGATGTTCAGTTTTCTGTCCCTATACTAGCCTTAACAGGAGATCCAAGAGTCTGGAGGTTGGCAGGGGCTGGATTGTTCGAAATATGCTAAAGTTGAACTTTGAAAGATGGAGCAGGTTTTTTTCCAGAAATTGTCTGATTCCTTGGAAATGCCATATTTCTTCCAGATGGGATTGCCCTGTTCTGGAAGGAACAAGTCTGGGATCCAAGAGAATTCTTGGAATCATAGTTTCTGCAGCAGAAGGAAACTACGATTATGAGAACTTTCGCCCAGCTTCAACTGGTGTGTTATTCTTAGAACTTGATCTGCAGCCTAAAGTCATTCACTCTTTCATCATGTTATGTAAAGACTACTGCAGTGCACTCCACTTGGAGCTGGCTCTGAAAACTATTCAGAAACTTCAAGTGGCTCATAACGCAGAGGGCTGTGTGCTCCCCAGCAGAGACCCACTGAGCAGGGTGATAGCTCTTCAGTGGCTGAATAGTGGTTCAGTATAAATTCCTAGTATAATTTAAAAAGCTGATTATAACCTACAAAACCCTTTGTGGCTTGGGTCCTAGTTACCTTGGAGACTGTCTGCTTCAAATAAAATCTGGCTCCCTTACAAATTTGAATCAGCAAAGTATGCTGTCTGATCTCCTCTCCACCTGACTAAAATGGGGAGGGGGAGTCAGAAAATATGCCTTTTCTGTTTCTCCACCAGTGTGGTGGTATACCCTGCCCCCCAAGCTAAAAATAATCCTTTTTATCAAGTACGGTAAATAAATACTATTTCACTGGACTTTTGCATCTTAAGATATTAAGGGTACTTCTATTGGATTTTTCTTGGCTGTATTATTTTACTGCAGTTTTTTTAAAAATGTTTTTTTATGTATAGAAAGCAGCCTAGAGTTATATGACTGGGGTGGAATAGAAATGATCTAAAATACAGAAATAAAATTGTAGTGCAAGATTAGAAGTACATTTGTGAATTATGACTAAAACGTAGAAGCAGAACCTGTCATTTTATTTTATTTTTTTTATAAAAAATGGTTATTTAGTTATTTACTGCTATTTACTGATTTGGAGATAACAATAAATTGTGGATATTCTTAGAAACCAAGAAGTTGCTATTTACTTTCATGAAAGAAGAAAAAGAAATTGGCTGGTTTGAGCACAAAGACTTTTTAAAAATATAGCTATTCGTTCCAATACATGAAAGAAAGAACAAATAAAGAACAGAGCATGGTTTTCTTTTTTGAGGGAGACAGTTTTGTAGGGTGCTTTAAAGATATCAGGGTGGAAACTAGGAGGCTGTGAGTTCTAATCCTGCCTCAGGCAAGTAGCCAGCTCGGTGTTCTTGGGCCAGCTGCTCTCTCTCAGCCCTACAAATAAGGCAATGGCAAACCACTTCCCAAAACCTTACTGAGGAAAATATAAAAGTCCACAAGTCTTAAAGTTGCCAAGTTTGGAGATCTCTGCTATAGACTATCTGCCCACCCACTCCCCTTGATGAGAAATAAGAGTCCTTACTTAGAGCAGACTTCCGATTCCGCTCAGTCATAGGAGCCAACATACTGCCCACGATGCTTACTCTTTGTGTAATTTATTCCCAAAATTGATTTCTTCTTTATATCACTTCAGGAAAGGATATCCCATTCTCTTGGTAATGAGAAAGGAAATATGTGATCTTTGCATTCTGTTTGTGGCTGTGGCTGAACTTAAGACTAACGAGATGATGAACTTGTATAGAAGATCCATGGCAACCCAGTCTTTGATGAAGAATAATTGTGGTTATATCCCAACGGAAAGAGTAACAATGGCGTGAGCAAAAAAGCATATGTGTCCATTACTTTAAATATTATCTTGGTCTAGCAGGCTATTTGTGACATTTCAAACAACGGCACTTCTGGAGAGAGGCAACAGCTGTAAGTGCCTCTTGCATATTCTTGACCATAGCAACCTAAACCATTAGCTGTCACCTTGGTGCCTTGAAGCACGATTTTCTGAACTTCAAAGCTTCCAAACGTGCAGTCGCCATGTGGCCAGCCTCCATGCTAACATCAGTAAGGCAGATGCTCAGTCTGCCTGGCTCTGTTGGATTATGGGATTTGCCCTCCTTATTCACAGTTTAAGATTTATTTATTTTTTACTGCCTTCTGAAAGCAAACGGCAGCACTGCGTACATGGAGGAGGAGAAGCGTCTCTAGACTTCGAGGCAATCATTAGATAATCACCTCTCATTATTAAACTTTAATTTAAATTGTGTATTGAAAAGAACAAACAAACTCTGTATCAAAGGAGCCTCTGGCATTTTTCAGCACTTGATTAAATTTGAGGGTGTGGGGGTTGAGAGCCGTGTAGATTCTTTGACTTATTTCCTCTGAGTTTCCATCTTCTGATTTCTCTCATTGCTGCAAGGAAATAATATGAATTATTGCTCAAGACTAGATCTTTCTTTTCAGATGGCTTAAACTAGAAATACAAATTCAAGAAGACTCTTTACCGGTTTGCCCCCCATGAAATGCCCCAAATTTATTTCTCAATGTTTCCCTTCCCTTATTAATTTTCCATCAGAAAGTTCATACATTTTCATACTTAATTCTTCATGTTATGTATTGGGCTTGTGGTGTTACACCACGTGCGTTGCTGGAGCAGCTAACGGCTCTCCAGCAACCCAGACAAGCCGTCTCCGGTCCTGCAATTGGTTAGCCCCAGGCGGCAAGAGTGGGTTCAAACCTATTGGCTGCCGCCTAGGGGCTAGACTATATTTTGTGGCTGGTTGCGGCCCAAGTTCCAGTACATTTCCAGCAAGAATAAAAGTATGAGTTATCTTGTACTCAACCTCGTGTCATCATTCCTGCTCCCAAGAGCCCACGACTTAACACTTCAAGTTTTCCAACTCTGGGTTCTTATGTGCAATATGTATCTTGTCCATCCTACTGTCAATTATTTAGAAAACTGTCCCTATATATACGACATACGACCGACAATCTTTGCTGGCCTGGCGAGTTTCTAGTTGTTTTGGAACTGTTGGTGAGACCGTTAAAAGTCGTTGGCGCTGTTTGAATTTGTTCTACCAGCAGCAAGATCTGACTGCTGGCCTAGTGATGGATTGTATTGCAAATCAGGGCTGTTTCCAGAGGAGGCAGAGGAGGAGAGGACCTGGAGCTTATGGAGCGAAGGAACTGGATGAGGCTGTTGGCAGGCCCAGAGGAAGAGAGGCTTTTGGAGGAGTTGGTGGCGGCGGCAGCAGCGTGCTCCAGGGGCGAAAAGAAGCAAGGCCTCTTTAAGGAAAAGGTGGAAGAGTCAGGATCAGAAAAAGGAAAGAAGGCGAGGTTGTCAGAATACAAGCTAATTTGAGGGCTAATCCATATGGAGCCCCATTTCCATCTGTCCTGTTTGCCATCGTTCACTCCCTAGACACTAAAATGGACAATGTGAAATTTGAGCGGGCCCTGAACAAGGAGTATATATCGGAGGTGGTGACCCTTTGAGAGCTGTATGCAACGAAATTTCATTTTGATGTATGCCGATTGGTGTACATTCAAAGTGACAATAAAGTTTTCATGTTGCTCATTTATATACTTAATTGCGATACATAGTAGAATTTGCTAACTCTGAAGTTCAGGGGCTGGAAATAGAAGTTCAGAAGTATTTCTAGTAGAAAACGATTTGTGTAACATTAGTATTTGAACAAGTTATATATTCCTTTCCTACCATTGATATTCCAGAAAGAAGCCTAAATTCTTTGTTTGACATTTCCATCTTCTCTTACTTTGATGAGAAATGCTTGTAAGGGAAGGAGGGGAAGAGTTGTAGAGCTCATCATTACAATTTCACAGAATTCAAAGAATGATCACACAGGCAATTGGCCTGGTAGGGTATTTGAATTTGAAAAAAAATCAAAGGTAGAGGTGGGTGAAAATTGCCCCAAATAATTCTCCATTGATATAAAGTTACTTCAGAGTGATGCAACAAAGCAGTATGACAATACTAGTCAGTTTAATATACCTCTACATGAAAGATCATTTTCTCACCTAGAGTTTAGCTGCTTCAGAATGATTCTGTTACCCAGTCTGAATTAATACTAGGATAACTGTATACAGATATAGGGATGTTATATTAGGTAGACCTGTAACAGTGTACAGTGATTATAAGAGATTATAAACTCCCTCCCTCCCTCCCTCCCCCTTCAGTGTAAATACTGTGGGATAATCCAATCTGAAGGAAAATGGATCAGCTTCTTTCTCAGGGATCAGAATCTTCTTATCCCAGGAAATATATATTGTCCAATTTATATATTAGGTACCTTGCAACCTAACTGCAATTTGTACAACACAGCTTACAAAGTAAAACATACGATTCAGCATCCATGTGACCTATGCATAAAACTCAACACCAGTTTCCAACAAAGTGTGAACCTTTTCAAGTGATCCAGTTTGAAAAGATAAATACAAAGGTATATAAAACACAAAAGTAGTTAAAAACCAAATGAAAGTAGCAAAAATGGGGATTACAAAACCTTGTTAAAGACAGCCACCCGCTGGAATCTATTATTTTTTCCCTTGTATAGGACCATTAGAAAGGCTCTTGGCTGTTGCTTGTCACAAGCTTGTTACAAGCCTCAGTAGCAGGTCAACAGATATCACATCAGCAGGTTCACGAGGTTGAGCCTCAAAGCATCCAAGCACATGTTCCTTCTTTGAAATTGGATCTGGAAATATTCTGGCAATTGGGGAGTCTGGTACAAAACTGATTCATCCCTTTAGCTTCATCCAAGATGCAAGAGGCCACATTTTACCTTAATTAAAATGTCTGAAACATTTCCAGAGAAAGCCTCTTAGTGTGTGACAAATACTCTATACATTGCTGAAATGTAGTTCTTTTTTCTCCGGATAGGGATAGAGAAGATGGACCAACCTAGTTGGTAAAGACAGCTGCTGAACTATGCTTACCCATGCAACACCGAATTAAGAAACTCATCTAAAATACACAAGTTGATCATGTAATCTTATCAAAAATCACTTGAATCCAATATCCAAACTTTTCCCACCCACAATTTTGCCTGGATAAATTTTTGCTTCTTCTCCCACCTCCCACCTCGCCATCCATCCATCCCTAGACTGCCTTCAGACAGCTACTCAAGAGTTTCATACCCTGCCTGGAATCAGGAAGTAGAAAATGGAATTGTCTTCTACATGTTGATCCTACAGTAGCTCAGAACTCCAAGCGACATTCCTCCTTTAATTGCAAAGGAAGCTTGCATTATCCCAAATAGAAATGTGAATTGTCCAAAAAAAGTCAAGTTTGCAGCAGATGACAACAGATCTTACACACTGTATTCTTTGACCCCTTTGTGATTTTTTTTTGTTCTAACAGCAGAATTTTAAATGATTTTTATAATTAAACTGTAATAAGTGAAAATGGTGAGTGAATAATAAAAGTGTATGGGAAAGTAGGCCATGCTGTCACAACAGAGACAAAAGAGAGTTGCTGTAGCTTATTGAGATGTGTAAGATTATAGTTGGCTTGGCTACGTATCTCTTGGTGTATGTAGTACATTGTTCATCATCTCCCTTTTTTCCTCCCCTTCTCTCATTCTCTCCCATGTTCTTCTCTTTTTATTAAGGTACATGATCACATCCCTAGACCGAACACATGCCGGCTTCTACCGCTGCATTGTGCGCAATCGCATGGGGGCCCTGCTTCAAAGACAGACTGAAGTACAAGTGGCATGTAAGTGCTGATGAGTCCTATTCCTCCAATGGTTTAGGAATACAAAAGGCATCCTTCTATAACAAAAGATAGCTTACAAGCCAAAAGGGCGGCCAAGATTGTCATGTTGCCTGAATTAATGTTTGGACCACTTGTTAAAAATGGGATAATGAGATTAGGATTTTAAAAGGCTTAAAAGGTGCAGTGCACGTTATGGAAGACCTCTCCAGAGTGGATGGAGTACTTCAAGCAAAAAGGAGAAAATTAACTAAGGGGCAAAGCTGTATGGAAGAGCATGTCACAGAATACCAAAGGAAGTTATAGTTGATTAGTTAAACAAGGACTTTGATTCTGTGAGTCTGAAAACACAAAAGAACCATTCCTAAGACAATGCAGGATAAAGGGATCTCTTCAACTGCAATTTGTGTTCCCTATTTAAGGGTTTGCCTTCTATTATTACATTCATGTATTTTGTTATTTTATTTTATGAACCTTTGGACAGCTTAGAGATGCATTTACTTACCCCAAGTTGCTTTGCCAAATTAATCACGAGATTTCTGTGGATTTCCTTCTGACTGCAAGCAGCCCCTTTTCGGCACTATATATTGTCTTCTCCATCAAAGTCAGGAAATTTTCCTAACTTCAACAATAAATTAGGTAAGATGGCCATGGTACTTTATGGTACCTTTAAGATTTCTTATTTTTTTAAAAAAAATCAACCAGAATTTATCCTTGGTCACTGATAGAACAGCCAGTCCGGTTTTAACAATTAAGCAAAGTTTGGATCATCCTTAATAAGCAAAGTTAAGTAAGAAATTATTGGGGGCTCAATTGAGCCCTGCAAAATGGAATTTGCATCAACAACTGGAAGAGAAAAGTAGGCAAACTGAAATTAACAGAAAAGCTCTTTCTTAACGTGTGAGTTATGAACTATATGAAAAGAACACCATCAAACCAGGACTTCTTTCACCTTTTTCAGATCGAGATTAGAGGAGCTTTTAAAGGACATCGCTCAGTCAACTGCAAAATTTTAGATATCGGAATCATGGAAGGAAATTCTATAGCTGTCCTCTATATATTAGAAGTCACCTTCCAGGCTTTATCACAATTTATTAATCCTCTGTCAACAATAAGCTGACCTTTGATAGCTGTGCCAAATCATACAACCTCAAATCACAAAAGCAATGTCTGCTTCTTCCATGCTGAGAGATTACATTCAAATGTCTTTTTTTATTTCATGTGTTGCTTCTCTTTTTAAAGCTCTTTCAGATTGCACATAATTGCAAAATTTCAATGGAAACTGAGACTTGAATTTTTCTATTTTCACGTAGTAGATTTGACCTTTGGTCCCTTAAGATTACTGTGAGGAAGAAAGCTTTTGGGGGTTTGAGGGTCATCAGGGTCATCATGGAAGCTGGATGGCTAAGAGAGCATAAAGGGGCTGAAATAGCTGTGGGAAACAATCAGCAGGTTAAGGGATAGGTTAGCATTATAACAACCTGGGCAAATTGACGATGTGGGGATGATGGCTGGCTGGGGAATTCTGGGAGTTGAAGTCCACACATCGTCAAGTTGCCCAGGTTGAGAAACGCTGTTACAACACATTTCATTAAAAGTTTGTGGAAATCCAGTTTGAGAAGCTCTTTTGTTGAAATGTTAAATCCTTCAGATAGTTTTTAACAAAAGCAAGCCTTTCTCCACCACAACGCTTTCTGGAAGGCAGGGAAAACAAACAGCATTTATAACAATTACAACACCATTGCCTGTCGCAGGGATAAGCTGCCCGTATAAATCAGATCTAGTCTCTCCAACATGCAGGGAAGAAGGCTGAAACATTAATGACCAAGCTTCAGCCGGCAGCAGAATCTGGATTAGGTCGCTGGCATCTGTGGCAATTAACTGGGGAATCTTACACCTTGCCACTGCAGAGTATAGTCTCTGGAAAGTAAGAGGGGAGGGATTTTATCTGGGATAAGAAGTAACTTGGAGGACCACACTTTGGAATACAGGAATATTTATAAGTCTTAACACAGCCTTCAGATATAGGTAGTCCTCGATTTACGACCACAATTGAGCCCAAAATTCCTGTTGCTAAGCAAGACATTTGTTAAGTGAGTTTTGCCCCATTTTACTACCTTTCTTGCCACAGTTAAGTGAATCACTGCAGTTGTTAAGTTAGTAACACGGTTGTTAAGTGAATCTGGGTTCCACATTCATTTTGCTTGTCAGACAGTCACAAAAGGGGATCATATGATCCCGGGACATGGCAACCATCATAAATATGAATCAGTTGCCAAACACCTGAATTTTATGTGACCACGGGGATGCTACAACAGTCGTAAGTGTGAAAAACAGTCATAAGTTACTTTTTTTTTGAATGTCTTGGTAACTTTGAACAGTCACTAAATGATTGTAAGTTAAGGACTACCCATAACCTGAGTATCTAGATATGTTAGCTCTGCAACACAAACAAAGCCAACTTACTGTCTTACATCCTAAAAAGCACTCTTCTGGGATTGCAGGTTCAGGATTTCTAGCAGCCTCCTGCAAGTTTCCAAAAATCTCAAGCAAAATATGAGGAATTGAATTGCAACATATCTACTGAGCGACAGTTTGGAAAGGGCTGGTTTAATTTAGCTACACCAGAAATCTTAGATATGACTTGTGTGGGTAACCTATAAGGCATCTGCATATTGCTGAATTACAGCTCTCAGCTCCCCCACTACTACAGCTAATGATGAAGGCTGACTGGAGTTGGAGTCCAGTATACAAAGGATCACAATCCTTGAACTAGGAATAACAGACTTGACAGAATTGGAAGGGACCTTAGAGGTCTTTTAGTCCAACCCCCTGCTGGAGACCCTGTACCATTTCAGACAAGTGGTTGTACAATCTCTTCTTATAAACGTCCTGTGATCGAGCACCCACAGCTTCTGAAGGCAAGTTTTCATGGTCAGGAAATTTCTCCTTAGAAGAAGCAGGTGCAATGTAACATTCAAGAAGCAGATGTAATTCAGCATTCAGTTGTGGAGAGGAAAGGGGGGGGAACTCCCACCCTAGTTCTTCTCAGCACAATGGAACCACTGTTCATAAATAACTTGGGGGATGGAGGGATGTATGGGGGGGTAGTTCTACATTTATTTACTTTCATAACTTAATAATCTTAAGTTTTCAAAGGGTTAAAACTAGTCCTAATATTAAGCGGAGCAAAGGAAACATCTTAGGGCACGCGTGTCAAACTCAATTTCATTGAGGGCTGCATCAGCATTGCGGTTGCCCTCAGGGGGCCGAGTGGGTATGGCCAGGGTGGGCGTGGCCTACTGGATGGGCGTGGCTAGAGTGCGTATGGCCTACTGGGTGGGCATGGCCAGCTCTACATCGTTCGCATCAAGGGTGCCTATGGGGGCCTGGGCAGGAGTGGGACAGATCTGAGGGTCTCTGGCAGAAGGAGGGTCTCTGGGCCAGGGCCAAGGCAGTGGGGGCCGTTCCCTCACTGTTTCCAGGATGGCTTCACGGGCCACATGAAACCACTTTGCGGGCCTCATCCGGCCCCCGGGCCTTGTGTTTGACATGTCTGTCTTAGGGAGTTGATTTTGTTGATTTTTCCTTTTATTCTAAAAGGACAGCAACTTTTAGCTTGTCAGATTTGTTATGGAAAGCCTAGCTGGTGTGGTGGTAAAGGCATCACTCTAGAAACTGGGAGACTCTAAGTTCTAATCCTACCTTAGACACAACACCATCTGGATAACGTGGGGCCACTCACTTTATTTAGCCCTTTCAAAAATGTGGCCAAGAAAACCGGAGAGACCTGTCCATCCAATACATCAGGAGTCAAGACTGAGTCAAAAATATACAAAAAAAATACAGCTTTATTTATGGTTTTCTTTTTCTTGAGACAGTAAGGTAGCTTATCTGGTCTTAGGTACACATTCAAGCATGGCATCAGGCTATTCTTTGTGTTGTGTAGTGAGTTCTTCGCGCAGGAAAGGAGATGAGGCAAGTGAGTTCAGCAAAGCTCATGGTTTATTGCTTGCAGGATCTGAACTGAGAATTGGGCTGCAGCTTGCAGCAATTTATAGCCTGGCCCCTAGGCGGCAGCCAATAGGTTTGAAGCAACCCATTGCCGCCTAGAGGCAGCCAATAGCAGCTCTGGAGATGGGGAGTCTGAGCTGCTGGAGAGCCGTTAGCTGCTCCAGCTAACCACGTGGTTTTACAACTGAGCCCAATACATAACACTCTGTTTCCCCGAAAGTAAGACCTACCCTGAAAATAAACCCTAATTTGATTTTTGAGGGTGGGCGTAATATAAGCCCTACCCAAAAAATAAAATCAAGCTGGGGGGGGGGGTTGGAGCTGCCCCATGCATCCCACACCCACTTACCAGGCCTCCCCATGAATCAACACCTGCCTCTCCTCACCAGCCTACTTCTTCAGTGTCCCCTGGCCAGCTTTTTGCTGTGAGAGGCCTTTCCGGAAGGCCTTTGCAGCCGAGAACCGAGTTATGGATTCAATCCATAGCTCGTTTCTCGGCTGCAGAGGTCTTGTGGAAAGGCCTCTGATGGCAAAATGCAGGCTGGAGCTCTATTCTCAGCTGCAGAATGAAGCTGCTCCTTCGGCCACAGAAGAAGTGGGTGGGCTGGGCAGGGCTGTCATGCCGCCATGATAAGGTAAGTGGAAAAGACACCCACCCACCCCAAAATAAGAACTGGTGCCTCTTTTGGAGGCAAAAAACAAAAGACCAGGTCTTATTTTCGGGGAAACACCGGTATGAGAAGCCGCCTTTTAAAAGCAAAAGGCTTGGACTGGCAGTATCTGTCAAATCAACACGTTTTGAGGCCTTAGAAGCTCAGAGATGAAGACTTGCTGAGGCAGAAGAAGAAAATTCAAGAAAACAACAATGAAAGCAGAATGGGCATTTTAATTCAAGCGTCAGGCTTGGTTGTTTGCGGACCTCTGAGGTTTTCTATGTTCTTATAAAATAGAGCCCACCTGTGCCCCTGTGCAAAGAGGGATGTCATACAACTAAGTCTAGCAAAATAATCTCTCCTGAGGAGGACTAGGCATTAGTGAAAGATCAGATGCAGGAGAGCTTCCCAACTGATGAAAATACTGCTAAGAATTCCATTCTTGCTATGGCAGTGACGTCACAGTAATGTTACCTATCTTGTTTCCTCCTCTTTTTTCTGTCCTGGTTATCCCTCTGTCGGTTTTTTGGCCTGTATCTGCAAGAGTTTGTGTTGTTAAATCCTGAGTCAGAGTTCCAGTAAGGTATCAGGAGGATTCTGAATCAGAAAAAAAAGGCAGAACTAATGTATGAGGAATTAACATTCATTGATACACTTCAATATTAAGAAGATAAAGAACCAAAGCCTGCCATCTTCCGACAATGTATTCCCCTATCATAGTGAGTTGCTGCTGCACTGTTATGCTACAGATATGGAATGGCAGAATCAATTTCCTTATTGTGGCATTTATTCTCCATTGTGTACTTAGTTACTTGCAGTTATAAGAAGTTGATTGAAGAAAAGGCTGCTGTCTCTCTGGTGCATGTGGTTTTGTTTTTTAAGGGATGTTCTGCCACAGCTTCAAGCTTCATAATGAAGTTGAATGTGTGTGAAGCCTGAAGCTGATATCTCCAGAGATATCTCCTTAACTTCCCTCTGATGTTTCTTACTAGATGTAGTCCCAAATTGGGAATCACCCTAAGTGGACTTGGTGCTTCATCAGCATTCTTCAAATGAAGATCTATGGGCCAATGATCTCTCCCACAAAAGAAAATTAAAATAAAGAGAACTGGTGGAAAGTGTTGGCTGGGGGTGGGTGGGAAGGGCAACTTGTGGCTTTTAGTTTGGAAACGTGCTGCAGAGACTCAAGATTTAGTGTGCCAATTTTCAGGACTCTTTGCCTTTCTGTCAGGGAGAACCTACTTTTCCCTCTCCCGCAATTGGGAAAAGGAAATAATTGCTGTCAAAAGATTGGGAAAAAGCAGCTCTGTGAGCATCTCCTAACCTCAAGTTCATAAATCAGTTTCCACAAACTGGGAAAAAGTGTTGCAAACATTAAAAAGAGCCTTAAGAAACTAGTGTCCCTGGGGCCTCAGCCAAGCAAGGACCTGGGGCTGAGGGGTTGCTTTCACATTCACCCTTAGCCTGGTCTAAACCCAGCTCTTACAGGGCCTGCCTTAAAATCCCGTTCCGTTGTTCCGCTTTGCCATTTTGCCGTTTTCCCCTCCCCAAAGCACCCCCTTCTCCAAAGGTTGATGGCAAATCAGGCAGCTAATAGGAAATTAATCAGGCAGCTGTGGATGCTGCTAATAGCCAAGTCGTTAAAAAGAGATTCTTTACACGTTTTTAATTACAGCAATTAAATCAAGTCAATAAAATCCCTCCCCCACCCCCCACCTCCCATTTTGTCATTAGTACTATTATTATTAAAAGTACTATAAATTTCCTACCCACAAACAGCTGCGCCATGAGGAGGCCCTGACCTCCATCCCTTCAGCGACAAGGTTGCGGTTTACATTGTGCGAGGAGAAGAAAGGCTCCACGCTGTAGATACCCATGTCTGAAAGCGATTTGGCCATTTTTAGGGGTCAGCGAGAATGGGCATACAAGAGGTACGATTCACAGCAAATGTCTACCAGCAGTAGAGGAGAACGCTCTGAATGTGGAAGAACAAAGCTTTGTTTGCTGGGTCTGTGTGTGAAAGAGAGTTTGTTAACCACAGGTCAGTGCCAGTGTAAAACATGTGAAACATTCATTTGTGTGGCTTTTGCTCTAAAGAATCTGGAGAGGCACCTTAATAACTGCGTTTTAAAGAGGTTTGCTCCCCCACTGCCGCTTTTGGCCACTTCTTGCGATACAATTTTTTTTCCCAAGAAGCTATAGAAGGCATGTTTTATTGTGTCAGTTGTGAAGGGTGCTCATTCACATATATAAATTGCCACCTTTCAAAAAACACACATGCAGTGACTAAGAATGGTCCTGCCATATTACTCCTGTATATTTTGCAAAGAGAAAACTGTCATTTATATGGATACCCTTTCATACCTTATACATGACATGGGCATTTTGGCACTTAACAATCCATTGCCGCAATCAAAATACTATACAAAGCCACTTGCTTTGTGTAAAGAAAAGGCTGAGCAATCTATCAGGGTTCCAAGGGTAGAAATGACCTGGGTTTTGGGGGGGTTTGTTAGCTGTGAAAAATTGGAACTTCAGGTTTTTTTAGCCACTTTTGTCCCTTTCCTAAAAGAATATACAAAGGGCAGATTCTGGTGTGTTCTTGCCTGGAATTGGGTGGGTAATTGGCAGCCCAGAAGCTGCATGCAGCCCTATGAGAAACACTGTATTGCCTCCCAATGCTTTGCTCTTTTTTAAACAATTCAAACACAGTTTAATTAAGCTTTTAAATAGAGTTTCACATCTATTTTATGTAAAATAAACAAGCCACCACCACCACCCCAGTCCAAAGGCTGCAAATGTTGGGTATAATTATTCCAGCAACATGACTGCATCTCCTCAGTGGCCCTAGTTCACTGACAATAATCATGATAAAAATCATGTCCAAAGTGTGACAGGTGGTGAGATGTAAACTTCATTGAGTAACTTAATATAGTTGTGACCTATCAGGATGCATGGATGAGCTCTTCTCTTCCATGGTTTCAGGCAGAGAACAACAGCAACAACAACAACAACAACATTTATGAATAAACAGATAGTGATGATCAGCTGCATTCAGAATTGCTTAACATAACATTGGCTGCCGGTTGCCTTCCGGGTGAGATTCAAGGTGCTGGTGATGACATATAAAGCCCTACATGGCATGGGTCCGGATTACCTACGGCAGCACCTGCGGCCGGCCTCAACTTCCCTCCATCCAGTGCGCTCCCACAGAGAGGGCCTCCTCAGGGTGCCTCCAATCAGAGAATGTTGACTGGTGGCCCCCAGGGGGAGGGCGTTCTCTGTGGGCGCGCCAGACCTGTGGAACCGCTTACCGGTTGAGCTCCGGATGGCCCCCCACCTTCGCTTCTTCCGGCGGGATCTAAAAACTTACTTATTTGAGCAATCCAGCCTGGTTTGATGGGTTTGGGGTTGGGTTTTTAACATGGTTTTAATTATTGTATATATCGGGCACAATTATTTAATTGTTTTTTAACTTTTGTACTTTGTTTTTTAATATTTATTGCCCTGTACACCGCCCTGAGTCCTTCGGGAGAAGGGCGGTATAAAAATTTAATAAATATATATAAATATATAATTTGTGCATGATTTGGGTCTTCGCCACAGTGAATCATTGCCTATTCTTACCTTGCCTTGTGGCTCCTACATTCTTATCCTGTCCTATCCTAATCTCATAACTGGACATGGTTGACTGAATGCATACATGAATAGCAATAGTAATAGCCCTTAAATACTGCCCCATAGTACTTTACGGCACTCTCTGGGCAGTTTACAATGTTGGTATACTGCCCCCAATAGTCTGGGTCCTCATTTTACTGACTTTGGAAGGATGGAAGGCTGAGTCAAACTTGAGCTTGTCAGGGTTGAACTCCTGGCTATGGGCAGAGTTAGCCTGCAATGCTGCATTCTAACCACTGAGCCACCAAGAATGCTTGCATGCTCAAAATGGTCGAAAGGTAGAACAGGTAGAATCTAAAGTGTTCTTAAACTGGCAAATGCCATTTCTTATTTATTTATTCATTCATTCATTGTTTGTTTATTTATTAAATTTGTTTGCTGCACATTTTGGCATAAGAAGACTCTAGGCAGCTTACAACATTAATATTATTATTACAACATTACAACACTATTATTTTCCACTTCATCTTAGTTTGCTTGCAAAGGTGGATAGTATGACGGTACCCACATGCATACATACGTTAGGGCGATAGACCTGACTATATTGTATCTTGGTAGTTCATATTTATTTACTGCTGTTTCTCTCTCCACTCTCTTAACCCGCATCCGGCTCAGACATGGGAAGCTTTGAAGAGAAAGAGAAGCAGCAGAGCGTATCACATGGTGAAGCTGCCGTCATCCGTGCTCCCCGCATTGCCAGTTTCCCTCGTCCACAGGTCACGTGGTTCCGCGATGGGCGCAAAATCCCTCCCAGCAGTCGCATGTGAGTAAAAAAAACAAAACCATTCTGTGAAAAATACTGAGGTAAAAGATATTTCATAAAACTGGATGCCGCTCACTTTTCTTTGGAGTAGGATCTTATAAGGTAGCTAGCCAATCTTGGTGAGAGCCCCAGAGCAGTGGGCCCCCAACCTTTTGGACACCAGGGACCAGTTCCGTGGAGAGAGGTTTTTCTGCAGACCAGAGGGGCTGTGGTTTTGTGTGCTGCCTGCATCCCACGGATGGGGCTTCGCTCGTTTGCATGGACCCATTTCAAGCTATGCCATGGCCCGGTTTTGGCCATGGACCTGGGGTTGGGGACCCCAGCCCTAGAGAACATGGAGACCTTTGCACCTGAAAGATAGGAGAAGTGGCCCTGATATAATGCTACCTTTGGGGACTTTCAGAACTCCTTATACCTGCTCTCACTTCCCTTTCCACCTGGGAATATTGAATACAATGGCTCCTCAGAGAGAAGCTTGCCTTTCATCCCTTGCTAATTACCCGCCTGCTTCAGGAGTTGTTTTCCACTCTGCCTCTGATGTACCACCAAAGCACTATTTGCACCCCAGTTCCATTTGAGTGACTTGGCTGAAAATAGCCATAGCTTTCTACTTTCTTTAAATATACCATGCCCTAATGTTCCAGATGGTGACCAGTGATGATTCCTACATTCATGCCCCAATGAGCTGAACTTTAACCTGGAAACTGACTACAGGTAGTCCTCGACTTACAACAGTTCATTTAGTGACTGTTCCAAGTTATAACGTCAGTGAAAAAAGTAACTTATGACTGTTTTTCACACTTACAACCATTGAATCACCCCTGTGGTCACATGATCAAAATTTAGATGCTTGGCAAATGACTCATATTTATTTTTTAAAAAAACATTTTTATTAGTTTTTCAATTTACAACCTATATATCTAGAAAGCATCATGGTACCTAGGTAGTCATCAATTGAATAACAGAGTTTTCAATACATAGTTCGGGTTACATTATCATAGCATCCTTCTCTATTTCCCTCAACGTTCAATACAACATATTTAAAATAACAGATTTATAAGGATAGCATGGTCAATTAAAGATTTTGTCAAACCAATTTCAATGAAGTTTATTTATATCCTGTTAATTGTAGTATCCAAGTTTAACCTTTGACATCCCAAATAGTATTCAGAACCCCAAATTCCCTTTTTATTACACCAAAGATTGTATCATCCAACATACACCCAAGAGTTAAATAGCTAACTTCTACTGCAAATGACTCATATTTATGATGGTTGCAGTGTCCCGGGGTCATGTGATCCCCTTTGGGACCTTCTGATAAGCAAAGTCAATGGGGAAGCAACCATGTTGCTAACTTAACAACTGCAGTGATTCGCTTAACAATTGTGGCAAGAAAGGTCATAAAATGGGGCAAAACTCACTTAACCACATAAATTTGGGGCTCAGTTGTACTATTCATATTGGTAATAGAAGCAGTTTGCTTCACCATTAGCATGTGAACCAACTCTACCCCCATTCCCCAAAGCCAATAAATAATGAAACAAAGTAGTGAATGTGGGCAAAATCAACAAATACTATACAGTACATATAATAACTTACTCATATGTTGCATTTTAAACTCATTGTTTCCAGCTCAGTGTCCTTGCTCTCTTGGCAAGCACCGAAGTGCGTCTTTCTCACCTTCTCCTCATTAGTTGCTTTACCCAGCTGCTGTGTTTAGAACCCTGATGGTTAATGAAGGGATTTAATACTCTCAGATCCAGAAGCATCAACAGGGGGTCTAAAACATGCTGAAATTGTGATAGATGAAACATGAGGGTATGTGTAAGCAGTCCGATTATAGTTAGAAATACTATTTGGCCAATAAACTAATTAAAGAAAAAAATACAATCTGGCAACATGTGCAGCAGTCAGACTATTGTAGGCCAAGATGAAGTCCTCCAGTCATGGGATACATTTATAAACGAGACTCAGAACATGCCCATAAAAAAAGTAACCTTCATCCCCAATGGAAAGTCACTAGGCAGACACATTAGCTGCCCTGTTTATCTGAAAGAATCCTTGCCACATCTAGTTTTAATGGAGAAAATGCCAGGGAATGCAGCTGAATGTGTTCTTGTGAAACTAACATTAAAGATGTTTAACAGATGTCCTAGACTCATCACATTAAAATCTGGAGATAGACTTGATAAACTAATGGCTTTGTTTATCATGGAGAAAATGAATTTAAGCAAGAGAGGGAGGAAGTAGAGAGCTGTAAGGAGGGGGATCTGTTCATTCTTATGAGCTGTAATATTCGATTCAGGAAAGCGGAAAAATTGCCAAGACTCTCAGCCCAGAGAGAGACATTCATAGTAAGGTGCAGCAATACCCTAACACACCAAGAATAATTTTTAAGAGTGGAAGTTTACCTAACAGCTACCTCTTTTTTGATATGCTCACAGACATTATTCACATAAAGGGTATGAAGGAAAGGGGTATGGAGACTATTAGTACTAATTCATATATAAGGAAAGTATGACATTGAGAAAATGGTGTATTCATTTACTGTATTTGTTCCACAATATGTGAAGAATTATGCTTCTTGCTCCCGATAGCTAATAGAGCTGTGTTTTTATGAGCAGCATCTCTCCGTACTTGTTCCATGGAATCCTTCACACATTTTAATCAATCAATCAATCAATCAATCAATCAGAATAGAGCTGGAAGGGACCTTGGAGGTCTTCTAGCCCAACTCCGTGCTCAAGCAGGAGACCCTATATAATTTCAGACAAGTGATTGTTCAGTTTCTTCTTGAAAACCTTCAGTGATGAGTGATGAAGCACCTACAGCTTTTGAAGGCAAGCTGTTCCACTGGTTAATTGTCCTCACTGTTAGGAAGTTTCTCCTTAATTCCAGGTTGCTTCTCTCCTTGATTAGTTTCCACCCATTGTTTCTTGTCTTGCCTTATGGTGCTTTGTAAAATAAGCTGACCCCCTCTTCTTTGTGGCAGGCCCTCAAATACTGGAATACTACTGTCATGTCACCCCTAGTCCTACTTTTCTCTAGACTAGCATAAATCCAATTTCTGCAGCTGTTCTTCATACATATATTCATCCATTGGCCACAAATGCAGTTTAGCAGTCAAAGGTAAACCATAATAAGTAGTGAAATTGCTCAGTTCTCTCACATAGGCTACTCATAGGAATGTATAGGTGTACATATTTGCAGTAGGTTCCTTTCTCCAAGGAGTTTCTTAGAATGATCATTAGAGCAGCGAGTACTTCATTGCAGTGAAAGGTCTGTTGTGTTGCCTGGCACAGAACAACTGGTGTGAATGGAATGTACAAAAGAACTGTACCAATTTACCTCCTTTTTGCCTCCATAAGCTGTGTTTGAACAAGAGAATGCCTCATTAAGGCATTCTCAAGGCAAAACATCAGTAAGATTGCTGTTGTAATTCTGGACTAATTTGTTTATAAGCTGTGTCTCCCAAACACAATAAAAGCTGATTCATTTTTAGAATGTTGCTGATAGAAATATGCTTGTTTCTTTGTGGTTGTGCAATCATTCACCAAAATAGCAGGTCTGCAATTAACACTTTGACTGCATCTTCACCTACCTTGATATCCTGTTTTGTGTTATCTATCCAACTACTGTATGATTCAGGAGCTAAAGTGAAAGCTCCAATTACAAATATATGTAAAAATATTTCTTTGTAATGTCTACTAGTCAGGCAAATACATCTTAGCTCTATCTCTGGGACATGTGTAATGGGAGAATGATCCTGAGTTTCCCCACATAGTGGAAATAGTATTTTTATTACTATTGGGGTAGGTTGTGGTTTTAAAACATTGAAGAAATGAAGAATATAGAATAACTTACAATTAATGACATATTTCTCCAGTAGTGTGAGAACTCCAAGAGGCAATTCAGTCATGCGATATTGGATAGTTCTAAATATGTGAACACTTAAGATTGTGATTATCACAGTTTTGGAAGAGTGTAATGTATTGTTTCCCACCCAAAACTACTTCCTAGCAAGAAGTAGAAACAAGAAATATGTTATCAGACCTTCTCAGTGCCAACTGACTGTCTCTGAATAAGCAATTTGCATCTAGTGAATTTAGAACTTTGCATACATTACTTGGTTCATAGAGAACTCTCAATTACTTGAGAGTAATACACAGTATATAGACAGATAAGCCACCACACCCTATATTCCCCAGCTTCTTTTTATGTGCACACAAAGCTCAGCATATTTAGTTCCATATAGTTTCAAAACAATGCACCAGCAGAGTTCTTAATAAGCTGAACTACCTTAATATTTCCCCACTGGGATTCATCTGACTCCCACCCACACTGCATTTAAAAAAAGAAAAATCCTTGAAAACATGGCTTTTCCCACAGCCTTAGATTAGAGAGAGTGATGGGCCCTGGGTATTTTAAAATTCAGGTTGGTTGTTCTCTTCCAAACATTTTGAGGTTTTTCATTTTGTATTTTATTACTGTTTGTTAGAGTTGGAAAGCCTCATGAATACAAATAAATAAATACATTTCTGTAAAAAAATAAATTAGCTTTAGTGTTGTGATCCCCTGCTTTCCCCACAATTAGCAACATCCAGATTTTGGATTTCATGATGAAAGGGAGATTCAAACAAGTACTTCCTTAAATCTATTTTGAAGTTATTGTTGCATTAGCACACATAATTATTTTGCTTGCTGTGATTAATTTTTTATGCAGTTTTGTTGCATTTGTCGTTTCCTTGATTTTTTTGCTATTATCATTTATAAGGTAGTTAAAGGACTCTACTTGGAAACAATAGATTAAACAATAGATTCACATGATAGAGTCACATCATTACAACTGATTTAATTCTCTGGCATTCATTCATGGTTTGTTTGTTTAGTGTCAGGAGCATCGCAATTAAAATAAGGCTTACTATAGGAGATAAAATTTAAAATATAAAGTACAAAATGAAAATATGTACAAATTAAACAGATCTTGCTCAGAAACCAGCAACATTAATTGTGTTCTATAGGGCTGCCATGAGATCCTCAGGTGTAAGTGTAAATACCCGTTCATTTGTAATAATAGACCATCAAAGCTATGTTCATATTACTTACTAAAGTATTTAACTGTGGCATAGTATGTTCACTGCAAATAATTTATTGCTTGCTCATAATTTCCTTCTTTTCTTACTGCTTGTAACTTTGTGTTTAAATAATACACTATCATTCTAGGGTTAATGATAATAAACAGTAGTAATAGCAGGAAAAGCAAATAACAAGATTTCACAATAACTAAGAACAGAAAAATTAAGGAAGGAGATGGAGGGGCTAATTCTGCTTTCACAAGTCCAAGCCTTAAGAACAAATTCATACAATGCCAGAATTGGGAAGACAGCAACAGACAGCAAATGCCGCCTCTGCAAAGAAGCTGAAGAAACAGTGAAACAACAAGTTAGCTGCTGCAAGAAGATGACAAAGTAGGAACAATGATGCATTGGAATATTTGCAAGAAATGCCCTACTTTATGGGATGACCGTAAAGTAGACAAAAAAATAGAAAATGAAGAAGTTACAGTAAAGTGCTCTGGGACTTTAGAATTCAAACAGGCAAACAACTACCAAATAACATCCTAGATTTAACAATTGTTGATAAAACAAAAGACAAAAATGTCCAGGCAGTACTTGGAGACAGCTGAACAGAAGAGAAAGAACTGGAGAAAATAACATAATATAACGATCTGCAAAAAAGGTGTAGAACATCTGTGGCAAAAGAAAGCAAAGATGGTACCAATAGTGATACGCACCTTGGGTGCTATCCCAAAATATCTGGAGCGCTATCTGAACAGCATCGGCATTGACAAAATCACCATCAGTCAATTGCAAAAGGCAGCCTTACTTAGAACAGCTTACTTCCTATGATGATGTGACATCGTCAGAAAATAACATCTGCCTATCTCAGGTCCTTGGGAAGGACTGAATAATGGATGAAACTGCCAAATACAATCTAAACATCTGGCTGACTGCAACAAACCATAATAAAAATTATTTTAAATTGGAATGTTACTGGATTATTAATATTAATGAATATTGCTACATTATTGATAACTTAATATTAATGATATCAATATCAATGAATAGTAAATTTTTAGGTGGCTTACAACCAATTAAAAACAAAATAAAGCATTAAACTATTAAAATAATTAATATTAACATTAAAATTGACTAAAAATCATTAAGGATGCTAAGGAAGGGAACAAGATGTACACAGGGTGGGATCTTATATCAGTCCATTAGTCACATTCTCTTTGGGGCTCCAGGCTAATTGGCAGAGCCTAGTTTTCAAGCTTTGTATAGATGATGCTGATAGGTCAACTTCAATGTTACACATTTTGTCAGTCTTTTTGCCTGTCAAAAGATTTTGTGCACATGTCAAAAAATTCAGAGTATCAATCAGGTTATTTTGGAGCACCCTTTTTGCATAGTCCAGAGGTAATCATGTAACTATAAAAAAATTTCCCATGACATTTGAGAAAGGAAAATTCCTTTTTCCAGAACTCCTTTTATAGTCTTTGGTACCAGGGTATAGAGAAGTCCTGGCGCAGTGGCTTAGCGGTTAAGGTGCTGGGCTTGTCAGCTGGAAAGTCGGTAGCCCAGGTTTGAGACCTGAGCTCCATGCAATGGGGTGAGTTCCTGTCCTTGCTCCAGCTCCTGCCAACCTAGCAGCTCAAAAGCAAAGTAAATTAAAGAATTCGCTTTGGAGGGAAGGTCACAATGCTCTATGACATCATGCTGGCCACATGACTATGGAAATGTCTTCAGACAATTCTAGCTTAATGGCCTTGAAACGGAGATTAATTTAATTTAATTTAATTTAATTTAATTTAATTTAATTTAATTTAATTTAATTTAATTTTTATACCGCCCTATTCCCGAAGGATTCAGGGCGGTTTACAGGGCAGCATAAAATACAATATAAAAATAGTATAAAATTAAAATAGATTAAATTAATTAAGCCCAACAATTAAAACAATATTAAAAGCTAAAACGCCTTCAGTCCAGGCCTGATAGATCAAAAAACCAGGTTTTCAGGTCCCGGTGAAATGAATGCAGATCGGGGGCGGTCCGAAGTTCCACTGGTAAATCATTAGAAAGAGCAGGCACGCCCACAGAGAATGCCCTCCCCCTGGGGATCACCCGCTGGCACTCCTTAAGCGAGGGCACCCTGAGAAGGCCCTCCCTATGGGAGCGCACAGGACGATGGGAAGTTGATGCCGGCAGCAGGTGTTCCCTTAGATAATCCAGACCCAAGCCATTTAGAGCTTTATAGGTCATTACCAGCACCTTGAATCTCACCCGGAGGGCAACCGGAAGCCTATGCAGCTCACGGAGAAGAGGTGTTACATGGGAGTATCGGGAAACTCCCATAACAACTCACGCGGCTGCATTCTGCACCAGTTGAAGCCTCCGCATGGTCCTCAAGGGCAGCCCCATGTAGAGAGCATTGCAGTAGTCTAGCCGGGAGATCACGAGCACATGGGTGACTGTGCGTAGGGCATCTCGGTCCAGATAGGGCCGCAACTGGCGCACCAGACGAAGCTGGGCAAAAGCCCCCCTGGTCACGGCTCCTATATGGTCTTCGAAATTGAGCCGTGAATCCAAGAGGACGCCCAGGTTGCGAGCCCTATCGACGGGGGGTAACACCTCACCCCCCATCATAAAGTGATGGAACAACCTGGTTAACCCGAGATGCCGGTATGCACAGCCACTCTGTCTTGGCAGGATTGAGATGAAACCTGTTTCTCCCCATCCAAACCCGGACCGCCTCCAGGCAACGGGACATCACGTCGAGTGCATCACTGGGTTGGTTTGGGGTAGAAAGAAAAAGTTGGGTATCATCAGCGTACTGATGATACCCCACCCCGAAACCACGAATGAGCTCGCCCAGCGGTTTCATGTAGATGTTGAACAGGAGGGGAGAGAGGACCGACCCCTGAGGGACTCCACAAACGAGAGATCTTGGGGCGGACCTCTGCCCTCCCGTCAACACCGACTGCGAGCGGTCCAGGAGGTAGGAGGAGAACCACCGCAAAACAGTGCCTCCCACTCCCAACCCCCTGAGATGAGCACTGCCCCTATAGTCGGCACCGACTAGGGAAGTAAAATGCACAGGGACTCCTTTACATTTTTTCTCAGGGTATCAGGCAGCAGCTCGGCAGGTGAATAACATAATCCCCTCAAATTAGTAGAAAAACTAAATCAATTCCAGTGTCTAATGGAAATATATTTTTAAAAACCAAGTATTAAGATTTTATGCTGGCAAGGTGGGAGGCAACAGTTCCTAAGGAAGAGACAGTCATGTTATAAATGTATCTGAAATACCTAAGACCATCAAGCAACTTATCAAATATTCATTACTTTGAGAAGGTGGGCAAGGAAGCTAGAATGTAAACATTTGAAAATCTGTATCAATCTGGGACATTTTGGGGCCGTAATGGGTTCAACTGTTGTACATAAGGCTTCATTTTTGTCTTCAGTAATGATTCCAGTTTAGATGAATCATATCTTTGAGTCTGCCAAGGCTAGCTGAGAAGTTACATTACAAGGTAAGTGTCTGGAGACTAGACACAACGAAACCTGAGTGCGAAACCTGACACAAGCAAAATAAAGCTCAAGAATGGTTGGTTTCTGGTAAAGAGAATCCAACAGAATTAGCAATTTGTCTGGAGTCTACACAGGAACTTGAGAGCCACAATCTGGATACTTTATCAGCTGTTCAAAATCAGTAGTCAGACACTGTAAAGCAGGGCTTTTCAACCTTTTCACCGATTGTGCCACTTTTACGATATGGCAACATCCGAGTACCACCAGTCACCTAGCAAGGTGTCAAAAACTTAATGACACCCCCGAAAAAAATGAAAAAAGTGATGAAATACAGGTAGTCCTCGACTTGCAACAGTTCGCTTAGTGACTGTTTGAAGTTACAATGGCACTGAAAAAAGTGCCCCCCAAGCCACAGCCAAGTAAGACATCTGCCTGCCTGCCCAGCGGCGCTCTTCCTCCTGTCCACGGTTTTCATTGTTGTGAGGATTTCTGTTGAGGATTGGCAGCGGGGGTGGGGTGGGGTGTTTGGTTTTTATTCCTCCCCCCCCCCTCTGCTGGGTGGTTGCAGCAGGCTTTGGTCACTTCACATGACCCTGGGACACTTTGACCATCATAAATATGAATCATTTGCCAAGCATCTGAATGTAAATCACAAGACCCTGGAGATGCTGCAACATTCCAGCTGATCGGCACTTCTTCTGGGCTCAGCAGAAGCGCCAGGATCAGCGCCAAGCTCCACTTTTCTAGGATGGTCGTGTACCACCTGCCAGGTGCCAATGTACCACAGGTGGTACCCGTACCACTGGTTGAAAAGCCCTGCTGTAAAGGAACTGGAATTGGGATGTTTGAGGTGGTCTCTTCAGTTTGTGTATAGCATAGGGCTAAATAAATAAATCTGGAATTATCACCTGTGCAACATACTTGTGCAGGTTCTAGCAAGGGGGGGAGGAGAGGTGAGAACTGAGTTCATCTCATACAAACATAGAAATATCATAAGGAAAGTATTAATTCAATTCCATTAAAAATTAACATCCTGGGGCACAAATGTACACATAGTAGAAAAACCCATATTCTTAAAAAGAACCAAAGAAGACTATTTATGCCACTTTAGAATCAACACTTAACCCAGTGCTAATTTTCTCTCACATACACAAACACACAGCTGTGAAAACACGTGTGTAACATCTATTGTACAAGGAATAATCTGAGTGATTTTCCATTTGTGAAGGCAGTTTTGAAGTGTTCTTTCATAGCAAATCTAATGGTAAAATATACTGTATTTCCCCTCCCCCAGACATTTTATAGTTCCAGAAGATTAGCTCTTTCTTCAAAAAGAAAAAGAAAACTATTAATCTATGAACATCCAACCTGTTCTCCCTCTTGAGTGTGTAGCTACCAAGATAATTTAAAGACAGGCAAAGGAAATGGGAAATATATTTTAATTGCTTTTCATTCGAGGTGAAAGTAGTTTCACTATTTTGCAAATGTTTAGTTTATGCATTGCAGTTAGCTAATCTTCAGAAACCAACTGTATTTTAATTTTTTTTAAAAATAGTGGTTTTATTAAAAATTACAACTACAGTGGTTTTATTAAAAATTACAACTAATATAAATTTAAAAAGAAAAAGAAAACAGAAAATTAATAGAAAATTAAAAAATAACAATATAGTAAAGAAATATATATATTTCTTTATATATACAGTATGTATATGTATTATATGTAGGTGTGTGTGTGTGTGTGTTACAACTGACCCTGCAGCATTGTTGTTGTTGGACATATGCATATGCTGAATTAAATCATGAATACAGTAAAGCATTAATTCTAAACATACTTAATAAAGGACAACACAGCTCTATCTCATACATGACACATGATTACAGATCTTGATGTATACACATACAATAAATGGGTGTGTTTGTGTGTGTGTGTGTTCGTAAGACAAAGAGAGAGAGAGAGACCTATCTGACTTCAGGCTCATCATTAGTATAGGTAGTCCTTGATTTACAAGAGTTCATTTATAATGAGGGTTCAAAGTCACAAGGGCCTCAGAAAAAGTAATATTTACAACCTGTCCTCAGACATAACAGCCATTGCACTACCCCATCGGTCACCTGATCACGCTTTGGGCACTTGGCAGGCAGCTCACATTTACAACTGGTTGCAGCATCCTGCAGTCATATGATCATGATTTTATGAGTTTTCCAGCCAGGTTCCAACAAGCAACATCAATTAGGGGAGCCAGATTCATTTAAAATCTGCATGGTTCACTCAGTAACCACAATAAAAATAGTCATAAAATGGGATCCAGTCACATGATTACTCACTTAACAACCACATGACTTAGTGACTGAAATGCCAGTCCCAATGATGGTCATAAGTCAAGGACCTGTATTCTATTATCGTAGCATTGTGACATTTTATATGTTCATGTGGCAAAAATGCACACCCCAAATGCTATTCTCCAGATGCTATTTCTCTTTCTGTTCCTATTTTGCCATAGGTTACTTACATAGCAGCCTTTTAATTATTGTGTTTTATGTGCACTGCTTAATTTTAAATGTTCCAATACAGTGGTCCTATAGGTTGTTACAGGTGGGAATGGATTTAAAGTTGTATAAGTGGTTATGCAACATTTTTCTTGCAATCTGCTTCAATATCGGGTTAGAGAGGAGTAATTAGAGAAAGGAGGATATTTTTCCAAATCCCCCCAGCCATTTTTCAATGCATATCTATGCTGCTCTGAACAATCATATAATATTTATTCTGAAATGATCATTATTTCATATCTGCAGATGTGTGCAGCTATGCTTGCAATTTCCAGGCTTAAAACAAATGCCAACTTGAAACAACAGCATGATTTCCTGTTTTCTTCTGTAATTTCAGTTTCTATACTATGGTTTATGGCATATGCTCTCAGTAGAAACTCCAATAATAAAAAACAGGTGATCCTTCCAACTTAGCTTAGTTTTTCCACTTTCAAAACTGTATATATTGATTGGTGCCTGACGTACAATTTCATTATAGCAAAGTACTCTACATTCAATAACTTGAATCCACAAATATGTATATACATATCTCCCTCTCCCTCCTCTCTCTCCCTCCCTCCCTCCCTCCCTTGGATGGATGGTTGGTTGGGTAGACAAACAGACAGTATTTGAACCCCCAAACATAGCATGGCAGTACTTCATAAACAAAGAGTTTCCTGTCTTCCGGGATCCTGTAATCAAATAATTCTGTGGTAGATTACTCACTTCCAATAGAGCCCTTTTATTTATTTTCAGTGGTGAAAAAATAAAAGCCAATACAAAAACAAAAAGTTTTGCTTACTGGAATGCCTGGAAAAAAACTAATTTGTATTTCTTTCAGAAATTGAAGCAAGGAGTCAGAACATAATCAGTAAAAGAGAGAGATTGGAGTCACTTTATCTGAACATGGAAAGCCATGAAAGCCAACAGCTTCCTAAAAGGAACAGCCTATTGTAACGCAGTATGAGATGATTGGTATATTCTCTACTGAAAACTTTTAAATTAGGTGTGTCTTCCTAGGCTAGTTATTACAAGGAAAAGTTTGAGAGCTCATGTAGGGATGAACAGGAGAGTGCAAACACCTTTAACAACCTAACTTTGAACCTTGATAAATATCCAGTGCTGAATCCACTTTTTTCTCCATCCAGAGCTATTACGCTGGAGAACACACTGGTGATCTTGTCGACTGTGGCCCCTGATGCGGGAAGATACTATGTACAAGCTGTAAATGATAAGAATGGAGACAATAAAACCAGCCAGCCCATCATGCTCACTGTGGAGAGTAAGTGCTCTTTTTGGTGAAAAGTGGGGAGAGGGCTTTGGATTCCAGCTGACTGATTTTCTGAAAAGGTTCACCTGCCTTTTTAGCAACAGTCTGGTAGATACCAATTCAGTCGGCGCAGGAGAAAGATCACCTGCTCCATGTGCCAGTGCTTCTTTGCAGTGGGAAAGCAAACTACAAAATCAAACTATTTATCAATACCTAGTCAACAAATATAACAGTGTTATTGTTATTGCCATAAACACCAACACCGTTCATCCTGACTAGACCCCTATTATTTTAATTTTCTATATGGCACAGCAAGTAAGTCATGCTCAGGCCCATTCGAGTGGAGCTAGGACTTTAATTTACTTTAGCATCCACTGAATCCTTTCAGAATCTGCCGATAGAGAAATACAACTTTTTCCGACAGAGGGACAGCTGAGCGATCAAGACATCAGCCACTGAGTATTGTGGATGAAGGTTCTGTCCTTCCCAGAAAGAATCAAGAGAGCTTGATTTTGACAACTTTACACCTCATAGAGACCACACTTGTGCACACGACACACGCTACAAAGGGATTGGCAACTTTGAGTAGTGCTTTGGCCATCTTTCAGGTGGTCCTGGTAAAAATTGTGTTACAGAAGAGAATGGCTGGGGATGGTTTTGACTTCTTGCCCAACACTTTCAGCTCCCAACAGTTGACCAAATGGTTATTTGAGGAGCTGCTGGACAAAAAAAACAAAACCTTATGCAGAGTCTTTCTTCCACATTTTGTTTTTAATACTCTCAAAGGACAAGGGGATGGGCAGAGTGTGTTGGATGGCAACAGAAGTCAGAGAATCAAGGTGGGGTGGCATTGACAGTAGATCATAAAAGCAAATGTGAGGGCTGTGCATGACTGATGTACTATATGTTGCTGGGACATGTCCTAGAACTTTGAGACACTGCCTGCATTTGACAATGAAATTGTTCGTTTTCAGTGTGCTTTCTGCAAAAAAATGAAAACGTGTATAAGATTGCAGCCTGAATCTCTTGTCACTTTAAGGATCTGGAAGGGCTGTCTGAATAAATGCCAGCCGCCACATCATTTCAAGAGGCTAGCACAGTGTGAATTTCTTTAAAGCTAAGTGCTGCAGCTAAGTGGGAGGTGGGCTGAAGTTTATGCCTTGCTTATTTTCTGGTGAACCAATGGTCCCTAAAGCTCAGTTTTGTCACCATTGTCTCTTTGCACCTGGCTTCTCTGATGCTTCTGCTGGCTCGGGCCCAGATTTAATTTGCAGTAAATCTCTGGCAAAGCGGCTGGTGCTGACTAAACATTTCTACGGGCTCTGAATTTATTTAGACACTTTGGGCCATAAGTATGAGAGCTAGGAAGCTTTCATTACATCACCAGCTCAGCCCCCCCACCTCTCCCCTTTCCTATCCCTGCATCGGCTTCCTGGTAGCAGAGTGCTTGGCTGCAGAACTGAGCCTGGGAATCTGCATGGCTATAGCCTCTGTAAAGTCTCTAAGGGAATTCTCCCAGGACATGTGAATCCTCTTTCCCTCTGGATGTTTATTTCACAGCTGTTTTATGTCTCCCAGATTTGGCTTTATATCCCTTTGCCCCATTAATTTGAAGAGCTGTACCTCAGAGTGCAATAAACACCATAGTGCATGCCTTGATGGATTCAGCTATATCAGCAACTTGCAATTGTAGTCAAGAACTGGAGGAGCAGGGGGGAGTTATCACAGCAATTATTTTATTTTATGCACTTACCCTGTTGCAGCTTCTCTTGCTGCTGCTTTCTCTCTTCCCCTCCTTTCCTTTCCAATGCCAATTGCCGATGCCCAGCTACAGATCACAGCAGGTGGCAGGATTTAGCGGAAGGTTATGGGGAAGGTAGGTATGGAATCTTCGTATTGTTTTCAAAGATTTCAGCTCACCAAGCTGCATGGTGGGAGCTAAAATCCTGCCCTGTAAAGACACCTCCATCTTGCTGACTTTGATGGGGGAGCTTGCCTGCGTTCCATCACTAGGTGGATGGGCCAACCAGTCTCCAACAAAGTCTGATGCATTCTCCCCCTTCCCCCCCCCCACCCATGCGGAAATGCCACTCTCACTCACACCTTCCAAGTGTTGGATGTGACTCAAAAACTGCATGCAAAACAGGCAGCGCCCTTAAGCGGCACTTGAAACGTGAGAAGTCATACCCCCTTCTGCTGCACACTTGGTGCTTCTTTGCCATTTTATTCTTCTGAATGGGAGTTTTAAGAAGGGACATAGGTCTCTCTGTTCACTGTCAGGGAAGGAAGAGTCAGTAGAGTGGAGCAAAACAGGAGAAGAAAAGAGAGGAGAATTAGAGATAATTGGGCAAATGAGATACAGGACCAGCAACTGGTGTTTCTTGTCCCTACTAAGTGTAAACTGCTACAGTGGCCTGGTGGGTGAACAGCCTTGGACCAGGTAAGTATCATCTAAGAAAGAAGGTTGGGCCAAAAGAGAGGAATAAATAGCAATCAGGTAGAACAAGATAGGCTTCTTAAGCAGTGTGGTTTAATCTGCAGTGATTTCTGTTTGCACAGTCAAACCACATCCTGCTTCAACTAGCCTTAAGCAAAAAGCTCAGTGGGATATTACTACCCTTCTTCCCCTGTGAGATTTTATCTGTCATTTCTTACATACCTCCAAATAGTTTCCTCCAAATGCTTTCCCACTTGATAGCCTCCCAATATGGGGTAGCTACAACCTCTGGAATTCAAATTTGTGGGAAGTTGGAAGAAGTTCAACTAGAATAGAATTGCAACCAACAATAGTATGTATTTTCTGAGCTCCTACCTAATCATGGCACAGGTATACACATGGACTTCTCATGGGTAGATGTTGGATGCATCGGATGCTCCTGCAAGATGGCTGCAAGAATATTTTGGACAGACAGAGTCAAAGCTTGTAGGAGGACTAATAGATGGTGCTAATGTCACACAGTCATGGAAAGAAGAATGTTAGGAAGATACAAGAGCTGTGCAGCATGTTGCTGAATCTGGAATCTATTATAGAGAGAATAGCTATGTGAGATAGAAATGTACAGGAGTGGTGGTAAAGTTTTGTTATACAATGAATGATCATTTCTCATATATAAACAGTGAATGTTTTTGTGTAACTAAAGAACTACTAACTGGTATACCATTCCATTTTTTTTTCCACAGATGTAGGCGGTCCAGCTGACCCCATTGCTCCAACCATCATCATCCCACCCCGCAACACTAGCGTAATCTCTGGTACTTCTGAAGTGACTCTGGAGTGTGTGGCCAATGCTAGGTAAGTCTGCCTGACTGCTATCTCTGTGACTTGTGACTCCGAATTACAATGAGGGCTCCTTTGTATTCCTCATGTGCCATGGCCCACAGCCCACTAACTGCTTCTCAAGGACATGACTGCCTGTCCCTCATGTTCTCCCAGCCCACTGCAAATTCAGCCTCTGCCTACCTTTAATTGCTCCACTCCAAAAAAGATGTTTCCCAACTTCTGCCAGCAATATTGTACCAGAGAGTCATTCTGCAACAAATCATCCCAAAGTAAATTTGGGGATGGAGGCCTACCTTGCTCCAGTTGGCCCCATAAGGCTTTCTTTGGCCCACACTCTACATGATGGCAGGCCACAGACTTTAATGGCCATGGGTGAGAGTCGGGGTTTCTCATTGTGCCAAAAGGCTTCTCTCCTGCTTTTCTTACAACACATTGAAAGGGATCCATCTTCACAAACTTCTCTGCTCATCAGGCCACTCATCAAACTACACATCATCTGGAAGAAAGGTGGGATTCCAGTATCCAGTGGCATCAGTGACTACAACCGGCGGTTGACCATCCTTAATCCCTCCCTAAGCGACAGTGGCTACTATGAGTGTGAAGCTGTGTTGCGCAGTAGCAGCGTACCCTCTGTGGTTCGAGGAGCTTATCTCTCTGTGCTGGGTAAGAAGAAGAAACTTTGCTGAGTTTCTTTGCCTAAAGGGACTACTCATCAGTTGGGCAACCACATCAGGCCAGCTGCTGCCATTGTCCTTTGCTTCAGCACTGCGGTCATCAGTCACTCAAAGCATTTCCCTAACTCCCAAGTACCGCTTTTCCAATTATGATGTGACATTAGTCATTCCTTAAAGTCATACTCCTGCTCAGACTCAGTGTCAAGCAACCATCATGTTTTTTTTTATCACCAATATTATCCTATATCCGATAACATGTCAGACCTTGCATTTCAAATGATTTTAAATGATGGTTTGACATACAGGACATTGCATTTGGATAGTGGAATATCAAGCAGGATGTATCAGTTTTACAACCCTTGCAGATATGAGCCTAAAGACTCATTGGCATCACATCCACCCAATCACTCTGATCATAACTCCATACATCCCCCTAACTTTAGCTTGACATGACGCAGTTGTCTTCTTATCCCCATTTTAGAGTCAAGGCCTTGCTACCTTTGGGTTTTCTCATCCGATGTGGAAGTAATACTTCCCATCTTCTCCCCGTTCATGTTTTCCTGTGCACACAATATTTGGTGCTTTGGTGGTGACTTGAACTGTTGAAGTGCCAGGGCCCAACTCCTACTAGCCACTTTTAGCTAATACAGGCATGCCCCTTCCTCTTCTGCATTGTGTAATGGCGGCTTCCACAACGTTCTTGTAACTTGCTGACTTGAGCCAGGGCTATCTTCATGCACAACCTATGAAATCATAATTTATAGAACACTTACATATGCTTGAGTTCTAGAATCCTACAATAAAATGGCATAAAAGTTCCGACTATGCAGTTCTGAATATTTTTCTAATATCCTCCTTCCCTCACAGCGTTTACTCCTTAATTTGTGCCTATCCCACAACTCCAGCTTACACTGATCAGTACTCCCAGATCCCATGGTTCATGCTGGCAAGCTGCAAGGAAGTTTTCCCTTGTAGATTCCCCTTCCCCCATGTAAACTCAATCTGCCCCCCCCCCGTTCGTGCTGGCAGGACAAGCAAGTGCACCAACTTCAGGACTCCCTTCCATCAGCCAGTGCCCCTCCTCAGCACATCTGGCAGCAAACCCTCCAAGAGATATAGGAGAGAAGAGCAAGCATCTTTTCCCCGCTGAAATCTCCTGCATCATCTGCTTGTCTGCTGACAAAATGGACCAAAATAACCTATAAGAAAAATTAGTGGATAAGCTTAAGAATCAGGATAAATAAGAACAGTTTCCCCCTCCCCCCCCAAAAAAGGATAGGCAGGGAGCCCATATAAGGACCTCAGAAGACTTTAACCATGGAAAAAGTGGAAGTGAAAACCCATTAATCAAAAATGCTCTGACTGAAGGGATCAGATAAGTTAGAGAAGGAGGATGTGTTGATAGATAAGGATCCAAAGACCAGAATGAGGCTCACAGTCAGACGTTGCCTCCTCCCCCAATCCATGTTAGGGAGAGTGATTGGTAGAAGTATTTCTTACTGATAGGAAATCCACAAATCATGGCACTTAACTTGTCCTGAAATAAAACGTTAGGGCAGGTAACCACTTGCTGGCCTTATTATGAGGGGAGAATAGAGACCGACAAATAGAGGAAATAATGCTATTATACTTTTATGTCCCCTTAAAGACTGGAGGAAAGCACATAATAGGTTGCCTGCCAGTATCCATAGTATCCAATAATGAGGACAGGCTTTCAATCACTTCAACAGTGACTCGGTGATGCTGTGAAGATGCCGTACATCACTAGTGGGGAAATGGCCTGAGTCTTATTTAAGTTGAGGTCAGGGTATGTTTGTTCTTTAAGACTTCCGGTGGCTCCGCGGCGACGGAGGGAGCCTTCCCGGGCTGCCCGCGGCTCAGCTGGTGTTTTTTCGCCCGAAACAGCGCCGATCAGCTGTTCGGGCGAATCTGAAGCCCCCTCCTCGGGAGAAGAGGAGGAGGTGAGCCCCCAGGTGGGGGTTGAGTTCTCCGGGGCCGCCTGAGCTTGGAGCTTGGGCGGCTGAAGGATTGAACTCCCCCGTAGCCTGGGCTGCTCCCAGCTGGCTAGCGTCTCTGCTCCGGACTTCATGGAGCAGAGCCAGGCGTCTGCGACCATCCCTGCTTGAAGGAGAGACTATGAAAGGGAAAGAGCAGGCAGAGCAGTACAAGAGGGAAAGATGAAGAGATGAAGAAGATTTTATTTTACTCTCAAGCTTGATGGACTTTGCTTAAAACTTAAAGTGAAAGTGCGTCACAATTGTAAGTAAAAGATGGCGGCTAAACCTCCCCCTAGAACTTTTCGGAGTGCTGGAAATTCTCCGGTGCAACAACAATCATTGCTGCAGGCGTTGCATTCTCCTGATGTATTGACATCGAAGGATCTTGAAAAACATACCCAGTTAATTTTGGAGTCAATGGGTGTTAAATTTCTACAGATGGAGGAGAAATTGGAGAAATTGGAGCAGAGAATGGAAGAAAGGATGGAACAGAAACTTAGAGAAATGAAGGTAGACATTTTGTCCTCAGTGCAAAAAGTTGCTAAATGTGTGGAGGTGCTGGATGATCAAGTGCAAGATTTGATTCAAAAGAATGCTTTATTAGAAGCAAAAGTATTGGAAATTGAAGATTTAAAAGACAAAATCGACAGTGAACAGAGCTTGGCTCAATTTTACCAGATGCAGTTTGCTGTGAGAATTAGAGGCCTAAAAGAGAATATTAAGGAAGATTTAAAGCAGCTGGTTTCTGAGGCTTTTGAGGGAGTATTGAACCATCCAGCATCTGAATTAAAACAAGGTATGGACAAAGTGTTTCGTGTGAATTCGTGGATTGCTAAACAGAGAAAGTTGCCTAGAGATGTGGTGGTTTATTTTGTAAAAAGGGAAATTAGAGATGAAGTTATACAAGCTGCCTACGATACCAAAGTTGTGATTGCTGGTCAACAAGTTTTGGTTCTAAAAGAAATTCCTCCAAAGATTTTAAAGAGAAGGAAGGATTTTATATTTCTTGTGCAAGAGCTCAAGCAAAGAGATATAAGGTTCAGATGGGAGATCCCAGCTGGGTTGAGCTTCATGTATGATGGCAAAAGGTACTGTTTGAGTAATGTGAAGCAAGCGCATGATTTTTATAATAATGTCTTGAAAGTAACCCCATCAACACTTCTGGAAGCTGCAGAGGGATCTGGAGAAGGAGAACATCAAGAGGATGAAGATGCACAGATAGACGAGAAGGGTACAGGAGGAGTTCAAGCTGCAACTCTTTTGGATGATCTTAGAGAACAGAGGGTGACGCGTGCTGCCTTAAAACGCTCAAAAAAGGAAAAAAAATAAGATCAGTAGAAATCTATGGAACTTCCACAAAATATTTATAGTTAAGTGGTAGTTGTGTTTTTTTTTTAAAAAAAAAAAAGTTTTGGGATGCTATGTATGGTAATAGATTTTTTTTTTTAATTTGGAATTAATGGACAACTTACTACAGAGGAAGAGGAAGAAAGTTTTGTGGGTTAATGTGGGTTAATTTGTGTAAGAACTATTTATTAATGTGCAAATGAGAATATGTTAAGGTAATAGTGAATTGTGGAAGAATATAGATGGGAATGATGCTAGTTTTCTTTTATTTTAGTTTTTTATATATATTTAGTATTATTAAGGATTGGTTTACTATATACAAGCTAGAGAGTGATGGATTTTAGAGTTTATAATTGTTAGTATATGATTGTTTATGATTGCCTTTTAGATATATACCTTGTATTTTGCTCTGGGAAGTCGGGGGGGGGAGGGGGGAGGAGGGGAAGTGGAGGGGGGGAGGTAGGGGAGGGAGGAGGGGGAGGGGGAGGGGGGGAGATAGGGGGGAGGTAGGGAGGGGAGGAGGGAGGGGGAAGGTGGGTTTTTTTAAAGGAAAATTGTATTTTATAAAACTTTTCAATAAAAAAAAAAAAAAAAAGAACAAACTTAATAAAAGTCATTCAGCAGGAATAATTTACAAAGATATGGAAATATCCCACGTGGAATTGTACTGTGAAGCCATCTAGCCCATAAGAAATTGATACTAGATCTTAGGCAGGAAATACTTTCAGATCATTTGTTTTGTTTTGAGGGGGGGTTAGTGAGAGATGACAAAGATAGAACCTGAAAAATTCCGAAATGTTTTGTTTTGAGGGGGGGGGGGGTTAGTGAGAGATGACAAAGATAGAAGCTGAAAAATTCCGAATGTAACCATGACATTTCATTTTTAAAATTTATATGGAGAATATTCGGCTGGTCCTATGTCTGATTTTTCTTTTACAGAACCACCCCAGTTCACCAAGGAACCAGAAAGACACATTACAGCTGAGATGGAAAAAGTAGTACAGATTCCATGCCAAGCTAAAGGTAATTTCTTCTATTATATTAGGGATTGTTTGGACCGATTTAGTTTCGAATCAGAATAGTTAATCTTATAATCCTAGCCATTCACTACGTTAATAAATGACCATTTCCGTTAGATCTACATTTGGGAGATTTGATATAGGGAAATGAATGAAGAAAATGTTCAGATACTCACTGTTGTGATTCAGGGTCAGCCTGTGGGTTCGGCAGTTGGGTCGGATGACTCAGAGGAGGAGGAGGAGGGGGGTGTTGAAGAGCTTGCTGAGGGGGTTGGACAGCTTGATGAGAGCCCTTAGCCAGGCCCCTCCCACCTGGTCATGACGCAGACCCAGCTGTATCAGCCTGACAGCATGGATGAAGAAGACCCACAGCTGGCCCTGTTCAAGGACGCCCAACGCAGGAGGCAGTCAATCAGGAGTAAACAGAGGAAGGCAATGGGGCTCCTCGGAAGGAGGCAGAGAGAAGCCACGCCCTGAACTGTATTTAAGGGGGAATGCGTGGGAGGGCTGGTTTGCTGAAGGCAACCGCTTGAAAAGCTCCTGTTTCTTGGTTCGTGTCTTGTTCTATTTGTTTTTGTAGCAATAAAGTTGGCAGGCATAATTCCAGCCTCTTGCCTTCTTGTAAAAGGGGTTGTCCCTGCCTTTTCTGCAGGGCCGGTAGCAGGCTGGTACAGAACACTCACGTAACTAAAAATATGTATTTGAGCACATTTCTGTTCCCATTGAGCTGCAGCAAAACCATGAAAAGACTAAGTAGGACACATTGATACGTGCCTTAATGTACAGGCCAGTGTTTTTCGATCTTGATGACTTTGAAAAAAATGGATTTTAACCTCCAGAATTCCTCATCCAACAAGCTGGATGGTGATTTCTGGGAACTGAAATCCACACGTCTTAAAGTTACTAAGGTTGAAAAACACTGCTCTACTCCAAGATAGGGGCCCTATGCTGAACAGCAGCCTTATTTGCCGTAGCACTGAATATGTCACTCCCTGAGCTTTCTGTGAAAAAAGCAGAGAATTTGAAGACTTGTGAAAAGGAAACTGTGACCTTAAACTGCAAGCTATAGCGGCCTGATTTTAAGTTGCAGCAAACCGTTTCTATGAATAGGCCAGGGCTAGGCAACCTCGGCTCTTTTATGACTCATGGACTTCAACTCTCAGGAATTCTGGGAGTTGAAGTCCATGAGTCATAAAAGAGCCGAGGTTGCCTACCCCTGGAATAGACTATCAAGGTTTTACTTTGTGTTGTTGTTTGAAATCCCACATTTTTTATGGTAGCTTTCATTTGTTGGTATATTTGACAAATCTAAATATATCGTCCTTCCATAGATAATTGTAGCAGCAGGGCCAAAGTATAGGATAAAAGGTGGGAGGTGTCTATTTTCTCCTTCCAAAAGTTACCTGCTTTTTATATTCCCTGGCCTGGTCCTTCTGCTTGGTATAGCTCAGGGGTAGGCAACCTCGGCTCTTTTATGACTCATGGACTTCAACTCCCAGAATTCCTGAGTCAGCCGAGGTTGCCTACCCATGGTATAGCTGCTTGGTAGTTTCAGCTGCCATCGCTTGTCCATTTGGGGGATGTTCTTGTCAAGTATCCTTCCCCTTCAACCCTAGCATGTAAGAAGGAAAAAAAATCACCACGGCCTTCAGCTTTACTTGCCAGTAGAAAGTAAAAAAGATGATGAAAGTGAAGTAAATTCTAATCTACAGGGTCCCCTCTTGATCCTTGTAGCTTTGAGGCATATGCTGGGGAAATCAGCTCCCTTCCTTTGGGAGTTGGATCAAAAGCACCCTCTATAATTCAAAATCAGCTTCATTAAAAATAGGAAAGAATAAAAAAATTCCCTTTTTTAATTTGAGCCGAGGTAGCCATCAGTAAATAAATGCATATATTTGCATAGGATGGTTGCTAAGACAAATATAATAAAGTTAAGATATAACAGTTATCCAAGACAAATATTTATTCTGTATGTCTAGCACACACATTCGATTCAAACCATGGTTTAATTATAAGTTGTTCCTGGCTAATCATGTTACCTATACCTTAGAGTTGAAGAATCCATTCAGCAAACAATTCCTTCCTTGGGCTTCCTTGATATCTTAAATCCTGTAAATTACAATCACAGTTGAGATCAATTTTAACATTCGTTTCATTTTTTTTCCTTCCCTTTTCCTGATGTGTTTGTGGCTAAAACAGATTTCCCCATTTCAGTTATTCCTGGATCACATTATCAGATGATCCCTGAGGATACCAGCTGTTCTTCCTTCCATTTCCCCGGATATCATTTTTCATCTTCCAGGGCTTGGATTTAAAAATGATTGAGATTTGGGGAGTGGAGGGGGGGGGTGTCCCTTCCTGTATACAGGTGGCAGAGCATACATTTTTCCCTCTGATAATGTAGATTCAAACCCAGAAGGTTTAATGTGGATTCCCTGACTCGGGTGCAACCATCAGTTTCATTGTTGCTGGGTGACAACACAGGGTGGTATGCTTTTTTTTTTAAAAAAAAGACAATTAAAATAAGACAACCACAATGAATAAAAGCAATAAAGTTTAAAAAAAGCAATAAAAGTCAACTATCAGAACAAAATGCTATTTTCATGTTTTCTTAGATGGCTGAAAAAAATATAAAATATTATCACTGAAGGAGATTTTAAGTGGGCTCTCCCTGGGAGGAGAATTCCACAAGAGATCAATGAGAGCCACCGGGTGGGGGGTGGGGGTGTTCTTTTTGAAGTCCACCCCAACTCTGATGAGTTCTGAAGAATACAAAGATATGTTTTAATGTCTCCCGACTGTGACTCTGGGTTTAAGAAATACAGGTGTTCAGAAGGGAAGCTACACGTATCGGTTAAATAAACAAAGATGAGAAGGAGGAGAAACATACATGAATCAGAATCCAGCCATATGAAAGCAATTCACAAACAAAGTCACATGTGTTTAGGCATTAAGTATCATTGTTCCAGTACTGCCTAATGGATCTCTCTCTGGCCTTCCTGTCTGCCTCTTAGCCTTATTTTTTTAAAAAAATCATCTTTAAAATTCCTTTCCCCCCCCCTCCCCCGGTATTGCAGGTGTGCCTCCACCCAGCATGTTCTGGTACAAGGATGCAGTACTACTCGGAATGGAGAAGCTTGCCCGCTTCAAGCTGCTTGCCAATGGGAGCCTGCAGATCACTGGCCTAATGCCAGATGACACAGGGATGTTCCAGTGTTTCGCCCGCAATGCTGCTGGCGAGGTGCAGTCTTCCACATACCTGGCCGTCACTAGTAAGTGTCAGCAAGTTTATTTCCCCTGACTTGCTTTGCTGATTTTGCTGCAGTACCTTCCACTAGTGGTGCTAATATAAGTGATTAGTAGTCAGACCCACGTGCACACCCAGCTCAGTAGTGTTGATGTATTCATAGAATAGCAATTGGATTTCTTGAGTTGGAAAGGACCTCAGAGGTCTTCTAGTCCAGCCCCCTGCTCAAGCAGGAGATCCTCTATTGCAGGAGGATGGCACCCATAAAGGGAATACAATGTAAGAAGTGTTATGTATGCAGGCACCAGCATAGCAACAGCCACCAGGGGGAGTTGGTCTGAACGGTTTCAGCGGGAAACCCAGTTTCGGCGGGAAACCTAGGGCCAACCCCATTGGCTGTCCGCTTACCTGGCTGGGTATTTAAGGAGGCCAGGTAACCCTTACTCCCCAGTTCGCTACCCCCCTCCAATAAAGAGCTGAACTTACACACCGGCTGGCGTCTCTTCCTTGCGTCGGACCCACTACACAATAAGAAGTGAACGTTGTTTTGATAAAGCAGTGTTAATCTACAAGGAAGGGCAAGATAAGATGTCTTTGGAGAGCAGGTGCTCCCTCTCTTTCCCTGAGAGATGATTTCTGCAGTGCAAAGCATAGCACGGTATCCATTATCAACCCTGAGCCAAAATGACCTTACGTGGGGTAAGGTCTTTTGAACGATTGTATTTCTGTTCAGTTATGGTACACTTTGGGGTGGGGTGTCAGGGAAATAAAATTCAATGTTGTGCTAAGAGTCTGGTAGTTCAAAACTCTTCCTACAAGCATTCTTCTCATTTCTCCCTCATTACAGGCATTGCGCCCAACATAACCAGAGGGCCCTTGGACAGCACGGTGATTGATGGAATGGCTGTGGTACTCAGCTGCGAGACCTCTGGAGCTCCCAGACCGGCTATCACCTGGCAGAAAGGTAATGGTGAATTGGGAAACTATTCATGCTTTGGAAAAGCAGGAGTCAGGCACGCAAGAAACCAGCACTGCAGAGTTCTGTATTTTTCCAGAAGGATTGAAGCATCCTTAGGTTGTTTTTTTTTAATGGTTTTGGAATTCGGTTTTTTTTCACATAATAGAAAGTCCCCTTTTTTCACTCCCTCTGAACTCCTTTGTGTGTCCTCAAATCTGTGAACATTTTCTGGAAATTTATTTTATATTTATTTATTAGATTATTATTATTTTTTGCTGCCTTTATTGCATTATAAATACCTCAAAGTGGCAAACATACATACCTAATACACCTTCATTCTCCTATTTTCCCCACAACAGCAATCCTGTGTGATGTGTTGGGCTGAGAGAGAGTGACCAAATTCACCCAGCCAGCTTTCATACCTAAGGCAGAACCAGAACTAACAATCTCCTGGTTTCTAGGCCAGCAGCTTTATGTATATCAAAGAGGATCTATTTCTGTGACAGATGCGAAGGGCACAACTGAACACCAGTCAAGCTGTTATGGGGAAAACCAGGTCGTTGAGGTTCAAATGGGCTGGAATAACCAATGGATCTGGTTTTTCTTAACAATTTCATAGCCTCACTGAACCTAAAACACCTCTTGTGTCTTTTAAAGTTACCGACTTCCATTTAGCACCTTTGATCAGCTACACCAGGGAATAATGTCTCCCGTATCTACAGCCAAATATTTAATCCTACTTGGAGCGTATTTTTAGATCAGAGAGTGTATTTCAGAAATTCTAGTCCTGCAATAAGATTCCTCTGGGATAAGAAGAAAATCAGAACGGAGAGCAAGGGTGATTACATTTCAAATCATAGGGAGAATTAGGGCTGAGCCACTAAAGAATTAGTAGCTATCTATGACCCCTGTTCCCATTCATTACCTACTGATGGGGTGGGATCAAGTGGGGAAGAAAGATTCAGTCTGGGAGTATTTGAGAAATAGAAATGAATAAATGATCAATAAGTAGTTTGAAAAAACAAAAGGAAGCAGGCAACCCATTGTTTCCAGATGTCTATGACGGTTCCAACCCACTTGACAAATTGTGTAATGGGTATGGGAATTATAGTCCAAAATACCTGAAGAGCATCAAGTTGTCCTTTCCTGCAAAGGAGAGGTTTCCTCTCCACCCAAAATCTATCTCTGTGCTGCCAGGCAATTCAACCTTTTCCTACCTTTATTATGCCTCCCTCAGTTGCACAGGAAAAGTTGATTCCCCTTAGCCTTTTCTTGCAAATCTTCACTCCAAGCTGTGTGACAAGCCAAGCTCATATTTTATGATATCTTCTAAAGCCAACATTTCCTCTCTTGGGCCCTTTGAATTCATAAATCATAGGTAGATTGAAGCTCATCTGCACATAGGAAGAAGTAACCTTTGACAAATCTGCCAGTCCTTTTCTCTGTGTCTGGCTATCTTACCAGGTTTACAGATCCCTAGGGCAGAGCGGAGATCAGAACTGGTGATTTGACAAAATCCATGGGCAGTCTCAACGAGGATCACCAGTGATCACGCAATAAAGTCTCCCTTTTCTCCTACAGGCGAGCGGATCCTGGCCAGCGGTTCAGTGCAGCTTCCTCGTTTTACTTTGCTCGAGTCAGGAAGCCTTCTCCTCAGCCCTGCCCGGATCTCGGATGCTGGCAGCTACACTTGTCTTGCTACTAACTCGCGTGGAGTTGATGAAGCCTCTGCAGAGCTTATTGTCTGGGGTAAAAGTCTCCCCTTTGCCCTCTTATTAGCTCCCCGTTTCTTTCTCTTGGGAACCCCATGCCTGTAATTTTGTTTTGTTTCTAATCTCCTGCAATCCTCAGGATTATACTTCCCCAAATTTTATGACAAACCACCTAGTGATGCCAGTCTTTATTTCCCAATTATTTTTATAGGAAACTAAGGAAGATTGAAATGATAATCCTCCCATTTAGGTTGAGTGCTTTTTAGTGCACTTTAAAGTTTAAAAAAAATCCCCTCCGTGAAGGCAGAAATGGAGGGCAGTGACCAAAAGACCTATTTTCCTTGATAATATTGAATAGCACTGCTTTGCTCACCACAGTTCTCAGCGGCCGGAGATAGGGGTGGGGAATGGGAGACCGACAGTATCCTGATATAGCAGAGTTTCCCACATTTGCCTTTATTTGTTCACTAAGCAATTGGTCCAGGAATGATGCAGAGATGTCATGTGTGGTTTGCCTCCCTGCCCAGTTTTTTAACGGCATATTAGTGCATTCCTATAAATGTAGCACGTCGTAAGGAATCAAATGATAAGTTTGATCCCACACTGTCATGTTATGGAAACTATCAGTGCAATTTTCCTGTTAATCTGTAACGCAGCAAAGCACAGATGTGCTACCATCTTAGGTTCGACTGCCCATGTGGGTTGTGAGTGTCTAATTGTTTTTGAGAGCATATCCATCACCTTTCAAAACCGGTTTTAACTCTGTCTAATAAAGCAATTGCCATTAGGTCTGCCACGCTCCTGATTGAGGTGGATTGGTTCCCCCTGCTGGCCCTAAATGGAACAATAAGCTCTGAGAATCTATTTTGTTTGTCTGTTTGATGGTTCTCGCCCTTCCTATATGAAATATGAATGTAATCTTGCTCACATGGTGAATTACCCTATAAAGCCCACCCTGTATTAACCATCCCCACATTCCCTTTTGTAGATCTAGCAGGCATTTTGAACTTCAGTTCTCCTCGGCTTCAGTCAGGATAATTGGCAAGGAATTGTGGGAGCCACAGTGCAAAATATCTGGGGCACTTGCTTATTCCTCCCCTCAGTGTATACGGGAGGCAAGTACAAAGCTCACATTCAGTGAAAAAGCCTCCTTTGTGATAGCACTTAAGTGATGGGAGTTTCAGCCCGGCTGGATTAAATAGCATGACTGATCAAGTCAGCTGCTTCATCAGGCAACTGACCTCCCTTCTCTGTGCTGATAGCACAGTTACCAAGGAGTCAGATAGAAAGTGGCCATTTTCATTGTCCTTCCAGTTGCCATTAAGGAGGCTGGGAAGCTGTCAGTGCCTAAAGAAGCCCTTTGCTTGCAAGATCGCTCTGAAACTATCTTTTTCAGTCGCTGAACAGAAAGAGATAACTCTCCCTTCTGTATTCTAAATATTGCTGACTGAAAGGAGATAGTTAACTCCATCTGGCCTCCCTTCCACTTTAGGTGTTTGCACAACACAGAGAAAACTCCTCATTTGGTCCAGGTGTTTTTATTATTTATTTATTCATTTCATTTCATTTCACTTCTGTGCCGCCCATTTCCCTCAGCTTGGTGTATTGTGTGAACAGGATCACCTTGTATGTAGGTGGATGGATGGACTGTTGTTGGAACCAAGGATCCAGTGTAATTGTAGCAAGAGGGGTATTTCCCTTGTTCTATCAATTTAAATTTAGAGCTTGGGTGTATGATATTTGTGTTAGTGGTTTCACCATAGCTTGGGTTGCACTAGACCAGATGATATATGTCAAGCAGTCCGGGGAGAGGAATAATAATAATAATAAACCTTTATTGTCAAAGTACAACATGTGTACATTGAGATTAGCTGAGCCTCCTCCCCCCCCCCCCCCGTGCAGCTAAAGATTGAATTAAGGCCCCTTTCGTTTTATGCATTCAAAAAACGGGGGGATATTTATTTGTTTAACCATTGCAATTATTTATTTATTTATTATGACATAACAGTTATCAAAGTGACAATAAAGTTATCATTATTATTATAACAGATCTGGTTTTGGGGCCTCCTGCTGCTAGTCTTACAAAAAGTATGCCTGTATCACCAGAACTTAGCATTCGAGGTGTTGAGTCCTGATTTGATATGGAACTATGTGTGTGTACCCCTATCCCATTTGGATTTGTGTTCAAACTGTGTCCATGTGTCTTCTGTCTATTTGTGTTGGCAGCCCGGACTCGTATCACCAACCCACCTCAGGATCAAAGTGTCATCAAAGGCACCAAGGCTTCAATGACCTGTGGAGTAACACATGACCCCAATGTGATAGTTCGGTAGGTAACGATTTCTCATTTGTGCTAACATGAAGGAAAAGTGAGAAAAGAAATGAGAGCCAAGTGGAAAAACTATCCATTTTTATAATACTAGCTGAGGATTCTAAAAAAAAAAAGCTGAATGTCCTTGTACTTTAAATTTCCAAATGTCTTTTAAAGAAAAAGAAATATTCAGCTTAGAAGCAATGCCAAAATCCTGTTTATACTCTCAGTGACTTCATGAGGAGCATATAAATTCCTGAGTAGGGGGTTTGCTTGGATTTCTCCTGCTAGGAAGGAATAGTTTATTGACCTCAGCTCATCTGGCCATTGCACCTTTCTTCATACAAATTAGTCCCTTTGAAAAGAGACACTCTGTAGCCATCTCTGCAATCTGGGAACAATCAGGACTCCATTTATCAACAATGCTTTTCTAAGATTGATCTTGGAGTCTTGCAGTATGACAAAGCAAGGCATCTTCTAGCCACATCTTTATGCTCTTTAAGAACATTTATTGAGAAACATAATGCAAAACACATACATGCAAATTCATAGACCTATATTGCCACCTGGTGCTTAGCTTAGTTTTGAGGCTGAGTCAAATTTATTTATTTATTTATTTTATTTAGTTGCATTTGTATACCGCCCTTTCCCTGAGGACTCAGGGCGGTTTACAGGGAATTAAAAAATCCAACATACAAAAGTTAAAACCATATTAAAAAATATTAAATTAACCCTGTACACAATTAAAACCCCAATTAAAAAATTTCTCCTCAGCCTGGGCCCGAGAGCTCAAAGAGCCAGGTCTTCAGGCCCCGGCGGAATGATCGGAGGTCGGGGGCAGTTCTCAGCTCCACCGGCAGCTGGTTCCAGAGGGCAGGCGCTCCCACTGAGAAGGCCCTATCCCTGGGTGTCACCCGCCGGCAATCTCTCACCGGCGGAACCCTGAGCAGACCCTCCCTGTGGGAGCGCACTGGGCGAAGGGCGTTTGATGCCGGCAGCAGGTGTTCCCTCAAATAACCCGGACCCAGGTTGTGTTGTGTTGCACTACTAAGTGAAAGCACATCATAGTATGCCTTTTCGGAAAGATCTCCTTTCCTTCTCTGTAGAGCAGGGGTGTCAAACTGCCGACCCGTGGGCTGGACGCGTCACCAGGAAACCGCGCCCACCCCATTGCTGGCAATGGGGAAAAAGCTCTGATACATTGCGCGACATCACACGTTTGACATGTCTGCTCTAGAGGGTGTTAGCCAGGCTGCTAAGTCTGCCTAAGTTCACACTTCATATTAAGTCAAAATATGGTTTTGTTTTAGCTTAACATGGTTAACCCAGTTCATATGGTTATAGCTTAGAGCAAAGTGTGAACATAACCAGTCGTCATTTATTCTCCAAACTGGGGTTAAACAAATATATAAACCCATTTGTCAACAGTATGTTACAATGTAGGAATACATATTAAGAGATAACTAACATGCATAAAAGGGACACGGTGGCTCAGTGGGTTAGGATGCTGAGCTTGTCGATCAGAAGGTCAGCAGTTTGGCGGGTTGAATCCCGAGCGCCGCGTAGCAGAGTGAGCGCCTGTTACTCGTCCCAGCGTCTGCCAACCTAGCAGTTCGAAAGCACGTAAAAAATGCAAGTAGAAAAATAGGGACCACTACGGTGTGAAGGTAAAAGCGTTCCGTGCGCCTTTGGCGTCTAGTCATGCCAGCCACATGACCACGGAGACGTCCTCGGACAAGCGCTGGCTCTTTGGCTTTGAAACGGAGATGAGCACTGGCCCCTAGAGTCGGAAACGACTAGCACGCATGTGCGGGGGAACCTTTACCTTTAACATGCATAAATATCCATGAGGGGAATTGTGTCACATACTAGTACACTAGTACTAGTGTACATACTAGTACTTGATGAGCAGTCCATCACCTGCAGAAGAAGCTGGAGTACTCTAGAAAATAGTTTAGACAAGAACTAAGATTAGAGGATTAGATCATTAGATCACTGCAATCAGATTTGAGAGGATGATCTGCTTCTAGTTCTTTGCAACCTGGCTTAGGATATCAGGAATCAATCAATCAAGGATTCCAATAGCAATCTGGACAGACTAGGAATAGTTGACAGGGGAGGAAGCTTTATCACCATGCCCGGTTTCTTTTTCCATAGGTACATGTGGGAGAAAGATGGCATAATTGTGAACACAGAGAACATGCCACGCATGCGTCTGGATAGCACAGGCACTTTGCACATTGCCCAGACCTGGTCAGGGGACATTGGCACCTATACATGTCATGTGATATCTGCTGGAGGCAACGACTCTCACAGTGCCCACTTGCGAGTCCGGTAAGGCCACCCTTCTTCAGCACAGTTATAGAATCTGAAATTCCAGGGCTGGACGTGTTCCCCCAAAAATCTTTGATGTAGCTACTGGAGAGACCACGCAAAAGTAGCCTAATTATAGCATGATTGAGGGAGAGAACTATTCTATATGACATTGGGAGGGATCAAATTAAAATGTATTTTAACTATATGTAAACGTAAATGAAATCATACTGTTTTTGGAATGTGGGCTAGGCATACTACTCAGAAGCCAAGTCCAGCTATCAGATAATGAAGGTGGTGCATTCCTGTTCTAGAAATGAGGAACCAACACATTCTGATGCACAGATGAACCAGAAATTGGCTAAAGTATGGGTGAGGCTGCCGGAAGAGATGATCAAAAACATTCCAGTGCTATGCATTCATATTTTCCTTTATATCTTGCAAGAATACCATAGCTATAAGTCAAGTGGCGTGCTCTTTTGGCCTCTTGAAATCACCATAATGTTTACTTCCTTATGAGCTGTTCTGCAGCTCCTAGTTAGACTCTGATTTCTCTCACCATGAAATGATACGCAGCCAGAGGTCTTCCACAATGTTAGTTCAGCAGCCTAGAAGTAATTATAATGTGGTACGATTGCTGTCGACATTTGCACACATAGTAGTATGCAGCACGGCCACATGTGTGTTCCTTGCCAAATCATAATCTACATTATTTATAGTCTAATCATACTCTGTATTATTCATAAGCATGTCTGCAGCATTTACAGCACACTGCATTGAAGCAACTTTCACACTGCAAACCTGAATGTCAATAACGTTTTATTCATTGAATAAGCATAAGGCATTCCTATTTTGAAATCTTGATAATTGCTCCACAGAAATGACACAACACTGTTGACTGGTAAAATCAAGGGCTGTAAATATCCCTTGGGAGACTTTGTGCTCCCTGCTATTTCTCCACAAATCTCTGACCCACTGAATTAACACTGTTATTAATTTGCTCCATTATAAACACCAACAGCGAGTCTAACCTTGTAATGCATGGTGGCTTGGAAGCCTCTTTCTACATAGCCTTTCCTTCCTAATGAATGCCCTCTACTTTCATGGCTCTTTCTTACGGCAGCTTCTAAAATATGTTCTTCTATCATTATCTTCATCAGGCAGCTCCCACATGCACCAGAAAACCCCGTTGCCAGGCTAAGTACTGTAGAGAAACGGGCCATCAATCTGACATGGACCAAGCCCTTTGACGGAAACAGCCCATTGCTACGTTACATCCTTGAGGTCTCCGAAAATAGTAAGGCACCATCTTCCTACCATACATTTGCCAGGTACAACTTGCCCATGTTCTTCTGGCAGAACTGGAGGACCCCTTCTCAAAAGTGATGGGGGGAAAAATCCTGGGTGGGACTGTGACAAAATGGGTGTTTGGGAGTCCTAATTTTCTGGAGGACCTCTTGCATATAGTAAAAGCTTTTGGTAGCAATTTGTGGCTTGTTCTTTTAAGTGTTATATGTCTCAAGAATCCATCATAGTTTAAAAAATAACTTCTTATGCCCATTGCTGCTTACAGGACTACTCTGTATTGAACAGGCTGATTTCCTTTACCCTTGGCAAAACCCTGAGGTGGTTATTTCTTGTCTGATCAAATTGTCATAACTTCTTCGCATTGCAGTGATCTTTAGAATGCAGCCAGGAGCAGAACTGGATCCTGGCTTTTAAAGAATGGGATACTGTGTAAGATTGAACCAGGCTTGGAATTTTCTCTGCAAGTACTGGATTATTGTGGAGAAAATTTGGTCCATGGGAACACTACCTAAAAGAATCTGCAGATGGACTATATAAGAACCATTTTTCTTTTAAAGATGGGCATTGTATTACCATAATTCTTCCTAAATAACTTTCCATAGGATTATACCTTCTCTCTCTCTCTCTCTCTCTCTCTCTCTCTCTCTCTCTCTCTCTCTCTCTCTCTCTCTCTCTCTCTCTCTCTCTCTCTCTCTCCTCTCTCTCTCTCTCTCTCTCCCTCCCTCCCTCCCTCTCTCTCTCTCTCCCTCCCTCCCTCTTTCTCTCTTTTTCTTTTTCCCTCTCCAGATGCTCCCTGGACAGTTCTTATGGCCAGTGTGGATCCTGAAGTAAATTCAGTGCTGGTGAGAGGATTAGTTCCTGCCCGCTCATACCAGTTCCGTCTTTGTGCTGTTAATGATGTGGGCAAAGGCCAGTTCAGCAAGGACACTGAGAGGTGAGATGCCCATATCTGACATGGGCAGCTGCAGATGTAATCGCTGGCAAAAGTAGAAGGGCTGATATGATTTTTAAAAATGTAAATGTTTTCATGTACCTCTACTAACTTCCATTTTGTAAGAGAAGAAGCCAAATATAATATATGTGGGTGAGCATTGCCCTAGCTCACACTTATGTATACTTGTGATTACACCAGGGAAACATATCATTAACTAATGTTTAAAGGGGAGCATGGTCACGTGACATGGCAAGACAGCAAGACTTGGATTATTATCAAAAGTATGTCCCAATGTTGTATGGTACAGACACAGAGCTTAGCAAAACCAGATAACTTCTCCCTTTACATCAAGATGGAGTTAAAGAGTGTTTATGTAAGCAAATGACTGCACCATTTAGTACAGCATGCATGCACAGGACAGTATTTTGATATGGCTGAGATTGGCTTGGCTTCATATGGACTAAATGTTAAGTATTAAGGTGTGTGTGTTAAACCAAACTCTGAGCCAGCTTTGAAACATGTCTCCTACATTTTGTCTCCTTCCATAGATTGTCCCTTCCAGAAGAACCCCCCACAGCACCCCCACAAAATGTCATTGCCAGTGGTCGCACAAACCAATCTATCATGATCCAATGGCAGCCACCACCTGAAAACCACCAGAATGGCATTCTCAAGGGATACATCATTAGGTAGGTAGATATTAACATATGGATGGCTAGGTTATCGGGACATAAATCCTTAGAAGCCTTTCTAATCCTTTACTGCAAAATTGGAGATGCAGTGGCAGCCTACTGGGCTTAATTGTTCCTACTGATGATCTTATTGATTCAGCTATGATCCCGTTGTCCTTTTTCCAGATTTTGCCTTGCTGGTCTGCCAGTTGGCTACCAGTTCAGGAACATTACAAATGCTGACGTCAACAATCTACTGCTTGAGGACCTAATCATTTGGACTAACTATGAAATTGAAGTGGCTGCCTACAACAGTGCTGGATTGGGTGTCTACAGTGCCAGAGTCACAGAATGGACTCTCCAGGGTGGTATGTTATGATACAAAGTCATACGAGGAAAGAGGAAGCCCTACTTTTGTTGGCGAAATGATCAATTCTTGCCCATTCATACCAGTTCCATTTTCTTCCGTTGTAGCTCCCAAAGCCATGAAACATTGAAAAACAGTTGTAGTAGGCTTAAAAAGGCAGGAACGTACCATGCTGAAGATTCAGTATTCCCTAGGCCAGGGGTGGGCAACCTCAGCTCTTTTATGACTCATGGACTTCAACTCCCAGAATTCCTGAGTCAGCTCAGGAATTCTGGGAGTTGAAGTCCATGAGTCATAAAAGAGCCGAGGTTGCCTACCCCTGCCCTAGGCACTAGACAACTCCCTTTAAATCTCAGTCACATTTTGCTCTTATAGCCTTGATTCCAAGCATAAAACTGATGAACATAAATGGGAGGTTGGGGTGCACCGTATAGATAATGCTGAGATGCTTTCATTCAATTTTTCTTCAATTTCTTTACAGTTCCCACTGTGTCTCCGGGTAATGTACAGGCTGAGGCCACCAATTCTACTACCATTCGTTTCACCTGGAACCCTCCTAGCCCCCAGTTTGTTAACGGCATCAACCAGGGCTACAAGGTAAGAGGCAGTTCAAGAAGGGAGAGAAAGCCATTTACTTCTAAGGCATTTAGAGCTATAGTCAACAGCTGTGATAAGTTACTTTCTCTCTGGACGTCCACCATATGCACTGGGACTCTGGGTAGAAATTCTGGAAATTGCAATCCCAACACATCTGTAGTGCGAGCTTGGGGAAGGCTGGTTGTAACCCCAAAAATGCTCCTGGTTCCTTATGAGATTGGACAGATGTTGAAAATTTCAGAATGAGCATTTGTGTGGCAGTTAACGGAGGCATAAACTATAGTTTTGAGATGAATTGACTGGATAGTTATTTTTGTTCCAGGAAGTCTAAGTGAAATAGAATTAAGATAAGATAGTTCAGACGTCTGCATCAGAGCTGCCATTCTGCCTCTTTCCCCCAAGTGCTAAGAGGATCCATAGTCATCATTCTTTCATTACCTGAAAGCTATATAACCTATTGTCTTCCATCAAGAAGGGCTGGGCATTCCTGCTGTTTTCTGCTTGTACTTCTTGATGGGAGTCTTTTCATTAACAGTTTTAGCAGCCTTAATCATGGCACAGAGTTGTCCCTGGGTCAACCAGTGATCATTGTCTTATCTGTAAATTTCATCTAATGGGATCTTTCTATCCTACTTAATCAGTGTAATTTACAAATGGTACAAAATCTGACCCTCCTCCTCCTTGAACAGTCATAGGTGAATTATTAACAATAAGCAGATCCGACTTTCCCCCACCCACCAAGCGACCACTAAGTAGTCTCATTTTATGATTTATTTTAAGACTTAAGTAAGACTAGCAAAATACATCTTTGCTTCTGGTTGGTTTTTTTCCCTATCATCCCAGAGCTACCAGTAACTATAAAAGATCATTTTAATTATGTGATTCCTCCTTAGCAGTGTTAAATGGGGATCTCTTGTAAGAACTAACCATTTTCAAGGCTGCTACTTTACTGTGTATATTATAGGGAGCTAGTGCACCCATGTGCTCCAAAATGAAATGGCAACTTGGATTTCAAAATGAAAGTTTTTTGACACTGCTTTTTTTTTGAGGAAATTTCTTGTCTAAGGTAATAGAGAGAATAGCCAGTAGAAAGAATACAATTAATGATACTTAAACTCTCAGTGCATACAAATCTGGAGAATCCTCTTAGTTTACAGTTATTTGATAATCAGCTCCTTTAAAATAAGACCTTTCTTATTTCTCCTTTAATTAAAAATCTGTTTTCATGGCTTCAAGCTTATCTGTTAAAATATATTTACAAAAAGATAATACTTGTATGGAAGACTTGACTTGTGTGCTTAATTCTGAATTGTAATTAATTCAGATTTGCATTAATTAAATTGAATTTAAATAATTAAAACTTGCTTCTTAATCTACTTCAGAGGAGTTTGAAAATTTAATTGCTGCCAAATGAGATAACCAACCTTAAGAAGGATACTTAACATACTTATTAAATGCCACTTAGTATTTTTGATTAGTATTTTGGAGGCCTAATTAGTATCTAATTAACTTGCTATAGGCTATCTTGCACTCTGCCAATTAAGCACCCAAACATTCTTGCATGTAATGCCATCACAAAGTAGTTGATTATGCATTGTTGCAGCATCAGTTAATCGGACTTATTTTGGAAGGATAAAAACACACATTAAAACTAAACTAATTTTTCCATAATTGTTATTTAAGCAACTTTCAATAAAAATTATCTTTCTGAGACTGTCTTTCCAACCATTCTCCAGCTTTTTAAAAAAGCTGTTTCTGTTTGAAAGGTATCTTCTTTTATGCCTATTTTATGGACAAACTAACTGCTTTTCTTTTAAGAAAAATTATTTTCTTCCAAGCTGCATATCCAAGAAGAGAACACTCTGGTTTCTTTTGTCACTTGTGTTGCTCTTCCGAACAATAAAATAAGGATTGATGAACTCCAATAAGCAATAATCTGAAATTCAGTTACTCCTGGAATGTGGACCCAGCAGCTTTTCAGACATCCCACAGAAGAGTGGCAGAGTTCCAGTGTTAAGAGGGGAAGTTATGCTCCATTCCCCACTCAACTCCCATGAGCTTTCAATGTCAGTGCATATCAATGAAGCTCCTTCCTAAGAAAGGTGTAGGAAGTTGGAGGAAGAGAATAAGTGTAGGTAAGCTTGTGTGAATCCAGCAGTTTCCCAAATTCTCTAGGTCTTGAACACACCTCATAGACTTGCATTTTTTCCCCTTCCTCAGAGTTTATGTAACATTTTTCTCCCACAATAAGGAACTAAAGAGTCATACAAATCCCTCTTTCACCCTGCCAAATTTATATCAACAGGGATTCAGATTCTTCAGCCATTATCCTTCTCCGAGGGTTGTCATAGTACCCATTGTGTTAAAGGAAATTGTACAGTAGTCAGTCTGCATTTAAAAAAAACTAAATTTAAAGCTCGTGGTTTGATATAATTACTGTCCAGCTTCTACTAATATTCCATTCTGAATAAATACACTATAGCTGCTTAATTCCTGGATGGTACCGTTAATTCAGGGTTTATTTTTCCCTTTCTGGATTTCAGCCCTTTTTTTCTCTCTCTTTGGCCCTGATGGAGACCTGATATTCTCTCTGGACCACATTTTTCCATGGCCTTTGATTAGGGAATACCTTTTCCTCTTTACCCCTTCTGAGCTGATTAAAAAGCAAACAGTACAATAGGTACTACTTTTCCTGTTATCTAGCTAGAAGGGGAAGGTGGCAGAACTCTTGACAATTTCATCTGGTTAAAAAAAAAACATCCATATATAAGGCGCTTTACGATTTCAGTGTCTTGGAGATGTCTAAGAGAGAAATCCCACAAGCATTCAGCTTATTGCCCAATTCTCTGTCCGTTCAGCACATTTCTTGCTACAGAGCAAGAATCGGCAGTCTTTAATCCCAATGAATTTCTTCCCACATGACTTTGAAGAGACTTAGACTAGAGGAAGTTAAAAAGAAAAGATCACAGAAACAGAAAGACATAGAAGAGGATTGTTAAAATCCCATGGGGATCTCAAGCAACATTTTGACTCATAGTGCAGTAGGGATTGAGGCCAGAATCATTAAATTATGTAAATCTAGATCCTAGCAAAGTTTAACAGATGGACATATAGGTCAGCAGTCACATCCCACCTAGCTTAGAAAGCTTATATTGGTAATGTTAAGAATGAGATGGTAAACTGGGATTTTACTTCGAGAACTTTATATCCATCTGACTGTTATCCAAGGACTTAAACCCTTGTACTCCAGAGTGCTCCAGAGATGAATATTAACTTCTAACTAGAACAGAATGAGATCCCAGATAATAACCAATTACGATCAAGGGATCACATTTTTCTCTAGGTTTTGTTTAGTATTTCTCAGCCTCTGAGAGCTACAGGGGAATGGCCAAGATCTAGTGATATTAACGAAGGGATTGGGCTGCAATATTCAGTTGTCATTCTTGGTGATCTGTTATGATCATTTGGGAAAGTCTGGGAGAGATTTCCATTCCATAAAAGTGTTGTGGATAAGCATACTACAGAGCTACAGAAATGTTTTCTTTGCTGCTGCTGCTGCTGCTACTAAATAAAAATTTAGCAACTAAAAGCTAGGATTAGTTGCCTTATGTTGGCGGCATGATCTTAAGGGGTTTGAGAGCTGTGAAAATGACCAGATCAATTTCTGAGCAATACATGTAGGTATTTTTCCTCTATACATATACTTCAGTATTCTTCAACCTTTCAGTCACCATCCCAGGAAGACATTTCCTAACAGAAACTATATTAGTTAGATCTCATGTTGGCAGAGGAAAGGCAAAGAAAAATACCATATGGTGTTTTACTAATGATGTCAATCATCCATGCCACAATCAACCAATGCAACATGCATCATGGTGCATTGCCTGTCAGTTTTTCACAGTAGCGCTGTTTGTCTAGCTCAGACATGTCAAATTGTGATGTCACGTGACGTCACGCAACGTATCAGGATGGTTTTGCCATTGCCAGCAGTGGGGTGGGCGTGGCTTCCAGATACGCGTCCGGCCCACGGGCTGGCAGTTTGACACCCCTGGTAGCTGCTCTTCAGGCCAGTCTACAAAATGGGTCATCTCTAATAGGCAAGAGAAAGAATCCTATCTGAGAATTTTGAGACCATTCAGCCAGTCTAGTATACTTTTGAAGGTCAGAAGAGAAAGTTGACTAGTGTTTTAACCATCTGCTCACAAAATCTTAATAAGAAGCATGAGGAAATGTGGAAGCTTTATTGAGGATCTTTCAGCTCTATGAGGTAAATCAGTTTAAGAAAGTACAGTAATACCATTTAGGTCAGGACTATTTTTATTGCAACAACTCCAATAAAAGAATCTTGCAACTCTGGATGTGACTTCTCCTTCTTCCCTTTACCTTTACCTCTTGTCTGAGACATATACTCAAATTAATTTCTTGGCTCGGGTTCAAGTCCACTTATCTGAAACTGCCAGAGTAGTAATTCTGGGTTGTATAAACAGAGGCACAGAATCAAGATCACATGAAGTATTAGTACCGCTTTATTAAATCCTAGGAAGACTACACCTGGAATACTACAGCCAATTTTGGTCAGCATATTACAAAAAAGATAGTGAGAGTTTGGAAAAAATTCAAAGAAGAGCAACTAAGCTGATCAAAGGTCTGGAGACTAAAACATATGAAGAACAGTTGCAGGACTTAGGTTTGGCTAGTCTAAAGAAAAGAAGAAATAGGCGAGACATGATAGCTGTGTTCCAGTATCTGAGGGGCTGCCACAAGGCAGAGGGGGTCATATTATTCTCCAAAGCACCAGAAGGCAGCACAAGAAACAATGGTTGGAAACTGATCAAAGAGAGAAGCAACCTGGAATTAAGGAGAAACTTCCTGACAGTTAAGACAATTAACAAGTGGAAGAGTTTGCCTCCAGAAATCGTGGGCGCTCCATCACTGGAGATTTTTAAGAAGAGGCTAGACAGTTAGTTGTCTGAGATGGTATAGGTTCTCCTACTTGAGCAGGGGGCTGGACTAGAAGACCTCCAAGGTCCTATTCTATTCTATTCTATTCTATTCTATTCTATTCTATTCTATTCTATTCTATTCTTCCTCTTGTACTTTAAAGCCATTCTTTATGACTTCTACAGGATCTGACGGTGTAAACATATCTAAGATAGTTATGGAAATATTTGATTACTGTACATTTCCCATAAACTGAATTTGCTCTCTTAGGGCTGAATTGTCACATGCTTTTTCCACTGTAATTCTGCTGCAGCATGGACCTTTCTTCATCCTTCAAAACTGTACCATCCTTGATATCTGAATGCTCCTGCTGCTCCCACAGTGTTCCTCTTATTATATTTCCAAAACAAAGTTAATAAATTGTCGCTCTCATATGAAGACTCTGTCCGTGCGTATGTGTGCTTGTGTGTTATTGCTGTTGAGGTAATAGCAGGCACAGCACAGGAGATGTGTGGGCAAAGAGCCACGCTTGAGTAGAGTTTAATAGGGGAGAAAGGTTAAGAGTCTGAGAGGAGAAAAATTAGCCTCAGTAGTTCCTAATATTTATATGTTTCAGCTCCTTGGTTTTACATCTCTTCCATTTTCTCCATTGTTTTGTCTGTCTTACTTGTGTCCAATTCATTATGTTACTCCTTAAAAAAAAAACTCCTTTTTCACACTTAAAAACAGAACACACTTCTCTTTTTTCTTATTATTGTTTTACAAAACAGTAATAAGGACTTTCTGGGAAGGTGATGCATTATTCTTCTCTGGACTAATGCATGCACTTGCACTCTCACACTTACACATGTACCCGAGAACAGAGGCATCAGTTTCTGCTGCTGCTATAGGGGTACAGCATGGAGGTAAAGGAAGGTGCATCATAGGAATCAAACCAGAGAAGCTGAACGTTCAGTGTTTAGCAGGGGGAAGAGGTAGCTAGGTTGAAGTGGAGTGCAAGGTAGGTAGGAATCACCTGCATAGAAATAGCCACCTGATGTAATAACTTTTAGAATAGTGTTTCAGCCTTGGTGGCTTTCAGGTGAGTAAACTTCAACTGCCAGAATTCCCCAGCCAGCAATTTGAGGAGTTGAAGTTCACACATGTTAAACCACACAGTTCTAGAATGTTGCAGTTCCCACTTGGGCTAAAAAAAAAATAAATAGAAGGAAATATATTTTGGGGGATTGCCAGAAAAGCTCTAGTCTCCCTGGCGCTGAAGCAGAAATGGCCATGCAAACATAGAGCTCAGCAGTCAGATGTGAAGAGGAGAGTCTGCAATTGGAGAACTGGAGCCCTAATGGCGCCATTAGACTCTTCCACCATATGAATTAGATATTCACAGACAAGATTGCATTGAATTTCTTGCCTGATCAGTTTGATTCTGTCAGCTCTATGAGGCAGCCCAAATCAGGAAATCAATACCACAAGAAGACTAGAAGTGTATTTTATAGGGATAGGCTATAAAATGTAAAAATATATAAAATATAAGTATTTTATATTTTATATATAAAATATATGAAAGTATACTTTATAAAGTATACTTTATAAAGTATACTTTATAGGGACGCGGTGGCTCAGTGGGTTAGGACGCTGAGCTTGTCGATCAGAAGGTCGGCAGTTTGGCGGGTCGAATCCCGAGTGCCGTGTAACAGAGTGAGCGCCTGTTACTCGTCCCAGCTTCTGCCAACCTAGCAGTTCGAAAGCACGTTAAAAATGCAAGTAGAAAAATAGGGACCGCTACGGTGGGAAGGTAAGAGCGTTCTGTGAGCCTTTGGCATCTAGTCATGCCGGCCACATGACCACGGAGACGTCCTTGGACAAGCGCTGGCTCTTCGGCTTTGAAACAGAGATGAGAACCGGCCCCTAGAGTCGGAAACAACTAGCACGCATGTGCCGGGGAACCTTTACCTTTTTATACTTTATAAGGGTAGGCTATAGAATCTTGCAAGTCTAGTTGTGTCTTGTCTTCTTTCCTTCTTATATCTTGGTGTGTCTGGGAGAAGCCAAGTCTCTTCCTAACTCCTTTCCTAGGGCTTAAGGAAAGCTTCTACCTTTGTAAAGGCTTCTGAATATTCTCTTCAGGGCCATTCAAGGTTCTGTAAAGCCTGAGCAGTGGTCTGGTATCAAGGTGGTAGTTTTTTGGCAAGGATACGCCCTAAAAATGATTAGCCTTTCACCTCAGAGCAGGGAGAGTGTGTGGATGAGGCCTATATCCCAGAGCAGTTACACACACAAAGCAGGCAACTTCAAGATTTTAGTTATTCCAAGATTTTAGGATCTGCTGTATTGTTGGCTCAAGACAACAAAAATGCCGTCAACTTATGGAAACTAACAGCGATTGCATGGACAGTTAATTAAAAGCATATGTAATAAGACTGTTTAGATTAATGCATTAGCACTTATATCTGAAGCTGCAGTGACAAAACAGCAAACTGGATTATTTGAAGAATAAATTATCTCTTTCCAACTTTATTTCCCCCTTTTCTGTAATTTTTTGGTCTCTTTTATCCCTGAATTTGGGCATAGACAACAAATGAGTGAGATTCAGTGACAGTTTTATTTGTGCATTTGTTGTAAAAGCTGGTTGCAGGGGACAGTTTAAAGACAAAGAGTATGATTCTTTGTCTTTTTTTAAAAAAAACACACAAATTATTCTTCATAACAAAGATTCTGTGTACATGTAGCAAGTCTATATTCCATTTAAGTGTGCAAGGAAGATAAGCCAGAAAAAATATTTACTTTTATTTTATTTTATTTGCTACATTGATATGCCTCCCATCTCACTGTCAAGCAGCTCTGAGCAGATTACAATCCCATAAATAACAGTAGAACAATTACAAGTTTAGAACATTAAAAGGTCATTGAAAGTTAAAACTTTCATTGAAAGTTAAAACATAAATTGACCATTGTATCCAATATTTTTTTATTTTATTTTATTTTTTATTACATTTATATCCCGCCCTTCTCCGAAGACTCAGGGCGGCTTACAAGCTTAGCAGTAGCCTTCATTCTCTGTATATGCCTGCTTGTTAGGGCTTTCACACACACCCCAAGCGGCATTATTACAAAGTCAGCTTATTGCCCCCAACAATCTGGGTCTAATCTACTCAATCTAGAAGAGGGGGGGAAAACAAAACCCAAATTTGCAAAGTATAGGTAGTCCTCAACTGACGATCCCAACTGAGCCCAGAATTTTCACTGCTAAGTGAGGCAGTTGTTAAGTGACTTTTGCTCCATTCTACAACCTTTCTTCCCACATTGTTAAGTGAATCGCTGAAGTTGTTAAGTTAGTTTACATGCTTGCTAAGTGAATCTGGGTTCCCCATTGACTTTGCTTGTCAGAAGATCTTAAAAGGTGATCACGTGACCCCGGGACACTGTAGCTGCCAAAAATATGCCCAGCATCCGAATTTTGATCACATGACTGCGTGGGGATGCTGCAGCAGTCATAAGTGTGAAAAATAGTCCTAAGTCACTTTTTTCAGTGCCTTTGTAACTTTGCATGGTCACTGAACAAATGTTTGTAAGTCAAGGATAACCTATACTAGTTGTGATCTATAAAGCCCTTAATGTATTTTTTTGCATATGGATACCTCCTCCAAACACCTTTGACTTGCCTATTAGATCTATCAGGGAGAAGCTATTGCAAATCCATACTTCCAGGACCTTTGGAAGGCTGAGGCTGTTTTTCTGCTACACAGTGCCACACTGTGTATCAACATCCCTTTAGAGTCAGATTAGCTTCCCCCTTTTTTTTAAAAAAAAAAGTTCTTAAAGGCCAGGCTATCTTTGAATGCCCTCATCTGAGGTGATATGACATTGCCATTTGTTTATTTTCTAATTGGGATGCAGTGCAAAGAAGTTACATAGATAAAAGATGGATAGATAGATAGACAGACAGACAGACAGAGAAAACCAGTGAAGGTTGACAGAACCTACCTCTGTAGCAAACCTTCCTGTATCACCTTTACTAAGTATATCACTTTATAAGAACAACTTATATGGTGGGCTATTTGGGTAGAAAATAAAGTAATATCCCCGCATAAGATCTCAAATTTGTTTAAACCTGAGAAAGAAAGAAATGTTCCAATTCTACTCTTTTGTTTTGTTTTGTTTTCAGTTAATTACATAGCGCTGTTTGCCATTCCTAAATAAACTTTCTTTCCGATTTAATTTTTTTCACTGGCGGGTTTAATGACATTTCCTGCATTCGTGCAATGTATTTACCTAGATTAATCAGATCAAAACATGATTTTGTTCATTTTCTCTCAGCTGATTGCCTGGGAACCGGTACAAGAAGAAGATGTGACTATGGTGACAGTACGGCCTAACTTCCAAGACAATATCCATGTTGGTTATATCTCAGGTCTCAAGAAATTCACAGAATATTTCACTTCAGTCCTGTGTTTCACTACTCCAGGCGATGGACCTCGCAGCCCACCACAGCTGGTGCGCACCCATGAGGACGGTACGGCCTTTCCCTTTGGAGCTGGGCAAGGCCCAGTTCTTGGATTCCTGTATGTGCATTATCTATGGGCCCACACTCTCCTTACCCACTAGGCAGCAGGTGTTAAAAACCTTCTTCCATTGCAGAAATCTGTTATTGCCTCAGTTGCCGGGTCTAGCTTTTCGTTGCTAAAATGGCAATATTTTTCTGAAGGCCCTGATGCTCACTGCCATTAATTTTTCATCCATTCCCAAAGAGGTTTAATGTATTCCACTGGAAAGTCAGGGACAATACCTTACCCTTTTGAAGAATTAACAGAATGGTTGTTCTGTTGTAATTTTCTGGCTGAGGGATTCTTTGTTTGACTAGTTCCCGGTCCAGTGGGACATCTCAGCTTCAATGAGATCTTAGACACATCTTTGAAGGTCAGCTGGCAAGAGCCCTTGGAAAAGAATGGCATCTTAACAGGTAAGTAGACAGACTCATCCTTGAGGATTGATTGATTGGTTTAATTCATATGCCGTACATCTCACTGACCCGAGTAACTCTAGGCAGCTTACAGTAGACCAAAAGCATAGGTTTAAAACATTAAAAGCATTAAGTTAAGATTAGCAAAAATTAAGTAAAAGGTTAAAATCAAGATCACAGATGGCACAGGAGTGGACTTTCTATCTCCATCAATCAACCACATCCAGTATAGCACATCTCTATAATTATGTTTTGGTAAACCTCTGCTCAGGTGATTAGTATATCTTGCAGGAATAGGTTATCGTTAGCAAAAGATAATGAACTAGTTAGAAAGGTTACACTGGAAACTATACAGAGTTCAGCTCTGGGCCCTCCACATACAGTTTTTATGTCAATTCAGAATTGGCAACCATCTGTCCCCAGAATTTTGTGGGCTTCTGAAGCACCCCTGTACCTGGGATGTTTAGCTTCTTGCACGGATTTGCGCAGGAGGGAATGCTATAAGAAAAGTTCTGCATCATTAACAGCTAAACTATTGGTTAGGTAATTGCCCTTTGCCAGAAGTTTTCACTTTGTTCACTCTTCTCTTGAAAACAAGGCGCCAGACTTTATTGAAATTGCTGAAGTAGAAGTCAAACCACCATGCTGCCTTACCTACATTTCATTTGGTTAAATAGAAGAGATTTCCATTTTATTTTCTCTCCCCAGGCCAAGAAACATGGAGACACAAAGACAAGAGACAGGGCGTTTGCTAGATCCTGATTTTTGTGGTTCCTCTCTCTCCATGTTTAGCATGGTAGTGATAAGGATACACGAGATAGAATAAAAAATATTTCTGAGGAGAGGATAAAATGAGTGGCTATAGGGAAATTTTCATCATAAATATTTTGATATCTACTTCTCAGAAAGATCATGTGGCCTCTCTCCCTGCTTGTAATAAATAGACTTTAAAAGTTTTACTGTTATTTAGGTTTGTTCTGAGTGCATCCTGGCTAGGAATATAAGATGTGTATGGTACTGCTATGTATCTATATACATTGTGGTCTCTGGTCTTCGACTGTAATAAACTTATTCGACTATATACATTGTGGGTTCTTTTAGGCTACCGAATCTCCTGGGAGGAATACAATCGCACAAACACGCGTGTAACACACTACCTTCCCAATGTCACCCTGGAGTATCGTGTTACTGGCCTCACTGCTTTGACCACCTATACTATTGAAGTGGCAGCCATGACATCCAAGGGACAAGGACTGGTTTCTTCCTCTACCATTTCTTCTGGGGTTCCCCCAGGTAAGCTTGATTTATTGGTCTTCCTGCAGCCATTAGTATCTTATCGCCAAGCTTAGTAGGGATATCTCGGTCTCTGCCCCTTAGCTCAGACTGAAACTTCTACAACAATACAATACAGGGAACAGTTCTTTGTTTGCAGCCAATGTATGGATGCATTTGACAGGAACGAATGATAGAAATTACTAAAAAGATGGACGTACATACAAATGAATTACAAACCCAATAATAAGCACAGAGAGAAACCAATCAATCCAGATGTTTCATGTTACAAGGAAAATTCCACTAGAAGATGATATCTAAACTAATCATTTAGGGAAAACTATAGTTACCCAAATTTTCCTTGTAGATTTTCATTTGTGAGGAAAGGGAATGTTTTGACGATGGTCAGTTTTACCTTTTTCTTGGTTAAGGTGGTTGATTTCTTTTTCAGAAAAGGGAAGAGGTGATAACAGGAAAGATATCTCCTTCCCCCCCCCTTTCCCCCCCTTCCCATATAAGTACAAGAAGAAAAGAATTTGTACTTTTCCCAGTACAAAAAAAAATGGGATTTTAATAAAATTCCTGGCAGTTATTCTGAACAGCAGTCCTATATCTGGTCTGTGTACTAGTGATACAAATCCTAGCGTCTTGCAAACTGCTAACCCGCCTTGTCTTGGAAGCTGTTGGTACCTGCTGTGAAAATTACTAAGACTAATATCTTCTTCTCCAAGAGAGTGAACCTGCAGATCTGATATGAGTGCTCAAAACTGATTCAGCTATTTTCAGGAAATGTCCCTAATTGAACTCTTAACCAGGCCTCTGAGGAGCATCAGTTTGGAACACTAAGCAAATAGAAATCGTGACATATCCTGGACCTTCAAAGCTACAAATGCAACTTCAAGGCATGTTAAAGGAAGACATGATTTCAAATAATTACAATGAATCTTAGTAAGGGGACAATGTTTTTTCGGTATATTTCTGCTATATTGCATAACAAAATTTAGCAAGCTATGTTATTCCCTTAATGAAGAAAGAATCTCTTGCTTGCCTTTTCTTACCTTCCTGTGCCGCTTTGAAGGTGCATTTTCCTGAACTGCATAATATTCCATATCTGATTTAATTCAGTTTGCCTGACTGAGCTTTGACTTTGTCAATCTCAATTAATTTCAATATTTGTTCTTTTCAGTAATTCAATTAATTCGAGTGTGTGTGCTTCATTCATTCAGGCACATAACATGCCCGTCACAATCATGACAACAAGCGACTTCTCTCAAGCTTCAGCATTATTAAATTAACAAACATCAGAGTAATGAATATGAAATTACAGACAACACTGTCAGCTCCCCTGGTGACCTTCATGAGATGGAAGTTTTGAATCTGATGAATATTCAAATCACTTTAGATATTTGTTTGAAGCCTGTGCCAATATTAAGCCTACGCCAAGTAGGTAGTGATCCTGCTTAATGCATCATTAATAAGCCACCATGTCAGTCACCAAAAGCTGTTTATTGTTTATTCCTGTTTCTTGATTGTGGGCTGAGGTTGGGGGTCATTTAGATTATCTGCTGCTGTTGGCAGGTCTTGATGCTTGGGGAACAAACAACACACCATATGCATGTCATGAAACTCAGAGGCTCCAATGCTTTAGAATGGTACAAAAGCTTTAACAAGTTGTAGACAGATGCTGTCTTCATGCTCTCATGCATTCCAAAGCATCTCTTCCAAATTGAATCTAAAGCATTGCACAGCTCTAATAAACACTCTTTTCTGTGGACTTGCAGGCAGAAGAGAAGGATGTTTAATCCTTCCAGCTGGATCAGACCAAAGGCCTATTTACTCCTGGACTCATTTTCTGCAGTGACTAGCCAGGTGCTTGGTGGAAACACACAAGCAAGAGATGAGGGCAGTGACAACCTCTTAGTATTTGTTAGGGAAATGCTGGATGCTTTTAGTCCTGAAGAAATTGTACTGCTCGCTTTCTTGACTTAACTCTTTGAGAACCTTCTCCTTCCCTGACAGGAATCAATGCTTCTTCTCTGATGCTTCTTGGCTCAGAGTTGTCTCTTCTTGAACCTACTTATTCTTAGAAAATGGTTTTGTTCCCCATGAAGTATGAGCGCAAATGTAATCAGATTCTATGAAATTATATAAAGTGGTGCATTTTAGAGCATGGAGAGTACATGTCAAAAGCTATTTGTATGACTTCTCAACTTCCCTAACATATTAGGACACCTATAGTGCAAGGCGATCAAACCGGTCAGTCCTAGAGGAGATCAACCCTGACTGCTCTTTAGAAGGCCAGATCCTGAAGCTAAAACTCAAAGACTTTGGCCACCTAATGAGAAGGAAGGACTCACTGGAGAAGAGCCTAATGCTGGGAAAGATTGAGGGCAATAGAAGAAAGGGACGACAGAGAATGAGGTGGCTGGATGGAGTCACTGAAGCAGTAGGTGTGAGCTTAAAGGGACTCCAGAAGATGGTAGAGGACAGGAAGGCCTGGAGGAACGTTGTCCATAGGGTCGCGATGGGTCGGACACGACTTCGCAACTAACAACAACAACAACATAGTGAAGCAGTGATTTCCCTGAAGTCCAAGGTTTTTAGGAAACAAGGTTCTATAGCCTCTTCACATTTTATTTATTTTTATTTTACTGTAAGAATTTGCATGCCACCTGACTTGCCAGACTCTAGATTGAGAATTAGCCTTGTTTGAGCTTCTGTAGCTAAGAGCTGAACAAATATTGTAATAAGAGGTTAATTTTTAGATGTGGCAGGTAACTACACCAGGGGTATCAAACTACTGGCCCGCGGGCCAGATGCATCATGCGGAAGCCATGCCCACCCCATTGCTGGCAATGGCAAAACCGTCCCGATACATCGCATGACGTCACGTGACATCGCAAGTTTGACATGTCTGAACTACACTGTTTTTCTACCCTACCCCACCTTGCCCACTTAACCAAAACCATATTTGATTATCAGATACTGGTGGCGATTTCATCTTTATTGTGTATGGCATATGTAACTTGCTGGTTATATGTTGATTGTCCTCTTTTTACCTTAAAAATTCTTTTTGAAAAGTATGATCCAGTCCTCCCTCTTACAGTTCTTAACAAATTGCACGTTATGTTTACTCCTGTTACATTTTTTAGATTAGTTCAGTCCTCCTCATCCTAGTATCTTTGAAACAGCCTTCAATTTCCCTCAGCCAGGTTGACAGGAAAGACTACGCTGGCTAATGATGACAGAAGTAGAAAGTCATCCATTTGGCGGGCACCAGAGTGGAGAAGACATGATTAGTGAAGTAAATTGTCAGTACAAACATTGGGCAAGATGCTATTTTCATTCTGTATGTAGTATAGCTGAGTCAATGGGCATTGTCTATGCTAGAGGTAATGAGTTCCATGTTCTGTGCTTTCTCTTGTTCACAGAGCTCCCTGGGGCCCCAGCTAACTTGGGCATCTCCAACATTGGTCCTCGTTCAGTCACACTTCAGTTTCGCCCTGGTTATGATGGGAAGACTTCCATTTCCAGGTGGCAGGTAGAGGTTCAGGTAAGGCAGGTCTCATTTGCTGATTAAAAAAAAAAGCAGCGGATGTTCTGTCCTTTTTATAGCTCTCCATCAAATTGTTGTATGAAAATTAAAGAAGCTTACCTCTCATTGCACTTCATGTAAATATTTTGACTTGAAATCTATAGTCTCAAATCAATATAAGACTCAGGCATACAGAGAGGGAGGGAGACTTGCATTCTTTTATTCTGCTCAATTTCAGAAAACTTAGTTTGACCAAGTGTCACAGTGGCTGAGGGCAAGAATAAAGGGGAAAGCATACTATTTGGGAATTAGAATACCTAGGAAACAGTAAATAGAGAGAGCGGATCATAGGACCAATAGACAGAATGGCATTTGATACATAATTATACTACATAGCCTCAAGATTTCATATTTATATAGGAATCTCATCCGTCACCTCTAAAAATAGCCACCTCTAAAAATATTTCTAGCAGAAAATCTTTGATTTGAAAATGAGCAATTTTTTATTTTTTTTTGAAATCTCAGTGACTAAGTGAAAGCAAAGATAGCGGGGAGGGACAATATATTACATAAAGAGCTATTCAGTGTGATGTACTTAATTTATTGTTCTGTTCTTTTGTGTGTGCATGTATTAAAGTATTCCGTGCGTATGCATTTTTTCTGCTTAAAGACCAACAACACAATAACAGAATAATAACAAATAATGAGGTGGCTGTAATTTATTCTAACAAGTAAATTATTGTGATTTTTTTAAAAAAAAACTTGTCCAAATGTTTATTTTACTGTTAGATAAAAGTAGTCTTGCTTTTCATTCCCTGAGAATGGCAAATGTTACCGTGTTATTTAACTCTCTCTTTTTTTTGCCTGTTCAGTAGGGAAGCAGGCGATAGCGTACTTTTCCAATTTTACTCTGCCTTGCTTGCTTTCAGATGGGTCAGACTGGAGAGAGTGAAGAGTGGATACTCATCCACCAGCTGTCTAATGAACCAGATGCTCGGTCCATGGAGGTGCCCAATCTCAACCCCTACACATATTATAGGTAAGTCAAGTGAAGAAGGGAAAGGCTAAAAATATTGTCACCCGTCACATCAACACGTTGATGTTGACACATCAATACATGATTTGCAGCAATGTATTATTGTAAGGGATGCGGTGGCTCAGTGGGTTAGGACGCTGAGCTTGTCGATGAGATGGTCGGCAGTTTGGCGGGTCGAATCCCGAGTGCCGCGTAGCAGAGTGAGCGCCTGTTACTCGTCCCAGCTTCTGCCAACCTAGCAGTTCAAAAGCACGTAAAAATGCAAGTAGAAAAATAGGGACCACTACGGTGGGAAGGTAACAGCGTTCCGTGCGCCTTTGGCGTCTAGTCATGCCGGCCACATGACCACGGAGACGTCCTCGGACAAGCGCTGGCTCCTTGGCTTTGAAACGGAGATGAGCACCGGCCCCTAGAGTCGGAAACGACTAGCACGCATGTGCGGGGGAACCTTTACCTTTTTATTATTGAAATGCATTCTTTGCCCATAGTTTCATTAGAATTTTTATTTCTGACAAATTAAGGAAGATGACTTTCAAACAATATGGTCAAAGTGCTGGGAATTATTTTACTTACAACCTAACTTTTCAGGATCTTGTTATATTAACCTTCTATATATTTTCTTCTGTTAATTAGTTTAACATAATACAGTTATTAAAAACAACAACTAGATGGTACGAGGAGGGAAAGATGCTGATCCCAATCGAGCTGTGTTGTTGTGTTACTGAAGAAAGGCAGGGGTGGTGGTGGCAGTGGAGGCAGTAGCACTGATGGTGATGAGGACGGTGATGATGAGGATATAAAGAGGAAGATCAAAATCAATCTTTTCATAAAACCCAGTCAGAGCTGAGCAAAGAAATCCTCCAAAATAGGGCACAAAACAAAAACCTTTCTGATGCTTCCTGAAATTCATCTTCCAACCTTGATGCCACCAAACATGGAGGCTCCATAAGAAAATCATGGCTAACATCTGTCGATAGACCTCTTCTCCATTAATGTTTTGTTGGAAAACCCAACACCCAGTTTAGAACTTGTAGCCCAATCCCCACATAATATCCTTTGCTTCAGAACCTTGGTGGAGCAGTGGGCTAATGCCTCCTTAAGTAACACCAGCTGCCTGCAATTAGTGCAGGTTCGCGTCCCACCAGGCCCAAGGTTGACTCAGCCTTCCATCCTTCCGAGGTAGGTAAAATGAGGACCCAGATTGTTGGGGGCAATAAGCTGACTTTGTAATAATGCCGCTTGGTGTGTGTGTGAAAGCCCTAACAAGCAGGCATATACATAGAATGAAGGCTACTGCTAAGCTTGTAAGCCGCCCTGAGTCTTCAGAGAAGGGCGGGGTATAAATGTAATAAAAATAAAAAAATAAAATAAATATGTTTTTTTATTTTTTGTTTTTTTTATTTTAATCCCATTTATATCCCGCCCTTCTCCGAAGACTCAGGGCGGCTTACAATCTAAGCACAAATTAAATGTGCTTAGCAGTAGCCTTCATTCTATGTATATGCCTGCTTATTAGGGCTTTCACACACACCCCAAGCGGCATTATTACAAAGTCAGCTAAATTGCCCCCAACAATCTGGGTCCTCATTTTACCTACCTCGGAAGGATGGAAGGCTGAGTCAACCTTGAGCCTGGTGGGACTCGAACCTGCACTAATTGCAGGCAGCTGGTGTTACTTAAGGAGGCATTAGCCCACTGCTCCACCAAGGCTTTATGGAGACATTACACAAATATGTAGGGCACTACATATTTGTATGTTCTTGCACATCACACATGATGGCTCCTCCACTGGTATTAAGAGGAAAGAGGACCAGGGGGAGAAACAAAGCAAAAAGTCACCAAAGGCATGTGAATGTGGAAGTTCAAAATCCTGGAGGATTTTTCTGTGCTCTTATCCCTTCCAACGTTAATCCATTTCCTCTCTGGTGCCAGTTTCCGGATGCGACAAGTGAACATTGTGGGTACAAGTCCACCCAGCCTGTCTTCCCGCAGGATCCAGACATTGCAGGCTCCACCTGATGTATCTCCTGCCAATATTACCGTACGAACAGCCAGTGAAACCAGCCTCTGGCTACGATGGATGGTGAGAACTGTAGCCTAAAAAGGGCCCATAATTGTTTCTGGAGGGGGGGAAAAACCAGGGGATAACAAAGAAGGGGAGAAGGGGCAAATCCCAGCAGGCTGACCACCCTACCATTATTTATCTAGTGAGCCAGACAAACTTCCAATAGTATGTTTCAATAGTAAATTTTTTATTTTATTTTTTTTATTAAAGAGTTTTACAAAAACAAAATTTTACAATATATCCCCAAATCCCCCCCACCCCAAACCCACCCACTTCCCCCCCACACACTTCCCAGAGCTAAATACAGGATTATAGTTACAATAATCATATTCTAAATAAAAAATTATGCATAATATACAATTAACCAAATTCATAATGTGCTTTAACTCCCCTTTGACATAACTACAAACAAAGTACCAATAACAATATCCCACTAAAATCTACTCATAAGCTAAATGGAACTTTTTAGTCCCATATTTGTTCTGAATATAATTTATCCATCTCCTCCAAACTGAAATATATCTTTCCTGTGAATGATCTTTCAAATAAGCAGAAATCTTAGACATTTCTGCAAGATTCAAAACTTTAAACACCCATTCTTCTATAGTGGGCAAACTATCCTTCTTCCAATATTGTCCCACCAGTAACCGTGCTGCTGTTATCATGTTCAACATCAAGTTAGTTTCAATAGTAAATTTGAATTCAAGATTAGTAGAGAGACTCATATGAAGCTAAGAATACTAGTTGAGGCTGCATCAGAAACTGGGGATATGGCTACAGTAAAATATCGAGCAATTGAAATACCCGCTTCACCCTTTCTGTCATTTATCATTCTAGGGTAAAGTGGAGGGGTCTAGAAGTACAGTGAAGGAAAGGGATGGGGTATGAAAAGATGGGGCTATAAGCAAGGGAAGAACTAAGGGGTTGGAAATGAAGTACAAATCAGAGTCATAATCAGAATTGAAGGGGCATCATTGGCTGACCTTCCTTTACTCCCATGCTAGGTATTTTTGGAAGTGGAAGACTTCAGCTGGGGCACCAGCTGAATATGGCTCTATTTTGAATCAATCTATATACACCTACCCATAGTTCCTTTTCCCTCAGCCAAGATTATAATTATCTCATAAAATTCTTGCCGCCCCTAACAGGAACTTTAAGACCAGCCCTTATCTAAGACTGAGAGGCTACCAAATTAAATTTAGTGAAAGAATTAAGGTTTCAACTATGTCAAAAGTCTGATGTGGTGACTTTATGGAGATATTCATTTAGTTCTCTTGATCAATAGTGTTATGGAAATGGCTAGTAAATGTTTTTGAACTTCCCAGTCCAGCTAGGAAGATCTCACATCTAAATACAAGTACTAACCAGGATGAACTTTTCTTGGCTCTTCTTGGAATGATATGATCAGACAGGTGCTACCATCTGCTATATTGGAAGTTCTTAAATCCAAATCAGAAACTTTCTGTAATATCTGTATTGGAGGTAGAAGACTTCAGAAGACAGATGGCTTTCTATTAAGCACAACAATTAGGATTCAAAACCTTAGGGGTTCAAATTGATTCCAAGCTTTATGGTTCAACTTGATTGTTGTTCCATATGCATTCCTTATGAGATATAAAAAAAGGAAATTCAACTATTTTTCTCTCTTTTTGCGTGTCTTCTGATATTTTTTTTATGAATTGGCTGGAAGCCCATTTTCTATATTTATCATTTCAGTTCAAGAAAGTTACAAGGTAATTTTAAATATTAAAATTTGGCCTTATGTACATAAGGCATGGGTCCGGATTATCTCAGGGAGCACCTGCTGCCAGCATCAGCCTCCCATCGTCCTGTGCGCTCCCACAGGGAGGGCCACCTTAGGGTTCCGCTGGATAGGGAATGCCGGCGGGTGATTCCAAGGGGGAGGGCATTCTCTGTGGGCGCGCCTGCCCTATGGAATGAACTGCCGGTAGAACTTCGGACTGCCCTGGACCTTCGCTCATTTTGCTGGGACCTGAAAACTTGGTTATTTGATCTTTCTGGCCTGGACTGAGGGGTTTTTAATTTAACTTTAAATTTTAAATTTTAATTTGTTTTAATTGTGGGCTAGTTTTAATTTAATTCTATTTTAATTGTATTTATTTGTATTGTTTTAATTCGCCCTGTAAACCGCCCTGAGTCCTTCGGGAATAGGGCAGTATATAAAATCAATTAAATAATAATAATAATAATAATAATAATAATAATAATAATAATAATAATAATAATAATAACAATAATAATAATAATAATAATAATAATAATTTTATTTATATACCGCCCTTCTCCTGAAGGACTCAGGGCGGTGAACAGGGCAAGAATAAAAAATACAAAGTTACAAAAGTTAAAAAAGAATTAAATATATGCCCACTAAAAACAGTAAATACAAATAATAAAATAACAATAAAAAACCCCACCCATCCCCACCAATTTATAAATAAATAAATTCGCAGCTTCTATCTAAGGTAGGCTTTAAAACTGTACCTGTTTTACAAAGGCTAGGATCTCTTCAGTTGAGTAGGGAAGATGTTACCCTGTTTCTTGTAGCCATTCTAGAGAAGAATAGAATGCCGGCCAATAGTAAAGGGCCATCTCTTTTCTCAGCCACTGCCAGAGAGTGAATACAATGGCAGCCCTGAGTCGGTGGGCTACCGGTTGCGCTACTCACGTCTTGATGGGCGCAGCCACACCCTGACCAACACCATCCATGACCGTGTGGAGCGTGAGTTCACCATTGAGGACCTGGAGGAATGGACCGAGTACCGTATACAGGTGCAGGCCTTCAATGCTGTTGGGCCAGGGCCATGGAGTCAGACTGTAGTGGGGCGAACCCGGGAGTCAGGTATTCTTTTCCACTCTAGCTGTTTAAGACAATCTGGTAGGCATATCACTGCCTGCTTGGAATTTAACATGTGAGGTTCTGGACAATGTAGCAATGTGTGTTCTTGTCCGTATTCTTTGTATATATATAGTGCCTTCATCTGGACCCACCAATATTTCAGCACTAGCTACCACTTCCACCTCTATGCTAGTGCGGTGGAATGATATCCCTGAAGCTGATCGAAATGGGTTTATCCTAGGCTACAAGGTGAGTATCAGTACTACTGATCTGGCAGTCCTATCCCTACTTCCTTTCTCTTGTGCCATACTGCAAAGACCTGACCTAAAGCATTGTATTCCTCCACACCTATTCTCTTTGTCTTTCTTCCAGTTTGATCCTGAATCTCTGCCTGCAGATTCTACCATTCTAGAGGATTCCTTAGTGAACATTTTTTCAGTCTTTCAATTATTGCGTTTCCACAAAATGACCTTGCTTCTTTCCCCTCCTCATTTCTTCAAATCCATGTTATGCCTTATCCTTATACAGGGCTCTCATCCTATTTACAGGAACAAATGCCAATTAATAATGCTCTCCTGATTAGCACTGATGAACTGGGAAAAGGGGACTGCTTTCTTTTATTTTAATCATTGGTACATCTTCTCTTCTAGATCATGTATAAGGAGAAAGATTCAGATTCAAGGGCCCAGTTCTGGTTAGTGGAAGGCAATGCTTCTCGGAGTGCCCAGCTCATAGGCTTGGGAAAATACGTCCTTTATGAGATCCGGGTGCTTGCTTTCACCCGCATTGGTGATGGAGTGCCTAGCAATCCGCCTATACTTGAGCGCACACTGGATGATGGTGGGTGTCCCCTAACTCTCTGTCTCTTAGCTATACTTATTTTAAAAAAGATTAGCAACCAAACACCAATACCATCTTCGTTCAGAATGTTCAATAATTCAAGTCCTAATCATAACCTTTCTGTAAATTATTAAACATAAACTTCCTTTTGCATCCTTCCTGCATTTCTCAGTGATCTGCCGAAGAGTACAATTTTCCTTCACCTCTCTGCATGTCCTCCATTAACTTCATTCCACATCCTGGTAATATTAACTGTGTTCGATCCCACATGACTTCTTGAGATTCTTGAACCCAATATATGCTAGCAGAGAGCTTAGACTTCTCTCCAGAGCATTTCCACTATCATTATAAACTCTTGACCCTGTGTTATAAGCAACTCCCCATCCCCACAACCTGTGTCGTGGCCCCCTAAAAAGCAAGACTGATCTTCGTGTCGGGTAGCATCGATTTTATATATCTGTGTTTGTATGTGCATTCCAGTCACTGCCTGTAGGAATAAATAAACATATACCTTAATCACTGAACCTAATCATCCATTTTCCTTTGTCTTGATGTATTCCAGTGCCCGGGCCACCAGTAGGCATTCTCTTCCCTGAAGTGAGGATAACTTCTGTACGGCTAATCTGGCAGCCTCCTTCTGCTCCCAATGGTATCATTCTAGGTAAGAGACAGTAGTCCAGAGTGAGCCAAATTCTTGAGCTTCTCCCATTCATCTTTCTGAAGAGCAAGCAGGGCCACAGAAAAATTGTGGCAGGGTAAAAAAGGGAACTCATATCAAACGTCCGGGCCTTGTTTCGTGATTACTCCCATGGTTGCAGTCTACTTCCACTGGGAGAACTATTTCTTCAGCTGCCCCAAAGACAGCTATATGGGTAGTATTGTGTGGCAGGTTCTTTGGCGCAGGAAAGAAGGCGAGGCAAGTGAGTTCAGGCAAACTCATGGTTTATTGATTGCAGAATGTGAACTGAGAACTGAGCTGTAACTAGCCACAATTTATAGTCTAGCCCCTAGGCGGCGGCCAGTAGGTTTGAAGCAACCATTGTTGCCTAGGGACAGCCAATAGCAGCACTGGAGACTTGTAGTTTGGGTTGCTGGAGAGCCGTTAGCTGCTCCAGCTACCCATGTGGTATTACATTTGAGCCCAATACATAACAGGTAGTATCCCTTTTTGCCAAACATTTTCTTACCCAGTGCTATTCTGACTCTGTTGCAGCATACCAGATCACTCACCGCCTCAACACTACAACTGCCAATTCAGCCAATGTAGAAATCCTCAGCCCCAGCGCACGCCAGTTTACTGCTACCAACCTCAGGCCTGAGTCCACCTATCTCTTCCGTATCACAGCGCAAACCCGAAAGGGCTGGGGTGAAGCTGCAGAAGCCTTAGTAGTCACTACGGAAAAGAGAGGTAATTAGGGTGGGACATAAGACAATCCAGAATTACATTGTGACAGAAATTAGGTATGTCTGCCCAGTGAGTTTATTTTTGTTCCTAAGGATGTTGCAGCATAAAATGTTACAGGGACACTCTCAGGTTTGATTTACGGTCATTCACTCAACACACTCACAGCCCTGGTCAACATTCAAATCACTTTCAACCAAACACTGAGATACAACCAGTTCTTTGGAGAACCAGTGATTTAAAGTAATAGCAAAACTTTATTGTTTTGTACATTTACGCTCTCTGTCTCTCTCTGTCTCTGTCTCTGTGTGTGTGTGTGTGTGTGTGTGTGTGTGTGTCTCACACACACATACACACACACAAATCCACACAGAGTATCCTTCTCAATTAGGCTGTCAGCTACTAGTCAGAGGGACAAAAGCTGCCAAGTCTGGATTCAAAGAAGACTTAAAGACTGGGCAGGCTTCAGGACCTCTTTTGTCTCCAAAAGTCCTTGTTTTGTTGATTCACAAGATTGGCAGCTATTCTTGCTTTTTTGAATAAATTTGGTAACTGTTGATGGGACTTGGGGGGGATTTTCACATGTGCTCAGGCTCAATTTCTTTTGTCTGGTTTGGGTAACTTTTTCCCCCCTTTGTTTCCTTGACAACTGGGTTCTTTCTTATCTATCTCTTGAAGGGATCTTTCAAAGAAGATTCCTAGCTTTTAATCCAGCCTGCTTACATGCTTTTTTAAAAATCTTTAGTTGTGGTAGCTTCAGCATAGTCTCACAAGAACTGTATTAAAAATTATCTTAAGGCAGTGTGTATATCTGAGTAGCAAACTGGTATTGCAATTAATCCTTTCATTTTTTTCAGCCTTTTTTTTTTTATTGAAAAGTTTTAAAATACAGTTTTCCTTTAACAAAGCCCCCTTCCCCCTCCCCACTCCCCCCTACCTCCCCCCAACCTCCCCCCCTCCCCCCTCCCTCCCCCCCTCCCCCCCCGACTTCCCAGAGCTAAATACAAGGTATATATATACAAAAAGGCAATCATAAACAACCATGTACTAACAACTATAAATTCTAAAATCCATCACTCTCTAGCTTATATAGGATAAAACACACCTTAGCAATATTAAATATATATAAAAAACTAGAATAGAAAAAGGAAAAAAAACGAAAGAAGACTTATTCGAATGCTACATAAAATTTCTTAACCCTATACTTGTTCTGGATAAACTCAATCCATTTTCTCCATTCCATAATATAACGTTCTTGCGAATGATCTTTCAAATAGGCCGAAATCTTCGCCATCTCTGCCAGGTCGGAAACCTTTAAAGTCCACTCTTCTATGGTCGGCAGTTCCTCTTTCTTCCAATATTGGCCTATCAAAAGTCTTGCCGCCGTAACTAAGTTCAACATCAACTTGGAGTCCACAACTGTAGCGTCAACAATTATTCCCAACAAAAAAAATTGCACACAAAACTTTATCCTCTGTTTACAAATCTTCTGCATGTTCCACCAGACTTTTATCCAAAAAGCCTTAACCTTTTTACATGTCCACCATATGTGAAAATATGTTGCATCTTCATCACCGCACATCCAACATTTAGGCTGATAATTCGGATACATACTTGCAAGCTTTTTAGGATCTAAATGCCATCTATAAAACATTTTGTAAAAGTTCTCTCTTAGATTTTGAGCTTGAGTAAATTTTACATTCCTCACCCAAATCTTTTCCCACGTGTCCATTGTAATAACTTCCTGAATGTTTTGGGCCCATTTTATCATACAATCCTTAACAAGCTCTGTTTCTGAATCAATCTCTATCAATGCAAGATATATCCGTTTGATATGTGCTGGTCCCTGATTTCTAATTTGCTTTATCAAATTTTCATCAGTCATTGCAAATCCATTTTTCTGGTCTTCTTTCCACCTGGCCCGTAGTTGAATATATTGAAACCAAGTTTGAACAACCTTCTCTTCTCGCAAGAGACTATATGATTTCAAACACCAAACATTCCTTTCCAGGCTTAAAATTTCCTTGTACGTAGTCACATCATGTTTGAAACCAGCATGTATATTTTCTATTGCGTGTTTTGGAATTGCCCACAATGGTATCTTGCTGCTTAACTTATGTCTATACTTCTTCCAAACTCTCAGCAATGCCTGTCTTAAAATATGCATCCTAAACACAGTATCTACCTTCTTATCATACAACAAATATGCATGCCAGCCAAACAACAAATCATGGCCCTCAAGATTTAATAACCTCAATTGCGTCAAATTAATCCAATCGCTTATTCCTACTAATGCAGCAGCTTCATAATATAATTTAAAATTAGGCAATTTAAGGCCACCTCTCTCACGAGTATCCTGCATAATCTTAAGTTTAACTCGTGGCTTTTTCCCTGCCCACACAAATTTATTGATACCACGCTGCCATTCCTCCAAATTAGAATCTTTCTTAAGAATCGGTATCATTTGAAATAAAAATAAAAATTTGGGCAGGACATTCATTTTCACTGCTGCAATCCGTCCCAACAAAGACAATTGCAATTTTTGCCAACTCTCCAATTCTTTTTGAATTTCCCCCCATAGTTTTTCATAATTATTTTTATATAGCTTTGTATTAGAGGGCGACAAAATCACCCCCAAATATTTAACCCTTTTAACAATCTCAAATCCGGTTAATCCTTCTAAGAGAGCCTTCTGTGAAACTGTCATATTTCTAGCCAAAATTTTAGTTTTCTGTGTATTTACTTTAAATCCAGAAACCTTCCCATATTGTGTTATTATCTCCATCAGGTCCACAACAGAGTTCTCTGGCTGGGTCACTGTAACAACCAGATCATCTGCAAATGCTCTCAATCTATAGTCCTGATCTCCAACTTGTATCCCCTTAATTTTTTCCGAGTTCCGAATCTTAACCAATAGTATCTCTAATGTTAACACAAATAACAAGGGCGATAACGGACACCCTTGCCTTGTGCCCTTCTCAATATTACATGCTGCTGTCAGGCTATTGTTAACTATGATTCGGGCAGTTTGTTTTTGATATAATGCCCTAATCGGTTGTAAAAAATTTTCCCCAAAATCCATTTTATCTAAAACTTTCAACAAAAATTGCCAATTCAATTGATCAAAGGCCTTTTCAGCATCTAAAAAGATTAGCGCTGCAGAGATCTGGTTGTGCCTTTCCAAAAACTCTAACACATCAACTATATGTCTCACATTATTTTTCATTTGCCTACCACTAATAAACCCCGTTTGATCCCCATGAATCACCTGTTGCAGAACCCTCATCAGTCTATTAGCCAAAACCTTAGCAAATATCTTATAATCTGTATTTAAAAGCGATATCGGTCTATAATTTTTAACTTGAGTAGCATCCTGGTCTTCCTTCGGAATCAAAGAGATAAAAGCTGTTCTCCAAGAGTACTCAACATTTCTTTTCCTTATAACACTCCTCACAAATCACTATTTGTTTTATTCAAATGGAGAAGTGCTATGTATAAATTCCATTTCAGGGCATGGAGGACACCTTGAAAAAAGGGAGGTGCTGTTGAATGGATAAATACCTCAAGGAAGGAAGGAAGGCATAGCTCAAGATGAAAAGAGAGAAAGAAGCAGCATTTCATTTTTCCCTCGCTTTAAAGTTTCAGCCTTTGGAGGCTATCTTCACTCAGTCAAGACTGACGTCCAGTTGGGCTTTAAGGCTTCAATTTAATTCTGCAAAATGTTTCTGCTTTTAAGAATTTCCTGACAAATTAGACGGTTAGCCTTCAGGAGATCTACATGAATGGCTGTCTCTTAAGTAGCAAATGCAGGAAAACGTTAGTATTCCATAAGAGAGCAAACCAAAATTCTCTGGGTTCAGCACCAATAACAATCTATTAAGCAGATGACAAAAAATATGAATGGGTAATTTGTATATTACAAATCAGATTCTTATTCAGGTATTTGCAGACAACTGCATTGTGCAATTATCAATTATTGCTGAAAACCCATCCGTCTTTCTTCTAATAATGAGCCCATTTCAACGAAAACTCATTTTCTTTCAGACTACAGGAAAAATATGCCCCAGGTGCTCATCTTTTAAGAATTGTAGTAGGAGTAATAGAATATCAATGCCCATATATCAAAGGCATTCATTTAATAGGCCTGTAGTTAATGATGATTGAAGTGATCACCGTTTCAATACGTTTTGTGACTTTCTCTACATTAATTTTGTTAATATTTTCTCTTTCTTCTTACTTAAGCAGTTGAATGAACTCTGCTGTACCTTATAAGCAGACGAATCTTTGTGAAACTCATTATGAATTAAAAAAAACAAAAACAACCTAAGTGTTACAGATAGTCCTCAACTTAACAACTATTCATTTAGTCACGGTTCGAAACTATAATGGCACAGAAAAAAAGTGACTTCAGACTGTTTTTCACACTTATGACCATTGCAGCATTCCCAGAGTCACGTGATCAAAATTTGGGTGCTTGGCAACTGGCTCTCTATTTATGACGGTTGTAGTGTGATCCCCTTTTGCGACCTTCTGACACGCAAAGTCAAATGGGGAAGCCGGATTCACTTAACCGTGTTACTAACTTAACAACTACAGTGATTCACCTAACAAGTGTGGCAAGAAAGGTCGTAAAATGGGGCGAAACTCACTTAACAACTGTTTTGCTTAGCAATGGAAATTTTGGGCTCAATTGTGATTGTAAGTCGAGGACTACTTACATTAGTCCCTGCCTTGTCAAACCGTGTCAACTATGGTCTGCTTTCAGAATGGTCATCCAGACCCAACTTTGTTTTCATAGAATTAATATACTCTGCTGGGTTGTTGTTGTTTTTTATTTTTTTAAAAAAGGCATGGGAAGCATCACTATAAACTGTATGAATGGACCAACCATCTGTGATCGCACGGAAGCAACATTTTAAAATGGAAAGCAAACTCGGGTTTGTAGGAAACCAGTGAACATACTAAACATCGAAACCAATTGGATAATGTTCAGGATGGAGTACAGGAGAAAAAGATACATGTTTAGATTAGTAAAGCGTCAGGGTTCCTGTGCATATTGTACCACCCTGAAAATAATCTCTGGCCTACCCCTATCGTTGCCGTATCTCTTTTTCATCCCATGAAAAACTAGCTTTCAGTGATCCGTCTCTGTCTTATCTCCCAGACCGTCCCCAACCACCCAGCAAGCCCATTGTGTTGCAGGAAGATGTCAAGGCCAGGAATGTGCTATTGTCCTGGGAGCCAGGCAGTGATGGGCTGTCACCTGTCCGATACTATACTGTGCAAACACGGGAACTCCCTGATGGGAAATGGATGTTGCATTCTGCATCTGTGAAGCACAACACCACATCCTTCATTGTGAACAGGTGAGGCAGGAACTGATGTGATGCAAGAGACTTTTATTTAGAAAGGGAAATGGTTGTTCAGGGCTCCAGTTTGTTAGACTGTTCAGCAGCTGCTAGACAATCCAAGACTGTGCACAGGTAGTCCGTCACTAACCACTATTTGTTTACCAACCGTTCAAAGTTACGATGGCACTGAAAAAAAAGTGACTTATATGACTGTTAAGTCCTCCCACTTAACAACTGTCTCAGCATTCCCCAGGGCCGTGTGATCAGAATTCAAGCCCTGGGCAACCAGCCTGATGACTGCAGGGCCACATAAGCAGACTTCGATAAGTAGAGAGTCAGTTGAGGAAGCCGTATTTGCTTAATGACCCATTTGATTCACTTAGCAATTGCAGTGATTTGCTTAACTGCTGTGGCCGAAAAGGTCGTAAAATCAGGGTTGGGACTCACTTAATTGCCTTGCTTAGCAACAGAAATTCTGCTCCTAATTGTGGGCATAAGTCAGGGACCCCATTTAAAGGGTGGCATCCCAGTCTGAACTCAGCTCTCATAACTAAACTCTAAGCTTGGAAGCAACACTAGCTGTCGAGTCACACAGATACATCCAAAATGCTTTTCCAAAGACCTTAGGAAGGATTTGCTGGTCTTGGAACAACAACAAAAAATAGAATGTAGGTCTTAGCAAGCAAAAGACAGCAACACACATGTGGGAATTTGTTCTTCCAAAACCAAAAACCAACACCTTGCATTCTATTTGCAGATTGAAGCCATTCACCACCTACAAATTCCGTGTTAAGGCAACCAATGACATCGGTGACAGTGAATACAGTGAAGAGTCAGAATCACTCACCACACTACAGGCTGGTATGCAAACGTGCAAGGTCATGAATTACTACCCAGTGTAAAACCTTTTTCCTCCATCTCTTGAGAAAAGAGATGATCGTGCAATGTAAAAGGTAATATGAATTCAGTGAGTGCACTGTTGCATTCTTAGGAACTTGATTATCTTTCACCTAGACTATCTGAAAAGATCTCATCTTCAAAATGTACTAGCTCAACAACTAGACAAAAGAAACAAAACAGAATCAGGTCAAAGGAAGAACAAGGAAGGGGGCTAGTTTGCCCCTTCTCTACTATCTGGGTTTCCCACTTGTATAATAACCCATCTCACATCTAACCCTATTCAGATCCACTGCTATATTTCCCCCGTTGTAGATTTATCTCTTATGTTTTATTGGTAATGGCCTTGTTTATGTTAAAGTACAAAAGGAGAAGCCATAGATAAAGCTGGCTATTGTGGGAGCCAAACTTTGTGCTGTGACAAATTGAGCAGATTGATACATCTGGGGCTCAGTTTAGACAATAGTGTTAGGCACAATTAAGACAAGCAATAGAGTTATAATAGAAACTGAAAATAGAAAATACAATGGAGTAAAATCTATAGAGAAACTAATGAAAAGAATGATTAGCAGAAGAAACAAAGGTTCTTTAACAAATTAAGACAGGCATATGGTAGATGAGATTTTTAAAAAGGCCAAGATAAACCTATTACAATTGGCTCCATTATTTCAGATTAGTGAAGTATTCCACCAGAAAATTAACTTGTTTTAGGATCATGGTATCTTCCAATCTGTAAGGAAATTTTAATCACACTTGATCTTCATTTCCAAAAAGAAGTCATTTAAACTTCTGTGAAAAATGATGACTTCATAGCTTGCATTTCCTGGTGCTCTTTTCATCACAGAAGAGCTTGAGTATTTGACTTGTATTTCTTCTTTTCTTCAGCCCCAGAGGAAGCTCCCACCATTTTGTCAGTGACACCACACACCACCACATCCGTGTTGATCCGCTGGCAGGTAGAGTAGCTTATTCTTTCATTCATTTCCACATTTTAACTCTGAATAAAACAATCAGAATGCTCAAGGATTCCTACATTTTAAAGAAACGTTTTTCTTCCTTATACTATACTGTACGATCTTTGGTATAGTATAGTGTTCTAAGGAAGGGACGCGGTGGCTCAGTGGGTTAGGACGCTGAGCTTGTCGATCAGAAGGTTGGCAGTTTGGCGGGTCGAATCCCGAGTGCCGCGTAGCAGAGTGAGCGCCTGTTACTCGTCCCAGCTTCTGCCAACCTAGCAGTTCGAAAGCACGTAAAAATGCAAGTAGAAAAATAGGGACCACTACGGTGGGAAGGTAACAGCGTTCCGTGCGCCTTTGGCGTCTAGTCATGCCGGCCACATGACCACGGAGACGTCCTCGGACAAGCGCTGGCTCTTCGGCTTTGAAACGGAGATGAGCACCGGCCCCTAGAGTCGGAAACGACTAGCATGCATGTGCGGGGGAACCTTTACCTTTAGTGTTCTAAGCTTGATTTCCAGAGGGAAGGAGTTCCAGTTATGCAATCTTATACAAGTAAATCTGAGCAAAGATAGCAGGATGGCAACTTATTTTGAATAAACAGAATAATAGTTCCTCATTTACTTGCACTTAACTTTATTATTCAAGCTGATAACTAACACAAAGAAAGATTCTGTGTTCACAGGGTAGCTGACTTTGCTATTGAAACACAGGACATCATAAATTGATCTTGTGCCCCAGAATTTATGCGAAAGGATGATCCTCTCTGCAGTGTAAAGTGAACTCTAGTTGGTATGCATATAGTGGGGGAGGGCAGAGAACCAGTAACATAAAGGCATTTAGGGTGGAATTATGAAAAACAACTTGTGGAATGATGAGATCAGGAGAAAGCTGGAGGGATCCAAAATGGATAGTGGGACTACTTCAACACACTAATCCTCAGTTTTGGGGCATCTTCTGCCTATATCCATGGATTCCATCCTGCTAGCAGGGACATAATGAAAGTCCAAAACCAAGTTATCCCTCAGAATTGTCACATTTGGAGATATTGGCGTGGGTACTCTGTGCTTCCAAGCATCACTTGTGCATTCACTGTGTCTTCTTATGCAGGCCCCATCTGAGGACAAAATCAATGGCATCTTGCTAGGCTTTCGCATCCGATATCGGGAGCTGCCATATGAAGGGGTACGAGGCTTTAATGCCCATAGCATGGGCAGTCCCAATGCCAGATGGACAGAGTTGACCCGTAAGTCTGCAGAGGGAGAATGTATGAATTAAAGACGATCAGAATGTACTTCCCTTAACAGACTTCTGGAAAAAGGCTGTACTGATTGCCTTTAAATGAGTTTGCAATATCATTCCCAAGCAAGCTGTTCACAAGACTTGGTCCTAAGGATTGCACAAAATGCTTCCTACAATGATATGGCTTCCATTCAGTAGGGTGCAATTCCTCCTATGCTAATAAATTCAGTAACTGTCCTAGAGCAATACATGATTGAACTCCAGCAAAAAGCCAGTATATGCATCAAAAATCCAAAACAGCACTGTCCAGGATTCCTCTTTCTAATTAATCAGTCTGAAGCAATCTCTTTTCCAAGAAATATTAAAATTACATTATAAAACACTACTTTGAAAATTGGGAAACCTATTCTCCCAGGTTCACATGCAATACGTAATAATGTATGTATCCTGCTGGTTAATAAGACAGCTGTGTAAAAACTGCAAGGCATTACAGACAAATCATTCCAGTGACTTACTAATGAAAATATACCCAGGCCCAGAATTATAAACTTACAAAAATGCACAAGCAGAAACATCCAGCATAAAAACTTTCACCGAAGGGAGTATCTGAAGCAGTTGTTTATGACCTTTTGTTGCAGCAAACCACAGCTGTATTTGGTCCTCTTGGGGTTGCAAGCTTTTTTGTGTCAGTGTGTCAGTCCTTAGCAGCTCAAGGTCTTGGTTGGCAAAAGAGGCTTTTATGGAGTACAGAATGAAGGGACATATATATCCAATCTATCCCAATGTCTATAATAGATTCTTGGAAATTTTGTTTCTTGTTTGAAACTTTGATTGTCTTGCCCTCTCTAGCTATTTGTCACCTTTCTCTTCCCCCCCCCCTCACTGTTCATGAGACCCCCTTAACATCCTTTGCTTGGACTGAGAATTTCTCCCTGTGCTGCTTTCTTGCACAATAATGGTGTTGCCTAGTTTAGCTTGTGTTGTCCAGATGTTTCTTTACATGTAGCTAACTGCACTGCTTTTCCCCTTCTGGCCACCTGCCATCCCACAGCAACATATGCCATGCGGAACCTGAGTGAGGCCTCCCTGACACAATACGAGCTGGACAGTAAGTGGCCACTCCCTCCTTTGTCTGTACTCCTGTCTCTGCTTGTGTCTTTGGGCTCATGGGCGTTAAGCAACTCTGCCTCGCTCACAACAGGATTGTTGGGGATGATGCCAAATTGCAATTAGCATGTCTGTAAGGAAAGATGCCATAAACTAGGGCTGTTTCTTTAAAGGTAGTGGTAGTAGGTGGGGTTTACAATTATCCTATTATATAATATAACTATTATCCCTCTCTTGCCAAATCCAAAAATTAGTAAGGCTGATTTCTGCAGGTTTTTCCCGAGTATGCTACAAGAAATAACCATAACAGAGCCTATTCTGAGAACTCCATTCAAGTAACAGAACAAGTGTAGTCCACACTGATCAATAGCTTAAAATAGCATATCCGGGAAAGTGGCTTTCCATTTCACATATGTGGCTGTATCACAACTGCAATAGAATGAAATGGAGAAATAATAGATGAGGAGAGCAACATCCTCTTTGGGGTATTGAAAAAAGAGATGAGGAAATGAGGTCCAGGAATCGTGGAAATGAAATGGAGGTGATAGGAAGCGCCCTTGAACAATTTAAGTTCTATTCCCCTTGTTTAAAATAGCATCTTTACTCACAACTATAATTAAGACCCATTTTTGTTCCTTTAAAGTTCACATATTAGAAACCATGCAATAAACCAGAGATCTTGTTCTTGCTTTGTTTGGTGTTTGCTTTCTCTTTTTTGGCCAGAAACAATATTCTGCCTCAATTTTCCAATCTAAAGAATTTGGACGGAAAATAGGACATGCCACTGTAGCCAGGTTCTCGAGCAAGGAGTAGTGGGAGGAAAATGAGAGGATGCTAACCAGAAAGTATGTGCTGCTGCTGTGGAGGCAGCCCAAATGAGCACTCCTCCATGCTCCTAAACAATCATTGATGTCCTCCATCTTTCCAGATCTGAACAAACACCGTCGCTACGAGATCCGCATGAGTGTCTACAATGCTGTGGGTGAAGGCCCCACCAGTTCCCCCCAAGAGGTCTTTGTTGGTGAAGCTGGTAAGCTGAGCATCTGCTTTATAGGAGTCTTTCTACTTTGGGTCTCTGTGTCATGTATTTACTTGCCCATCTGAGGTATGTAGGATTAACTCAGGGTTAAATCATAGAGTTTTTGGATAGGGTTAGCCGTGGTGGTGCAGGGGTTAGAATGCAGTATTGCAGGCTAATTCACTGCTCACTTCCAGGAGTTCGATTCTGACCGGCTCAAGGTTGTCTCAGCCTTCCATCCTTCCGAGGTCAGTAAAAGGAGGACCCAGATTGTTGGGGGCCATGTGCTCAATCTGTAAGCCGCTTAGAGAGGGCTGTAAAGCACCGTTAAGTGGTATACAAGTCTAAGTGCTATTGCTATTGCTGTCTGGGTCAGCTGTTGGGAAAACCATTAGAATCAACCAGTAATAAGCAAAAGATCCATTCTTTCCTCAATAAAGACAAAACTGTCAGGAGGACACCAGCAGGCCTGGATCCAAAGAAAAGCAAGTCCGTGGCCAAAGCATGGCACTTTTATGAGGCATGTATTTGTTTCTGGGTCTAGTGCATTCCTGACTTACATTCTCTTCATTTTGTTCAGTCCCTACAGCTGCACCACAGAATGTAGTTATCCAAACCATCACGGCTACCCAACTTGACATTACTTGGGAGCCACCACCTCCTGAGACACAGAACGGAGACATCCAAGGCTACAAGGTACCGATAAAGATTATTTGCAGCTCAGGGTTGAAATGAGGTTTTCCTTGGTGCTCTTTGAGTTTGGTTGTTTTCTTGCAGAGGTTTTATTACCCAAACTAAATAACATCATCAGTGCACCGCAATCCAAGAAAACAACCAAGCTCAGAGAGCACCGTGGACCCCTCAAGGCTACAAGATAACCAACCATGCAACGGAGGGGAGGGGAAGATCTTTCCTGGGGGGGGGGGGTGGATTGGTGCTCTTTTCACCCTGAGGAATGTTTAAAGGTGGAAGCCAGAATCGTATGCCTGATACAAATTGGGAACAGGCTTACAGCTGCTGTTGCCGCTTCTTCTGTCATTATTACATAAATACATCACAGGATATTCTTCTTTGTTGCTAATCTTTTGGGAATGCTTGCATTAATGAAGATTAGTGTCCAGCGTCAGGCTAGATGGCACCGCAAAGTTTTATGACATACTGGAAATTAGCATGTTCATTAATCCATAACATTTCACAGACTAATGTCTGCTGAATATTAGAATTGCACAGAATTATCCAGAGTTATAGTTGTATACACTGATGGAGGGTGGGTAGAAATCAGCGTGAAATAAAATATAGGAAAACATAATGATCATTACAGTATTACCTGTGGTCATTCATAAAAAAATAATTGGTAATAAAACAGGCATCCTGGAGATGACAAGTTAATTGTTTAGTCCTTAAGGTAGCACAGTACTCTCATTTGTTTTTGCTGGTACAGATTAATCTGAGATTCTCTTTCTAGAAGCAAATATTTTTCTGCATCTTACAGTCCCCTCTTGCTCTTTTTAAAGGCAAGTGTTATTCTGCCTATTTGTTGTTGTTGTTGTTGTTTTAATAATAGGGAAGAACATCTTTTCAAGGAACACAACCCAACCTCAGGAGGTGTCAGCAATCCTATTTCCATTCTCTAAATCTAATCCAAACCCTGAAAAATACTCCATAATTCTATCAAAATTGGTTGCACTGTTTTGCGCGCTGGGATACTACAGCTGGTTTGAACAGTGTTTCTTCTTGAACATTCACCATTTCAGATGTGTGGACTTCAACTCCTAGAATTCCCCTGCCAGCACCACCCAAGGAATTCTGGGAGTTGAAGTCCACACACCTTAAAGTGGCTAAGGTTGAGAAACACTGATCTATCCAGTGTAGTAGCCCGGCATCCAAAATTGTCCAACCACCTGAAGAGATATGCCGAGTTCCAAGCACTTCATTTTGAGAAAAAATAATGAAACTAGTATAAAGGAAAGCAAGAAGGGTGACTGGGGATGGAAACATACAAGGAGAAACTGAGAAAATTGAGTTGGGCTTGATAGAATATTAAAAGTACTTAAAAGGATGTCACACAGAGGAACAAGACCTAGTTTCTATCATTCCAGAGAGCAGAACATTGAGTAATAATCTTAAATTACGGGAAGGCAGTCTACAGTTCTGTTTAAAAAAGTCTGAAAGAAACAGTTCAATAATGAAACCAACTATTATGGGAGGTGATGGTCTTCCTTCATTGGATGTGTTTATACAGGAATGTTCAGGGATTCCTTAATATGGAATTTTGCACCAAACATAATGGTTTCTTCCCACACTGAGATTCTGCGAAATGAGACATTGGGAGCCACATGCAGCCTGTGTATTAACAATTAATGTTGTGCAGCAGTTAAGATATTAGAGTAGAACAGAGAAGACCCAATTCTAGTTCGCCCTCTACCACAGAAGCTCACTGGTTCACTGTTTCTTGCTCAGTCCAATCAACCCTAAAAAACTTTTGTGGAGAAAAATAAGTGGGGATATCACTATGTATATACCAATTTATGCTCTTAAAGGAATTGCAGAACATAAATAATAAACATATACACATGCCACTCTTTCATAATGTGAGCAAGTCTGCGGCAGCCCCATAGCTAAAGTGAAAATGAACAAAGCAAAAGAAAAAAAACACAGTTCCATCTTTTACCTGTAAGAGGTGCTATTGAGCTACAAATAGAACAGTGGGTCTTGGTGCCTCTGTATGCTGTCATCAAGGATGTTTTTGCTCCTGGGGGAGCTTCATTCTTGTTTCTGCTTATGTCCCAAAAGTATAAAGGACAACCTTCTCCACAATACTAGTGCATTCCTAGCGTGGCAGGTCAGCCATATATTATTTATTTACCTGTTTGCTTAACTTGTATTCTGCCCAAATCTGGGCAGCTCACAACAATCAAATGAAGAAATAATAAAATTGATTAATAAAATAAAATACAGCAAGGGCAAGAGCAATGAAAAGGCCAGGTTATATTATTTCAGTAGTCACCCAAACCAATATGTTTAACCTTTATAATTAGTAAAATAACATTATAATGTAATGTAATGTAATAATATAATCCTTATACTATGAGAGTTATAATTTAACCCCTATATAATTATATAATTATATAATTATATAATTTATATAATTAAATATTATAATATACTACAGTATAGTATAGTTTAGGGATTAAATGCCTACATCAGAGTTCCTTAACTTTTCCGGCTTTGCGGAATGGAGGGGGGGGGAGAGGAGATGGTTTTGCGCAAGTGGCTGGCAACTATGTGCGCAGCTCACGCAAGTGGCGATGTGCACATTTGTGTGCATACTTGCCTGCCACTTCTGCGGCCCGGTTCTGAACCGCTCACGGCCCATTAGTGTGCTGCCGCCTGGAGGTTGGAGACCCCTGGCCTACACAAATGCAGGAATTCAGCAGTGGTAAGACAGATATGTACTCCAGAAAACATATTGGTTTTGTGACCTTAGTATATGCAATTAAAGCTCTAATATTCATTCAAAGCAATGTCTGGTGCTCTCCCAAGTCACAAGGCCACCTTGATCTATTGTCTCCCGAGTTGTGAAGTTGAAAGTACATTATGAAGCCAGAAGTGTCCTCTTGCCAATTCTTAGATAAGCATCATCTGGCTGCATATGTCCAGTCAGGAACAAGGGGACAGTTAGAAGCCAACCAAGTGACCTTTGAGGAAAGTTGCTTTCTTGTTTCCTAAGAAACTGCAAGGGTGCCAAGAAGTGTTGCCATGGAACCTGTTTGTTGCTGTCTCTTTGGTACCATGACTTCATGGAAGGTCCAGCTTCTCTTTGGAAATCTGGATATCATTCAAAAATGACTTCAGAATTGCACTGTGTATCATTCTATTCACCCCATAAATCAAGACTAAGAATTAATTACTTACACAGTCTTGCCTAGTGGAAGAATGAATAAACTTAATCTTGATATTTTCCAGTATTAAAAGGAATACGCCTACTGTAGTGAGATCCTCTGCTTTAAAATACATTTTCATTTCTATTTATTTATTTATTTATTTATTTATTTATTTATTTATTTATTTATTTATTTATTTTAATTCCATTTATATCCCGCCCTTCTCCAAAGACTCAGGGCGGCTTACAAGCTTAGCAGTAGCCTTCATTCTATGTATATGCCTGCTTATTAGGGCTTTCACACACACCCCAAGCGGCATTATTACAAAGTCAGCTTAATTGCCCCCAACAATCTGGGTCCTCATTTTACCTACCTCGGAAGGATGGAAGGCTGAGTCAACCTTGAGCCTGGTGGGACTCGAACCTGCACTAATTTTATTTTATTTCTTCCGAGTTCTGTGGGGACTTTTTTTTTTCATAAAAATACCAGGTAAAGATTTCCCCTGTATAGTCCTGTCTGACTCTAGGGGAGGGTGCTAATCTCCATTTCCTAGCGGAGGAAGCCAGCATTGTGCGAAGGTGCTTCCATTGTCATATGGCCGGCTTGGCTATGTGCCAAAGGCACAAGGAGCACTGCTGCCTTCCTACCAAAATGGTATCTTTTTATCTAATTGCATTTGCATGCTTTCAAACTGCTAGGTTGGCAGAAGCTGGAGCAAGAACAGGAGTTCACCCCATTGCATGGTGCTCAAATCTTAAACTGCCAACATTCTGGTCAACAAGCCGAGCGTTTTAACCACTAGGCCACTGCACCCTGCTTAAAAACTCTTGGAACAGTGTTATAGTTAACAATAAAAAAAACACATTTAGAGATTCATCCTGGTCACACATCTCTTTTTTCTGAATGTCCTTTTCTTTTTGCTCTTCAAAATGAAAACAAAACCCCATTAACTCTGAGAGACCTCTGCAGGATCTCTTTTTCTTGCTGATGCCACTAAAACTTTTTCTATTTTAGATGTTTTTTTCCTCCTTTATTTCTTTGTCTCTGAGTAAGGTCATTATGTGCAACGTGGGGAAGATTTAGGATAGTGCAGTCACTGTATTTACATTAAAATAAACAAATTCATGTTGCTAAAGAATTTTAAATGTTTTATAAATAAGTTGACTTCATAGTACTGCACATCTACAGCTTGTTAATATTTGCCTTTCCTGATACTAGATGTATTTCTAATTCTGGCCTTTGATGGATGAAGATTTTCCTACAGTGGGACTCTTAGCTTCCCTGAGACTTGTTCTTGCATTCCTGCCTCCCAAATCCTTCTCTCCTCAATACCCTCCTCCCTCTAGAAAATAATCTGGGAGGAGGCACCCAGACTTGCTAAGCTTTGATTAGCAGTTTCACAGTTCAAGTATCACGACAATTTTTTCCTACATTAAGGAAAAGAAAAAGGGAAATGCTTTATCAAGTTCCAACCTTAAACAGATGTCTATCTTGAAGCAAGGGAGAGGTAATGCTTGTGTAATTATTACCTGTGTATTTGTAAGGCAGACATCTAAGCATCTTTGAATTCTTCAGGTAGTTAGGCAGTTATTAAATGGGCCATTGCTTTTCCAGTTTCCCAGTGTGCTGTGGTGGCTAGGTGGCAGCACCTAGCTCGCTGTAGCTGGTCTCAGAAAAGCTAGGCAGGGTCAAAACTGGTTAGTATTTTAATGGGAGAACACTAGGAAATCTCATGGATATAGACTAGGATGGAAAATTATAAAAGATCCCAGAAGACAATGTAGTTTACCCAGTGCTTTTTTTGTAAAAGAAAAAGGTACCGGAACTCACACATATCATACAACCCGCCTTGCCTACCCTACAAGGTTCCATCCAAAAATGATGCCGGAACTCCGTTCTGAGCGTTCTATGACAAAAAAAGCCCTGAGTTTACCAAGATTTAAAGTTTACTTAAGGGAGACTTAATTTTTTCTCTTGAAATATCACTGTTACGTATTGCGTTCGTTCAGACATTGACCAGACTGATGTAATACAACTGCTCTTTATTGCTGACAACCACTTGACATCTATTTATACAGTGCCGCCACTAGGTGGCGGCCAATCAATTTAAAGAACAATTTCCCGCTTAAATTGCAGGCTAGCCGTTTACTCCAAGACAGTTGGAGACTCTTTTCAAACATACACAGCAACTGATTATAACAACCATTAGTGAACTAACCCAATACATTACAATCACTTCATTAAGAATCTTCATTATAGTTTACTAATTCATCAACACTGTCAAAGAGCTTATTTCTGAAGAGTCAGTTAAATGCAACTGTGTCTCGAAGATGCTATTGAAGAATCCAGGTGTGAGGCTTAGGATAATTTGGGGGGGGTGCTACATAAAGAGATACAACTCTGAAAGAAAAGATGTGATATGTAACCACTGGAACGAAAACTTGCTAGTTTAGAAAAAAATGACTTTTCACGTCAACATTTTGGAATGGAAGAATAGGTTCATGTGCCAAACCCAAAGAGAGAAGTAAGTATCTTTATTATAACCTGTTGCCTCTTTATTTTCTCCTGCACATTTCCCTTCTATATCCTCTGATTGCGTTCAATTTCCCCTGCTCCACAGATTTATTTCTGGGAAGCTCAGCGGCAGAATGAAACTGAAAGAGTGAAAACACTCTTCTTACCAGAGAGTGGTGTCAAACTGAAGAACCTGACGGGCTACACTTCCTACCTCATCTCTGTCCTTGCCTTCAATGCTGCAGGTGATGGCCCGCGCAGTATCCCTATCAAGGGTAGGACCCAGCAAGCAGGTAGGTTACATAGCAGGAGAGGCCCTGGTCAGTAGGCATTTAGAGATGGAGGAGAGAGTCTGCATCGATTGACAAAGGCTTTGCTAAAGTGGACAGATGCCCAGATACAAATAATGTAGAATCACTGTAGGGGAAAGAGTGGCAGAACCTGGGAGCAGAGTTAAAAGAGGGCTCAGCCTAGAATCCCTAGGTAGCCACAAGCTAACTAAAGTCAACCTGTTGTCACTTATTTAACTCCAAACAAGTGCTAACAGTTAAATAATAATAATAATAATAATAATAATAATTATTATTATTATTATTATTATTATTATTATTATTATTATTATTATTATTATTATTACATAAAGTTAATGTCAGGCACAAAAGACCAGGTCTACATGTGAAGATCCAATTAAACTGATTATTGCTCTATATCCTATGCACAGGAATCTTCTCATCTAATCATTAGAACCTATTTGAAGTTAGATAAGGGTAAAGGGAATTCAAGGGAGGTTGGACTTAGTTTGCTTGTGGCTATATAAAGATTCTAGGCCGATCCCTCTTTTAACACCACCCCCAGGTTCTGCCAGTCCTTCTCTTACAATTACTGCTTTACTAATTCCTAGGTTAGCGGGTCTGTGCCCAACACTGGGCATAGTTGTCTGGTAGGTCATGTTTGTTCGTTTATAAAACATTTCTAACTTTATGTAATGACTCTGGGCAGCTTACTTTTTTTAAAAACAAAAACAAAAGATAAATATCAAGAAAGAGCAGAAAAGAACAATAGTCACACAGAGAGAACAACAAAATTCTACTTCCCTATACAAAACCCAACCAAAAGAGATCCAACAGTTGCATAGCGCAAAGCATAGTGGAAGAGCCAGATTTTCAAGGCTTGTTTAAAGGCAGGGAGGGAGGGTTTGTTAAAGATTTCCAGATTCCAGCTCACCTGTTTCTCAGTACATGTTTAAATACATCTGGAATCCTTTTAAGTTAGGGGTATCTGTCAGACCAATAGTGACATAATGTCATATGCCTCCAAACATTCAACAGCTGAGTGATCATAGAATCTGCCCATGTCACAGTTTCCAGTTCTGAATTAGAAAAAATCCTTTCACATGTCCTGTAGAAGAAGAAAGAAAATAATATGCTAGTATCCCTGTTCTGCCCAATCTATGCATTTGTCTATGTTTATGTGGCGATTTGAAAGCAAAATCCTTCCTCAGAGAAAGGTCATAATCAAGGGAAGATCAGTTATAAAATAATAAATAAAATGCCATTGAATGTGGAAGCTTGAGAGTGATATTACAATATGTCTATGTTCAAAAGCCTTTTAAAGTACCTGTGACTATACCAATCTATTAGTAAAAAGGCACTCAAAAGCCATTCTGAGAGGGAATGGGGTGGGCAGTGGAAGAAGTTCAGCTATAAAAATGCATAAAAAAATTGGGAGTTCCATGAAAAGATGACAAACCTCTGGAAATAAGAAGGAAGAAGATTGACTGCAAATATTATGTCTACCCTTGTTTTCGATAAATGTAAAAATTTTGAAGCTGAGAACAGGAACCAAAGGCAAAGGATGTAGTAAAAAAAATCTATCCCATGAATTTCTTCCATGGATTGCAGAGATTACCCAGGTAAAACAGTTTAACAGTAATGGTGCACATTTCAGTCGCCTCTTTGATTGAAAATGTTGTGTAGTGGGTTCTTTGGCGCAGGAATGAAGATGAGGCAAGCAAGTATAGGATAACTCATGGTTTATTGCTTGTAAGATCTTAACAGAGAATTGGGCTGTAACCAGCCGCAATATATAGTCTAGCCCCTAGGTGGCAGCCAATAGGTTTGAAGCAACCATTTGCCACCTAGGGACAGCCAATAGCAGCATTGGAGACTTGTAGTCTGGGTTGCTGGAGAGCCATTAGCTGTTCCAGCAACCCATGTGGTATTACCATTGAGCCAATACATAATAAAAAATATGAAAGGAATTACTTCCAGCCATTTGGAGTGGCTGTCCACCACTATGAGAAAGAGCTGGCCCTGAAAAGGCCCAGCGTAGTCTATGTGAATGCTAGACCAGGGAGTGTGCGTTTCCTCCCACCTGTGAACTGGAGCCTGTGCATTTCAGGCCTAGATTGCTGGCATGTATAACAACCATGGACTTGTGCCTCAATGTCCTTGTCAAGGCCAAAGGTAGCTTCTTGCTAAAGCTTTCATTCTGACAATGCCTGGATGGCCTTCATGTAATGATTGTAAAACCCTGTCTCTTAGGGAAAAGGGAATTATGACTCTGTTTCCCCATAAAATGCACCCTTTGTGGGCAGAAAGCTCATGTCTTCTGACAAAATAATTCTGAAATTCAGAACCTGGGCTTTTATCCAACCACCCCGTGTATACCCATGAAAGTACTCTGCTAAGTGTTCTATCTGTAGCTGTTTCAGCAGCAATGTCCCCAGCATGGAGGGGAAATTCAGGCAGGTCCTGTATGGACAGAATTTCTAAGTGACTTAAAACTGCCCGCACCCCATAGGGAGATGCAGCACATGCAAGACATACTGGTTTAGACTCTTTGGAATGAGTTACAGTGGACTTTTCTGACAATAGTGTTTTTAAGTCCTGGAAACTTTTTTCATGTAAATTAGTCCATTTCCATGGAGCTTTCTTATCTAAAAGCCTGTGCAAAGGCTCTGCTAATGCTGCTTTACGAGGTAGAAAGGTGTGATAGAAGTTAAGGAGACCCAAGAATGCTTGTAGCTCCCCTTTGGATTTGGGCCTAGGAGCCATTTTAATGGCCTTCACTTTAGATTCAGCAGGGTGAATGCCGTTAGCATCAATTCTGAATGCCAAGAATTCTGTTGAAGGAACCCCAATACTACATTTGCTTTTTTTTTTATTTGAGGCCTGCTTCACGAAACCTCTGTAAAACAGCTCTGAGCCTGCTGGCTAACACTTCTGGGGACTCCCCAGCAATAAGAACATCATCAAAATAAGGGCAGACACCCTGAATGCCCCTGAGTGTGCGTTCCATTATTCCCTGGAAAATGCCTGGGGCAACACTGACTCCAAACTGTAAGCGTTTTACTTTGAAAGCCCCCCTGTGAGTCACGATCGTCTGAGCCGCAGCTGTGGCCTCATCAGCCAGCAATTGCTGATAGGCCTGTGCTAAATCAAGTTTAGCAAAAATAGTACCCCCTTGCAAGGAGGCTAAAATGTGGTTGACCACTGGAACTGGGTACGCGTGTTGCTTGAGGGCTTTGTTTAGGGTGCATTTATAATCAGCACAAATGTGAATTTCCCCATTGGCTTTAAGTGGGGTGACTATAGGAGTTTCCCACTCCCCCCCCCATCAACTGGCTGTAAAACGCCCTGTTCTACAAGCTTGTCAAGTTCAGAATCAATTTTATGTTTTAAGGCAAAGGGGACCCTTCGAGGCTTAACCCTAATTGGAACTACTTTGGGGTCTAGCTTGAATGAGATAGGCGGGCCTGTGTATGCTCTTAGGGCAGAATCAAAAACATCGACATAGTCCTCACATAGTGATGAGAGGCTTGCAATTTGTGTCCGATTGATACCAGTAATCTGAATACCTAAGGCATCAAACCAATCGAGTCCAATTAGACTCGTTCTCTGGCCCACTACTACTATGACATCCAGGTGCCCATAAAACCACTTAAATTTTACAGTCAAGGTGGCTTCTCCCTTAACTTTAACTTGAGCATTTTGAAAGTCAGTTAGAATTATGTCTGAGGGCCTCAGTTTGGCCCAATTGTTACACGAAATCAAAAGTGTCTTGAGAAATAATGGAGACTGCAGAGCCAGAGTCCAATTCCATTTTACAAGGAACTCCTAGTTTAGGTTTGAGGGGGCGTCAGGCCCCAGTGCGGCACACGCTTCTATGGCTTCTGAAAAGCCCCACACTAACCAGACCCTGGGCCCCAGTACCTCTCCTAGTCGGTTCTTCTGACTGGTGTTTGGGTGGCCAGTCCCTCTGGCAGGCTCTGCAAACTGCTGCGATGTGGCCTGTCCAGCAGGCTCTGCATGTAGCTGACCGGAATCTGCAATCTGTGCGAAAATGGCTGCCACCGCACCCCTTATGTCTAGGTAAGAGAACGGCCTTGTAAGTGTTCTCTTGCTGCTAGCAGTTGTGCTGTTGCGCGTTGGGCTGCTTTTGAAGTTTGTTGATTTCTGGTTCTTCCTCCTCGGAGGACTCTTCAGCGCGTTTGGCGTCCTCATGGTGGACCGTTTCTTCATGCTTTGTCGTTTTGGCAGGATGGACTGCTTGAACTGTACCCTCGGTGGCTTCGTCAGCCAAAACTCTGTCTTGTGCTTCTGAAAACGTTAAATTCGGTCTGGCAAAGAGTCTTTGTTGAAACATTCGGTTCCGTAGCCCGCAAATGAGCCAATCTCGTAGTCTCTCTTCTAAGTTCAAAAATTTGCAAAGGCGTGCGGCCTGCTTCAGGCCTGTGATGAATTCTGAAGCTGATTCACCGGTTTGCTGCACTCTCTGGTCAAATGCCAGGCCATTTCAGACATCTTGGGCTGGAAATGTTCGGTTAACTTCTTCCTGAGGTCCGCCTAAGAGACTGATTGTATTGTTGTTGGAGCGAAGAGTTTCTTGGCCAAATCAAAGGTTGCTGGGCCACAGAGGCAGAGTAGCTTTGCGGCCTTGAGGCGTTCTTCCGCGATTTGGTTTGCCCAGAGGTAGTTTTCTACCTGGGACAAATAAGATGGCCATTCTTCTGGATGCTTCACATCGAATTCTCAAAGTCTTCTGACCTTCAGCATTCTGTTTCTCGCTGGTTCCTGCGATTTCTTCCTATCCTGCTTCCAGGCTCAGGGAATGAGTCCGCTGAGCACGAGGTCACTAGCATAGGTTGCTAGCCGACCTTGAGTGTGGGGGGGAAATGCCTTTTCCCTCCGGCGTGCGCTGCCTTCCCCTCTGAGACTTCAGTTCTTTTTCAGGGAAGCAGGATCCCACCTTCATCGCCAGTGTTGTGTAGCAGGTTCTTTGGTGCAGGAATGAAGATGAGGCAAGTGAGTATAGGAAAACTCATGGTTTATTGCTTGTAAGATCTTAACAGAGAATTGGGCTGTAACCAGCCGCAATATATAGTCTAGCAGCAGCCAATAGGTTTGAAGCAACCATTTGCCGCCTAGGGACAGCCAATAGCAGCATTGGAGACTTGTAGTCTGGGTTGCTGGAGAGCCGTTAGCTGCTCCAGCAACCCACGTGGTATTACCATTGAGCCAATACATAACAGAAAATATGAAAGGAACTCAGAAGAAATAAGGAAATAGGAAAAGATTTGCCTTTATAAATGAGCCAGTAGATGGGGGCCTTTTGGTGGACTAATAAAAATGTCTCCCATATTTGCCACCAGTTGGATGATGCAGTTTGATAGGCTAAATATGAGTGGAATGAATTACAAAGAGATTAACAGTTGCTGGTGTTGTTATTATTTCCCTTTAAAATGTTCTGTGCCCTGGCTTCATTCATCTTACCACTGTTGTGGCTTCCTTATTCGGCCCTCGCAAATGGGCTTCAAGTTTGAAGTCTCCCAGCCTAATTTATTTATTTCTTGTTATAAAGGCTCACAGTATTGCCCTGGGTAACATGACACAGCTATGTTCCCCACTTCTGCTGTTCCTTTTCAATACCAGGTCAAAGAACCACAATGAAAGGAATCTATTCTTGTCTCAAAACATAAGGACATTTTGTAATTGGTTCAAGAATGATAGGCCAAGAACTCTCTGTTATAAAAGAATAAAATCACAGAAATTATCCAACTCTGTTTTTGTGTGCAGATCCATCATGTAGATCTAGGATTTCCAATCTTGACAACTTTAAGACTTGTGAACTTCAACTCCCAGAATTCCCCAGCCAGCCATGCTGGCTGGGGAATTCTGGGAGTTGAAGTTCACAAGTCTTAAAAAGATGCTAAGTCCACAAGTCTTCAAAGTTGCTAAGTTGCTAAACTTGAGGTCCACAAGTCTTAAAAGTTGCTAAGGAGTTGAAGCCCAATTGCTAATTTTGGGAACTGAAGTCTGCAAGTCTTAAAAGTTGTTAAGGAGTTGAAGTCCACAAATCTTAAAAGCTGCCCGATAGGTCTTCCTCTAAAGTGAAGGCCTGAGTTCCTCTCCACGCTCTCTTAATTTCAGATTGGCAGCCACCCTATTCAACATGCTTCTGCAGTTCCCTCCCTCCTGCCCAAATCATAAGACTTGCCTCACCCTCCTCCTGCTCGAAACTTCCTGTCACTTTTGAAGAAAGTGACCCTTTTCTGCTAGAAGTTTGATAACCAAACTGTCTTCTGTTGCTGAATATGCATTCCTGCCAGACTGAAATCCAGCAGAATATTCAAACTACTTAGGCAACAATTTGATGTTGCGGGAAAAGGCATATGTTGCTTTGTAGTCTGAAGTCCTGGTCTCCATCTTCAGTCGTTTGTTTTGTGCACGTTGGTATCACCTGTTTCCATCCCACAACTTCTGGTTTGATATGCATTTCATTACAATCTCAGCTTACATTTATTTATTTATTTATTTATTTATTTATTTATTTATTTATTTATTTATTTATTTAATTTTTATACCGCCCTTCTCCCGAAGGACTCAGGACAATAAATATTAAAATAAATACAGGGCAATAAATATTAAAAAGCAAAGTACAAAAGTTAAAAAACAATTAAATAATTTATGCCCGACCTATACAATAGTTAAAACCATATTAAAAACCCAACCCCAAACCCATCAGACCAGGCTGGATTGCTCAAATAAATAAGTTTTTAGATCCCGCCGGAAGGAGCGAAGGTCGGGGGCCATCCGGAGCTCAACCGGCAAGCGGTTCCACAGGTCTGGCGCGCCCACAGAGAACGCCCTCCCCCTGGGGGCCACCAGTCGACATTCTCTGATCGGAGGCACCCTGAGGAGGCCCTCTCTGTGGGAGTGCACTGGACAGAGGGAAGTTGACGCCGGCCGCAGGTGCTGCCGTAGGTAATCCGGACCCAAGCCATGTAGGGCTTTGTAGGTCATTACCAGCACCTTGAATCTCACCCGGAGGGCAACCGGCAACCAATGCAGCTCACGGAGCAAAGGTGTAACATGGGAGTATCGGGAGACTCCCAACACAACTTGCGCGGCTGCATTCTGCACCAGTTGGAGCCTCCGAGTGGTCCTCAAGGGCAGCCCCATGTAGAGAGCGTTGCAGTAGTCCAAGCGAGAGGTCACGAGCGCATGAGTGACCGTGCACAAGGCCTCCCGGTCTAGATATCAAAGGCAATAATATATTTTTTAAAAAGTGGTGGTGGGGGGGGAAATATGAGGAGCCATATTCAGCTCTAGCATCTGGGCTTAATGAAATGCCCTTTAAGCTGAGGGCATCATCAAGGATCTAAGCTAGGATCTTGGTTATCTCTGCCCAGAGGGAGTCAATAGAGCCTGTAGTAGGAGCTGCTTTCCTGGCTTCCCTTTTCTTGAATCCTTAAGGCAGGGGTGTCAAACGGACAGCCCGCGGGCTGGTTGCATCATGCGGAGGATGTGCCCACCCCAGCTCCAGCAATGCAAAAAAAGTTGCAATATGTCGCGACATGTCACGTGACGCAGCAAGTTTGACAACCGTGCCTCAAGGTTATTCGTGGCAAAACCCAAAGGAATATGAGAAGAACCATAGCAATGGATTTTGGCCAAAAATGTTAGAGATATTTTCCTTTATTTTCCTTTTTTTCAGGCCCCCTGCTCAGATCATCCCGTGATTCTATTTCAGTTCAATCCGTTGGATTCAATTTGTTTCCATTTCTTTTGAAGGGAACCAGAAAAAAGGAGAAGGCCATTTTGCCTAAGGCTGTGATACAGTAGTTTCTCTGTCTGTAGTTCTGAATGTCATAATGAACGTTTTCTTAGCACTGCCACCACTCAGCCTCCCCTGTTCCTCTTTCAGGTTGTCAATATTTTTTCATTCTTACAGGATTTTTTTTAACTTGGCCTCCCAATGTTTTCTTGTTAGCAAATATGAATAGACAAATGGTTTTTAACAGCATATCCAGCTTTATTCTTTTATTCTTTCTTCTTTTTTTTTAGCTTTCATAAGCACTCAATATTAACTCAACTAGAGGAGCTAAGACAGGGAAATCTCAAAAAAGTCTATCACCTACACAGAATTTCAGGACAACAAATTTTAATGAAGTCAGATAAAAGGTGGGCAGCATGCCATAGCTTGACATTCTAAAAAGGCCTTCGTTGCTATCCTACCAAGCACTGGTCTACAGCCCATTTCTTGACTGCTGATTCTTTTACTGTTGAAAGTCAATTCTGAAAGGCAGAAGCTATCCATCACTTTAATATTTTCCTTGACAGTTCTAAGGCATCTTTCTGGACTTGTTATTGTTTGTTCTTTTTTATAATTTAATCATAGTTCCATTTTCATTGCTCCTCGGAGCTTCCAGTTCATCTGCATTTTCAGCTATCAGAATAGCATATCAGCATACGACAGGGTATATTTCTCCCCCCAGTTTTAAAATCACATTCATGTTCTTCCAATCCATCCTCTCTTAATATTTATTTATTAAATTTTTCACACCACCTGCCTATCAGCAACTATGGCTATAGGTTGAATAACGATGGAGCATACAGCTTTATTTTACTTCTTTGCTAGTCTGGAGCCAATCTGTTTTATCATATTCCACCCTGGCTATGATTTCTAAGCGTGAGAAGAACAAGTGTTCTGGGATTCCCATTTTCTATTGTTAGGTAGCTATTTATTTTATTGATATGAAAAATAATTCTCACCGTTTTTTGTGCTGGATGTTCATTTGCAAAAGAAAATGTTGCATCTTTTGTTACTTAAAATTATAATCCTGTCAGGGAAGAAATTTTGCTCCTTTGGCTACAAAAAAAATGCTAATCCAAACCATCAAGGAAGGTGCAATTAATCAGGAAGAATGGACTTTTTAAAAAAATAAACTTGCTTTCCAAGCTAATTCAGATAACCAATTTGGTTTTATTGAGCATATGTATGCTGTATAATGTCTTACTTCAGACATAATTTTTTCTTGAAAATGGACAAATGACAAAGGAATGTTAATTTTGTTTTTGATCCCCTTGGTAGGAAATCTATTTATAGGTTTCTTTTCATTCATCTTCATATTTCTGTTGGAAAAACATGATAGGCAATAATGTGTTGCAAGACAGAGGTCACAGTGGGGAAAAGAGAGAGAGAGAATGCTTTGTGATCCATCAGCTTTCTGTTCAGAATAGGCAGGATATCTATCTCTCTCTCTCTCTCTCTCTCTCTCTGCCATATGTTTTGAGAGAACCAAAAATCATCTTCCTTCTTTTCAATGAGCATAACTAAATCTGTCCTAATTTCAAATTAAACCATTCAAGTCCCTTTCTTTTTATCTCCTTTCAAGCATTGGTTGGCATTGGTATCTTGTTTTACGGATCAGAGCTAGTAAGTCAAGTTAATTTTAATTTCTGCGCACAGGAAAAAAAAAGTGATGACCTGCTAAATGAGCTGTTTGCTTGGGTTTTGTGGAAAACAAAGAGCCCACTATCTGGGTATTTTTCTATGAGCAAAAAATTGCTACTATGTGAGTGTGATTTAAGTTTCTTTACAAAAATAGTGCAGGGATAAGGATTTGGACGAATGTTGTTGCAGGTGTTAGATGCCAGGATGTGGGAATTCATATGTATTTAAGCCAGTGGAGATATTTAATATAGTTGCTTCATTGCTGATGTTTAAACAACTGTGGGAACTGCTTTATGGCACAGCCTTCATTCTTCAGAACAATCCTAACTGGTTGATTTATGATTACTGTACTTGTAAGAAAAGGAAAATAGAAAATGAAAGATGCTTTGTGTGTGTTGATACAGCCAAACTTCCTGGTATGTAATGGTTCCCCTTTTCATAGGAGTGAGTAAGTTGGAAGGGATAGTTGATAGTTTAACAAAGGGTCTTCAAACTTGGCCCTTTTATGACTTGTGGACTTCAACTCCCGGAATTCCTCAGCCAGACACACTGGCTGAGGAATTCCGGGAGTTGAAGTCCACAAGTCATAAAAGGGCCAAGTTTGAAGACCCCTGATTTAACACAATACACTCCAAACACATCCCAGTCATGATGGTCAGTTTTGCATTTTCTTTTCTTCCTTTATAAAAATTTCTGGGGATCTGACTCATGACCTAATTTCTAAGTAGGGTTTTTTGTTGTTGTTGATTTCATTCATTCTTTCTCACCAGTGTCACAAGCCTGCCAAAGCAGCTAAATGTTTCCCCAGATAACCCAGACATATAAAATGTCTTGGTTGTCAAGGAAACCAAGAGCCCGGTGTTAAGGAAGGAAAACAATCTCCACCTGTGTAAATTTATTACCAAAGAAGAGGCATACAATACCGCCTTATTGTCATCCTTTTTTTCAAAACCAGCAAGAGGGAATTTTCAGTCCCAGCAGATTAAAAGGCTTAACGCAGCTGAGAAGTCATTTTAGGCAATTCTTGTAAAATAGACATGTAAGATTAGTTTCTTTTCTGGATTTGAATTTGACTTCTTCCTTCCTTCCTTCTGCAATCTGAAGTTGTAAAAAAATAAAAATAAATCCTAGCCCTGATAATTTGCTGAAGCTCCACAGCACCTTGAGTCAGCCTAGCATAAACGCAGAGAGCAATCAAGTTCTCTCCAGCCCGATTTCTGTCTCCCCCACGTTTTTCTGTCCCCTCCAAGCAATTCAGCGAAAGGAAGCAACAGGACGCATAATTTTTTTGTGCTGAAAATGGCCACACTGAGAAGGGAAGCTACACACGGAAAGAGAAGCACATGTAGGGAGCCTCTTGGAAGACTGTTGTCAAAATGTGGGATTGGAGGCAAGGACTAAGAGAGTCCTATGCTCTTTGGTAGATTCTGATGCATAACTGTAACAGAATTACAGTCATGCAATTCAATGTCTCTTCTTCCACTGACCTCCCAACCTACAGTCTCCTCTGTTTTAATAATTAAATAATGCATTAAATGTAGATGCTGCCTACCTCCCAGCAACTCTGGGTGGTTTTCACAGTTCAAGTTGGCTTCCACGTTGACTTCCTGGTTACTTTGTCTCCCTTCACTGGCTGTTCAGAAAAGGCTGTACGCTGGCTATGTTCAAAGGGAAAGTGCATTTTCCTTAATGGGTTATCATTCATTTTTCAGACTCTTGGTCGATAGCCATTATAACTTCAATTTAGATCAGGGGCGTCCAACTTTGGCGACTGTCAGATTGGTGGACTTCAACTCCCAGAATTCCTCAGCCAACATGGGAGTTGATGTCTTAAGATTACCAAGATTGGACAAGCCTGTTTTAGATCATGTAATATACTACTACTCTTCCTTCTAATTATATTCTATCCATCCTCCAAGCCCCCAGTTCCCCAGGCTCTGTCAAATTCAGTGAACTCACCACAACTTCTGTGAATGTGTCTTGGGAGCCCCCCGTCTTCCCAAATGGAATCCTGGAAGGCTACCGGCTTATCTATGAACCCTGCATGCCTGTGGATGGTAAGGAAGTTACAGGGAGCGGATATGCATGTCTGGGTGCACGTGACATACTAAATCAAGAACAACAAGTAATGGCAAGGGAACACACGTTACTGCCTTAGGAGAACATTCTAATTTATGACTATAGGACCACAGTTAGGCTGTCCGTAACCAGGCTCTTTTGAACTTAAAATTGTATTTCTACATCTCAGCTGTATAAGCCAGCAATAAAGGTAAGGAGTCCTAATAGCCATAACTTAGTCAGAAAAGATAAAGGCATTCTTCAGACAACCTGAATCGGGGTGACTTTGTTTGTTTGTTTTATCTGCAGTCCATGTAACATAAAAAGCAAGGTTGAGCTCTGTGAATCAACATAATTCAACAACATAGATGTCAAATTGTAGTTTCCAACACCGCTTTCTCACTGTGTTCTCACAGGAAGGATTAGAACAGTGGTGGGATTCAGCCGGTTTGCACCACTTCAGCAGAACCGGTAGCTAATTTTTTGTTGCCCAGGCCCAGAACGGACTTCCGGGAAGTGGCATCCACACAGAGAACCGGTTGTTCACATGTTTGAATCCCACCACTGATTAAAACCACTGTAAAACCATCCTCCCAAAGCCCAATCCTGCCAAATGGCCCAGTACATTATCATGGACAATGGTACTGAAATCAGCCACCGCTTTTCCTGGCTCCCTTATCCCCTGGGCCAGACCAGGATGCTTTTAGTGATTGCTCCCAGACCATGCTTGATTCCCTACTCTACTCAATCTCCTGGAGCGATCTCATAATATGCACCTTTCTGCCTTGCAGGGGTCAGCAAAATTGTAACCGTGGATGTGAAGGGAAACAGTCCTTTGTGGTTGAAAGTCAAGGACCTGTCCGAAGGTGTCACCTACCGATTCCGAATTCGAGCCAAGACCTTCATTTATGGGCCGGAAGTAGAAGCCAACATCACCACAGGGCCAGGGGAAGGTACATCGAGGAAACTGAGAGAAGAGATTCCTTTCTCCATCCTTCTGCACCCACTCTTACAGATCTTAACAACTAGAATTTAAACTAGGGCCATGCCCAGTAATAAACCACCACCAGAAATACTGGTGCCCAGAAATACTTCCTCTATGACTCCAGTTTTTCTAGGAGTCTGCCTAATTGCCTAATTTAATAGTACTGGATTCAGTTTCAGGTCTGAGAAAGAGCTTCTCCTTGTCTTCCAAGCCTGTTGATTACTGTGAGAAAAATCATATTTCTTCTTTCTTCATGTTTCAGCAGAATGGAATAAAATGTGCAAAATACCCTGTTTATAGGTGGCTGCTTTGGATATATAGTTCCTAGAATTCTTCAAAACAGGAATATTCTTCTTAATATGTCTTGCGTGATTCATGCCTTCATGTACCCCTCAATCAGTCAAAACTTAAAGAGTTTGCCTGAAAAACAGTCATTCTTTGCTGAATGGTTTTGTACAGTCATAATAACATAAAAAAGGGACGCGGTTGCTCAGTGGGTTAGGACGCTGAGCTTGTCGATCAGAAGGTCAGCAGTTTGGCGGGTCGAATCCTGAGTGCCACGTAACAGAGTGAGTGCCTGTTACTCGTCCCAGCTTCTGCCAACCTAGCAGTTCGAAAGCACGTAAAAATGCAAGTAGAAAAATAGGGACCACTACGGTAGGAAGGTAACAGCGTTCCGTGCGCCTTTGGCATCTAGTCATGCTGGCCACATGACCACGCCGACGTCCTCAGACAAACGCTGGCTCTTCGGCTTTGAAACGGAGATGAGCACCGGCCCCTAGAGTCGGAAACGACTAGCACGCATGTGCGGGGGAACCTTTACCTTTACCTTTATAGTAATAACATAGAAAGTGGAGGTAACTGCACAAATAAATATAATAGCTAATTAGGCATAGCATCATTGTCCCCTGGCAATTTTCTAATGTTCTCTCTATTCCTTGGCCTAGCAAGGATCATTGAAGAAGTTGCCATCAACTCAGAATCAGAATCACAATAGAGCTGGAAGGGACCTTGGAGGTCTTCTAGTCCAGCCCCCTGCTCAAGCAGGAGACCTGATATCATTTCAGACAAGTGGCTGTCCAGTCTCTTATGTGGCTCATGTGGGTTTTTAAGTAGAAAAGAGAAATCACATTATATTTCTGAAACTACTGACCTCCAATGCCAGAGCCCTTAATGCATGTGTGATATAAGAGGACTCTTTGTAAAAGGAATCACAATTGTGCTTATTATTCAGTTGTTCCTTCATATGTTCAAGTGTTAAATCCAGCATTGTAAACAAGCTTTTTTAAGCTCAGTAAATTTGGATTACCCAGTATTGGAAAACTTTCTCTCTGGCAGCCACTTCAGTTTTGCACATGGAATGTTTTCGTAAGCCGCCCTGAGTCTTCGGAGAAGGGCGGGATATAAATGGGATTAAAATAAATAAATAAATAATTAACCGGATGGCTAACATCCACATTAAACAAAAATGTCTATAAATTCCTGAATCAGTTTTTAATGCTTCAAAAATTACTTTTAAATATAGCTGGTATGTGGATAACAAGAAATGACTATAAAATAGCTTACTCTGCAAAATACCATTTTTGTGGTATTTGCAGCCCACCAGAATTGTAATCAAAATTCGGCTTCAAAATACAACTTTGGTAACATTTTTTGGTCTTTCATTTATTATTTAGAGCTAAAATATTTTTAGATATATTCTAGTTTTACATCTTGCCTTTCATTCAAGAGCTCAAATGAAATAGTCACTTCTTCCTCCTATTCCCCTTCCTCTGCTCACATACACTATGGCTGAGATTGGACTGTTTGTGACTAAATAATACCTTACTTTGTGTAATGAATTAGGCAACATCCAAACATTCTTAAAAAGCAGGTTGTAAAATTCAGCTCAGTAGTCCACTGAAGTCACCTTTTCATATTCCTTAGCCTAGGGAAAATGTTTAAAAAGCTTTTGAAAAAAGAAATGTAGCACTTGAAGGTGGGGGGGGACCCTTGCCTGTTTTCCCCCCAAACCATTTCTTACACTCTTATTTTGGCCCATTTGACCCTAGTTAAAGGCCAGAAGAGACTGGGATTAGAAATGAGTTGCTCAAATTGATGTCTGCTTAGAAGATGATATAATTAAGGCCGCTGGAGATAGACAATGTGGAGAAGGAAATGCAAGATCCACCATCAGCTCCACAGGACTACTGTTTCAATAGTAAAGGAGCATTCTCTACCATCCTCTAAGACAGAGGTCTCTAAACTTGGCAACTTTAAGACTTGTGGATTTCACCTCCCAAAATTCCTCAGCCAGCAGGGAGGAGTTGAAGTTCACAAGTCTTAAAGTCGACAAGTTTGGCGACCTCGGCTGTTAAGGCACGATTTTTATAGGGCTCATCTGAAGTCTTTGTGCAGCTTCGTAGCACAATTTCTCCACTGATGTAACTGTTGTTGTTTTTTTTAAATGCAGGCGCTCCAGGTCCTCCCGGTGAGCCCTTCATCTCCAGATACGGTTCAGCCATCACAATCCACTGGTCGAGTGGCGACCCAGGGAAAGGGCCCATCACCAGATACGTCATTGAAGCACGTCCTTCAGGTACCGGTACTGGATTCAAGTCACCTTCCTTTGATTGTTTCACCCATTTGTCTGGGCTCTTTTCATTATTTGAACAGCCAGAAAATCAACTGAATTTTCTTAGCTTGAGCCCATTTCTTCCAGAAGACCTCTAAATGAGTAATTTATTTGGGTGTGTTCTTCTGCTACCTCTGGATCAGAAGTGATTGAATAATCCAGTCAAAGAAGAGATGAGATGGAATTATTATTATTTTTCTTTATGGAGAAACACAAATGGTAAATTAAGCAAAGGTCACTTTCTTTCACGGGTAACATCATATATTCATGTAAGATTTTAATATTCATTAGAGCAGACTGGTACTTCTTTCATAGCATGGTTATTCTAGCTACACACATTTTGGAAATTGCCTCTTCTGGTTCTTGATGTCATAACAGTTGTGAGCTGCTTGAGTAATTTGAAACTGAACATCCAGACCTGGGAACTTCCCTCTGAATACATGAAACTGATATATTTAAAATGTTGGGATGATAAATTAAATCCACTTTTCCCCATTGATGCATTTGCCTCTTTCCAGCCAAAAATCACACCGAATGAATTTACTTTTGGGGAGTCTTTCTCTCCAAAAGGATACGGTGACTCTGAGCATACTCAGCTTGTTCTTTTCTTCCTCTTATAAGAAGATAATTCCGGGAAATGAAATGTTCAGCTAAAAGGGATGATTGATGAACCCAGAGGCCAGGAGCTGGGTACATACAAGGACATAAATCACCCAACTGCTTTGAAATAGACTTGGGCTTCCTTTTAAATGAAGCTGCCGTGAATAACTTTCACACACCTCAAAATGAGCAGATGTCAGAGCATTGAGGTTATTAATTATCATTAAGTCTAGAATGCTTATCAAAGAATGTGTGAAAGACAGACAGTACTTATCCTGACACAGAAAGTTAACAGTACCTATATTCAGTGGTGGGATTCAGCTGGTTATTACCACTTCGGCAGAACCGGTAGCTAATTTTTTGTTGCCCAGGCCCAGAATGGACTTCCAGAAGTGGCATCCACACAGAGAACCGGTTGTTCACATACTTGAATCTCACCACTGCCTGTATTGGACTATTTATATGCACATATGAATGTTGCTAATATAGCACCCAGCTAAAAGGATCAAAACTGAACAAAAATTCATCCATATTAGCAGATAGATATCATTATAGATTTTTTTTAAAAAAACAAACACATCATTTTAACAGCCTGTGTGAAACAGGTCATCATTAGAATTGGAAGAATCATACTTGAAATGAGTCATAATAGATGCCCTACGCACAGTCACTCATGCGCTCGTGACCTCCCGTTTAGACTACTGCAACGCTCTCTACATGGGGCTGCCCTTGAGGACCACTCGGAGGCTTCAGCTGGTGCAGAATGCGGACGCGCGAGTTGTGAGGGGGTTTCCCGATACTCCCATGTAACACCTCTACTCCGCGAGCTGCATTGTCTTCCGGTTGCCCTCTGGGTGAGATTCAAGGTGCTGGTGATGACCTATAAAGCCCTGAATGGCTTGGGTCTGGGATACGTGAGGAAATACCTGCTGCCGGCATCAAGCTCCCTTCGTCCAGTGCGCTCCCACAGGGAGGGTCTTCTCAGGGTGCCGCCGATAAAAGATTGCCGGCGGGTAACACCCAGGGGGAGGGCCTTCTCAGTGGGTGCGCCTGCCCTCTGGAACCAGCTGCCCGTGGAGCTTAGGACTGCCCCCGACCTCCGTTCATTCCGCCGGGACCTGAAGACCTGGCTCTTCGAGCTCTCTGGCCCAGGCTGAGAATTTTAATTTTAATTTTAATTTTAATTGGGGTTTTTTACTTTTTCAGGGACTGTTGTAATCATTTTTAATTGTTTTTAACTTTTGTATTTCTTGTTTTAAATACCCTGTAAACCGCCCTGAGTCCTGCGGGAAAGGGCGGTATATAAATCCAATTAAATAAATAAATAAATAAATAAATAAATAAATAAATAAATAAATAAATAAATAAATAAATGGTCTTCTGATCTTTGCACCCTGTATATCCCTGTCTTTGGATTTCCAGCTTCATAATTTTCCTTTCTGATTCCATTCTCACATTCATTTGTCCTAAATCTCTCTCCCAGCCTTTCTACCTTGTACTTCCTCCTTTTATACAAATCCCTCATTACAGTTCTTTTTTTTCCCAATGAAGTAATTATCAATTCTTTCGCCCTTCCCAGAAAAATCAAATTAGATCTGAGCATTTCTTTCTGTTCATCACGCTTCTTTTTCCATCCCACTGTCTTTGCCACTCTATCAATTTTTAGACTGTAACTCCTTGGAGTGGAATCTGTTTAAATGTGGATGCCACTCTGGATTTTCAGATGCAACAAAGATCCTATTGCCTCCTCTCCATGTTATATAGAAGTGGGATTTTGAAATCTTGCCAGTATAATAGAAAGAAGTGCCACAATATAAGAGAAACCAAGGTATCATGAGTGCCACCCATACTCCTAAAAACTTTAGCCGGATTTAGTTTACTTTTTTTTAATTTAAATTATTTGTATGGCTTTCGCTGTTCTAGCTGTTGACGCATTATACCAAGAATGGCCAAAGAAAAATAAAGTGATTAACATGGGAGGAAATACAGGTAGTCCTCAACTTACAACCCTTTGTTTAGTGACCGTTTGAAGTTACAACACCCCTGAAAAAAGTGACTTATGACCGTTTTTCATACTTAGGACTGATGCAGCATTCCCATGGTCACATGATCAAAATTCAGCTGATTGGCAACTGACTCATATTTATGACAGTTGCAGTGTCCCGGGGTCCCGCGATCACCTTGTGCGACCTTCTGACAAGCAAACTCAATGAGGGAATCCAGATTCACTTAACAACCACGTTACTAACTTAACAGTTGCAGTGATTCACTGAACAACTGTGGCAAGAAAGGTCATAAAATGGAGCAAAATTCACTTAACATCTGTTTCACTTAGCAATGGAAATTTTGGGCTCAGTTGTGATCATAAGTCAAGGACTACCTCTAAAAGCAGGACAGTAAGAAGACCCTGGAAAAGATCAAGGATCACTACAAGTAAAAGACGTTAAGCTGAGAGAAAGTGTCTAAAGATTGGAGCAGAACTTTCTTCTCCTTTTTCAACTCCATGGCATTTATTCCATCGGTAAATAGAAGTCCCAGAAATTAAATTTTAACGTTGGTCCCTTCTCAATCATCTGCAGCAATCAGTCTAGCTACTAGAGCTATAAGGCAGTCCTTCAATATAGAATGCAGAATATAGTGCCATGATGTTTCAGCAGACAGCTGACAATGCAGATAACTCATAAATCATATAAACATGTTTTCTACTGCCATATAGGTCAAATATACAGGCCTGTGCTAAAACAGAATCATTGATACATCCTCTTTGTGACTTCTTTTTGAGGCTTAAACTAAGTGTTCCAGTGAGTTTACAAGGTAAATCTTCCATCTAAGACATCCTTGCGCATCTTCTGTGAATCACACAGTTTTGAGGAGAGAAAACATGATCTATATTCTGAACTGGCTACAATTGCAACTAATTAAAAGTAAATCTTCTTAGATAAGGATGAACCTGCTATACAATGACATTTTCTCAACCCTTGTGGGACTCTGCTCACTGGTCTTTGGATTTGGCATTCCTTTTCATTTTTTAATACACACATACATGCACACACACAAATGTATGTATATGTATATATACATACTGCATGCAAGGATATTTTGGATAAATTGTATGAAAAATATAAAGTATTTTTTTTAAAAAATTAAAGATTCCTGCTGTACAAATCATACAAATGCCTCAATTGTGTAAACAAATTGCTTGCATGTTTCTGTCATTATTTTTAGAATTGGGACTCTAAACTCATTTTCCAGCATATAGGAGACCATTCTCCTATGTTTGATGTATATTTGTGTATTCCTGTGTTTTTGCATTCCCTATTGGAACTTCCCTGATTTCTTTCTCTTCCAGATGAGGGGCTGTGGGACATTCTCATAAAGGATATTCCCAAAGAAGTGACTTCTTACACTTTCAGCATGGATATTCTGAAGCAAGGGGTCAGCTATGATTTTCGAGTCATTGCTGTCAACGACTATGGCTATGGGACACCTAGCAGTCCATCCCCTTCAGTGTCAGGTATTAAGGATAGAATCTAGCTTCGGTCATGTCAGTGTGCTTTGAACTAATCTTTAAGCAAAAGCTCTAGGAAAAGCATAGGCAGCCTCATAGGAAAGAGGTTACTTGATTCCTCTTCCTGTTTTGCAGCTCAAAAAGCCAATCCCTTCTATGAAGAATGGTGGTTTCTGGTGGTCATTGCTTTGGTGGGACTCATCTTCATCCTCCTCCTCGTCTTTGTCCTTATAATTCGTGGGCAGAGTAAGAAGTATGCCAAGAAATCTGATTCAGGTAAGTACCAGGATCATCTCAAGCCTTCATTTGCCATAAGCAGGTGTTTTCCATTGAGGGCACTACACATCAAATATCCATCCATCCACCCTGCTTGCGTGCCACCAAATTGGTACAAACTCACAGCAGCTTGCAAGCAACTAGCAAAAACATCCAAACCAGTTAAAAAAATCCAGAGTAAATATAAAGATAACCAATAATCAATCAAAATTACAAGGTGGTGATAACACATCATTCCACCAAATTTTCTTTGGAAAACTGTCATTTTTGGTAGCTTATGAAACATGAGAAGGGGTGAGGCAAATCTTAAGTCTAAGGGGATGGAATTTCATAAGGCTGAAGCAGCAGTTGAGAAGTGGGACATTCTGGTCTCCATTCCCCTTATTTCACAAAGTGTGGTGTGACCAAAAGTTTCTCCTGGGAAATACATACCGGCCAGGACAATTTGGATGAGAAGGTAATCCAGCAGGTACCTAGGTACCAAGCCATATGACGTTTTATATGTCAAAGCCAAAACTTTGATCTGAAACCATCTGGTAACCAATGTAGAACCCAAAGCAGCTGTATAATCTGCTTGGGATAAGTAATATCCATCAGATACCAAACCATTGCATTTTGCATCAGTTGCAGTTTCTGGGTTGCCTTCAAATGTAAGATTCAAGATTTTAGTGTCTCTGTCAGCAAAATGCTATGCAAAATAAGCTCAGTGACCAGACAGGCATTCTCTTTGTTCACTTATCCCTAACAGGGAGTTAACAATCCTAATCAAAGCCATTGATTTTGTGACAGTGTTACCCATTCCCAATTCTTGAACCACTTCAGTGTTGAGAATTACTTTCTGTTGTAAAGATAAGTCACATATAAAAAGTTTGGTGTGGGTGACCTCCATGCTTTGCAACTTACCCTAAGAAATCCTCAAGCAGCTCCTAACGTAGCCAATGCATTTTGCACGCAGACATCAGTTTCCCCCCTGTCTCTTTGCACAAACTTTCTTTTTTTTTGAAAATTTTTTTATTAGTTTTATAGGGTTAACAAAGAAGGTAGGGAAAGGGGGACTTGGAATAGGGTAGAGGAAAGGTTAAGGGTAGGGGTTGGGATATATACATATATTTGTGAAGCAATATGGTGGTTGGGTAGTCCAAAGTAACAAATAACAAGTTGTTTGTAGATAGTTCAGGTTGCATCAATAAAAAATCCCTCTCTGATTCCCTTAATTTTCACATAGTCAAAGTAATTAAGTTAATACAGTTCTAGTTATGAGCTAGTCAATTAACAAAGTTTTCAATATAGTTAGACAAATACACATCAAAATCCTGTTTTTACGTTTTACCTAATTCCAATATAAATACTATAAGGTAGCCTATAATATGCAGAAAAGAGCTTACTTTTTGGGTAACCTACAATTCCCTATTTCAGTAAAGAATAATTCTCTTGTCTACAAAACTTACATTGTTCATTACATATCATTCTTATGATTTAACAGTAAAATCTAATTTTCATCTTGACAAATCACCAATTTATTAAAAAAAATTTGTCTTAACCATTCAACACTTCATAAAATACTATCTTCTATTATAAAATTCTAATTTCTATTGTATAATTCAAAGTTTTAATCTAAAAGCTTAATTTTGTTTTCCTTTAAAAATCTAAAACCTAAATATAGAATCAGGTTTTTTTAAAATTCCCCTTAGTCCATCAAAAGACATTTTTTAAGTTCTGTCTTTACAAATCTCAAAAAAAGAGACAAGTATAGGTTTTTAAATCTAACTCTTGCCTTCTTTTTGTGCCAATCAGGCTTCCATCTTAGTGCTTGTAAAGTTCTCCAATGTGTCTCCCTTTCTTCCTCCACCTCTTATTTGAATCCATGGAGACCATCCAAATGACAGTTTTGCCAAGCAAGTGTCCCCTTTATAATCATTGAAGTATTGCTTTAATAGCTCAGTTTTTGATGTTTGCTGTGATATGATTGTCATTAATTCAGTCTGGTCTTTATCTTGTTCCGTTTCCATCTGGGTTAGGTAGTAAGTAGTAGCTAATGTTGTTATCATTTGATTAGCTGAATCCTCAACATACTGTATTTGGAGACCTTTGATATCTTCGCTCTTAATGTTGCTTTCTTTGGGTATTGTTGTTTTTTGACTTGTAAGTTTTGTAGTTAAAGTTGGAGTTTGGACGAAGTTCTCTGTAGGCTGCATTTGTTGCTCTTTGAAGTCTCCTATTTTAATATTGATTTCCACTTCTGCTTGTTTTTGGGTTGTCAGTTCATCATTTAAGGTCAAAGTTTGGTTTGGTGGCTTTGAGTTGTCAGGTTTATCATGCAATTTGGCTTTAATTTGTTCAGTTATAGCCAAAATTGTGTCCAATATCAATTTGTAGTTAAGTGGTGGGATATAATCATCCATTTCGTTAGTATTTATAGCTAAGTCTTCCATGGAGGCCATTTTAATAAGAGTCAGTAATTTTCCACCTCCAATGTTTCTAAAGGTTGTTTTCAGTGCCAGGTGTTCCCACACTTGTCTTTAAAGATAATATCAAGGACAGCTCTCCGCTCTCAAAATAAGCAAAAGGTTTACTTGCAATTCCAAGTTTAGCCACAGGATGCCATCAGTAGCATATAGAATAAGTTGTAAATTTCTTTTTTTTCCAAATTAATATAAAGTTTTTATATAGTTAGTCCATTCTTTTTTCCTTAGTTCACATCTTAAACAGAAAATAGGGTAGTAGATCCCCACAAAAATAGGAACTTTTTAGTAAATAAGAATGAGATTATTTAATTTCTTTGTTTAATCAGCTGGAGTTTTTTTTTCCCCTTCAACGCTTTAAGGCTTGAAATGTTGATCCCCCAGGTATAGAGAAGCTGTTTTCTCAAAAAAAGGGGGGGAGAGAATTTTCAAAAAAGTCCCACAGGCAGGCAGTTAGGGGGATAGAAAAGAAAAGGTCTCACCCACGTCCTCCAGATTGCTTCGTTGTGCTAGATGGTGCTTTTGGCTTTCGGCAGGGAGCGGCTTAGTGATCGGCTATGTTGGTGGCCGGTCTCTTCTTCTTCGGGCCAAAAGGAGCTGCTCTGGATTCAAGCGGAGGGCTGCCACCCTTCCACGATCACAGGAAGTTCTCCTTACGGTGGTCACCCCTCCAGGGTGACTTTCAACCCTTTTCAGGGTCCTCCAATGAAGAAGGATCGGATGGCAGGGAGGGAGATCTCCCCTGCACGTCCGAAAGCGCCACGCGTGCAAACCGGAAGCCCCCACAAACTTTCTTAAAGAGAAGCTATTCCTCTGCTACCTTACATGAATTCCATCTTGTATCACAGAACCTCATCTACTTTGGCTGGTGCTCCATTGTTTTGGTCACAGTTCTCTGGGACAGGAGGGGCAGAAGTTACCATGGACTGTCTTTTAGAATAGCCATGTAAAGCTTTTATTGGTGGGAAGTGATCCTTCCCCAAATGCCCTTATTGGGAAGGTAACTGCTAGGAATCTCAGAAGGGCTCCACATCCATATTTCAGGATTGGGAATATTGAGAGACAATTAATGATTTGTGCTTAATTAGGAAGTTAATGTTGATTTCTGTACAGGAATATATATATATATATATATATATATATATATATATATATATATATATATATATATATATATATATATATATATATATATATATTGCAGTACTTAAAGTAAATCCTTAATTTCATTTAGTGAACTCCTATTTACCCTAATTTGTGTATTATTTATATATATATATATATATATATATATATATATATATATATATATATATATATATATATATATATATTGCAGTACTTAAAGTAAATCCTTAATTTCATTTAGTGAACTCCTATTTACCCTAATTTGTGTATTATTCCTGTGTAGGATCAGGAAGAGGTAGATGATAAGAAATGGTATGAGAATTAAATTAAAATTACAGTAGAAAATGTGGTCCTGAATGCAAAGCATGTATGAACAATGTAAGAGATTAAAGTCAGGAAATGGTGCCTTACATTGTGTTTACAGGGACAATTATCTCACTCGCTCAGCATAAAGCATCAAATGGCAGCTTATAGGGGGGACCTAGGTCTTGTTTTTCGCTGATGACTCACAATTAAAATAATCAGAAAATTTAGAATAAACTTCTGAAATTTGTTCTTTGGGAGAGAAAGAAGCTTGGCAGAAGTCTCTATGCTTGAAAAAAAAATGTTCCAAAATACTAACAGCTTTTGTTCTTGTTTCCCTCTCCCCGTTTTAGGGAGCAACTCCAAGTCTAATGCACTTGGCCATGGTGAAATGGTCAGCCTGGATGAGAGCAGCTTCCCTGCTCTAGAACTGAACAATCGACGCATGTCAGTAAAAAATTCCTTCTGCAGGAAGAATGGAATATATACAAGGTACCAGTGGCTTCCAGACTCATTAGAAGAAGGGGGTGGAGGTGGGGGTAAACTAATCTGGGAGAGGCCCCTTGCTCTCCCATTCGACACAGGCTTCCTTCTGAATGACATCTCAAGAGCTTCTGTGTCTCTCCCAAGGTCCCCACCACGGCCCAGCCCAGGTTCGCTGCACTATTCAGATGAAGACGTTACCAAGTACAATGACCTCATTCCAGCTGAGAGCAGCAGCCTTACTGAAAAGCCTTCAGAAATCTCCGATTCACAAGTAAGCCATGCTAGAGGGCTAGAAGTAGAGAGGTTTTCAGCTGCAATACTACAGAGGGTCTTAGGGATGTCACAAAGCCCATTTGAAAGGGAATGGAGTACATCTACTCCAGAATGGGCTCTCAAGGTACCCCAAAACAAACTTTTGCCACCACCCCCTGCTGAAGTCTGACAAAATGATATATCAGGGGATCACATTGCATGCAACAAGTGTTTCATTTCAGTGACTTCCTTGAGCTTGCCCCAACTGAAGGATTCTACTAGTTTATTGCTAGAAGAAGCCTGGTCATCCATGACCAGAAAATAGTTTTCAATAGATTGGATTGTTCAGATAGAAAAACCTGATAATTACCCACTAGAAAAAGTGATTTCCACCAGCTTTTCCACAAAGTGAACTCTGATGATTGTTCTTACAGTATTGTTCTGTGATCAATTTCCCCAAAGGCTAGTAACTGAGCTAGTATAGTTTTGAGACTAGATTCTACTCAGCCTTCTCTCTCACTCCCTCCATCAGAAGCCCTGCTTAAATATTAGATTTCCTTATCTTAAGATTTCACAGCCCTAATACAGATTTACTCTGAGGGTTGTTATGCTAAAATGTAAATAGATGTCTGTTTGTTTGCTATGGCTTTTACTGCAGCATATGCCAAAAAGCTGGGAGTCAGAAGGGGCTGTTTAATAGATTGACAAAGCCCAAAACAAGCCATACTTTAATTAAGACATTCGTTTTAAGGAATGGAACACTTTGAAAGAAATGGTGTTTTTTAAAAAAGTGCTCATATCCAATTGCCCTCTACCACGTACATATGTCCTCTTGATTCTCTTTTCAAGGCTATAGTTGAGAGTGCTTTTTGTTAAATAACCTCTCTAAAAACCACAAGTTCCACTCTGTATATAGGAGGCTAATTAGAGAAAGAAGTCACCTATATCCCTAGCCCTGGGTGAAGGGGTCATTGGTCACCAACCTGCCTGTTTCAGTCCTGAGTATAAATTTTATATTTTAATCATGTGTATTGCCTTTCCTCCTAAGAATCCAGACTGATATTTTAAAAAGTAAGCATGCAGATGTCATTGTAGCAAGCATGTAGTGTTTAAAAAGCCCTAAAACATAGAAATAACTTATCCTAGGATTAAAATGTTCCTTGAATTGCTAATATATGTTCCTACACATCCTTCTGGCCTGAGGGATGCTGATCAGCAGAGGCAGCAGAGTACCACTAAGAGAAGTACAGGGACATCTGTCTCAGAAACTCAGGATTAGGACACAGGCCATCTTACAGCCAGGCCTTTCTTTTCCTTGCACTGTTGCCAAGGGCGACAGGCCTAGCAGTTCGGAGGCTAACAGGAGTTGGCAACCCTGCTAGGCTGTAGCAAAACGGTTCCTTTGTGTAAGAACAGAATCTTTGCCAAATGGCCTGGCCCTCAACTGGCCCTCACCATGCCCAAGGGCAATTAGCAGAGAGAAGAACTGCTGTGACAGCCAAGTACCCATGCCACAAGTACATCTAGGTGCAAATATCTCCACACATCATCTTCCTGAGTAGCGCAAGCAGATATCCTTGGAGCTATCAGCTCAGCTCTGGAATATTCAGCAGACCTTTGTGAACGCATCAGGTCCCCAGTTTACCCAGATTAACAAAATATGTCATTAGTGTCGGAATTGTAGTTTTGTTAGGGAAGGGGGGGAACTAGCCCAGGCCAATAGATTGCCCTTCCAGCAGGGTGCCAGAATTGCTGGTTAAAAATCAAGGACTTTCTACATGAAAAGTAACCCTTTAATCCTGTACAGAGTCAAAGATTCTACTGCCCATGCTGGCAATTTTTTATATACTAGTGAATTAAGTTTAGACAATTACTGTCTACACAGAAACACTTATCTTCCAAAGACAGAAATGAATGTCAGACTTAACCAAGTCCATAGGACAAGGCTGCACTCTGAAATAAGCTTACTTAAATTAAAATCTTATTAAACTCTGTAGCATTTTCTTTTAGGGGATGTGGTGAAAGAGACTTGAAGAGATAAAGGTGATTTGAAGTCATGTCTGTTGCACCTGTCAGCACCTTCTTAAATTAATTCCTAATCTTTGGGAGTGGCATGTGAGTCCAGGAGAAGATGCAGCTTCTTTAAGAACTTGCTACTATTGGTGTCCTGTGTGCGATCAGCTTTCAAAGCCAGATCACAGAACTGTGCACAGTTCTATTTCTGTTCTTAAGATAAACACGGGGAATAACCTGAAAACATCATTTCAAAGTGCTGGGTCAACTTATGTTGTAGAAAGCACCATTGTATTGATTTGGCATGATCCTTGCTGTACACACACTATATAAGTAGTCCTAGAATTATAACCATAATGGAGCCTGCCCTTTACAGTCATAAATTATGATGGACATAAATCCAGGTTAGTCATGTGACCAGCTCAATTTTACAACCTTCATTGTGGCAGTCATTAAGCAAATGGTGTGGTCTTTAAGAGAATGCCGTGGTCACTAAGCGAGCTCATAGAGGCTGATTTTGCCAGAAACCTGAAAATAAATTGCCTTTATTGAGAAAACCATCATAAAAATATGGTCATGTGACCATGTGGATACTGCAAATGTGTCCAGTTGCCAAATGCTCAAAGTACAGTCACATGACCCCAGAACCTTGAATCCAGGTTATTAAATACCGTCAGGGGGATCCATTGTAACTCCAAACAGTCACTAAGCAATCAGTCATAAGTCAAGAACTACCTGATGCTGCCCCAAAGTAATCTCTAAAATGTAGTGTAGCAAGTGTGAAGCATATCTCATTACTTTTAAAGGAGTGGAGAGAAAATCACATAAGACTCCTGAAATTGAGGGATGCAGGTTTTCATGACAAGTTCTCTAAAATTAAGTGTGGCCAGACAGTCCTTTGTTTGAAGCAGACAGTCCCCTAATGAAGAGTCATCTATCCAAGAACTATAAGCACATATAACAGATTAATCAGGTACACAAGTCATCTGACCCCAGTGTTTTCTGTTATAAAGGAATACATTGCACCACTTTTTAAACCATAGCTGTTCTAGTGCTGCATCTGTATTTAAAATTATCATATGCACTTCTTTGTTTTAATAATGCATAACTGGCCATCATCATATGAGGCAACATGGCTGGACACTTTACATTTTCTGTGAAATGTCGTAACTACCTTCTTTTTCTACAAGACTGTATAAAAAGTACATGCACACGACTGGGCAGGAGCATTAAGATTCCACACTAAAGTGGCTTAATGACTGATTTGTGATGCAAACATGCTAGTTATAATCAAAGGCTCTTTTATAGAATGATCTGGAAGTTCCTTTTATATTACTTCATCATCCCAGCCATTGCTGCTTAGCCTTGGGTACCTCTGAAATAAGGGACCTCCACATTTCCCCATCTCTCTGTTTTAGACATGGGGAGCACACCGTGCCTTTCTTCCTCTCCTTGCTGATCACCTTGCTTTCACTTTTCTCAATCACCTGAATGTCAAGGCCCTCTTGTCTCCCACTTCCTTCTCCCTGAAGAAATTAGTGGAGATGAATACCACCGTTGAGAAACTCTTGCAGCGCTAAACAAGCTGAAACCTGCGATTTGATCTGTACCCTAACTGGGCAGGGATTCTCATGAAAGATCTCTATTGTGCTTCTGCAAACGGAGAAGCTGAATTCAATTAACGAGAACAGAGGCAGAGTTGAAAGGAGGGAAATGAGCCAAGTTTGCCTTGCCCTGCCCAATTCTTTTTTTTTTCCTTCCCTCAATAACATTCTTTAAAATACTGATGTTCTCAGAGAATAAATATTCAGTTACCAGCAGACGACTTTTAATACTAGAAAGTTCTGTCAGGAAATTTCTCCTTAGTTCTAGGTTGCTTCTCTCCTTGATTAGTTTCCATTCGTTGCTTCTTGTCCTGCCTTCAGGTGTTTTGGAGAATAGCTTGACTCCCTCTTATTTGTGGCAGACCCTGAGATATTGGAACACTGCTATCATGTCACCCCTTGTCCTTCTCTTCGTTAAACTACACACCCCCAATTCCAGCAACCGTTCCTTATATGTTTTGGCCTCCAGTCCCCTGATCATCTTTGTTGCTCTTTTCTATATTCTTTCTAGAGTCTCAACATCTTTTTTTTTTACATTGTGGTGACCAAAACTGGATGCAGTATTCCAAGTGTGGCTTTACCAAGGCATTGTAAAGTGGTATTAACACTTCACGTGATCTTGATTCTATCCTTCTGTTAATTCAGCCTAGGACTGCATTGGCTTTTTTGGCAGATGCAACACTCTACTAGAGCACAGCCTTCCAAATTACCATTTTAATAGTCAAATGATTCCACAGTTTTCTGAAATGTTCAGTGTTAAAAGCCACTGTAGGACAATGGGGTTGGATTAGAAGCAGGGAGATCCAGATTCTGTTCAGTTATGGAAACTTACTAGGTGTCTTTGGGCCAGTCATTCTCAGTCTAACCTGCCTCACAGGGTTGTGGTTCTTTAAAAGAAAATTGGAGTGCTATGTAAGCTCCAGAAAGAAAGGAAGGATTTCCATTTTAACAATGAAAAATAAACTGTTCCTTCCAAACTAACCAACAATTCATCCATAAGTATAAATATACTTTTTAAAATAAATGTAATAGCATGTATTTGATGTAAAATATTTCCAAGATGGCTAATAATCAAAGAATGCAATTATGGACAAGGTAATAGAAAAATATATAAGGCAAAACAAAGTTACAGTGATGTAGTGTAGTGTAGTGTGTAGTACATTTTTGTCTAGAAAAAAAATCCATAGATAACATAATACTGTGGAAATGTTCTCTGTGTGGTTACTTCTAACTTCCCAGCTTGCTTTTTAAAAAATACCTAGAGAGGTTAAGCATAATTTTTCTGAGTTCACAGGCCGCTTACAGTATGTGTGAGAAAGAGTTTTGTATTGCCTACCTCCTTTATCCTGTTGTGTAGTCATTTGACATCATACCAAGTGTAAATTTGTTCTGCCTGAAGGGCAGAGCCAGGCCCTGGCTCAGTAATTTAATTTACCTTCATGGTGGCTACCTAGAAGCTGTTCAACTTCTCCATCCTATAACTGTTTTTCCATCTCCCTCTACAGGGAAGTGACAGTGAGTACGAAGTGGATCAGAACCCTCAGAAAGCCCATTCTTTTGTCAACCATTACATCAGTGACCCAACTTATTACAACTCATGGAGGCGCCAACAGAAGGGCATCTCCCGGGCTCAGGCCTACAGTTATACAGAAAGTGACTCTGGGGAACCTGACCATTGCCCTATGTCCAACAGCACCAGTACCCAACAAGGCAGCCTCTTCCGACCCAAACCCAGTAGGACTCCAACCCCACAAACTCCAGTCAATCCACCTAGTCAGCAGAGCACTCTTTACCGACCACCCAGTAGCCTTGCCCCAGGATCCAGAGCCCCTATTGCTGGGTTTTCTTCCTTTGTTTGATCTGTCTAAAAAAAGAAAAAGAAGAAGAAGAAAGGGGTAACAACAGCAAAAGGATGGATTTAATAACAACCGTGACTTTTGGTTCCAGGAGTGTTACTTTTCAGAAGTAATGAGATGATGTTGGAGACAATCAGGCATAACCAAGATGAGATTCACTGGCAGCTCCTGCTTCTAATATTGCACAGTGCTCTTCAAAGGGATTCATCTGTCTGCAGATGAACATCTGGAGCACAATAGGAGATAAGCTTGTTTTCAGGCCTATTGTTGAAAGAAGGCTGGAAGGCAACAGGGTAAAACTGGGAGCCTCGAAGCTAAGAGGACATTTGGTATTATAGTCACACCTCCCTGCAGATCAGTTTTCTAGAAAGAGAAAAAAAAAGTAAGTTGATGTTTCTCAGAATAGTTTATCGGGGTTTGATTTGTTTGTTTGTTTTGTTCTCCAACCAAAGCTTTCCTCGGAGGGGAACGGGTTAGGGCTCTGCGAGCTGTAAATAGGAGCCAGTTGAATTTCTACAGTCAATGGTCTATATGCTGGATGCAAGGGCGAGGCTCAAAGGATTTGTCAGTATGAACATGCTCCTGATGGCTAGCAACTGGCTAATAAGAAATCGAGACTCCCGAGACTCACCACGGCCACGCCACGCCATGCCACGGCAGCAGTTGCAGGGAGCTGGAACAACTTTGAAAAGCTTCTCAGACTGATGCTACCTTGAATGAACTAGACGGGGGGTGGGGGGGTTAACTGGGAGGAGCAGCACCCACACTCAGACCACCTTCTTCCATTCACAGCCAAGAGGCTATGCAGAATTCAGCTGAGCTCCACGGTGCTGACTAGACTCTGTGCTGTATTGTTTTCTTTCTGTGCATTTTGTGTGATGATGGGAGAGTGCATTTGAGAACGGTTGGAGAAACTTGCAGCCTTCAGAGGAACTGTGCTATTGTCACTGGGCAACCAGGGCTCTTGGTATCTCCTCCGCTGAACGTGGTCTTCCTCTCGTATTGTGGGAGAAATACGCATCTGCATCCAACCAAGCCTCAAGACATCCACCCCACATGGTTGGCTGGTGTCTTTCCACCCCCTCATGTCTTCTCAGATCTTTTTTCCCCCATTCACTTCACTGGGCAAGGAGGAAAGAAGGAAAGGGAGAAAACTTGGTCCAAATCAAATGCAATTTGAAGGAGCAAAATACACACAGGGATTGTATCAGGTACGAGATGCAGATGTGCTAAACTCAATCCTGCACAGGCCCCTTCGTAATGGACCACTTCAGGGAGTTGCTCTTTGGCTTCAGTTTGCCCCTCTGGTTTCAAAAGTAAACCTCTTTTATAGGTCCACGGAGGTGGAAAGTTTCTCCCCATAGTCTTAAGGGATTTTTTAAAAAATAATTATTCACAACCACAAATATTAGGATGAGGAGAGGAAGTGAAAGTGAGTGAGGGGCAAAATACATTCAAAGTTACAGTTCTCCCTTTTTTGCTTTTTAAAAAAAAATATTTTAGTGTAAGGGTCAGATAAAAGTTATGTTTCTAAGCATCTAATAGAGTATATATATATATATACACACATACACACACATATACACATATGACAAACACACACACACACAGAGTGCCTATTGAGTCCCAAGTTCTGCAGTGGCCATATTTTTTTTTTCTAATAGAGTTTTGGGCCAGAGCAAGAAGTCCAGGAATAATTGGGGAAAGAGGGAAAGAGAAAGGGTGACCATTCCACTTTTGTTGGGTTATCTTTTTTCCTTGACTATAGCTGTCTTCATTATATTCCCTCCACCTCACCCCATGCCTTTATTTGCACATTGTTTTCCAAGCCTGGTTTACAAAGCATTGAACTGGCACATCGGGTCCTTTTAATAAAGAATCAAACTGCAATTTGAATGGTTTTATGGTTCTTTCACGTCTTGAACTAATTATGTCATCACAAGCCATTCAATCATAAAATGATTTTTTTCCCCAGGAAGGATCATAAATTTCTGCCTATTTGAAGGAGGAAAATAGTTTAATCATGGAAAAGGATCTTCAGGCCATCATTTGGATGCTTTGAAACTTGGTAACCTGATTTAATCCAAAAGATGATTAAACAACCTCATAAGCCCAATGTGTACCATGGAAGATAGGCAGGGCAACTATTAATTACACCAGTGTTTTCCAAATTTGGCAACTTTTATGATATGTGGACTTCAATTCCCAGAATTCTCCAGCCAGCCAGTTTTCATGATAGCAGAGAGGTAAGGTTTTCTATATCTGGAGCTTTTCAAGAAATTTGAAGTCCAGATTTGGTAGCCTTATTCATAACCCATGTTTCCTTTAAAGATGTTATAAGAGTGGCTTCCATGTTTTGAACAAAATAATGCGGTTTGATTCTAATACAAACCAAGATAGTTGTAGCCACATAATGCAATACAATAACTGGCAGAGCTTCCAAAACCAACTGCATAAATATGTTCCCTAAAGGATGACAATCTACACTGTTTTCAGTGTTATTTTTTACGCAAAAAGCATCGTCTCGAATCTGCTTTTTTTCCCAGCAATCAAACATTTACATTGCTAAGGATCTCCAGGATTTCTCGCAATTTTAAAAAATAAGACAGCTTACAAACTATCTGTTAGTCAATCACAAGGAATTTTAGTACCATCTATTCATACACAGGATATGATTTGTTCTAATCCGAGGTCATTTCCAAGAAATTTTCAGTTTATGCTTTAGTAACACACAAGTCACATATGGGCTTAGCCAAGCAATTAGAAGGGAAATCACTAAAAAAAAACACAGACCTGTAGGTTGGGCTGAAGATAAACATCCTGGGAAAAGGATGTATGAAAGATTTTAATATTGTTGCTGACCAGGGTTTGAGCTCTGAGGGTGTCTTTATTTTTACCACATATAAACAACAGGTTTGAATGGTGCATAGAAATCTTTCCTCAAAGTAGTATTTATTTCCTGAAAAATGCCAGATTTCATATATACATCTACAGAAAGTGAGGGTATTTTAGGTTATTATCAGGCATTGTCTTCCAGTAATATCTGTACTAGCATTATACCCCTAAAGATTTAGTGTTCTTAGTACAAAAAGAAAAAGATTATTATTGTAAATATAAAGAAGGAACTTCACTGATGGTGTAAGGATCCATATGTTCAAATAATGGAGATAGGATTACCCTGCTTATAAATGATGCAAAATCCAGAGAGGTCCCACACAAGTAAGCTACAAATAACCAAATTTTACAGCACTCTGGCATGAAATGAAGGCTAATGTAATACAGAAAAGGGTAAAAAAAATTAAAAGCTTTCAGTGTGGCTATTGTAGAAGACTATTACACATCCCTTGAATGTTGACTAGAAAAAAAAACTTCATAAATTAATACCATCATTATGTGGCACATATTGGCAAATAAATGTAGAGCATTCATATGCAAATTGATTACTACTCAATATTAAATTTATGCTGACTTAACCCACACCTTTGTATGAATTTGCACAGATAATTCCAATATATATAGCCACTCTTCATCTCTCAACTTTTTTAAAAAAAGCAGAGACCTGATTTTTGCCAAGTTTCTTGGAACTTGTAAGTATCCTCAGAGTTAAAACCATTAGTGCATTTGTTTCTTATGGTGCTAAATTGGAGAATGTTTACATCTAGGAGTAACTTGATCTGACGGAGGATTTTTTTCCCCAAAAATTTCATCCTGGGTTCATGCGTTGCATAGCCAGTTAAGTGTTCTTTTCCCCCTTCTAAAAAGATTTTTGTACACAAGCTCTGATTTGGTTCATACAAATCTATGTTGTAATGGTAGGTTCACATGTCACACCAAGCCAAACCATTTATATAAAGACTGAACATCCTGTATAGATCCAGTCAGTATCTTTTGAGGAAGTCATTTAAACAGTCATTCATCACTTATATAGTAATTATGGAACGGTGTGAAGTTTTTCATAATAGTGCTGCCAAAGATTATGCTATAAATCAGTTTCCAATCTACAGCAATTAGATTTGCCCTAATGCACAGCTAAACCTAAACTAAATCATATAATGGTTTAGAGTGTGAAGATTAACCAATCAATATAAGAAGGGATTGTAAAAAGGAGAGAGAGAGAGAGGTTTTTATTATTTTTTTCATTTGTTTAACCCTTCAGCCTGGCTATGTCTTCCTGAGGAAGCTATATTAGCAGTTCCAATCTGATGGACTGAAAGGCACTGTTCCCCCATCAATGCCAAGAGTGGGGTTAGCAAGAGTTACTGAGAGGGCAAGATGATCAGCTGGCGCCCCACAGCCCAAGATTTAATTAGCCATTGATGCGAGAATGAGAACGAAGCCACTGGCTTGGATAATGTAGCTGCTCACTTGAAAGAGATTAACCCAGCGTTGAGGAAGAGGTAATAAAGGCAGCTCTTCAGCAGCTGCTTGGCTGACTGGTAATTAATTGCCAAGGCTGAGGCCTATTAAATAGAAGCCCATTAAAAACATCATGCTCTCTGTCCTTCTAAGGCAAAGTTGGTTATGGTATGCTTCTTCCCCCCTCTCCCGACAATGATGCTGAGGTTAATTGTAAGGAGAAAAAGTATAACAGTGGCAGTGTTGTTAGACACATCTTGTCAATATGATGCAGAGATAGTAGCTTTCCAGATGTTGCTGTAAGACAATTCCTATCATGTCTCCTGCAATTTTGCATTTAGCTGGAGGGTATTACAGTCTATACTGAGGCCAGACTACATGCCCTTGTTAGATACTAATGTTTGTAAAATCTGATTGCATCCCCTTTTCTATATTTATACTGCCCTCCCCCAGCTTGCTGCCTGCCACTAGCATGTTAATTCTTTCATGCTTCTCACAAGTGTCAATTCAACTCATCAAGAAGTGAAGCAGAAGGTGGCTAATGCCATGTTATGTCAAGCTTGCATTAATTATAGGCTACAGTGGAGACACAAGATGGTAATTGTATCCATTTGACGTCTCACCAGTTTAAGCCTCTTGAAGAAAGCCATGAAAATGCTCAAGGGTGGTTCATATGTGGCCTCGGGAGGCTGGTAAAGAGCCTCTTAGAGTGAACTGAATCCTAGACTCAAAAATTGTATCTCCCTAATTCTTCAAATACAATTCATGTTCATTCATAAACTGAGAAGGGAAAGATCTAAATGAACAGTGGCGAGTGATCCAAGATATGGAAATTGCATGGAAATTATGTGGGTCACACCAAAAAGCAGAGAGAATAAACAAGTGGCTATCTGATGACACTATCAAAACAGCCAATCAGGAAAAGGTGGCCAAAGCCAAAGGTACAGAGCAGTTTGACTTATCAAGATGACAATGTTGAAAGCCCAATTAATAAAGAACTAAACATCTTGAAAGAAGAAGTAGAATGGGCCATGGAGAAATTGCCAAACTGGAAAGCCTCAGGTATTGATGAAATACCTACAGAATCACTAAGACCAGTGCCAGTTAACATCATCACTGCCCTGTGTTGAGAGGTATGGACTACATGTCAATGGCCTCAGGACTGGAAACAATCTGTTTTTATCCCACTAGTAAAGAAAGCCAATGCCAGAGACTGCTCCAAATGCATGATTGCATTGATTTCTCACGCAAGCAAAATTCGGTTAAAAATAATTAAACGGGGCTACAGAATGTCATCAATCAACAGTTACCCGATGTATAAGCTGACTTTAGAAAAGGGCGCAGCACTCGATAGTAGATGGATTATCAAATATCAAAATGTCAAAAGAATATGTGTTTTATTGATTACAGAAAAGCTTTTGACTGTGTAGAACACAATAAGCTATGGGCAGCTTTGCATGATCTTGGTGTCCAAACTCACCTGATTAGGTCACTGTACACTGATCAGGAGGCAACAGTGATAACACTGTATGGCGACACAAACTGGTTCAGCATCAGTAAGGGAGTTAGACATGGATGATGTATTTTATCACCTTTTTTGTTCAATCTGTATGCTGGAGGGATCATGAGGAAATTAGATCTGGAACTGTCTGATGTGAGGATTAGGGGAAGAACCATAAATGATGTTGAGGTAGGCAGATGATACAACATTATTGGCTGAAAACAAAAAACATTGGGGAAAATGACCTGGAAAATCAAGGACAAAAGTGAAAAAAGTAGGATTGAATCTTAACATCAGGAAAACAAAGATAATGACAAGAGCTGCAGATGGACATGAGATGTTTAATATCAACAAGGAGGAAATTGAATTAGTTCAAGCATTTATCTTCCTTGGATCCAAAATTGTTCACGATGGCAATTCTACTCCTGAAATCAAATACAGGTAACCTTAGGCCACACTGCAATGGTTGACATGAATACGATCTGGAAAAGCAGAGATACAAATACAAAAAGCAGGCTAGTTAGAACGATAGTCTTCCCTATAATGATGTATGGGTATGAGAGTTGAACACTAAGAGATGGCTGATCGAAGAATTGACACCTTTGAACTATGGTTCTGGCATAAATTACTGGTATATCATGGACAGTAAGAGTAACTAACAGAGAAGTGTTAAATCTTATAAAACCAGACACATCACTAGAGGCTAAAATCATAAGATTACATCTGATTTACTTTGCCAAGTTATGCATGCGAATTCATTGGAAAAGCCAATGATGCTAGGAAAGGTTAACAGAACAAAGAAGAAGGGGCAAACAAAGAACACCCTGGCTCAATAATATCAAATCTGATGCAAAGTTGAACATACAACTGAAAGAAGTTGTGCTTCAGAGGGTAGCACTTGCCTATAAAGTCACCAAGAGTTGGACATGACTAAATGGCTAAAAACGAAATAATTCTACAAAAATGCTAACTGATGGGATGCACTTTGCTTGAATGTAGTGCTCCCCCTCCCCTCTGTTATTCTGTAAAGTAGGTGAGCTCTTTTCAGGCTTCTAGACTGGCCTGTAAAAAGCTCCTGTGGCCATTTTTTAAATCCCGCTAACTTTAAGAAGGGTATTCCCTTAAAGCAGTGGCAGCTTTCCTCAGATACCCAGGAAAAGCCTGAAAAAAAATAAAAGGGTTGGGTGTTCAGACGTGAAGAGGCGCTCTGTATTCCCACCATGGACGAAGTATGGAAGTATATAGAGCCCTGCTGGATATTCCTGGGGAATGGTTAAGGCTGGCAGCTTGAACTGTTTCTTATTTTTTTTATTTTATTTAAAAGATTGAAATACAAAATCCAAAGGAAAAAAATAACAAAGGCAAAACAAAACTAGACAAGAACATTACAAAAATGTGAATTAAAAGGACAAAAACAAAAACACAGCTGTTTCAAGGAGACTTTTGTATAAGAGCAGCTGACCTGAAACCCTGAAGCAACTTTAGGAAACAAAATGAGTGCCAAAATGTACCAGCTGCTTAAGTTGGAAAGCAAAACTTCTAGCAATCATTTATATACAGCAATCATTTATATGCAGACGGTTGCAACGGTCATATTTATACTCCATGCTAAGTTATTGTTTTAAACTGTACTTTTAAAAAATTAAGCCAGAGTTCACACATTGCATTTAGCCCAAACTACAATGTGTGTGAATGCATTCTCTCTGAAAGCCATGATGCTAGTTTTCTTGCCTGAAAAAAATGCAGAATAGCAGGAATTGGAAAAAAGGGGGTGGAGGCAGCATCCTTTTTGCAGCTTAAACAGACTCCCAGAATGGATAGAGTTCGTGTTGCTTTCTCTCTTCTTGGAATGGGGATAAAGGGGCAAAATAGATCCATTTCACATCTAACCTTCCCCGCTGCAATCCAAACTGGATCCATGGCCCCCTCTTTTTGGGAATGCAGTGCTTGACTTTTTATTCAAAGCCTGGAGCAACCCTCAAGACAACTAAGCTTCGACATTCCTCATCCAAAGGATACAATATGGTTTTGGGTTTCAGTACTGAAGAGTTCCTTGAACATCAACAGAAGAATGTTTTTGATGGCCTCCTTAGATTCAACAGTATTTTTTTATATATATACAAAGATATTTTGTATATAAATAAATATAGAAAGGTACTTTGCATACTATATGGATGTACCTAAACATATACAGTATATATACAATAATAGATACCTGTTTGACTCCCTATGTTCTCCTAAAGTAAAATAGCAGAGAAATTATATACTAGATGGCAAAATCTATTTTTTTTCTTCTGTAACAAGAGGATAATATCTGAGGAGTCAAGAGCCAAAATCCAACTTCCTGATCTTCTGGAGGACTAGAGAACAGCCATCTGGTGAGGCAAAAACTTTGTAAGAAGAGAAGGGCATAAATTATGCAGGGGTGGGTGGGTGTTTGTCTATGTGAATGGGAAGCAAGCTGTTTTCATCTCTAGCTTAAAATCCTCGCAAACCCCAGAAAGCAACCCCAAAACCGCGCTGGAAATTCAACCACTGAATTTCTGTGGTACGAACTGAAGTGTTGGGAGACGACCCTCTCAATGGCACAATGTTAAAGGAGACAACTTGAAAGCTTTTATTCAGCTAAACTAAGTTTTTCTTTTTTCCTCATATTTTAAATTATGCTTTTTTTCTTAATTTTTTTTAAAATTGTATTGTACTACGCCTTTTTAAAAAAATCTACTTCAGTCAGCATAATTGATATATTTGCGATTCTGTATTGCAGAGAGAGAAAAACCTTACACGAAGCATGAAATGTTTTTTTTATAATCTCTGGTAACGTATAATAGCACTGCACGGCATCCAAAACATCATCTTGTCCTTGTATCAGAGAGTACAGGTAGTCCTTGATTTACAACAGTTCATTTAGTGAATGTTCAAAGTTACAGCAGCACTGAAAAACGTGACTTATGACCATTTTTCACACGACCATTGCAGCATCTCCTATGGTCATGAGATCAAAATTCAGACACTGGACAATTGACATGTATTTATGACATTTGTCAAGTGTCCCTGGATCCTGTGATCACCATTTGTGACCAAATTCAATGGGGAAGTCACTTAACAACCGTGTTACTAACTTAACAACTTCAGTGATTCACTTAACAACTGTCGCAAGAAAAATCATAAAATGGATCAAAATCACTTAACTGTCTCACATAGCAAAGGGAAATTTGGGGCTTAATTGTGGTCGTAAGTTGAGCACTACCTGTAGATGAAAAAAGCCCCCAGTTTGGTTTTTTTTAATCTGCAGATGAGCATTCAAACAGACCCTATCTATGTTCCCATATCAGATAAACAAAGTAGCCCATCCCTGCCCCACAATTACTTCCTAACACAATGGTTTTTTTTTTTTGGAAAGGATTTCTTTTTAAAGCCCCAAAATTGGAGGAGAAACTATTTTGGGCAATAAAAGTTGACCATCAGAGGTTTTTCCCACTAAAATTCACAAAATGGATGCATTGGATGGTGTCACTGATACTGAAGCCTAAATTTTATTTATTTATTTATTTTATTTTAATCCCATTTATATCCCGCCCTTCTCCGAAGACTCAGGGCGGCTCACACTCTAAGAAGCACAAATCAATGTACTTAGCAATTTACTATTACTATTACATTTGGAAAATTACTATCAACTACCATTGTAGGACCTTTCCATTGTTCCTACAATGAAGCACAACAAAGTCTTTCCTCACTTTTTACACATCTCCATGCTGGATTTTGTTACCTGCTATGATGGCTTCCACATAGAATTCAGCATAGGAACATCCCACGCATGGTCCTCTCTCTCCCTCACAACGTTGTCCTAGTGATGGAAGAAAATACAATACAAAGTACATGGGGCCACCTGCCCCATGAGGCAATTCTGCTATGGATTTCTCCCAGCTTCATTTTATTTCCTGCCAGTGTTTAGCAACTAGATTTGTTGTCTCCCCAACCTGTCTTTCCTTTCAGGGGGGAATAGAGTTCCCTGTTATTTGCACTGTTTATTGCACATATGGAAAGCATTTTTCTCCCCAGAGCAATAGTTCAGTATTGGAAAATGCAAGGTGAGACTTCCAGCTTCCCTATTTTGAGGAATGGAAAATGTCCGATGGTTAATATGAAGATATATATTAATATATAAGATTTGGGTCAATATTCTGCTTGAGCCGGGTACGTGCCAGTGAAAATGATGCTCACAAAAATTTGAGAAAAAGCTAATTGGGCATCTGGTGGATGGGTGGATAAAAAACCCTGACACTGAGGTCAACTTGTCTGGAATGATAAATTCACAAAAGAGTCAGAATTGCACAGGGAGACAGAGGAGAAGGGAAGGAAAAGAACAAGAAGACTGAAGACTACAGAAAAAAAAAGAATGCGAATCTGAATGTCTACTTTGGGAAAACTCTGTAGCCCAGATTGAAATGGCACATTTTGTTCCCCGATCCAGAGCAGTCAGACGTTTCTCATACATAGATCTAAATGTAGTTGAGTTTAAGGGAAAAGGAGCCAGTTGCAACTGGGACAATCCCAATGGTCATACCCCCAACCTATTCCAGAGTTTAGGGGAAAAGGCAGCTCTTCCAAGCTGGTTCAGGACAACAGGGTTGGGGCTGTTTGAATCTATGGGGGAAATGCTATTCCAGAGGGCAGCCACCTCAACAGAGAAAGCATATTTCCTAGCCCACATTTGGCTGCATTTTTCTGATTAAAAAATAAGAAAAAAAATCTGATCTTACAGAATGGGCAGAAATGAAGGGAGAAATACGCTCCCTCAAATAAACAGGTCCTATCTCACAAAGGGCTTTGTAGCTGACATCCAGAAAATTGAATTACACCCAGAAGCTCATTGGTAACCAATACAGCTTGAGTAGCAGAGGTGTTACATGGGCATACCAAGGCACACTCATAGCTGTTTGTGCCACTGTGTTCTGGACCAGCTGTAGCTTCCAGGAGAGTCCCATGTACCCTGCACTGCAAAAGTCCACATGTAAAGTGAGATGGTCCATGAAAGGATGCAACCTCAAGTCCAGGAGAACCCTCAAATTGCCCTCCAGTTGTATCTGGGAAACTGTAACTCCATTCAGAACTACAGAAATACAGATGGAGAATCTCTGGTTTGTTCACACATTAAGCTGAAGCATGGTAAATTAGGTAATTTATACCTGATTATTTAAGAAAACGAGAAAAGTAAATTTTGTTGAACTCTTTCTAGGAAGCGTGACAATGGTGAGAAATGTTATAATGTAGCACTTTCCTATCCCCAAAGGCGTAAAATAAGTGACCCTAGTATTTCACTTAATCTATTTTACTATTCCTCACAGGCTAATATCTGGAACCCCTCAACATTTGCTGGTGTGAGTTTATTGAATCTGGAACCACATAAGTCCCACATGTGTCCCACCCATCAGTTTCTCCACACATCTGTTTCAAGATGAGAAAATAATCCATGTTTGTAGCAGTGAAAATATAAGCAAATATTTAAAGACAGTTAAGATGCTAGGTAAGGAAATCAAAATATTGGGGTGAGTCCAAACAAAAAAAGATCATTTAGGACAGGGGTAGGCATGGCTCAGGAATTCTGGGAGTTGAAGTCCACGAGTCATAAAAGAGCCAAGGTTGCCTACCCCTGAATTTTCAGGACATTCAAAAGAAGTTTGTTATATCTGTTGAGGGGTGGAGAGGTTCTATGATGGTGAAAGTGGTGAGGGAAATATCTCTGCATCTCTACCTCCCACAGCTATGTGATCAATGCTTTTGGGAGGTGACCAGCTGCAAAGGCTTACAGAGGGAAGCTGGATGAGTCAGTTGTCTTTGTGGATTAGCCTGCTGGGGGTTAATCAACCTCCACAGGCCTGCTGGGTTTTGCTTTGTGATTTGCATATTTCCCAAGGTCAAAGACAGCCACTAACCAACAATGCCACTTTGTCAGGCACGGAAGGAGGTAGCAAGTACCTTCTCCTATGTTTGCATCAGTCCAGGTGGCCAACATGTAATTGCTTTAATCTTGAGGCTATCTGTATATTCAGCTCAATGTGCTACCAAATCAAGGTCATCTCTCAGTGACCCCATAGATCAGGGGTGTCAAAACTGCCGACCCGTGGGCCGGATGCATCGTAGCAAAACGGCGCCCACCCCATTGCCGGCAATGGCAAAAAAAAGTCGCAATACATTGCAACATGTCACATGACATCGCAAGTTTGACACCCCTGCCATAGATGGTCCTTCTCCAGGATGAATAATGACTGAACCAAGCCATGAATCTAGTAAGTTCTTCTGAAAGTTACTGCAGTACCAGCAGAAGTTAGCACTGTTTCAATCAGTACTGTAAAGCTTTTAACACTTTATATGCAAATGTGGAATATTCAATCGCCATCCTTAAGATGCCTACAGATGCCTGTGGGATGCAGTTTCAATGCATCTGGACTGAAGGCAGACATTGGGACTATGCCAATCCCTGTTGCCTCAAGCAATAGATCAGATGAATGAAAGAATAGTCTAGACTCTAGAGGAATAAACCTTTGTACAAGACATTTGCTAGCTATTTATGGGGTGTTTTTTTTAAGGGAGTAGATCTGGAGCAATCTTTGTGACCTTCTCTATTCTCCCTCCTGTGTCTTGTTACAGTGAGAGGCAGTTCAGCATAATAACTAAGGTTACATATCAGGAAGATCCAAGTTCAGGTCCAGCTTACCAACCAAAGTCCTGGGGTCATTTAGGGATAGTCACTCTCTCTCAAACCAACTTACTTCACACTGATAAAATAAAAAGGGATGCCTTGAGCTTCTGAAGATAAGTCAAGCTGTAACATTAACAAATAAAAATACTTGATAGTTTTTTGTATCTCTTTGCTGTCACTTGGATTTCTTAAGCCCACTCTTTGTAGATGTAGCTTAGCAGGACATGTAAAGCCAGCCATATCTAAACCATGATTTAAGGTTGAGTGTATAAATACTGCCAATTGTGGGCTAGTTAACAACATGGCTTGTTTAAAATTAATGCTTAGCACTGGCCAACTTGAGCAAATCACCATTTAACCATTTGTAAGTAAACCCGAATAGATTTGCTCAACACTCTGCCAAAAGCTTCATTTGCAAACTAAAATGGTTGACTTCATGCATTCTGCTAAGGCGACCTTCTTCCTGCCTGCCTTTTTCTCAGCTGCATAACATCTTAGGTGTATGAACCAAATCGGCATCCCTGAACTAACTTCCATTTTAGGATGATAATTCCCAGAATAAGCTGAAGCATTCCACCAAGTTCATTTGGGGATTCAGCATTGTAAACTAAGAGGAAATGACTTCCCTATTAGCAGCCTTTTGAGAGACTGGTGCTGTCCTGAACAGCATGTGAAATTACATTGTAGGAAAATTGAATTTATTCAGCATGTTGTGAAGAGCACATTGTCTGATCGGCAAGGACAATAATGAGAACATTCTTGTTTGTCTGTTGGAAGCCATTCGATTTCAGAAATCTGCTAATGAGATGGGAAGAATACATTTTTCTAATGGGTCTCATTTGTGGGAGGGAAGAGAGAAAAAATTGTCAGTCAGTCCTCTGATGCTACAGTTATACTTTTCCTGTGGCAGTAGTGACTTTCACATCACATTCCCCCAGACTGAATCCGATCTGACCAGCCGGAAAGCTCCCTTCATCTGTGCTAGAGTCCTTCCCATCACAATGCTACATCATCATCTTCTTCTTTGACAAGAGAAAACTCTATCCTAAAACTGAAAGATAATTTAATGTGTCCTCAGAAAGGCTGCAACACCGGAGGTGATGGCTGGACTTGTTAAGGCATTAACAAGTTCTAAAGAAAGAAGTGGAGGTAAAAAAAATCTAGGGCATTTGAATGCAATGCCTTACCATTCGAAGTTCAAGGGCAAAACAACCATCCAAAATAGCAAAGTGAATGATTGAAGCATTGAGCTGTCATATACAGTACCTTGCAGCACAGTGCAGGAATGAATTAGCCTTAAACTGGCTATGGTGTAATATGGAAGGTATGAAGCCCAGATCCCAAGAACCTAATAAAAATCCCTTTTGGTTCAAACTAATGAAAATGGATACAATACCACACGACAACCATGTTCCTGAGTTTGGTGAAATATATTTCTGATATTTTTCAACTGCTCAACAACCTCACTTCCCTATGATTGGACTGGTCATGCTCTCTAGCAAGACTTAGCACTTCAGGGCAGGGGAGGTTAGGAAAGAGATGCCAGAAGTAGTACTGGAGTTCTGCTCTGTTGACCTAGGCGAGGGGTGTCAAACTTGCAATGTCATGTGACGTGTCACGATGTATCACGACTTTTTCCCCATTGCCGGAGTTGGGGTGGGCTTGACGCATCCGGCCCATGGGCCAGCAGTTTTCACACCCCTGATCTAGGCTATAGGAACAGAAGGTTTTATGCCAGACAGTGTTTCCCATTCTCACATTACAAAGAGTTAATAAGTGGTCACTTTAAATTTCTTTCTAATGTCCTTTTCTCTTTCCAGGCTTAATTCATGTTTTTGCTAACTGCTGTGCATGCCTTCTCCAAGGTCATTTCTACAGGTTTTTTACACACAGGAATTATCTGTGGGGTGTGACAGCCAGTTTGATATAGTCAGAATGGAAACCGGGAGACCAGGACTTCTAATCCTGCTTTAGGCTCAAAGCCAGCTGGGTGACCTTCAGCCAGTCACTTTTTCTCGGCCCTAGGAAGGAGTCAATGGCAAAATCACTTCTGAAGAACCTTGTGTTCACTTATTCCAAGTTATCTGAAGTCATTTTAAATCCCTGACATACAGCTTCCATGTAAACTATCCTTTTGTCATAACTCAGCTGATTTCAAATCACTCGCAAGACACAGTGATTAAAAAGAAAATTAAACCATAAGGTTAAACTGTACCACCTTGAAATTCAGTCATGCTATTTACTTATTATTTGTTAAATTTATTTTACCATGGAGCTACTCTAGGTGGCTTAAAGGCCATACAAGACAGATAAAACAAAATGCTGTTTACCCACTTCTTGAAAGCATTTATTAATTGACATAGTAAGGAACAACAACTTGCTTATTAGTGTGTCTGTGGCAAAGCGTCCAATTGCCTACAAAGGGACAAGTTCGTTGGGCACTGGACTAGTTCCACAGGCCCTGTTCCCATTCTGGGAAAAGCAAAGGTCTGATTCTTATCCTTCTTCAAGATAAGATTAATTATTTCCTACCACAGTGTTTTTCCACTGGGCCTTGAGAATCATATTCCGAGCCGAGGCATCTGAAATAAGTTCAGAGCTCTCCTTTGCTTACAAAATAAACTGATCTGAAGGCCTCTGCCCTCCCCAGGTCTGTGTCTAATTCTCCTGCCAAGTCCAAGTGACTGAGGATTAAGATGGGCCAGAAAATCCAGAAAGCACTTTTTCAACTTTATCGCAGGTTTATTCTGCCAGGTCTAAATAGCCCTGAAAGTTTAGCCTAACACCCAGCGTTTCTCCCCCATTCTAGCTCAGGAGACTGATTCTAATCTTTGCTCTTTTGCAATTCCTGCAGATTTGCATTGTTTCTATGGGGGCTTAACAACTGGCAGCTCTTCCAGGTAGGAGTTGATTGGAGTCATATATCAAGCCTCCTGTTCTTCAGAAGAGAACAAGAGAAGGAAGGTGCATTGCATGGTAAACCAGAAGAACTGTACCCAGCCCGGGGCTGGGGAGGAGGGGTTGGACTGGATGGTTTTAAAGGTTTCTTTTTAATCCATTTCCAGAGACATCAATTGTCTGAGATGTTCCTCTGGAATCAGTCATAGTGTTAAATACAGACAGCACCATTTTGCCCAGTTGGAAACACAGATGGGACCATTAAAAGCCTCCTCCATCAGAGCAGGATTCCCTTTTTGTTATCATGTTGGGCTGCTGTCCAAGCAGAGGTGGAAGATTATAGAATATTTCTGGCAAATCTCCACAACCTGAATGTTTGATCAAAGGGAAAGATTTAGCTAAGAAAGAAGAAGTAATTCTACTCTCTGAATTGTTCTCTGAGTCAGTATTTATACAAGAACAAGGCCGGTAAGGGAAAAATTCAAAATCCAGAAATCAGACTCTGGTTTGTATATCTGTGATGAAATATATACAGTAAAATAATTTGAAGAGAGGCTTGACGTGACCAAGAATTGTAACCAACATACAATTGACAGATTGCAGAACTTCCATCCCAAAATGAAAAATGTCAAAACATCTGAGATGGCATTATATTCCATGCACTAAATAGGGAAACTATCTTGACCGGTTCAGACTCAGAGACATATTATCAGTGAGAACTATAGCAGAGCTGGTCCTGCCAATTAGTAGGGTGAGATAAGGCAAAATATTAGAAGAGGTGGGAAGATCAGCCACAGGTTGAAGGACAAGGGTGTGAGTGTGTGCATGCACATAGTTCTGAGCTTGCCCCAATACACTCCCATATTGTCATCATGTACAATATATCAGTCACTCTACTGGACTTTGGAATGTGAAATCCAGAAATGGGTCGTTCATGTCTCTCAAAAGGTGCAGTCATCACCTCTATAACTGAGACTATCCACCTTGCTGCTGGTGAACCTCTCCCTCTTTCCTTCAATCTTTCCTAGAATTCCCTTTTTCTAGAGAGTTAGGTTTTCCCATAATGTACCCAAAGTAAGATAATTCAAACTTGGTCATTTGTGAAAACTGTGGCTTGATTTGTTCAATTATCCATTTGTATGTTTTCTTGGCTGTCCATGATATTCTTAGGAGTCTTCTCCAACACCAAACTTCAAAAGCATTAATACTCTTTCTGTCCTACTTCTTCTAAGTTCCCCTTTGGCTTCCATGGTATGCCACAAGGAATATCACAGCTTGCAGGATTCTGATCTTTGTAGGTACAGACATATTGCAGCATTTGAGTGTCTTTTCCAAGGCCTTCATGGCTGCTGTGCAGAGTGCTAATTTGCAATGTATTTCTTGTCTGCTTCTTCCCTTACAGTTGATGGTTGATTCTAAAAGGCAGAGGTTTTCCATCACTTCTATATGTTCATTATCAGTTCTTAAGCTATTTGTTCTACCTACTATCATTAGTTTGATCTGATAAACTGACTTATGGCTGTTTTTCACACTTATGACCATGACAGCATCCCCATGATTAAAATTCGGATACTTGGCAACTGCATATATTTATGACAGTTGCAGTGTCCTTCTGACAAGCAGTCAATGGGGAAGCTAGATTCACTTAAGAACCGTGTTAGTAACTTAACAACTGCAATAATGCACTTTACCAACTGTGGCAAGAAAGTTGTAAAATGGGATAAAACTCCCTTAACTGTCTTGGTTAGCAACCAAAATTTTGTGCTCAATTGTGGTCTTGAATTGAAGACTATCTCTAGTCAATGATAAAATACATAGGGAGAATCAAGTTAATTTCCCTCTAGGGGGCAGCCCCTGGTTAACCTGGGATCATCTTGAAAGTAGAGTCAAGTAGAGTCAAACCTGGTTACTACTCAGATGGGTGACCTCCAGGAAATACCAGAACTGTAGACCATCTACCCATAGAGTCATTTTTACCCCAGTGACCTTGTTCACGAAAGTTTTTAAACCCTGGATCTTCCTACAGATCTTGGGCTACTCCCGGTGTAGGATCCTTCTCAGTTATAAGGCTTGTGGTTGTAGTCCTCACCCCATACATGTTATTTTCTGGGCTGTATTTTTGAATTGTTTTGATATTGTGACAGAATCAGCCAGTTTTATGTATTTACTAAATCAGCGTTTCCCAACCTTAGGAACTTGAAGATGCGTGGACTTCAACTCCCAGAATTCTGGGAGTTGAAGTCCACGCATCTTCAAGTTCCTAAGGTTGGGAAACGCTGTACTAAATAGATTAGGCTAAGAGTCAAAAACATCCTGGGAAAAACCAGAGCGGACCCCTTTCATATTCCTGCCAAAGAAACTGCAAAGATGCAGCTAGGAAGTTACCAGGAAGCAACCCAATTTGAACGGACTTCGATAAGAAGTAATCAAATTAAAACAAGCTTGTTACCCCCCCCCCCACCCCCACACACCGTGGCCACCTTTTAGGATGCCCTCACCAACAGCAATTCCCTGGCCAAAACTAAGATGCATTAGAGAGCAATTTTTTTTTTCTATCTGATCACTATGCTGTTCTTTCTCAGTATGTATTCATAAATAATTATAATCAATTTACACATCGCAGAACTCCTAAAATATCTGGCTGGAAAGACATTTTGTTTCAGGTAGATTTCCAATGGGGCTTATCGAAAGGCAATATGTACTCTTTTTTTGCGGTGCACAAATCCCGTGTGGGGTCACTTTCCACCCCCACACACACCCCAAATCCGTGGCCCATGAATTATGACGGCACAGAGGCGGCATCGCTGCAGGGGGCCAGGTGCAATAGGGACCCCAAAGCCCCCCTTTTCTTTTCAGAGAAGACCCAGGAGGGAGCGGGAGGGGGAGTGGCACTCCAGGCCGTCTTCGGCTCTGAGACCGCCCGGGAACGGCCAAGGAGACAATTCCGCTTTTGAATGGAGGAGGCCTCGGCTGGCCCGCTGACGTCGTGTCCTCCTATTGGGCCGAAGGTGCTATGACATCACCGCCCGGAGAAGCGGCCGGGGAGGGGAGGCCGGACCAATTTGATTTGTTTGAGCAGTTGGAAGCCGGAGGGGGAAAGCGGGCGGGCTGGCTGGGCATGGAGCTGCGCGAACCGAGGGGCCCCTCAGCTGTTGCGCCGGCCACCAGAGCAGCGCCGCCTCGGTCCTCCTCCTCTGCAGGTAGAGCGCCTGGCGAGAGACGGGAGTGACGGGCGGGCGGCATAGCGCGAGCCCGGGCGCCGGGGTGGCTTTGGGGGGGGGGGCGTGTGCGGGAGAAGCCCGGCGAGGCAGGTAGCTTAGTCCTGGCGGCTGGGAACGACGGGGCTTTATTTATTTTTTTTTTTTGCGTCCGTCACCTCCGAGGCCGGCTTAAGAGAAGGAAGGCAGGGAAGAGCGGTCGTTCGCCGGAGGGCTGCCCCCTTTCGCCGGCGGCTGCTCCTCCGGCTGGCTCGCTCGGGAACCCGGCGCGGGAGGCTGGGGTCTGCTTCTTGCAGATTTGTTCCGACCCTCCCGTCCCTTTGAACCAGCGTTTCCCAACCTTAGGAACTTGAAGAGGCGTGGACTTCAACTCCCAGAATTCCCCAGCCAGCATAGCTGGCTGGGGAATTCTGGGAGTTGAAGTCCACGCCTCTTCAAGTTCCTAAGGTTGGGAAACGCTGCTTTGAACCTGGCCTTCCTCCTTGGAGGGAGAGATGGAAGGCTACGCTGGGGCTGAAGCAGAGGAGAGAGCGCGGGGTGGGGAAGAAGACCGCAGCTAAGGACCAGGGGTTTCGCCCGCCTCTGCCCGAGTCCTCCCCATTCACGAAAGGCGGCGGGCAAATGTAAAAAAAAGCCGGCAGCGCCTGGGCTGTGTCCGCGGGCTGCCAGCGGGACCGCCTCGTCCTCTCGCCGGGAGTGTCTTGTCGGCGTCCCCTTGATGGCCCTTCCCCTCCCTCCCCCCCCCCGCACAGCTCCCAGGGAGGCAGAGAGAGGGGATGGAGTGTGTGTGGGGGGGGGGGGAGGGGGGGACACAGTCGGGAAGGGCGCCCGGATTCGTCGCGCTTTGTTTGGATTCAGGCCGGGCTGAGAAAAGCGGCGGCTGTTCTTGCGTGCCGAGTTCGGGCTCTCGCTTTTGCAAAAGCGTGGGAACCCTCCCAGGTTGGACTCGTTTGTTTCGGGGGTGGGTGGGGGGGTGGGTGGGTGGGGAAAGCGGCAGCTGTTCCATTGTCTCGAAGGGGGGGGCGGTGTGTGTGTGGGGGGGTGGGTGGGTGGGTGGGTGGAAGAGAGAGAGAGAGAAAAGCAATAAATCGGAGCGCGTCTCTTTTAAGATCCGGGGAATGGATGGAGCGGCTCGATCGCGGCTCGCCGGGTGCGCGTGTGGTATAAAGCCGAGAGCCAAATGCGAGCCTCGGGGAGAGTTGCGGCGGGGCGCCCTCGAATCAATCCCTGGATTTGCCCAGGTGGAAATGCACTTGGAGAGGGGAGGGCGCGGGAGGGAGGGAGGGGGAGGGCGCGGGAGGGAGGGAGGGGGGCTCCCGGTATTTTGTAAGCGGAGGAGGAACCCAACGGACGATAAGGGCAGGATGGATCGCCGCGGGGGGGGGGGAAGTCAAGAGCCGCTTTGCTGTCTGGCGGACGCCGGGTGTGGATCCACGCCGGGATCCACACGCCGGGTGCGTGTGTGTTACGACGCCGAGAGCCAAGGGCGAGCCTCGGGGAGAGTTGCGGCGGGGCGCCCTCGAATCAATCCCTGGATTTGCCCAGGTGGAAATGCACTTGGGGAGGGGGAGGGCGCGGGAGGGAGGGAGGGGGGGCTCCCGGTATTTTGTAAGCCGAGGAGGAACCCAACGGACGATAAGGGCCGGATGGATCGCCGCGGGAGGGGGGGGAAGTCAAGAGCCGCTTTGCTGTCTGGCGGACGCCGGGTGTGGATCCAGGAGAAGGGAGGTTGTTCCTTCCGGACGATAGCCGATGCCTTTGGAAAAGGAGGTCAGGTTTAAAAGGGACAAAACAGCCTTGATTGGGGGTGGGGGTGGGGGACGCTGAATGAACTTGCGGGAAAGCTGTGGTCTGGTTCTGACATTGCCTGAGCTTTCTCCCCGCCCCGTCTACTCAGCCTTCCATCCTTCCGAGGTAGGTAAAATGAGGACCCGGATTGTTTGTTGGGGGCAATTAAGCTGACTTTGTAATAATGCCGCTTGGGGTGTGTGTGTGTGTGTGTGAAAGCCCTAACAAGCAGGCATATACAGAGAATGAAGGCTACTGCTAAGCTTGTAAGCCGCCCTGAGTCTTCGGAGAAGGGTGGGATATAAATGGAATTAAAATAAAAAATAAATAAAATAAAGTATGCTGTGCGAAGGATTAACTGCAGCCAAAAGTTGGAAACGGGGGGGGGTAGCACGATCAACACCTTAGAACAGGGGTCTCCAACCTTGGCAACTTTAAGACTTGTGGACTTCAACTTCCAGAATTCCCCAGCCAGCTTTGCTGGCTGAGGAATTCTGGGAGTTGAAGTCCACAAGTCTTAAAGTTGCCAAGGTTGGGGACCCCTGCCTTAGAAAATCCATTGAATCAACTCCTCTTGGAGCGGCAGTTGAGAGATCGCTCTTCTCGTGGGCTTGTTGTTTGCAACCCTTCTCTCTCCCCCCACCTCGTTTTTTTCTTCCTTTTAACGCACTCGGATTGCAGCCCTCCGCGATTGTTTCAAGGTGCCTAGTGGCAAGGATTTTGCCCTTCTGTCTGGTCTACAGTATTGAAATTCTGTTCCAAGGTATTGAGGATGCAGCTTCACAAAAGAGCCCTGAACTGGAATTCAGGACAAAAGGAAACGGCTAGGCTAGGGGTTTCACTCCTCTTCCCCTCTGCCTTGCTTTAAATTTCAAGTTGCTTTGCCAAGTTCTCTGTGAGTGGCTCCGTTGTGCAGCTTTTCGATCCGTTCCTGCAAGAAACGAGGATAAACTTGTCTCATTAACCAGGGCTCAAAGCTTTTGAGCAGGGGTCTTCAAACTTGGCCCTTTTATGACTTGTGGACTTCAACTCCCAGAATTCCTCAGCCAGCAAAGCTGGCTGAGGAATTCTGGGAGTTGAAGTCCACAAGTCATAAAAGGGCCAAGTTTGAAGACCCCTGCTTTTGAGGCTGGTTCCATGAGGATATTTCCTGGCTCTTAGAAACTAAGGCAGCCTGCTTAGTTTGCAATGCACGATATGTGACCTATGCTGGAAAAGGGATGCTCTTTTCAGCGCGCTGGCAGAGTTTGACAAATGTGTAGGCCAGTAATACCTGGATATGAATTATTTATCTGAGCTGCTTCAGGCATGCACACACATAGACAAACCACACTTGTACAGTTTTCTGTGATCAGAGAGGATCACTAATGAATGGTTTAAATATTAGTGGGTTGTGTTGTCTCACTGTTCCAATGAACTCTATATTCTTGCTATCTAAATAGTTGCGAGTATGGAATGGGTAAAATGTTTTCAATGCCTGACAATTAAGAACTTAAATTAACTACATTGCATTTTCTCAGAGTTTTGCCGACATGTAGCCTGGGTAACATGTATGCTTACACAGAAGTAAAGTCCACTGAGGTTAGTAGTAGTATTCCATGAAATGTGTGCCACTTTCTGGAACTTTGGCTGAATTACTTCCTCAGTTTACTATCTGAAAACTTAGTTGTTTCTTGGAAGGAACAGAGCAATTAAAATTTTACAAAACTGCAACAAGCTTGTGAATTTTGAGAACTGTTCATAAAGGAAATTGCTTAGAATGGGAGGAAGAACCATGACTGAATTGGGGGCCACATTGAAAAGTATTATTTACCCAGAAGGAACAGGTTCCTAAATTTAGGATGTTCCCTTTATGAAAATGGAAGTTTGAAAAGAAAAACTCCTTTGTCTTTGCTATGTAAACTATTTGGGAGAACAGAAGTAGTATTTCTTTCAGGTAAATAATACAGATTTGTTTCTCCTTGGCAACACTGATGCTATTGTTTTCTAGAATTTAAGAAGTTAATATTTAGAAGGGCGTAATTACAATAGTTACAGTAGGTAGCAAGAGATCCTGGTCTACAAATCTGGAACATTCATCTGTGCTAATTCTGGCCTCTTCACTTGTAATTTGTAGCTCTAATAATTGTATTAAGTAGTTGGGAATAAAGTCATCTTCATCAACAGGAATCTGGTCTTTCAACTTAAGTCATTTATACTTGTGAAGCTTTTTCTTTCCTCTAGCAATTTATGCTGGAAAGTGAACTTGGGCAGAAGTACGGCCTTTAAAGCAATTAAGATAATGGGTTTGAATCCCAACATGTTTGTGGCTAGACCTTCCAGTAGGTAATAAGAATTCAAACAAATTGTTTAAAAGGAGCTTAGCTACCCCTCAGGGTGAAAAGCAATCTTGGAGACTGCCTGTGTGGCTTCTGTTCTAAGTGGTGGTTTTTGCATAGCTATGCAAAAATTATCTAGGTGAATAAGGACCTTGAACTGATGTTGATGCCTAATTTCTTCCTATGCAGAGCTCCTGGGGAGCAATAGATTTGTTCACTCCCTCTTATATTAAGAGAAACAGTCAATAATGATAGTACTAACACACCAGCAAATGTATTAACTGAGTACGTGCATCTGTGATTTGTAAAACTGTTTACTTAAACCATTATATGAATTCATACAATATGGTAAGTCATAACCATAGTTTAGGCACTATAAGTGATTAGATTCCAGATGCCAAGGTGAATCAACTTGCATTATGATGTAGTATGATAGATGGATTCAATATCTCTTACAAATACACACATATGCTTTTTGTGTCTCTTTGATATAAACACAATAGTTTATTCCTAGGACGAACACAGTCCTTTTGTACTGTGACTCTTTAGACTGCTGTTAAAATGTGTCCACTGTTTGATATAGGCATAGCTATGAATTGGATGTTTCTTACTGGCTGGTTTATACAGCATGCCATGCTAAACTGGTTTGTGTGTCTTTAACTCAGTGTAGTACATAAATCCAACCAACACTGTTTATAAACCAAGATACATGGTTTAGTATCTTGGGTGAAGCCAGAGACAGTTTGTTAAACCACTATTAAGCAAGCTATGGCTCAGGGAGCCATGAACAGACTATCTGGAACAAGACTTTCTAAAGTAGGAGTAAGGGAGGTGGGTGCATTCCTTTTGAAAGCAGTGGGATCTTTTCCCTTCTCACCCTGTTTTTCCAGCCCTTCTGTGTGCCTGCTTGTGTGTCTTTTGATTTTAAAAAATGCTGTCTTTGATCAGGCCAATGCTTTGCTGTTATGCATGGTATGAAAATAAATCTAACCCTGAATAAAGCTAATTTGATTTCAACACCCTCAGCCTTGACTCCTTTCAAACAATTCCCACCAAACCCATACTTGTTTTCATGGCTGACTTTTGTCTGGGGTTGGCTGGCCAGGCAGACTTTTTCTACAATTGAGCTACCCTAGGAAAACTTGGTGAAGAGAAGGCTAAAATAAATACTGATGTTGGTTTATTGCATGTGCATAATGAACAATGGGCAATCGCTCTCCAGGAGAGGTAGTAAATCCTAGGTTTTCTTTTGATTGCTTTCATTTGAACTAAAGCTGTGAGTCCTGTTATAGTAATTTTTTTTGTGGTCTGGGGTTTGTTCATTTCGAATGGGTCTGCTGACAGCAGCACTTTGCTGAGTAACACATTCTGTATTCATTACTGGTATAATATCGGAATCATTTGAGTTACCAAAAGTCAACAATTTCCCCTAATTGCTTACTCTATCCAAGCAAACACTGCCATCCTATTGATTTGAGAAGCTTTGACTGAGGTATCTAAGTTCCTGCCAGAACCTGCTTTAAGCCAGTTTTGGCGTCAATATACAGAAACCAACTCTCTGCAGGAAAGTTCTGGTGACTCTCTTTATGCGTGGAACCAGGTCTTGGGCTGAAATAAAAGGTGAATTCTGAATGGTTTTTCAACTCTGTTTAATGTATATCCCAGGGATTTTCCAGTGATCTCCTGTCCAGACCTGCTGAGTTTTCTTGAGCTCACCGAAGGCCAGCAAGCTGCTGCCATCCACTTGGTCCTGTTCTGGTCCAGATGCAACTATGGTGGAACAAAGGCATACAAACTGCTTTTGTATCTTTGCAAGAAATAAAACCCTGCATGGACATATTCATAATGAAGCTGAAATCACCTTAGAAACATTAGAAGCTTTCCTTTTCTGGATCACAGTGTAGAGGTTTTTGTTTAGATGGAATAGATTCACCAGCTTCATTAATTCTACCTACTACTGAATTCTAGCATAGAAAGCTAAAACCTAAGGTTTGTGTCTTGATAAAATTTACAGGATTAACATAATTCATGGATTCTGTACTTGGATATTATAATGCTGACTGCAAGCACACTTCTGTGAATTTGTGCACTAGTTAGTGGGTTAAGGACAGTTCAGGTTTTATAATTAAAGTGATGGAGAATAAAAGTGCATCTTTCAATGTTTTAAGACTAAACTTTTGTTCTAGTTTGAATAAACTCAGTTTGCTGCACTAGATGATTAGAAAGAATATTTTTATTTTATACAAAGAAAACAATTGGGAGAGCAGGGATGGAAAAACTGGCATTTTAGGATTACAGCTCCTATAAGCCCCAGCCAATATGAACAGTGTTAGGTGAATTTTTGACTCCATACCATCTATAAGGTCTCCCTCCTAAATGCAAATTTACATCCTGGCAGTTTTTGAAGGTATTTTATTATACTCTGGTGTATAACAATCAGAATATTTTAAAACTGCCTGGATGGAGAAGCCAGTAATAAATGAAGCCATCTTGCACCGTGGTGAGGTTTAATTGAATTTTGACTCTATTCATCCTCAATAAAGGGAAATCACTTTTCTCAGGAACCTTCAAGTGGAACCAGTCTTCCTTATGTCAATAGAGGTAGAAATTAATTAAACAGTTTCAATATAATTAAAACATCTGTAGCCGATGAATTGGATCATGGTTCTGCTGAACTACGGTATGACAAGAGATGGCTAGTTTTGCTGCAGAGAAAGGGATTGTTTTAACTTTCACTGCTTGGCAGCTTTCCCCCCCCCCCCCCCTTAATTCTCCCACTACTAACCCATCAGGAACTCAAGTGTTTGTTTGCAGAGCTTGTTTTTTTGAAATTCTAGCTTCTAAGTAGCACTTGATGTACCCTAGCTCTTGCTGCAATCTTATTTCAGCCCCTCATGAAGAGGGTATTTCACACCTCCTATTCTGGTCCTCTGTTCTTTTCCATCTTCTGAAGAGGATTCCTGAGGACAAGCTAGTTTAAATTTAGTATTTGAAAATGGGTGTAACTAGTCCAGGTATTTTTTTTCAATCAGTCCAGCAAGAATTCTGATCAAAGGGTAGATTTCATGATCAAGGCCTTAACCTACGAATTAAAGAAATATTGGAGTTTGAAAAGAGAAGAATGTACAGTAGTAAAATATCTATCAATAGAAATAAATTCATTGGCTCAGATTAATATTAATATTAACAATATTAACAATCTAGATATTAACAATCCTGCCATTAGCTAAAAGCTACTCCTACTTAAATTATGGGTGTCAAAGAGAAGGGAGGCCTATTATAAGAATATTCTGGAATTGGCAGCACACGTTAAAGGATATCATTATCCACTCTGGCTGCTGTTTTTAGAGGTCTGTTTGAAGGGTTGTGGCCAAGTAAGGTTGAATCTGTGTTCTGCTAACTGATCAAAGCTCAGCTCTTATAACCTTTTCATCCCACAGAGTGCTGCCTTGTGATCCAACGTGTTCCTCTCAAGGCCTTCTGGGCCCAATTCCAGTGCTAGTCATGCGTTCAGTTGCTGAACTACAGCAAATGTGTAGCAAAGTTAATTTTTGATTGAAAAAGTCTGGCCTAAGAGGAGGTAAACCCATCCCCAAGGTTGTTTACTCAAAGAGCAAAGATTACACAGATATGCTTTCTTGAGAATATGATGAGACACATGTACCTGTTATTGAAAATCTACTTCTATTGGTAGATTTATTTATAGTTATTTCTTTTATAAATAACTCAAAGCGGTGAGCATTACTAATGCTCCTTCCTCCTATTTTCCTTACAGCAACCACCCTGTGAAATGGGTTGGGCTGTGAAGAGAGTGACTTGCCCAGATCACCCATCTTGCTTTCGTACCTAAGATGGCGCTAGAACTCAAAGGCTCTTGGTTTCTAGGCGAGCACCTTAACCATTGTGGGAGGGGAGGAGATTGATAATCCCATTGCTGTTTCCTTGCAATTACACATCTGTTTGCCTCTATGTGTGTGTGTACCCAGTCTGCATAATTTCCCAGAAGGCAAGAGGAGAAGCTGCACACAGGTTAATATTCCTCCTTGCAGGCCGGTAGGAAACAGCTGTCAGGAAAATCCAGGCATCCTGGTGAACCCTCAGCTTAAGACACAGAACTTAGTGGTTTCCTGATGACATGGTGTTCCTTGTGATGGAGATGTAGTTTTGTGGTCCCCTCCTGTGAGAGGAAACAGAAGAACTAGTACCGGGTGTAGTCATTCTAACTAAGAATTCTCTTTATTCTAAGAAAGTTTAAAGTGAGGGAAAATCCAGTACCTGGGCTTCTCTTAAGAAAAAAAATATGGTCTTCGTTTATGTGAATAAACATAGAGGGCTGCTCTTCTCTTACAGGATCTCTTTATTTTGTAGAGAATGTGGTTTCCTGCAGAGACAAATCTTAGGGCACTGAATATGAATTTGTTGGTCACAATAGGGAGAATAATGCTGCAGTTTTCATGAATGTGAATATATAGCATAATGAAGGTGATAAGGTTTTATTCCAATGCTAGAATAGAATAGAATAGAATAGAATAGAATAGAATAGAATAGAATAGAATAGAATAGAATAGAATTGGAAGGGGCCTTGGAGGTCTTCTAGTCCAGCCCCCTGCTCAAGCAGGAGAACCTATACTATTTCAGACAAGTGACTCTCCAGTCTCTTCTTAAAAACCTCCAGTGATGAAGCACCCACAACGTCTGAAGGCAAGCTGTTCTGCTGGTTAACTGTCTTCACTGTTAGGAACTTTCTCCTTAATTCCAGGCTGCTTCTCTCTTTGATCAGTTTCCAACCATTTTTTTCTTGTCCTGCCCTCTGGTGCTTTGGAGAATAGTTTGATCCACTCTTCTTTGTGGCAGCCCCTCAAATACTGGAATACTGCTATCATGTCACCCCTATTTCTTCTTTTCTTTAGACTATCCAAACACAAGTCCTGCGCCCGTTCTTAATACGTTTTAGTCTCCAGGCCTTTGATCATTTTAGTTTCTCTTCTCTGAACTTTTCCAAAGTCTCAACGTCTTTTTTGTAATGTGACCAAAACTGGATACAGTATTTCAGGTGTGGTCTTACTAGGGTTTTATAAAGCGGTACTAATACTTCATGTGATCTTGATTCTATGCCTCTGTTTATACAACCTAGGATTGTATTAGCTTTTTTGGCTGCTTCTGCACATTGCTGGCTCATAGTCAAGTAATTGTCCACTAGGACTCCAAGGTCCCTCTCACAGTTACTGTTTTTGAGCCAGGTCTCACCTTATCTGTACTTTTACCTTTGGTTTTTCCTGCCTAAATGTAAAACTTTGCTTTTCTCCATATTAAAATTCATTTTGTTGGATAGGGCCCATTGTTCAAGTTTGTCAAGATCTTTTTGGATCTTGAGCTTGTCTTCTGGGTTGTTGTCTATTCCTGCCAGTTCCTCAATTAATTTTAAACAGGACTGCTAAAGATGGAGCCACATTTTGTATGCCAAGTGAGTACGCATGTACCTCCCAGCCTCAGACCCTCAACATGAGTCTGTAATGTAGGAATGCTCTCTGGCCAAATAAGACCGTTGCCAGGATTCCCTGACAGCTTGTTCATTGCCATGGCTCAGATGTTTATTTTGGCTACAAGTGGACCTTTGTTTGTAATGAGCAATTCAATGCCTAAGCATGGCTCCTTGCAAAGTGGTTTGATAGTACACTAAAAGAATAATTTAGCAATTAAGAATGAAGATGAAGGAATAAAGAAATTGCTGTTTCAGTGTAATTGAAAAAGTGAGGATGTGAAGTATTCAGTTCCAATAGCATATTCTGATATGATCACTGCTGAAAGCTAGACAAAATCCATGTTTTGACTGTCCACCTAACAACACAAGGATCATCTTGTTTTCTGTAAAGTGATTTCTTTGGAAGCATTTTTTGCTAATCCTGTTGGATTGTTTGAGCAAATTTCATACTTGAATCCTCTCTAGCCATTTGAACAAATCAAATACCCAGTGTGCATGGTCTAACGATCTACTGAAATTATCTCAAATAGCTTGGCATTCAAAGTAGCTTTTTCCTATGCTTAGGATAGGACTAGACCAGAGGTCCCCAACCTTTTGGACACCAGGGACTAGTTCTGTGGAGAGACGTTTTTCCGCAGACTGGAAGGGGTGTAGTTTTGTGTGCTGTCTGCATCCCACAGATGGGGCTTTGCTTGTTGGTGGCATGCCACAGCCCGGTACTGGTCCACGGGCCGGGGGTTGAGGACCCCTGGACTAGACAACCCGTAATCCATTGGGTCATCATTTGAGAAATATTTCCTTGCCAGATTCCTCAATGCCTTCAACAAGGGTGGAGTTTCTAATATATTTGAAAAATTCGGGGAGATAATTCAGAGATGGGAAAGAGGCATGTTGAACTGGATAGTACAAACATCAGGAGTTGGATGAGAGTTAGCCCATTTGAAATATCTTAATTAAAAAAGTTTAGCCCTGTGATGCATCATTTTGTCCAGTTAAAAGTTCCAGACATAACAGTAGAAAGATTTCTGAGCTTAATTTTCTGCCAGCTCTCGTCCAAGTAAAAACATGCTTATCATAGGACATTGTATGTAATGAGTAAGGAGGAGAAATAAAAAATAGTCAAGGGGAACAAGGTTTTGAGAGAAAAAAAGTAATAATGCAAGTTGTAGAGAAACAGGACAGAGAGTTACTTTATTTTTGATTATACTGTAACCCAGGCTCATGCATGAAGTTGATGGGTAAGTGATTTAGGACAAAGAAAAGGAAACAAGTCGTTTGCTGCATCTTTATGCTGTGGACATGCTGTCAAAGATACAGTGAGGGTCACCAACTTGAAAAAGGACTGACAAGTTCATGGCTGCCAGGGCCACATTTGGATTGCGAGAGAGAGAGAGAGAGAGAGAGAGAGAGAGAGAGAGAGAGAGGGGGGGGGGGGGGAGAGGGGGAGAGAGAGAGAGGGGGAGGGAGAGAGAGAGAGAGAGAGAGAGAGAGAGAGAGAGAGAGAGAGAGAGATGCCTTAAAAATTGTCTGCTTCCTGGGGCTGAGAGAGAGTAACTAGCCCAAGGATACTGAACTGGCTTTGTGCTTAAGGTGAGATTAGAACTCATGGTCTCCCAGTTTCTAGCCTGGTGCCTCAAATACTATACCAAACACGCTCTCCTGCTTTCCATTACAATAACTGAAAAATATTGTTGTGATCCTTATATCATAGTTATCAAAAGCTTTATTATGCAAGTATTATGCATGTATCCTGCTTGTTTTTCCCCCCATCATAATCTACAAGTCACATGGATTCCAAAAAGTAATTATATGTATTCTTACTATCAAGAGCAGAATGTTTTAAACCATTTACTAATCAATGACAGCCACTTAAAAAATTGTGTCACTTGTACAGTGGAGCACCAAAGCTGGTAAAACACACTTTTATGTCTTATCTTAAATACGAATCAGAAAGGACTTTTGGTCTCAGTTTTACCAATAAAAAAACTACTTATTGATTAGTGATAAGACCCTTATTGGAAAGGCATGAATTCATCATCTCAAAACAATATTCCTGATTTGGATAACAACCTTGAGCATTCTCCTTCCCCTGTGTATAGTGTAGCTTTCCCCAACCTGCTGCTTGCCAGATGTGCTGGACTACAGCTTCCAGAACCATCAATGCCTGAGGTTTTGAGGATTTGTAGTCCAAGGGCTGGGTTGGGGAAGGCTAATATAGTAAACACCTCGGCTATTTGTAAATTGATGCATATGTGCTGCATGATCCAGTGATTTGACTTGCTCTATATCTAGATTCACTGTATGTCGCTAGGAGATTCTGTTTTGAAGAGTCATCTGAGGTTGAATCAGGAAATGCTGCCTCAGCAGAAGGCCTAGACAGTCTGTCCTTTCTATAGCTATCTGTCTCCTATGCCAATTCACTCTTAAAGGGCAGATTATATTGGTGGGTGTGAATGCGCTGGATCCATTCCAACCTGATATGTATGCATATTCTTTGCCTTTATTGACTTTTAATGGGGAAGAGCGAAGCTACTGCAGGCCATTAAAAAGCTCCATTTGGCTTCTCCTGAGTTCATGTCTAAGAAAGCAATCAATTCTGAGAAATATCTCTCAGCCTTGCATACAGAGGCTGCACCCACTATTACTCCCTGCCTCTGCATTGGAAAATCTCAATTACATCATGTTTTAGCTGGCCTGCAGAAAGATCTGCAGTGAAAACCAAATGGCGGTAATAAAAATGGCTTGCCAGCTTTCGTGATGAGAGCTGGTCTGCTGGAGTGAGGATCAATATAGATAATAGAAATAAGCAAATACAGATAGTCCTCGACTTTTGGGACCAGAATTTCCATCACTGAGCAATGTGGTCATAAAGCTCGACATACGACCACATTGCTTAGTATCGGCACTCTCCATTGATGTAAAAATCATGGGTGGTTAAGTAAACACCTACACCAAACCAGGTCATTCTGGCTTAGTCCTTCCCAGCCCCTAGCCTGTGTAAGGTAAGGAACTGCCTCGGCTTCAGCTCCTCCTACCCACCTTTCTCTCTCCCATCTCTGCTCTTTTGGCCGTCTTGCACCTTGCCTTGTGGGACAGCAAGTAGCATCAGAAATGCGTGGCTCCGAGGCTGCTTGCCACACTGCAGCTCAAGGGCTTCTTGGCATGGTAGGGCTGCAAGAAGTCGCAATTGCTCTGGAAGCCTGAGCCACCCCACCTGCATGGCAGAAAGCCCCAGCTGTTCCAGGAAACCTCAGCTAACCCAGCCTGGCCCCGGCCATTGTACCCTCGCCACCCTGGACTCCATAGCCCCTGCTGTCTTGCGCTCTGCCGCCCCCAACTGACCTCTGTCTTCTTGCTGCTGCTGTTGACAAGGCTTGCCCCTTTGCAAGACAGCTGAGAATGTAGGAGGCCATCTGCCCTGGTCTCATTAGGAAATCTTGGGAAGAAGGCCTCATGCGGCCAGCAGCTGCCTCCCAGAAGGGCCAGGCCAGGCCAGGCATGCTTGGCCAGCAGCAGCAGCAAGAAGATGGCAGAGGTCAGCTAGGGGGCAGGGGCTGCAAATGCAGAGGGTGAAGAGAGAGGAGACGGGTGGGTGGATGGAAGTTGAAGTGCCCTTGCAATTATAAATACAGATAAGCTGCCGGCACAAATTTTGATTATGTGACGGGGTGGGGATGGGGCACTGCAATAACTCTGGGGACTGGTCGTAAGTTCCTTCAGCACCACTGTAATTATGAACTCACTGAGTAAATGGTCATAAGTCGAGGACTATTCCAATGACAGTCGATCCTTCTTCCAAAATAGGACCAGAGATTGACAGTACTGAGGAAGAAGAAAAGGCTGTTGTGTTCTTTTTGACTCATCTTTCCTAGTGACTATTTGATCCAAAATTCATAAGGAATAACAGGGTTCCAGCTGTATTTTTGGGCAAAGACAGAATTTCTATTACAGAAAGCCAGGAAATATATACAAAAGCACCATTGACCAGATAAATCAATGCCTCTCTTCCTAGTTAACTTGCATCAACCCTGCTTCTTTAAGAAGGCCATCATAATAGATACTAGGATTACAAATCCTTGGAGGGCAGAATTCCTTATAACTTTGCAGCATAGCTTCTCCTCTGATGAGTTAAGGTGGCACTGAACATGACAATAGTGGACTGAAATTGTAAAAATCTCATTGGTTTTCTATATTTTTTTTTTGCAGCATTCCTGGTGTTTTCACTGCTATGTTAACTGGAATAAAAATACCATTGTTGAAACATGAATAGTAGAAATTGTTCAGCTAGGTAGTTGGTCAAGCAAAGGAGTATGGCTCATCTAATACTGCCCAGTGATGTGTGATCAAGCATGGTCAATAGATCAAACTACTTTAGAGACATGATGGGAACAAGAGTAAATTGAAAACTGTCTCCTAAATATTAGAACACATTTTTCATAGCAAGACTGGGGGTATGTCTAAAACCAAAAAATTGGTTCCTTTAGCTTAGTAAATTCAGTGACGGAGAACTTGACTCCTTCCACTGTATGGTCTTAATGAAGAATATTGTGAACTCAGCTGTATATATATATTCTGATGTGTGGAGACTGTCAGGGATTTGCGTCACTACTGTAAAGTTACATTCTGGAACCTCCATACACTGACTAAGCAAACAACACAGACTAGGATATTCCATGTCTAAATGTTGCTTACTTTGCATGATTTATTCTGCCTGTCACAAAAGGACAGATCTTTCTCAAGCTCTGTTCCCCAGTGACGGGGAAAGCCTGTCCCATTGCCAGGCCTAGTTTGTGAGGCCTTGACAAGTATTAGACTTTTATTGAATAAGCCCAGCCCTCTTTCTATAACAGGTAGAAGTTTGGATTTTACGTGAAGCCACAGCACGAAGTACGTTCAAGAAGTTGAGTCCCACCCCCCCCGCCGTTTGCAATGAGGACAGTACACGTATGACAGTTCACGTTGCAGAGGTTGTCCATCCCAATCTGCAACTTCTTTACAGCACTTGCTTTTCTCAGCTGAATTTCAGTCTTTCTGAACTGTAAGTTTACTTTCATGCCTATTCTGTTTTGAATTTCTCTTCTCCCATGATCACAGCAGGTGACATTCCTAGGTAAACTTGGCTGATCTTAGAAAAATTAAATAGCTTTGGTTAAATCTAGCTAGTATTTAGATGGAAGGCTGGATTGGGAAATTTAAAAAAAAATCTTGAAAGCAAGCAATGATGCACTACATCTATACTATTGTTAAGATGACTACATGTCTTCAGATGCTGAGTTCTACTCAAGACACTTTACTTTTAACCTTCCCCTTTTATTTTCTGCCTTTTATGTCCGATTCTCTGCAGTTTTCTTGGCAAGAGTTTTCAGACTGCCTCTTTCCAGGGGCCAAGAAAAAGTAACTGATCCACCCAGCTGGTTTTATATCCAAAGCAGGACTAGAACTCACTTTCTCCTAGTTTCCAACCTAATGCCTTAGTCACTGTACCAAACTGGCGCTTCCCTTCAGGCAATACAAATTTTAAATGGTTTTGTGATTTTAATGGAAATGAAAACATGTTTTGATTTCCATTCTTCCCCCCCTGGAATACCTTTACTAAGTCTCAGATCATAAAAGCAGTGCATTCAGATTCTGAAGCTGGCGCATTACATTAATCATTACAGTGTGACTGAACTAGTGACTTTTGCTCTCAAGCTTTCTTAAAGAGGACAGAAAACTGAACTGTTCAGAGTAATTTACAGATTTGAGGGTACCATTGCATGCTCTTCAGCGCTGCTCCTAAAATAAGTTGGGGCATGCTCATGTAGTACATGCAGTCATGTCATGTCTCTATGGCCAACTTGACAAAATGACAACCATAGGCAGGCTAAATCACTTGGGAGGGAATGGCATTACATCTGCCTAAGATGTGGGATGCTTGCCTATTGTGTGTGGTGCTTTCGGAGTAGACTACCTGATCAAAACAAGGATTAAGCAGGATTTACTTCTAACAGGGAGGTTCGCTATGCATGAGTAAGTCTTGTATTCTGACACAATTTGGCTAACCTGTTTCAGGCATTCTTTCAGGACTGAAAAAGATGTGATCTCACTTAAATCTGGCTCTGGCTACAACAAAGTGGGTTTTATTTATTTAAAAGATTTGCACAGGTGTCCTTACGTATCAACTGCAATTGGGAAAGGCAATTCTGTCACTAAGCAATGCGATTTGTAAAGTAAAACACCACAGGGCTGACATGACAACCCATCTTACAACATCAGTTCCACTTGTGGTTGTCAAGCAAATCACCTACGTTTGTTAAGCATAATGTCATGTGACCTTGCTGTTTCCTGCCAGCTTCCCCACTGACTTTCCCGCTCCAGAAGCTGGCTGTGAAAGTTGCAAATGATGATCATGTGACTGTAGGACACTATGACAGCTGCAGGTTTGAGAACTGGTCATAAATTTTCAGTTGCACTGTATTTTCAAATGGTCGCTGAACAAATAGTAAGCGAGGATTATCTTAAAGCATAGCTATGGGTGGCTACAGCAACAATCAAATTACAAAACAAAGTGACCCCAACAAGCCATCCATAGGCTCCTATCTCACTCCATCCCAATGCTGGAGGAAGAGCCAAGTCTGTAAGGCTTCCAGAAGTTTATGCGTGTGGAGATCCTATCCAGATCCTGGGTAGGGCCACTACGGAAAAGGCATGCTGCATATTGGCGTTAGAGGGCAATATTTAATCTGGGAAGAAGGGCCTGTGGAACATAGTTCTGAGTAGACTGGTAACACTGCTATTAATAAGCACAATGGAAGATAATGGTCATTCTTTGGTTAATTTTATTGCTGGATGTTGGTTTCAGACACTGATTATTTGACTTATTATGGAATGTGCTTTCTATAATGCCTTGCTGTACTTCGTTCTCCCTGCCTTCTGAAATGAGGAAACTAGAAGAGAGGCATAATGTTGTTTACAAATCACCCTAGTTTAGGGATTGACTTTGTCTTGATTTGCACACTTATTTTTTAAGTCACGGTTCTCTTTTCAAATTAATTTATTCCCCAAATACTAAGCTTCATCGGACCATTATTATCTGCTTGTGGTTCCAACCATTTTTTTTTAAAAAAAAACAAGATTGTTTCTCATCAGTTGCACTGCCCACAGTTGATGCTGTGTATAAACTGCTTCAGTGGAATTGAAGATACTTCCTACAAGTCGATTGAAGGTTTGATCCATTACTAATAGCTTGCTATTAACCAATGGAATTGGACTGAGGGATATGATAATTTTTCTACCAACTAGATATGCTTTTTCTTGTTTGATGCGAATCTGTATGTGCTGCCAGCAACATTTCTGTTCTGGATATTGTTGTTTTACTGGAAAACCATCTTTTTTAAAAGACTGACGGACTGACTGAATGGGAAGAGTACATCTTTTTAAAAAAACTATAAAAATCTTAAAACATTGAAGCAGGTTTAAGAAGTCGGTATGTAGAATATCAAAGTTTTTCATACAGTCTTAAGCCATGCTAAGAAGGTTTACATAATAAAAGAATATCAGCAGCACTGGGCATGGTATGTGGAGAAAATATTACCATAAATGATGTCACGGGCATTATCCAATAGGAGCCCATGTTACCTAACTGATACATATCTGTGGTAAGGTCAGGCCTATTAAAATATCTGTAAAACCAGTTTATCCACAAAGCAAGGCAGAAGCAAAATCTCTGAAAAAAGCAATATTTTGAATTTAACACTTTATGGCTAAAAGTACTGACAAAATAGTTGATCTTGATAGCAGCCAAATCTTGAGTAAGATTTCCTTTTAGACACAAAAATTGGGGAAATACTAACCCGTGAAAAACTTACTATTTCAGGGAAAATGGAGTGTGTTTCACAAATGAATGAACAGACGTGTACATTAGAGAGAGAAGAATAGAAAAGCATAGTCTTAAGAATTCTTCAGTTGTCTTGTGAGCATAACCCACAGTTCTTTTGTGGAACTGGTGGGCCTTTTGTATTTGCTCTCAGATTGCTATACAGCCTGCAAATCCTACTTCCAAGCAAATAAGAAATTTCTGCAAGGGAGGGAAGGTGGCGAGTTAGTTTTTAATGTCCACGTTTAATCATGATTACATACAGTCTTCATTGCCACTGAGATTTTAAGTTGCAGTCCTGTAGTCTTGTTCACATTGTAAAGCGTAATCAGCCAGGGCCCTTTTTTTAGGGAGGAATTTCTGAAAACAATTTCTCTGTCTCTTGTACAGGTGGTCCTCAATTACAACCATGTGTTTACTGACTGTTTGATGTTACAACAGCACTAAAAACGTAACTTACGACCCGTTTTTTACACTTACAACCATTGCAGCATCACGTGATCAAAATACAGATGCTTTGCAACTGGCACGTATTTATAACAGTTGCGGTGTCCCGGGGTCATGTGATCCCCTTTTACAACCTTTTGACAAGCAAACTCTAGGGAGCGGTCTGATTCACTTAACAGTTGTGTTACTAATTTAACAACTGCAGTGATTCACTTAACAACTGTGGCAAGAAAGGTTGTAAAATGAGGCAAAACTCACTTAAATTTTGGGCTCAGTTGTGGCCGTAGGTTGAGGACTACCTGCATGCAGGAGACAGAACAGTGGCCTTGTAAGAACGTTCAGCTGTCAATCTTTCAAAATAGTCTTGCCAACGATAAAAGCGAAAAGCTAGAGAGGCCTGAGGAATTGCTTCTCAGAGAGTTACAAAAATGAAGTTGGCATTTCCTTTCTTCAGCTGTGTTGTAACATTTTTTCTCTTTTTTAAAGTTTTAGGCTTGGAATATTAGAAGGCCAGAAGAGGTTTGAGGACTCCCTGAGGAACCACAGAAATATACTTTGATCTGCGTGCAACCCAAGTTCACACTTCTAACAAAAATGCCTATATTGAAGCAGCTGGTGACAAACTCTGCTAATCCTAAACGCCGGTCTCGGGCTGATCTGACAACGGAGATGATCAGCGCTCCACTTGGCGATTTCCGTCACACCATGCATGTGGGTCGGGCTGGGGACGCCTTTGGAGATACCTCCTTCCTCACTAGCAAGGGTGGGGAGGGAGAGCAGGAAGCTACGGAGGAGACTGGCTCCTTCTCCAAACCTGGCCTGCTCTCACGGAGGTTTCGCAGCAGCAAGCGGTCTCATTCTGTGACCCGTGGTGACCGGCGGGACATGTTGGGCTCTCTGAGGGATTCAGCTATTTTTGTGAAGAATGCAGTATCCCTACCCCAACTCACCGAGAAGGAAGCAGACAAGAGTGGTGGGAAGCAGCTTCCCAAGAGCCTCTCCTCCAGTCCTGTGAAGAAAACCCCTGAGGAGAATATCCTTCAAGAGAAACACAGAAATGGTGCTGCTGAAGTCGTCAACTCCAAGCCCCACAGTCCTGGCTCGGAAGAGCATGATTTTGGGGATGTGACTGATTTGCCTTTAGTCATCCCCAAGGACAGCTACGGCATGAAGCATGCCGAGTCCATCCTTTCTTTCCATATTGATCTGGGGCCTTCCATGTTAGGGGACGTCTTGAGCATTATGGATAAGGACTTGTGGGAACAAGAAGACTCTGGTTACCATGGAGTAGAGGACCCCCAAAGGGAAGTTGGCTCCATAGAGACAGCAGCCCAGTGGTTTAGCCATGAAAGCAAACTTGTCCTGGATTCTGTGATTCAAAATGATGGCCACAGAGTGGTCACTTACAGTCCTGGATCGGCTCGCAGCATCACCAGTCGTACGACCATAGACAGCAGTTCAGTCTCCAGCTGCGTGTCCATGGGGGAGGAACAGCGAAGCGTAGCCTCTAAAGGACCTAGCCACAGCCTTCCAGGTGATAGGAGGCACAACCCTGTGAAACAGCCAGAGAAGGAATTCTCCTTCATGGATGAGGAAGATGAAGAGATAAGAGTATGAAAAGCCGTATACTCCCTTTGAGTTGAAGGAGAAAATGCAATTGAATCTGGAATAAACAGCATGATACGAAAAAAAAAAGTTTTAAATGCTTTCACCGGCCTTCTTAGGCTGCAGATTTCATCATGATTATTTTCTTAAACAGCCTGCTGGAAAAAGTTTCTTTTTTCTTTCCCCATTTGGGGGTATCACAAGGGTCAAGCTGGAAATCACATACGGTATAAATGGTGTTCTGTACTTTTAAAATAATTGATTCCTATGTTCATAGGGATGCCTAAAGTAGATGCTTGAAGATATTTGGAAAAATGTTTCCAGGCACAAATCTGGCATATTTAAACTTCTTTTGAAAAGGTTAGCTCTTGGTTAACTTATCTACTTGCCTGTTTAAAGCAATACAGAGCTGAATATTAGGACAAAGCTCAGAAGCACTAGTTTCCCTATTAATAAGTAAATATATATATTTTCCGTTTTCCTGTACCTTTGTACTAGTGCTTCTAAGATTTTTTTTCTTTGTATTTCCAAGAATTCCTTTCTTGACCAAGTTATTATATGTTTGCAGAAAGGAAAAAAAAGGAGTTTGAAATAACCAAATCTTTCAAATCTACATATTTGGATGCCAATAATTTCCTCCTTTGGGCAGACCTCTGGAAGTATTTAAAACCAATGGAAATCTCATTATATTTCTTTTTAAAAATCATATGACAGAACTCTTTGGAAAGCAGATTGAGAAGAATTGCGCCTCTTATGTCTGCCATCTACAGTAGGACCTTCTCTTAGTTCTTGAGGGAACCATAGATGGAAAGAATAAAAATGTTAACCTAGCTTGAAACAGACTTCCCCATTTCTAAAATTTGTTACCATTTACAGTGACCACGTGGCTCTTTCTACAGTAGGAAAATACTCTCGGAGATGCATAAAGCTGCTGAGAGAAAAATATCGCAACAAGGTTGGTCAGCCTGGCTACCCATTACTAAAAAAAAGGTTAATTTATTTTCCTCTTCAGGATTTTCCTCTGAGTAAGCAAATGGGATGTCCTAAGAACTGTCTATGTCATTAGATCAACCCGCCAGGGATGAGGACAGAGAGACAATTGGGTGAATGCTGCTGACTTGCATGTCTTCAGATGTAAATGTCCCCCAAGTAACCTAACCAGATAGGGCTTCATTCTTTCTTAGTTTTTATTTCTTTAAAATGTATCAGCAGAGCTGACTGAAGCACAAAGAGCTTAGCATTCGTCATTCCAGGAACAATGGAGAAGGGCAGTGCTGAGTTCCTTCCCTTTGAAACTCATTTCAGTTAACTACCTTCTCGGCATCTTTAGGAGGTGCTCCTAACATTCCTGTCTCAAAGATGGATTTTATTTGGGGTTGGTGGGTGGGGGTATTTTTCTTTGTTGGCCTTTATATTTTGCTGGGCATTAAACACTAAATTGCTTTCTTATTTTTTTTAGATTTATATATATGTGTGTGTTATGTATTAGATGGGCCCAGTCCTTTTGGAGAAGGAATATTCTTTGGCTGTGATTTGTGTATGTACATGGTATTTGTTCCATGCATCTGATGGAGGAGTTTGTTTTTTTTTTTTAAAAAAAAAAGTGTTTGTTTTCAAATACAAGGAAATTAAACTATAGTGAGGAAAACAATTGTTTTAAAATGTGGACTGTTTGTGTGCTTAGGGGTAAAGGATTGAAATCAGACAGCGATCAGATGATTCAGTATTCTCATTATATAAAGTTGGCTAGTTAAAAACACCTGAATGGCTCAGTCATTAGACAATCATAAGCTTTAAAGTGCAGTGGTACATTTTCTGATCTTGCATCTTTGTTGTGGAAAAAGAACAATTCTTATCCTTTCCATACGTTTCTCCAGAAATCTATGAAGCACATATTCTGAGTTTGGATGACCAGGTAATTTAAATAGAACTTTCATCATTGGCCAAGTGGGCTAGGACTAAGAGGAACTAGAGCAAGGGTCTTCAAACTTGGCCCTTTTATAACTTGTGGACTTCAACTCCCAGAATTCTGGGAGTTGAAGTCCACAAGTCATAAAAGGGCCAGGTTTGAAGACCTCTGAACTACAGGTTAAACAAAATCTGGAAGGCCACCCTGGTCTGTGATGTTAGCTTTTTCTTCTTTTCATATCCTCTTTACTTTGTTTATTTCATTCTGGTTGTAGTTGTCTACCAGCTTTATCAGAACCTTTGCTGTCCTGGATAACAACCCGGGGCAGCAAAAGCTTTGCTTCATTATATCACTTATATAAAATTTGGCCTTGTGCTCATATTCTGCTTCCATTCAGCAATAGTTCATGGATGTGGTTTTCCCATAAACCCCCATGCAGCATTGGCAGTTGGAGGGATGGGAATTGTAATCCAAAATATTGACTGGATGTAAGGTTCTAGCAATATTAACACTGTCCGGAATTGTGAATGGTTTGAATCACAATAGCTAACAAAACATTAGTTCCTCTTTTGGAGGAATATATGGAAGCCTGTAAGAACTGCCAAGTCAAATACAGGCTGACAACATTGAATTAAGATCTACTATAGATATAATTTCTGCTATCTGACAATAGTTGCAATCTATAAAGCATTTGAACCTTACAGTAAGTTACTGTAACTCATTGGTAGACCATAAACTACACCTCTTCCAAAACTTCAAGGCAGTATAAATAAGCAATAACCCCCACCCCATCCCCCACACACATTTGAACTGATAATGTTACTTATTTGGGTAATGAAACATCTGCAAATAAACAAGTTTAGAGAGCACCAAGACCTCCACAATTAAACCTCAAGCTACAGATAAATCTCTTGTTTTGAGCACCAAGAACTCCACAGTTCAACGTTGAACTCTTGTATTGAGACCAACCGAATTTCAGTATTCAGCTTGGTGAGCCACAATTCTGCCTATCTGCCTTGATCTAAGACCACAGTAAGCAGAAACATGAGAGACAATAGCATTCTTTTCAGGAACACCAACATTTTATTGCTTCCAAGTTATTCTATTTTTCCCTTGTTCTGCAAAGGGTTCTGCTCAAAAAAATATCCTCCTTCTAACTTGTTGTCCAAAGAATGACACCACCTCTTCTCTTCACTAAATGGTATCAACTTGTACAGATTCTTTATATTTAAACCTGTTTTGTGTACACCAGCAGATGGTGCTGGTTTCTAAAACTATCTCATCTACCTGCAGATGTTTCTACTCCAGCCCTGACCTTATCTGCCTGAAGTGCAATCCTCCAATTCTTGCAACCTGCCTTAATCTACAAAGCCTCTCACAGTGCTAAAGGTGCAATACACAGAGGGAATGTGGGAGGTCCTGATTGACCCTGCCTTCTGTCCTCTAGGGGAAAGTCAAACCTGATCTCTGTTCCTCTTGACACTTGAGTGACTAAGCCTGTTGTCATGGCAAAGCTAATAGGAGTTGGGTTTCAGTGATTGGAGCCACTAGAAATCTGGCTTGTCTCAAGCTTTCCTTGTGATATGTTGGTTTTCAGTAGCCTGAAATCTTTATGCAAACAAGTTTTGAATCACTTCTAACTGGGTATAATGCAAATGACAGGGAAAGAGAGTGGCCTATATCTGGTATGTGTAAACGTAGCTTAGGAGTGATAATGGACTGATTTGTAAAGAGAAATGTCAGATGCTATCAAGGCTCTACTGTGTCTCCACTCTTCCAGCGCGCCAGAGTCAGCTCCCTGTTGTGTAAGCAAATACATCAGCAGACAATGCAGGATCTATCTGATGCCTAGTCCTCATTACAACAGAAATGCTAGTCTGGGACACTGATCCATTGTTTTAGAAACAAATAAAAGCAGCCTCTGGTGAGGGCTTTTATAAGCTACTGAATGAGAGATTTAATCTGCTGTTTCCTAAATAGCCAATACAGCAGGGTATGTCTACACCTTCTGATAAAGGGGAGGTCTTCTACTGTAATGTTGAAACTCTAAAGAAAGCAAAATTACACACTGTATGCCAGTTTGGAATCTTATGTAAGCTCCTATATGTATTGGGTTAGATGACCATTTTTGACAAGCATGCAACACATAATTCTCTTATTAAGGCATTACATCAGACATGTCAAACTTGCGATGTCACGTGACATCATGCAACATATCAGGATGGTTTTGCCATTGCCGGCAATGGGGTGGGCATGGTTTCTGGATGACACATCCGGCCCGTGGGCCGGCAGTTTGACACCCCTGCAATTACATGAATGGTATGTGCTCTTTCCAGTTGTATTTCTGCAAGCAGATCACCCGAGATCAACAGAATTGTTCACAGGCTTTCAACTTTAATTGATTGATGTCCTATTTCTTCAAGTAATATTTCTGTTGTGGTGATGGTCAAGCTTTTTTCAAGAGGTTAAGGGCTTTGACTAGGCAGAATTTTACAAGCAGGCACAAACAACCAGGCCCACACTTGTAGAGTTTAAACTACTTTATTGTTCTACCCCTATTTCACAGAAATCTTTCCAAATGGCACCTTTCACCTTGAAAGACTAGACTAGGCTCAAAGACATTTAAGGGGGTGTCAGACCTTGCCTTATGTTTATGCAATAATTCCAGGCTAATTTCCTGTTTGATCTCTCCTCCCTACTGGGAAGGTTGTTTTCCAACAACTGTAAATGTTTGTAAAAGACGTATCATGAGTAAAACAAAAGAGAAGGTAGTTTCTATAATTCATCTTTTTCAACTTCATACTACATACAAACAAATTAGGAAAGAATTATTAGAGAAATAAAGATTGGCAGAAACAAGTAACACCTTTTGCCCTCCAACATTGTGCTCATGTTTAATTACATACTTCTGCTTCTAGTTTATGGACTCTAGTTGTGAAGAAAGTATCTTCTGCACACACAATTATGCCTGTCTTCAAATTCTCCAACATCAAAATTCCTCTTGTCTCTGGTGGGGGATGAGGTACCTGAGGTGAATCAAATAATTAAGTGAAATGTGTTTCTGTCATTCATTACAATTTGTTTGGCTCAATTCAAAACAGGCCCTTTGTCATCTAACTGCCATTCATGAAATTTTGGGGTTCTGAAGTTTCTGAAGGAAAAGGCACAGAATTGTAGTTGATTTTAGAAACCTTACTTTGGCTTGGGAGACAAGATGTTCTTTCCGCTCAAGGTAGTTTTGTCTACCAGTGTTTATATATCTAAAAGGTTGGGGTTGATAAATTATTGCAATCTTCAATCTCATTCTTGCCATCTTTACCTCAACATCTGTTTGCTATTCATATGGTTATACTAGTCAAAAAGCCAGTTCCTAATGCTGGAAAATAGAAATCTAGTGTTTCCTGTGTCACCCAAAATTGCACTATTAAGAAAATAAAATTTGATGCTACTTTTTCTGTTCTACTTCCACCATTCACTAGCACTTTGTGGAACGCCAGCCTCTACATTAAAGAAATTGGGGGTGGTGGGGAGAGAAGAAATGGCATACAATTCTACCTTCCCCTAGTTCCTGTGAAAGACCATGCCAGCTGGGAAGTGACAGTTTCAGGCTGTCCAAGGAGGCTACTCTCTTGCCCTTGCTGTGCCAAAAAAAAACACTGTAGGAATGAGTAGTGACAACATATTTATTATTGGTTATGGGTTTATGCATTGAATAAAACATTAGTGTCTGGCTTTAGCTCAGTATTGTGTGTTATTTCAGCCCCCATGTTTTGAAAACTATGTCTTTATGCCTTACCCTATGTCAGCTGGGCCATGATGGTTATTTAACAGTAATAGCTAAAATAAACAATGACTTGAAGATCTGAATGTCTGGGTTTAGAATTTCCCAAGCCAGATATGCTTCTTTTAAGAATCCTTGCAGTCTTTTCATACCTGGAAATGTGATCCATGGCTGATAGCAAACATAAAAAATTGTCAGGAAAAAGTCAACACCAAAATCATCCACCATGTCATCCCACATTTTCATTTGATATCACCAATTTGATATAGTTGCTAAGTATTTAAATTATATGAACCGCGCACTCTGGGCTAAACAGTCCAAAGGGAAAAAGGGCATCTGGAATTGAATGTATGAAACTAGAAGATAAATTCTTTTGCAATAGTAGAAGCATTTGATCCATAGAGTATGTTGTGCTGATGAAATTATTTTCTGTAAACATTTTAAGCACAAATAGTATTAGTTGTATAATAGAAGTTAAATAAATTTGAGATGCAAAAATTATAAGTTCAAAGGTTAAAGTATATTCAACAGTTTTTAATCTCTCATACTGAAATTCTGATAAGTTGTGATCAGACTATTTCTTATTAGTATTATTCACAGTATTGCAAAAGGCATATTGGTTGGTTTTGCTCTTATTTGACAACAGGTTTTTTTTGTTGAGATTTCTTGAGGTTTGTATTTCATCTTTTAGCAAGATCCATCCTCTGGGCTAGGAAATTGCTAATTCCACCTAAAGATATTTTGCAATTAATTCAAAACTGAACGTTGATTTCAGTATTGCAACTCTAATACACCTGTGAAAATCTGACTTCTTAGAAATGTAAAACTAAAATATTCTGAAAAAAGCAGAGGTGTAAATAACGGCATATGTTTTTGGCTCAAAGGATTGATATATTGCTTGCTTAATATCTAGAAATACTTTCTTTCTACAGATAATTAGATAATAACCTATGTATTCTATCTATTGTGGCTATGAAAATGGAAGACTAATGTCACCTACTGACTGTCTAGAACAGGGGTGGCCAAACTTTGGCCACTCTAAGACTTGTGGACTTCAACTCCCAGAATTCCCCAGTCAGCAATTCTTAAAGTTTTCAAGGTTGGATACCCCCATCTACCGGTAGAGAGTTCTAGACAAACCTTCTCCACCCCACCTCCCATTCTTGGGCTAATCGTTTTTCAGAAGCCCTTCTTTCCAATGAAACGTAGGGTTATAAAATCTTCGGTACTTTAGCCTTTATTCATCTGCTGTTAAAGCTAATACTATACCATCCAAGCCAACCAGCATTTGAGAAAGGGATGTGTTTTAAGAGATTGCTATTTTATTTGTACAACTTATGAACATGACAGAAAATCTGTTATTGTATAGAAATATGTACTCAATGTCAAGGAATGTAATTATGGCAATTGCACTATTAAGAGTCTTTATGTTAGATTACTAAAACTGAAGCTGCTACTTTAAATGCGAGTTGTTCATGAAGCATGAAAAAATATTTCAAGATCAATATACACCTAAGTTGTTGGAGAGCAACCACCCCACTGAGGAGGTCTCAAGTGGGAAATTAATCTAGAATCATCATGTAAACATAAGAGGCAAGGACACCCGCACACACACACACACAACCCGAATACCTTTTGAGCCTTATCCAGTCTTTCCCAGGTGAAAGCTACCAGTCTGGGGAGATTCCTGTGAAATAGGCATACAACCGTAGTTTCTTTGATTTCTACAAGTTGGGGTCTGGTTGTTTGGGCCTGATGTAAGTGGACAGATGAGGGATTTTCTCTTACAGTAGAAGTTAACTGCTTAAACCTTCTAGTTTAAGTTAAACAGACTCAGACTAGACTCAGATCCAGGCACTTTCCTGCCTTACTACAGATAGTCCTTGACTTTTGAGCCCAAAATTTCTACCAAGCGAGACAGCTGTTGAGTTTTGCCCTTCTTGCCACAGCTGTTAAGTGAATCATGGAGGTTGATAACATGGTTGTTAAGTGAATCTAGCTTCCCCATTCACTTTGCTTGTCAGAAGCTCACAAAAGATGATCACATGACCCCCGGGATGCTGCAACCATCATAAATACATGCCAGTTACCAAGTGTCCATGGGGATGCTGCAACAGCCCTGTGAAAAATGGTCGTAAGGCATTTTTTCAGTGCCATCGTCACTTTGAACCATCACTAAACGAATGGTTGGGAGTTGAGGCCTACCTGAACCAAGCCTTGTTGGTAAAATTAAACAGCTTATATTCAGGTTACTCCATTGATTGAAATAAATCTGATCTCTTGTTTTTGTGATCAACTACTATATAGTTTACTGTTAAGAGATTAGGATTTGGACTGATTTTAAATTAGTAAGGTTTACATTTTTGTCAACTGTATCACAATATTTCAATTAAATATGCCAAAGTATAGATGGCTAACATGCCCATTACATCTTCAGATAATATTTCATCAAAATAAATATTGTATTTAATGTATATTTACAAAGAATTCCAATGTTATTACCCATTAGATATTTTATATACATAATAAAAAATTGCAGGCTAATATACCATAACATATGTTACCTTATGGTAATGGCAGTTTTAGCTATCAGATTTTGAACTATATCATTGGACTTTTATGTTAGCCTATATTTGGGGCTGATTACTTTTCTGTTGAACAGCAAACGTGCAATAGTTTTGACTTCTTCATAAGTTTTAGGGTCAAGATATATTATTTATTTATTTAATTAAACTTATATTAAACCAGAATTTGATATTTTGAACACTCTTAGTCATATTAGCCAATTATTATATTTTGATCTTGAATCATGTGAGAAATTAATATTGAGGCATAATTTGGAAATAATGGGAAAGATGTTCTTTTGGAATACTTTGGCTAAAAAAAGGGTTCATACTTTAACTTTATATACGCATATGCATATGCATATACATTACACACACACACACACACATATACATATACATATGCACACACACAGTTGCAAGAAAAAGTATGTGAACCCTTTGGGATTACATGGAGTTTTGCATGAATTGGCCATAAAATGCGCTCTAAACGTCATGTAAGTCACAACAATAGAAAAACAGTCTGCTTAAAATAATACTACACAAACATTAGCTGTTGTCATGTTTTAATTGAACATAAGATGGAAACATTCACAGTGCAGGGTGGAAAAAGTATGTGAACCCCTAGCCTAATGACTTCTCCAAGAGCTAATTGGAGCCAGGAGTGAGCCAACCTTGACTCCAATCAGTGTGATGATATTTGATGTGTTACTGACAGCCGTCCTGCCCTTTAAAAACACACACCTGTTTTGGGTTTACTGGTCTCAAGAAGCACTGTCTGATGTGAACCATGCCTCGCAGAAAAGAGCTCTCAGAAGACCTACGATCAAGAATTGTTGACTTGCATGAAGCTGGAAAGGGTTACAAAAGTATCTCCAAAAGCCTTGATGTTCATGTGTCCATGGTAAGATAGACTGTTTACAAATGGAGAAAGTTTAGCACTGTTGCTACTCTCCCTAGGCGTGGTCGTCCTGTAAAAATGACTGCAAGAGCACAGCGCATAATGCTTAATGAGGTAAAGAAGAATCCTAGAGTGTCAGCTAAAGACCTACAGAAATCTCTGGCACATGCTAACATTTTTGTTGACACATCTACAATAAGGAAAACATTAAACAAGAATGGAGTACATGGGAGGACACCACGGAGGAAACCATTACTGTAAAAAAAAAAATATTGCAGCACGTTTGAAGTTTGCAAAAGAGCACCTGGATGTTCCACAGCACTACTGGCAAAATATACTGTGGACAGATGAAACCAAAATTGAGTTGTTTGAGAAAAACACACAACACTATGTGTGGAGAAAAAAAGGCACAGCACACCAACATTAAAACCTCATCCCCACTGTAAAAAACGGCGAAGGGAGCATCATGGTTTGGGGCTGATTTACTGCCTCAGGGCCTGGACGGATTGTTGTCATTGATGGGAAAATGAATTCCAGAGTTTATCAGGACATTTTGCAGGAAAACGTACGACCATCTGTCCGCCAACTGAAGCTCCGCAGAGGATGGGTGATGCAACAGGACAATGACCCAAAGCATACAAGTAATTCAACAAAACAATGGCTTCAACAGAATAGAATACGCCTTCTGGAGTGGCCCAGTTAGAGTCCTGACCTCAGCCCGATTGAAATGCTGTGGTGTGACCTTAAGAGAGCAATTTATACCAGACATCCCAAGAATATTGCTACACTGAAACAGTTTTGTGAAGAGAAGTGGTCCAAAATTACTCCAGATCGTTGTGCAGGTCTGATCTGCAACTACAGGAAACGTTTGGTTGAGGTTATTGCTGCCAAAGGAGGGTCAACCAGTTATTAAGTCCAAAGGTTCACATACTTTTTCTACCCTGCACTGTGAATGTTTCCATCTTATGTTCAATTAAAACATGACAACAGCTAATGTTTGTGTAGTATTATTTTAAGCAGACCGTTTTTCTCCCTTTAATTGTTAGCAATCCAAAAAATTTACACACTCACACACACATATAAATTTTTTTAAAAAAATTGATTTGACCTCATGTATATAGTTATACATTGAACATGGCAATATATACAATTGAAATACGTACATTCCAAAAGTGTGTTCCAGAGACTTTATGATACTTCCAAGGTATCTTCAATTTTACCATCCTTCAGAAATGCAATGCATGAATGGAAACCAACAATTCAATTTTATAAGGTACTAGACAACTCATAATACCCCATTGGATCATTGGTACTTTCTTACCTAAATGGAGAAACAGAATGACCCAGGACGGATAAAAAAGCAGCGGAACTGGGAGAACTGCTCACTGCCTTCTGGTTTTCCCGGAGGCTTTTCCTTGTGGGAATTTGGCAGGGTGCATCGGAATTCTCCTCTCCCCTTCCCTTCCCAGCAGGCAGGTAAATGGCTACTGCTGGTGGGGGAGGGCTTTACTACTGTGTTGAATTTTATTTGCTTATGGTAATTTTAGTCATTTATTTAATAGCATTTGTGTCCTGCCCTGCTAGAGATACCAAGCAATTAACATGCAAATAAAAATTCACACAAATAGCAGTAACAGTAATGAAACAGTAATGAAACAAAGCTCATACAAAAGGCAGTAATAGTAATGAAACAAGATGTGACAAGAACAAATTTAGAAAAGTGCATTTTATTAATTTTATTACTAAAGTTAACAATAGAAAATCCAAGATATTTATTTTACAAAAACATAAATAACATTATTTTATTTATTTATTTATTTATTTATTTATTTATTTATTTATTTATTTATTTATTATGGGACTTATATGCCGCCCTATCTCCCAGAGGACTCAGGGCGGCTAACAGCAATAAACAGTACAAAAGTTAAGAAAAAGTTAAATAACAGCCCCAAATATTAATTACACAGTTAAAAATTAAAACTTTTAAAAACCCATCATCAATCCAGGTCAGCCTGATGGAAAAGGAACGTTTTGAGGTCGCGGCGAAAGGACCGGAGGTCCGGGGCCATCCGAAGCTCAAGGGGGAGTTGATTCCAAAGGGCTGGCGCTCCCACAGAGAAGGCCCTCCCCCTGGGGGTCGCCAGCCTACATTGTCTGGCCGACGGCACCCTGAGGAGGCCCTCTCTGTGTGAGCGCACTGGGCGATGGGAAATCGTCCCTGGCAGCAGACGGTCCCGCAGATATCCCGGGCCTAAGCCATGTAGGGCTTTAAAGGTAAGTACCAGCACCTTAAATCTCGCCCGGAAGACAACCGGTAGCCAATGCAGCTCACGCAGGAGGGGTGTAATATGGGAGTATTAATAGTCTGCAATTCTTTCTATATGATTGTCATCCTGAAGATTGATCCAGGAAATGTACTGACAGCTACAGTACATATTAAAACATTTAGGTGCTTCACATTTATTTTAATTCCGTGATTTTAGGACAGTCTATTGTTTGGTTTTAATTTCACTATTATTATTGCTTTGTTGCTCTGAGAACCTGACCATTATGAGTGCAAATAATGTCATCTGAAATTTAATAAAATTTGAATATTAATACTTGGGGGAGGCTGTCCTAGAGATGGTCTATAGATGGGCAGGGGAGCAAATCATCAAATGTGCCTGGGCTTCTCCCTGACCCACCTCTTGTGCTTCACAGTTTGACCTTCTGACAAGAGTAAGTCCTAAGCAAAAATCTATTCACACTAATTTATTTATTTGATGTACAGATGTCACTCCCGAAATGAAAAAAACTAAATGATAAAATAAAATAAATTGTGCCAGATGCAGTGTGATTCAACCAAACATTATTAAAACAAACAGCATGAAACCTTCCAACTATTGCCCGGGGGGGGGGGGGAGGAAAAGAACCCACTTCTTATAATAAAGGCCAAACAATTTACCACAGCTAATTCTAAAGTGAAAAATAAACCCAGAGTTATTTGAGTACAAAAAAAATCAGCTTTGGTTTAAAGAAGCACCTCTTTTTTTGTCTCTACAAAAAAGGTTCTTGCTCAAAGGACATTTGAGCTACTTAATGGCATGGATTTCTTTCTCCAGAAGTAGCATACTGTATTATTAATGTTACTTCTCTGCTGTGATCCATGTTAAAAAACCATTATTGTAATACTATTGATTATTTGATGGTTATCTGTTCAACACTGCTTTCCTCGTCTTAGCAAAGCTCTAAGAAAAAAAAAGCAGTGCACCTGCTATGTGTCTTGTGTCATGATTAATTTGATACACCCATCAGTTTAACTACAGTAGGACACTGTTTATAGCAAAGATAGGCAACACTTAGAGACCACCAGGCTTATTTGGAATTCTTGAAGCATGTCATAGCTGCCAAGAGGTGGATCTCCTCATTCACAGTCATAAGGGGTGTGGCAAGTCACAGAAAGCCACTTTTATCAGAAGTCAAGGAAGCGAGATTGTTCCCTTTCCTAGGGACAATGTTCCAGAAGAAACTGCCTTATTTCTTGCTTCCAGGAAGAGTGCCAGACTATACCCATTCCGTACACTGTGTTTATAAATAAGATCTACAATATATAAAGTAGATGATAGTAACTGCATCTTTATTTATTAAAATTGTTTATTTATATTATAAAATTATTCGCTGCCCATCTTGCCTCAAGGCAACTCTGCCATTGTAGTCGGCTAGATTTGCATGTATTCTCGTCTCGCTTGCGCAGGAGGCCCAATATAAACAGCCAATTCTTCAAGATATCCCTGAGACAGAAACAACCATATTTCTGAGCTAACAGATGGCAGGGAAAGCACTACACAGGGGGTCTCCTGAGATTCCTCTTCCCATCCCCTCCTACCCTGAGGGTAAGTGATTCTTGCTTGATGCAGGCCTTAACTAGGTGGCTATCTTGCTCAATCGGTTTCTTTCAATGAATCTTACACACTGCCATTAGAAAAACCATCTGACCGTTCAAGTAGTCAGAGAGGCAACCAAATATTGTGCTGCACAGGCCAAATTTGCACTGCTTTGTTGGTAAGATGCTCACTGGTGCTAGCATCGATGCATTGTGACAACTGAGCGGGAAGCAAGTAATGGGCCTGATAGGGGGTGGTAATAAAGTGCTGGAACACACTTTACCTTCCAATACAGTGAAAAATGATGCCTTTTCTGTATCCGAAGATGGATTCCATTCTTCCCCAAATATATTTGTCTCAAATCTTTAGCTGAATGATATGAATATTTGAGCTAAAACGAACCCATGAAATGAACTCATTTCAGCTGGGCTAACAATTGCAATACAAACTTTAGTTGGTTGGAAACAAGACAGAATCCTCTGGAAGTATTTTCTTATTTAATGGCTACAGGTAGCTGCTGGGAGAGGTCATCTGGACCCAAGTAATATCTCATTCTTCAAGATTTAATACAAGAAAGTGGCTGACAAGTTACCTGAGCAAAATAATAAGCTGAAATAAAGAACAAACCTAAGTGAATTCCACAAAACACTAACACTGATGGTTAGCTGAAAGTTTGGCTTGACTCTCTTGATCTGAATTATTTGAGATGGAAGCTATGCTATTGCTAATTGCAGATGGGGGCGTTCTTTGATTCAGTGTTGTGCCTGGTCTTTCAAGAGGTCAGCAATAGTAAGGTCTCTATTTACACAATAGCCACTCCTAAAAAAATCTGATTTAGCAACAAACAGTTACATTTTGGTTACATAATACTGAGGTCATTACAAAACACCGAACATACAACTGAACTTATAAATTATCTGAAAAGTTCAGTCCATAGCAGCTAGATGAAAAAAATGAAGTTTACTCTAGAATATAAAGATCTGCATTAGTTGGCAATCATTTTCTACATATATGTACTTCAAAAAGTTGGTTTCAGAATTCAAAGCTAAAAAGGGCTTGCAGCCTGGCTATGCAAGGAACCACCTGCCTCACAATAAAAGAAAAAAAACAGTAACTCTGTCTTGCTGGGTTTCAATTTAGTCAGCTTTGTTCCATTTAAGTCAGGACTTCCACAACCACCTCCAATTAAGCTCCCAGGGTAATGAAGAGCTATGGCTCAACAGCTTACTGATGGCACCTTACCCAAACCAATGGAGGATCTCTCCCAGGAGTTTCACACAAATGTTTAACAGGACAATGGAGAAAATCAAGCCCTAATGCCGTGATGGCAAACCTATGGCACGTGTGCCAAAGGTGGCACGCAGAGCCCTCTCTGTGGGCACGCATGCCGTTGCCTCAGTCCTAGGCCTTCAGCTGGGTTTTATACAACCTTTTCGCTTTAGGCCTCCATTGCCGTGTGCACACAAAAAAAGGTTCAATCAATCAATTTCAACTTCTCGTGGGGAAAAAAAAGATCTCGCAAAGTTGGAATTGATTTATTGAATTTTTTATTCCCACCCAGTCCGCCATTACCACCAAAGCGACGCCCACTCTATTGGTCACAGCCACCCAATGGGCCACACCCACCCAAAGGCCATGCCCACCCGGCACCCGACGATACATAAGTAAAAGGTTTGCCATCACTGCCCTAATGTATCCTACTGGGATGTCTGAGTGCTTTTCCACTCCCAGCACTTGCAGGACCCAGGAAGGACCTGAACTGAGCCCCCCCAGGTGTCAGAGGACATTCCGGAGAGCACTAGTTACACTCCATGGATGAAAGGGAATCTCACGTAACACTGCAAAGTGGACATCAAATCTTGCCCAAGAAAAGGCAGAATTACAGAAATTGTTTTTTTATCAGTAAAAACATATCTATAGTAATGACAGATTACCTTTTCTAAAGAGATGCCAAGTTACTATCAAAATATTTCCATGTAACTTCTGCAGTGACTGGTAACATCCACTTTACTGGCCAGATGCAAGGTAACGTCCATGATTGAGCACTAGACACAAGTCTTTTATTTATACTGTTGTATCTTCATCAGTATATTTCCTCTGCTTATATTCTTCAGCAACAGGAGCAGGGAAAAAAAGAAATAGGATAATAATGACATATGTGTGCATTGATGCACACATATATCTACATCAATGTAACTTCCCTGCTGATTTTTCCTAATATTCAAATATACAGTAAATACCTAAAGCACCAGTCCTAAGTTGGAAGTAAACTCCACTAATAGCATAACTCTGTACTGTGAGAATACCGTATAAGAACAGTTATCCGCTCGTGCAGTAAAAGAAATAAAAGAAAAATTTATACACCAGGTTTGGCTTAGGAATCAATACTTGCAGTTTTTAAATTATGACTTGTTTTTTCTAAATGTACAAATCCACCCATATTCAACAAACTACAACTTAAAAAACATGGCTTTTAAAAATCATGTGAGGTATTCAACCAATAACTAGATGGGTTAAGAGTCAAATCCAGCCACTGACAACTACAGGCTTAACCCATTCCTAGTCCAAGCCCACCAACACTCGCATAATCCATTTCTTGGAGAAAAATGTAATCACAAGGGAAGAAACACTTACTAATGTGATCATGTCTCCAGGCGTAGCCGAGGGTACACAAGCCCAGCAGCAGCAAAGAAATCCCAGGCAATCCATACTTTTTCATACTGATGTTCCTATTGCAGTATCTATTCCAGGCTATTTAAGAACAATTAAGAAGTTTCGTGAGGCAGAAGGGAAACCCTTTATCATTCACAGCAAAAGCTACAGCCCAGCCATCTTCCCCTGCTAGTCTCTGGTTGTTATAATAAAGCTTTTACCCATTTCAAAGCAGTGTGTAACTTGCTCTCACCTCTGAATGTTGCTCCAAGTATCCCTTGTGGAGGCAGACCCTGCGGTTTGATATCCTTTAGATTCTTTTCTGCCAGAGGAACTGGAGACAGAATAGCTACATGTTGATTTTCATTTTATGCAAGCCCTCTTTGCAACTTTCCACGCTTGACTGTAACACCTATTTTCATTTCTTCTCCGGGATACCAATGTACGGTAGTGTTTCCTGGTAGAATATTTGGGGCTTCCCTCCAAAGCAAACTATAATGTACATGGGGATACATGGATTTATTTTGGGTTTAATTTAATAAGAAAATGGATTGTCAGTGAACAGACTATGATTCCAGGATTTAACATTCATTCTGAACACTGCATGTGCCTCCTAGTTGGTGAGGATGCAGACAGCAGTAGGTTCGCTTGCAAGATAATCTTTAAATTAAAATATCCTACCTTGCATAAAACAGTTTTGCTTCATTATAATTTGTCGTTAAGCATGAAATGTTCTGCCTAAAATGCAAATCTGCCTTAAAAACAGTGTTTTGATAAGGCAGCTCTATTTAAAAATTAAAATACTTCCAGTATACCTCCATTTTATGCTTAAAATACTAATTGAGCAAAAGGATATGATCTGCACATATAGAAAGCAGGATGTCTAAACACAAACCATTTTCATGGTTCTTTGCAGGGCAACAATAAAGAACATTTTGGCAGGAAAAAGAATGGTCTCTTGTTTTCTTGTAATATAACCGGTTAAAAAATACAAACCAATATTTAATCTTGTAATTAAACCAACATTATGATTGTTTTGTACATTACAATCCACATAAAGTGGCTTCTTCTACAAATCTGCCATCCCTGTAAGCAAGAAAGAGTGACTAGTTGACTATGCTATGTCAAGCTACAATGTGGCTTATGTGGCTTTGGTTTGGCAAGTGCTAATAGCGGAAACAATGATAGATTGTTTCATGGATCCCTGTGCTTTGGTCTAGCACAGGGATCTTCCAACTTGTCAACTTTAAGACTTGTGGACTTCAATTCCCAGAATTCCTCAGCCAGGCAGTCTTAAAGTTGCCAAGTTTGAAGACCCCTGGTCTAGCACAATGCATCAAACAGAACAGAGTTTGCAATACCTTATAAATACATTCCAGATGTGTAAATTATCCTATCTATAGGTTAAGATTTATTTTATTATTTATTGTTTCAGCGTACCTGTATATTCCAGAAATGAACAATATTTGATTCCCAGGATTCAATTTTCACCTCTTAATTTTGCACCAGGAGGTGAAAAAGGATATTACTCTCAAACACAGCATTATGTATTACCCATATAGATCTCAAAACATTTCTAAGGACTTTTTTTTTACAGATTCTACAGATAGCCAAAGTGAGAATGCTTCTGGGCATACAGGTATTCTGCTATATATAAGGCAAAAAAGTGAAAATAGACACTATAAAGTTATATTACACATGCATCTAATTTAACAGCCATTCCATCTCTCAAGGAGGGGGCTGAGAATAACGTTTTCAGCCCCTTTAAGTAAGCCTCAATTAAAAGGAGTTTTGCAAATCAGATAGTCATGGTCACTTCAATTTGTTAAAAACATGTATCTTGTAGTATATACTCGTTATTCTTGGTTCCTTTGAAAAAATATGCTATTTCAAAGAATGTCCTAGTGTGCATTTGCACAACTAATTCAATTTAGGCTGACAAACTGAAATTAAACATGCTTCAGAGAACATACTGATTCTATCAAACAGTAATTAATACTATGCACATTAATATTTGTTTCTCTCAGAGCAGGAGTGTCAAACTGCCAGCCCGCAGACCGGATGTGTCATGCCGAAACCGCACCCACCCCATTGCCGGCAATGGGAAAAAAGTCGCAATGCGTCGCAACATGTCACGTGACGTTGCGAGTTTGACACCCCTGTCTCGAGCATAAGCCATACATGAATTAATATCCATTTGAACCAATCTATTGGGCAGTTATATTCCTTTTTTAAAATTCTGTATGACTAACAACTTTTACCTTTGTGATTGTCACAAAACAGAATGTGAGCTTCTGATATTTTGGTATCCCATTGTGACTGTCTCTCTAATAATAACCCCAGCATCTGGTAATTGGGATACAGTTCAGAGAACCACTCCAGTCCTAATGAAGATAGTTGTATGCTTTGTTCTGGAAAAGTAGTAATTTCTAGCTCTTGGGGTGAGGGTTTTCTTAAACCCATCACTGATTTTTTACCTCCTTTTGTCTCAGTGGCTCTTGAGCATAAATCAGTATTTTTCTCCAAAGCACTTAAGTGGCTAGTAGAAGTTTTATCAACTCCCATTGCTCTGAGAACTTCTGTGAATGTGGGACACACATTTGGCTTAAGATCTGGATCGACGAGGTGTTCCTTAGGATAATCCTCTGCTTTGAGAAATAACGAATTTGCATCTAACTTACTTTTAAACAAGTGGACCGGACCTCTGGCAACCGTTCCATAGTTGTCCACAACATGGTCCTGTGATGTGCATGCTTTAATTTTGGACATGTCATTTTCTGTGTTTCCATTTTTGACATTTCCTTCAAGTTCTAAAATGCTCTTCTTGTCCACATTGCCTGTAATAATTTGCTGCCTGTTGGTCAGGGCAACGCTTGCTCCTCCTGACACTGATTTCAGAGGCCTTTGTCCTGCCTTACTGTTATCAAGGATACTTTCATTTAACAGGCTTTTATGACCAGAGGATTCACATCTGTTTTCTAATGCTGTCACCTGATGAGAAGCAGTGATTTGTTCTATTCTGACACCAAGTTCTTGAGGAACTGATTGAAGACTCTCAATGAAATTATTAGTTGAAAGGGACACACTCGGCTCTACAGATGACTCTATGTTCTGTTTCTGTTTTACGCAGGGTTTCTGGTGTGGCTCTGAAGTGGCTTTTCCAATTTGTATCATTGATTCTAAACTAAGATTACCGGAAGGTATAATCTCTTCTTTAGGTAAAGGGGTTCTACTGGTTTTTTCGACTGTGGATAATGTCTCTGGAAGGTTTATCTTTAGAAACAGCTTTTTATCTACCACCGCTGAAAGCTCTTCTGAAGTTTTTTTATTCTCCCTTGTTTGAGGTGACTTTTCACTAGCACTTTTAATTTGCTCTTCTTCAGGCAGACCACTGTTTACAATTGTTCCAATTACTCCAATATTTTTTCTTCTTCCTTTTTTTGTAACCAAGTTAGTTTTACTTTTTTTGCTTTCTTCCTTGGGGAGAGTTTCTAAGCTTTGGATCTGCCATTTCTTTTTCTCAGGGTTTAGCTGCTCAGATGTAACAGAATCACAGGCTTTTCTGAAGAGAGGAAAAGCTTCTCTTGAATCTTCACTATCTGCCATCTTACAGTGAAGCAGGTGAGACTTGAGACGTTTAAACTGCTTTTTGCAGTAGGGGCAGATTTGCATTTGTGGTGAGTTGCCAGTCATTTTTCTGCCTGAAAAAGAAACCAGACATTCGAAGAACAGGCAGAGTTAAGAAAAACTTGCATGGATGAAAATTTGGGAAGAGTTAAATACCAGCTGGAACTTGTGCCAAGAATATAGAATGGTCCAATGGCAGAAATCATTGCCTAATTTTTTTCCAACACATTTGGTCTTTTCATTTTTCATTCAGGTACCATAGTGCAAAATAGTGCAAAATAAGTATACACTAGAGATACTACGAAGCATGTGTTCATATTTTAACGCTATATTAATAAGTGTAAAACATTTCTCCCATCTTCTGTTAAAACAGATTTTAAAGAAGACAATTCCTACCATCATCTATAGTATTTTTACTCTGCTATTGACTTACCACAAATAGGGCACTGTACTACTGCTAGAATTCATATTAATATATTTTACCTAGAAGCATAAGAATCAATCATTTGGAATAACAGAGTTATGTGGCTGAATTAATAGTGCTGTACACCCAAATGAGATAAAAGTATTGTAGGCTCTTCTAGTAACTGGCAGTTACTGGTACAGTTCCTTTACCATGTGGCTCTTTGAAACTGCTACATACCACGGAGGTGATGCGGTTCTTGGTTATGTAAAACTGAAGGGATATTTTATAGCATACTGGATTAGAAAAGCTGATTTCAAAAAAGAAAAATAGAGCTCATTTAAAGAATATAGTTAAAACATTCCATTGTTTAAAAAGATGGTTTTTGTTTACTTTAAAAGCATGTTTTCAGATTTTGGACTTCTTGTATGATTAAACAAATAAAAGTAATAAAAGGGAGTTCTGGGACTCCCTTAGGCATGAAAGCCATCTTGCAGACTTTGGGTCTATAATTCTCTCTCAGCCCAACCTACCTCACAAGGTTGTTGTTTTGGGGAAACTAGGAGGCTGGACTTTTGGGTATGTTTGTAGTCTTCAGTTATATATTTAAAAAGGAGATAACAATAAATAATATTAACAATAATGCTTAAATCAGAAATTCCTCAACAGAAACCTATGATCCAGTCTGTCTGCTGGCAAGGCCACACCTGGAATACTGCATCCAGTTTTGGTCACCACGATGTAAAACAGATGTTGAGACTCTAGAAAGATTACAGAGAAGAGCAACAAAGATGATTGGGGGACTGGAGGCTAAAACATATAGGGAACGGTTGCTGGAATTGGGTATGTGTAGTTTAATGAAGAGAAGGGTGAGGGGTGACATCATAGCAGTGTTCCAATATCTCAGGGGCTGCCACATAGAAGAGGGAGTCAAGCTATTCTCCAAAGCCCCTGAAAGCAGGACAAGAAGCAACGGATGGAAACTAGTCAAGGAGAGAAGCAACCTAGAACTAAGGAGAAACTTCCTGACAGTTAGAACAATTAACCAGTGGAACAACCTGCCTCCAGAAGCGGTGAATGCTCCAACACTGGAAGTTTTTAAGAAGAGACTGGACAGCCATTTGTCTGAAATGGTATAGGGTTTCCTGCCTTAGCAGGGGGTTGGACTAGAAGACCTCCAAGGTCCCTTCCAAATTATTATTATTATTATTATTAATTATTATTATTATTATTATTATTATTATTATTATTATTATTAGCCTCACAGATCCCCATTCACGATGCTACCTAGACGCTAAAAAGAGGGGAGACAGACAGCAGAAATATTTCCCAACTAGACAAACTTTTCAAAATAAATTCATTCCTACGCTTAAAGTTTGCCCCAGTTAAACTGTAGCTCCTCTCGCTCGTCGCCACCCTAGAAGGCAGCAATTTAAGGGGAAGGGGTGAAGAAGGATGGATTTCCTCCAGGTCAAAGTTCTGCCTTGAAGCCAATGGCTTAGCCCAGGGGTAGGCAACCTCGGCTCTTTTATGACTCATGGACTTCAACTCCCAGAATTCCTGAGTCAGCATAGCTGACTCAGGAATTCTGGGAGTTGAAGTCCATGAGTCATAAAAGAGCCGAGGTTGCCTACCCCTGGCTTAGCCAGAGGGAATCTAGGGTCATTTACTCGGAAATAAGCCCCGATCCATCCCTTCCCTTCTGAGGCAAAATCGTTGAATCCCACATACGCTTACCCAGAAGTTAGGTTCCCTCCTGAGAATAAGAAGCCGCGTGCGAAAAAAAGAAATTTACTCAGGAGGAAACCGTGCCGAACTCGAATCAGCGACAACAACCGCGATCGGCCGGCTTCCGGACAGCCCAACAACAATTCGAGAAGGCAGCCTTTGAAAGCAACGACGGCGGAAGCGAAACCTTTGACCTCAACTCGCCAGCGGAGACCGAGGCGAGTCGGATGAAAGAGCATGCGCGTCCCGCGCGTCATCCGTCGCCTTACGCACACGCGCCCTTAGAGTCACGGCTTCGGAGGGGGGGCCGCGCCGCACCGCCAACGCGCAACTTGAAGGCGTAGAGCGTCTCTGGCCGGAGGCCGTCCCGCCGCGCTTGCCCACGCGCTTGCGCAGGAGGCGTGCACACCGGAAGCGCTCTCCGCTGGCTTGTGAGAAGGGAGGAAAAGGGGGCGGGGGAAGGTTGTTTGGGAGCCGGATCGCGGGGCCTTCTGTCTTCGCTGCTTGGGATCCGACAGCGGAGCGGCCCAGCCCGGCCCGGCCATGAGTTGCCGGGGGCCGCTGCCCAGTGAACGAGGAGCGAGACAGAGGTGAGTGAAGCGAGCGCGGAAAACGAGGGATGGCCGCGGGGCGGTTGGGGCGAGGGAGGGAGGGAGGGAGGGTGGGGGGAGAGAAACGGCCAGGTTCGCCAAGGCGATCAGCTTAGACTCGGAGCGGGAGGGCCCGAGCGCCGGGGAGGCCTGGCCAGCGGAGGCGGGGGGCGGGGGGGGGGGGCTCCTGTGAAGGCGATTGTGTTGTCATTGCCGTGGACGATGTTGCCTCCAGCCTTCGCGGCAGCTGCTCCGGTGGCTGGGCAGCCGGGGGCTTTCCTCGCTTGTCGGAGCGGCCGTTTCCCCAATCGCCAACCCGCGGGGGCCTCCTTACAGCCGGGGGAGTGGGGGGGGGAAAGTCGGGGAACTGGGGTACAAACGCGATGGGAAAGGCTCGTTTTCGGCGAAGTTTGGCCCATCGGGTTAAATAGGCCCCTCGCATTTTTCCTCTTTTTTTTGAGCTCTTCCCTTGTATACAAATAAAATTATTATTATTATTATTATTATTATTATTATTATTATTATTATTATTATTATTATTATTATTACTATTATTATTGTTGTTGTTGTTGTTGTTGTTGTAAAAGTCCGGGGTAATGTGCAATTTTGGTCGTGCTTTGAACGGCTTTGTTTTTGTTTTGTTTTTTCATGTTTCTATTTTATTTTTCCTTGAAGCAATTTAGGCTGGTATATGCTCTATATTTTGTTATTTTATTTTATTATTTTCTTTTGCAGGAACACTAGCAGGTAGGTTACATCAAGAAAGTGTGCTCGAGCCAAGATCCTTCTGTCAACTTGCTGGCAGAATAGAAATTTGACCCTGAAGTTTCTCAGAAGCTAATCTGATCTCTTAACAGCCTTCTCAGCCGTACTTTAAGTAGGCCTTGTAAAACAGGCCTTGAATTATTACAAAGTTACCATATTTAAAACTTCGAATATAGAAAGGCTTTGTAATTTTTCTAAAAGCCATCAAGTGAATTTATGGCTGAGTTGAGATTAAAAATGGAGATATGGCTCATAGGCTTGCAGTGGAATCCTAACTATACATATTTAGCTGCTGTGCTACTCTGTGTTATTTATGAGAACAGTATGTGTTGGTATAGCACAGGGGTAGGCAACCTCGGCTCTTTTATGACTCATGGACTTCAACTCCCAGAATTCCTGAGCCAACATGGCTCAGCATGGAAACCCCTCCCTTTCCCCTCAGCATGGCTGGCTCAGGAATTCTGGGAGTTGAAGTCCATGAGTCATAAAGCAGCCTAGGCCAGGAGTAAGCAACCTTGGCTCTTTTATGACTCGTGGACTTCAACTCCCAGAATTCCTGAGCCAGCAAGACTCAGCATGGAAACCTCTCCCTTTCCCCTCAGCATGGCTGGCTTGGGAATTCTGGGAGTTGAAGTCCATGAGTCATAAAAGAGCCGAGGTTGCCTACCCCTGGTATAGCACATTAAGCCCACCTATGCAATACTTGTAAATGCATTTCTGACAGAGCCTGAAGTCTGTTGCAAATCACAATATACTACTTTATTGGTTCATTGTCTGATAGTAAGATTTTGTACAGCTTGATAGAACATCATCCTGGTATCATATTTGGAGAAATCCCAGAAAAAATAGACATTGAATCTATTCAATATGTAAGAGTTAATGTTCATAATTGGAAAACAAAATAATTTACAAAATTACAGTATCTTAGAATTTTTTTTTTCTCATACAGTAACTTTATAAACAAAACAGAGATACCCCCAAATTGAAGGACTGAATAAACAGATCAACATATTTTTTTTATATCTCTACCATACCTTTCAAGGCTCTAGTGTTAGCTTTTCAACTTACGTCAATCTTTTTTAAAGTATCTAAAGAATATTTATGAGTAATCCTCATTTTGTGAACCTTGCTGAAATATTGTATGAAATATATGCTTTTGAGCATTGTCTTTAACAATGGACATCTTAAAGAACATCTGTACAGAACTTATGCTCATTTAAAAAGACATGTTTTTCTCAAAAGAATGTGGTTGCTTTGGACTTAAAATAACACTTATACCTGTCTTTAATTGCTGACAAAATAAATCCTGATAATCTAATAGAGGACCATTAGGTTGAGAAATATACAGGTAGTCCTGAACTTATGACTACAATTGAGCCCAAAGTTTTTGTTGCTAGGCAAAACAGTTAAGTGAGTTTTGCTCCATTTTATGACGTCTCTTGCCATAATTGTTAAGTGAATCACTGCAGTTGTTAGTAACATGGTTGTTAAGCGAATCTGGCTTCCCCATTAACTTTACTTGTTTGAAGATAGCAAAAGGTGATCACATGACCCCAAGACACTGCAACCATCACAAATATGAGCCAGTTGCCAAGAATCCAAATTTTGTTACTGTGACCACAGAAATGCTGCAACAGTTGTAAGTGGGAAAAACAGTTATAAGTCACTTTTTTCAGTGCTGTAGTTAACTTTGAATAATCATTAAATGAGTGGTTGTAAGTTGAGAACTACCTGTAACTATTTTTCATTGCCAGACATTCAGGATACATTTCTTTTAAATATGGTTGCTGCCGAGATGATTCTTTTGAGTCCTCATTGAGATTCCTAAGCATCTAGATGAGGTTTAAACTCTTAATTTTAAAAGATAATCTGTACATGATTTTTAAACTGCATAAGATAATGAAAGATGTTTTACAGGATGAATTGCACCTTTTGATGTGGCTTTCTTCTGAGTTTAATGGCTGATGTCTTTGTAGCAATGGGCAGATTAAAAAATGAATAATTTTAAACTGTGTTACCTGTACTTTTATCTTTCACAAGTATATGGAATTAACTCTACCGCTCTCCAATTTTTGCTGCAGGAAGAGGAGACGAAATGGCACAGAGGAGGATGGGCCTGTTCCACAAACTAAACGTGGTAGCCGAAATGCTGTCTTTCAGGATTCTTGGGATACAGAGGTAAGATTGAATATGTTTGCTTTGGCAGTTAATATATTATCCTATTAATGGAGAGTGTGAATACTTTCTGTGGCTGAAGTGTTTTTTTACATGCATTCTATTATGATGTTCCCTTTTTGGATAAGCTCTTCTGCACAATCATTTTTTGCTTCTTTTGACAAATATACCTTGCAGTTGATCAGGTACTACACTTTTCCTATTGCCTTACTACCAATATTTGCGTTGAATTTTTCCCATTATGCCTTCTTTAGTAAATATTTCATCAGGGTGCACAATTTCACTGTTTGTCAAAAGCATACCAACAAATACCTGGATTTTAAGTACATTAATTTGTACTTAATTTGTACTTGCAAGGCGATCAAACCGGTCTGTCCTACAGGAGATCAATCCTGACTGCTCTTTAGAAGGCCAGATCCTGAAGCTAAAACTCAAGTACTTTGGCCACCTAATGAGAAGGAAGGACTCACTGGAGAAGAGCCTAATGCTGGGAAAGATCGAGGGCAATAGAGTAAGGGGACGACAGAGAATGAGGTGGCTGGATGGAGTCACTGAAGCAGTAGGAGTGAGCTTAAATGGACTCCAGAAGATGGTAGAGGACAGGAAGGCCTGGAGGAATGCTGTCCATAGGGTCGCGATGGGTCGGACACAACTTCGCAGCTAACAACAATTTTCAGTTCTGTATTCCTTGTATTCTGTAATCCTTGCATCATATAGCTTATCTAAAATTCACTTTATTCCCTCAGGAGTCCTTTTTTGTGGATCTCATTAGCATAACTGCATATTATTCTTGGGCACTGTAACATATTTCTCCATCTGTTACAAGCTGTTTTCAAATCTTTCCTTATGTCTTCTCTTTTGTCAGTGGGGGGATTAATCTGTCTCTAGTACTTCTCATATTGGATTTGTATTTTCACGTATTTGTTCTGTTACAACATTTGTTGCTTTGGATTTTTTAAAAATTTACATTGTTTCTCAAGGTTCGCTATTGGTTCTGCACAAAAGGATCTGTCCCGCATTCAGAACTCTTGTTACCTTTTTATCTTTCACTAATTTTCTTGTATTCATCATAAACAAAGCACTCATACTTTTTAACAGATCTTTTTTAAGTGGATACACACCAGTATCCATTCTTATGTATTCTTATGCCTGAATGGCCCAACTATTTGTTGTAGTATTTTCTCATCTTATCCACAATACCTAGTCTTAGAAGATCAAATTTACAGACTTTCTCCCAAATTTTTCAATTGTTGTGATGTTGCCAACAGAGAAATATGCAAGCCTTGGTGGAGCAGTGGGCTAATGCCTCCTTAAGTAACACCATCTCCCTGCAATTAGTGCAGTTTCGCATCCCACCAGGCTCAAGGTTGACTCAGCCTTCCATCCTTCCGAGGTAGGTAAAATGAGGACCCAGATTGTTGGGGGCAATAAGCTGACTTTGTAATAATGCCGCTTGGCGGGGGCTGAAAGCCCTAATAAGCAGGCATATACATAGAATGAAGGCTATTGCTAAGCACATTGGTTTATGGTTAAATTGTATGCCGCCCTGAGTCTTCGGAGAAGGGTGGGATATAAATGGGATTTTTAAAAAAGTGTCACCAAACCACCGTGTTTCCCTGAAAATAAGACCCACCCGGAAAATAAGCCCTAGTTAAGAGCTTGACCACTCCGTCCCACTGTCTGATTGCTTGTGGCCGCAAAAAGGCAGGAGAGCGCATGTCACAACGGTGCCACCGCCACAAAGTTGAGGCGACCGCTTACCTCAGGTCCCCGCAGCCAGGCCACTCCCCCGTGGGCGACTTCCCCCACCCATTCAATGACCGAGCTGCCCGCCCCTTCCCTTTCACTCCCCTATCAAGCTGGACTGCCATGCTACGGAAGATGGACGGTGGAGGCTCGGTTGCCTTACCTGTCTCCCTCTCCCATTTCGGAGCCAAGGGAGTGACAGTGAAAGCCTCTGCCCCCACTGCGCAACAGCTGCGTCTGCCGCTGGAGGGGCTTTCTTCGGTCCTGGCCGCCCTCGCTTTGCCTCGCAGATCACCTGCTCATCAGCAGCCACCTCCTTCTCCAACTTCCCATGGCTTGCTCCATAACTGGGTGGCACAAGCTCCCCTGCCATCTCCTTCCACCTGCCAGACTTGACGTGAAAAGAAAGCGTCTTTGTGTGCTTGCACTATTCTCTTCCAATAAAGATCTCTAGAGATTAACTTGGAAATTCACACATGATTACTAATATCCCGCCAACTAGGAGTAAAATGCAGTATAGTGATCCACTTAGGACAAAGCATATTCTTTGGTTTGTTAGTTTTTACATTAAAATAAATGCTGCTTTTGCATTTGTTGATTTGTAGGCTTTTCTTTCAGATATTTTTGAATACATGCATTTGTTTTCTTGCCCTACACAAGGCAATTTTCAAAATGATTTTCACCAGAACTTCTTTGTATGTTCATATTCAGGTCTAGTGTAGCAAAATGGTATCTGTAACTTTTCATTACCTGAATTTAAGTAAAGCAAAGAGAGTCCCATTAAGACTCACTGTGATGTGTTAATCCAGACAGTATTTTTCACCTTGGTTTTCTCTGATGTGACCATTTGGGCATTGCTTAGTTAGGCAGGAGAGTTATGAAAAATTATAAGAATGAGGGAATGAGGCAGGCAACTGGAATTCTCTCTTCCTACAAGGGAGATGCTTGTTACCTTCTTGGCAGCTGGCATTATGTATGCACATGAATGAATGCTTCTGGCATCAAACATAATTTATATACCATCAAGGAACATTATTTTAGTGCAGCTTTTAACATTTCTATTTGTGTGAAGGTGCAATTAAACATTAACTACTTGAATTCAGCTTTAAAATCCCTCATTGTGGCTTAACAAACTTGGTAGCAAGGACAATCTGTTGAGGAATCAACTGTACTTTGCTTCATCAGACGTTTACAGTGGGAGATAACAGTGATAGATGGATAGACAGACCCAAAGTTCAATTCATTATACTTAACATATTATGGTGCTTATGACTGTTAAATTTCAGCCTCGGATCAATTATGGGAACATTACTGAATATTTGAAAGTATAAATATGACATATGGGGTTTGTGACAAGGCAGGTTTTCTTCCTAGCGGAATTGAAAGTACAGCAACTTAGTTTGTATTGGTGGAGTTGGATGTTTAACTTGCTTATTGCAATGTTTTCCCATAGAAACAGAATGGTCAAGTTTTTGGTGCCAGGAGACCTCTCCAGAAAAATGTCTGCTTATTTTTTACGAGTTACGTGACCAGCCTCCCTGTGTGTCTTTGTTCCACAGTCTTCCAGCAGTGAGAGTGGCAGTACCAGCAGCTATAGCAGCAGCAGCAGCAGCAACATAAGCAGTCCTGACAGAGCAACTGGGACAGACTCCAGCTTACCCCAGATAATGCCAGGATCAAGTCCCGTGACGCCCCCTCAGTCTTTCCATGAGCCATCTGCACTATGCCAAGGTCCTTACTTCCACATCAACCAGATCCTGAAGGAGGCGCACTTCCACAGCTTACAGAACAGGGGCCGTCCCCCGACATGATGAGCCTAAGCAGCTCTCTGCCTTCTGTGAAGGGGGACAGCACTGTGTGATATTTCAACTTTAAAAAAAGAAATTGTTAAAATTGCACAAAATGCCTGTTGCCTTTTCAGTCTGTATTTGGAATGACAGGTTAACAGGTAGTTGTTTACTTGTGGTTTGCTGCATTATTGCAATGCAAAGGGAGCTTTGGAGTAATTTTTATAGGATTCTTCAGGAGACTGGTTGAAGGTGGAGAGCTGATGTGTTGGGATAAGCCTAAGAGTCCACCTCTGTATTATACGAGTGCGTAATGAGTCCAGTCCGACTTCCCAGTCTGTTTATTAGTAACCGATGCTTTATGTAAAATCCTTTCCAACATTTGTGTTTAGTTTTATAAGTTTTTTTTTAATTTCAATAAATAGTGAATATGTTTTATGGTAACTTACTCTTTTAAAAAGTTAAGTGTCTATGTGTTAAGGCCACTTAAAAAATACTCCCACGAGACAGAATGGGAGTTTCTATTACTTCGAGTGCAAACAGTTGCTTACGCACGCACACACACACACACACACTTTTTTCCATTGGTCATGGACTTAATTATACTGGCTGTTTAAAGAAAATAATCAGTTAATAACTTCAGCTGCCTAAACTGCATATCTTGCATTTTTACACAATCTGATTAGTTGTACAAGACATTTAAACCCTGAGCTTCGAGCTAAAATGGGGTGTGAATCATATGCCTTACGCATCCTTTGTCATTACAAAGCCAAGATCATGATAGTTCACATTTATTCAATCATTTGGTCATGCTTGAGAGCCAGCCAAGTTTAAACAAAGATGGTGCTGTTGTGTCCTCCTCCTCTGCTGCCAGTTGCCTGAACAGGGACCCAGGACGCAGCATCTCTTCTGCTCTCATCAGGGAGGCAGTCGAAGCCTATTAATTTTAACAAAAAAAAAAGTCAATAGCCCCACGAGGGTTTGCTCTTTTTGTTATTCACAAGAAGCTTAAAGCTATGTGAAGACAGAGATGAGCTCAAATTCACAATAGTCAGCAGGGCCACCTGAGCAAATTATGGTATCTCCCTTCTCTGACAGTTCTATAGAGTTAAAAAAAATATGAAATTTTGCTAGGAGAAATTCAGTGGGTGTAAGCAGTCTGCAGCTTTGATGCCTTATGTTAAAATTCTCCCTTTTTGTAGGACTTAGTGCCTCACTGTTTATGATGCTAAAAATGGACACAGTTTTCTGTCATTCTGAGGCACAAAACACATGAAAGAAGTAAAGTATCAGTTTATAAACCAACCATCCTCAAATTTTTGCTTAGCTACATACCATGTTTCCCAATAAGTAAGACCAGGTCTTATTTGTGCATCCAAAAGAGGCATTAGGTCTTATTTTTTGGGGAGGGTGTCTGTGGGGCAGGTAATCTGTGGGGCGAAGCGCGAAGGAAGCCCCTCCAGCGTTGCACAGCGGTAGCGGAGCCTTTTGCTGTCACTCCGCCCTGACCCCAAAACGATGGAGGGGGACCAGGCCTACCCCGCCCATCCTCCGTAGCATGGCAGTCTGCCTCGTGAGGGGAGTGAAAGGGAAGGTCGAGCAAGGAATGGCCTGACTGGGGGGGGCCTTGAAAGAAGCAGATGCGGGCCACATGGGGCAGCCCGACCCCTCCCCCACCTGCTTCATCTCGTGGCGGCAGCAATGCAACACGCGCTCTCCTGCCCCATTGCCGCAGCGAGGTGGGATGGAGTGGGTGGGGTCCTAACTAGGTCTTATTTTGGGGATAGGGCTTATATTAGGCTCACCCCCCAAATCAGGCTAGGGGCTTATTTTCAGGGTGGGCCTTATTTTCGGAGAAACACGGTAGCAGCCCTTGACCAGACAAAGGCAGTGTCAGTATTTTTTTTAAAAAAAAAACGTTTGTATCAAGAATCTCCAAATGTTCAGAATGATCACCTTCTTTAATTTATTGGCAGAAGTGGACATGGTAGAAAGGTATGGTTGGTAATAATTATAGAGCAGCTGATTGACAAAGCATGCAAATTAAGCAAAGGCATTCAAAAGCTTTCTCTCTATATATAGTCCAAGTCAAAGAACTTCTGGCAAGCAGCTGGTTAATAATAATGGGCTTAGTTTTGCTAAAATAGCCCAAAGAAATAGGCTCAGGATTAAGCAGAAAGCAATCAAAAGTTGCAGTCAAAAATAAAATTTATACCTGTGTGTGCACGTGTGTGTGATAAAGTACGTATTTATAATGTTGCAGAAATCTACCATTTGTTTTAAATTAAGGTACCACATGGAATTAAAAAAAAATAATTATGAGATGTTTTCTTATACCCTTTCTTATTAAAGGAAGGGTATAATCATTTTCTAAAAATACATTGAGTGATGCGACACAGAAACCCAACAAAAAAGCAAGTAAATCTCAACATGCATCAAGAACCCGCTGTTTTCAGGGAGCATTGGTTTCATAATTACAGGAGGAAAAGTGTGCAACTGGCAGTTGTTAGTAGGAGTTCATTTTCTAAGTCTGGTAATTTGACAAAAGGTCTCAAGTTCAATGCGCTGTACAAAAGAGCTCTATGACAGTATTAGTTTTCTACAAAAACCAATGCACGGGGGAAAGAAGCCTTTCAATTCACACAGTTTAATACCCCAATAAAGTTTCTTCAGGAATTACTGTTCATCATCACACTAGAATAAAGGTTATAAGGCAGTTAAACAGTCATTACTGCTGTTACCAAGATATTTATTAAAATAACAAAGGTGAGAGAGAGTGAATGGCCCAAGGTCACCCAGCAGGCTTTCATGCCTAAGGCGGTAGTAGAAACCACTATCTCTTGGTTTCTAGCCTGCTGTCTTACCCAGACAACTGAAATTAAACATAAAGTTCATTGCAAAACATAACTAGCAAAGTATTAGTATATCCTACTGTCAAGGTATTTTGTTACGCAATTCGTCCTGTCTGCATCCTTGAAACAAAACAAATTGTGACCCAAATCCAAATTAATCACTGCTAAATGATAGGAAAAGATAGGAAAACCAGTACAGAATAATACAAAGCATGGATGGTTAACTTCAGAAAATTCCTCAACACCTTTTTGCAGCCAGCAAAATCCTCTCTATAGTTCCTGAAAACTGGCAACGTCATTTCCTGCTGTTTTGAATTGAGATGAAAACGAATATAAGGCTTAAAATAGGCGCTGCCCAATTTGAAACACAGGCTAAATTATTAAAATTGCTAAGCCCAAGTCCCAAGTGTTGCAGCTCTCTACCCTGATGCTCAAAAACCCACCAGTGTCGAAAAGTTGCTCATCCCTGAAACAAAAAGGAACCAACCTCGGTTTCGTGTTCAGTATTTCTCAGAACAGGTTTAGCCTTGCGAGAACTGGATGTACTGAGAGGCAACATTCCAAATCTTAAAAGAAGAAACAGGATGTTTAATTGCTTTCCGCTTTCAGATGCTTTGTTCTTGCAGGACACGTTTTTATTGCTTACAGGTATGAGTCACTTACCTGATCTGGCTAGAGGTTAGAGGTAGGATGTTATGTAGTTTTTGAGACGTTAAAGCACTGCTTCTGCTCGTGTAGTGATTCTCCGCTCCTGTCAATAAGCCAAACAGGACCTAGAAAACAGAAAAGAGAGAACTGTCTGGCCTTAATAGAAAAACATTCATCTAAAAGGTGTCCGTTCAACTATAGAGAGTCATGTTAAATTAAAAAGCAGCATTTGCAGCACGAGGAATACTTGTAGCTTAAAGAATGTGCTGTAATTGTTACCTACAGTGCTTGAATAAGCGAGAGTATCTCTACACCCACTTGTGTTACCAGTTTAAGCTGTGTGACACAAACTGGAGTTTCCAAAGATCAACACAGCCTATGATCTTCCCAGATCACATCCATGCAGCCTTGTGGGGTTTCCTTGCTTATGGCTATTCAGGGAAGGTAGTAATTCTAATGAGAACGTATAGTTAATTGAAAATCTTTGCACTGCCTAATTAAAAGGTGATCATAATAAGCCATTTGCTATATAGGTAGGTTTTTGGTTAACGACCACTTGTTCAGCATCTGCTCAAAGTTACAACGGCGCTGAACAAGCGGTGGTTACAACCGGTCCTCAAAGTTCTGGCCATTCTAGCATTCCCACAGTCCCATGATCACAATCTGGGCACTTGACAACCAGCTCGCACTTAAAACAGCTGCAGCATCCTGCAGTAAAGGGATCATGATTTGTAATCTTCCCTGCCAGTTTCGCACAAGCAAAGTCAGCAGGGAAAGTCACAAGGGTAAGTCTCTCCCCGTGACACCCTCTTCTCAGCCCCTTTGCATTCGGGTTGTGCTGGCCACCCGCACGATCCCACACAACATCCTTGAACCTTGCTACACTTGCACCATGCCTGCTGAGGTCTTGCAAGCAGACCAACAGACAGGTTGGTGGCTGCTGTCAGGTGTGTGAGGATGTGTGGTTGGCCACTTGTGCATTTTCTCTCACCCTTTACATACCTATACTCACTCAAGGAGCAGCCACTGACTTGTTTGCTAGCTTACCTGCAAGCCTCCTTGGACTTGGAACTTCTGCCAGTTTTCCCACCGACTTCGATTGTTGGAAGCCGGCAGGAAGTTAGGAGGTGTTTGCTTAACGATACACAGTCCTCACTTAACAATGACAATGGGATTCCTCTTGGTAAGTGATGTAGTCACCTGAAGTTGTACTTTATGACTTCATCGCTCAGTGATGGAAATTCAGGTCCAAATTGCTATTGTAATTCAAGGACTAGCTGTACTACTACTACTGTGTTTCCCCGAAAATAAGACCTGGTGTTGTTGTTATTATTTGCCTCCAAGAGATACCAGGTGTTATTTTCAGGGGGTGTCTTTTCCACTGACCTCACGGGGCAGCACCAACAGCCCCGTCCAGCTGGCCCACTTCTTCTGGGGCCAAAGGAGCAGCTTCATTCTGCAGCTGGGAATGGAGCTCGGGCCTGCATTTTGCAGTCAGAGGCCTTTCCAGAAGGCCTCTGCAGCCGAGAACTGAGCTATCGAATCCATAGCTCAGTTCTCAATTGCAGAGGGCTTTTGGAAAGGCTTCTGACTGCAAAATGCAGGCCAGGGGACACCGCAGAGGAAGTGGGCCAGTGAGGAAAGGCAGGTGTCGATTCATGGGAGGCCTGGTAATTGGATGCGGGACGCGTGGGGTAGCTCCATCCCCCCCACCCTCACCTTAGCTTGATTTTTAGGCGTGCACCTTGCCCCAAAACTAGGGCTTATTTGGGGGAGTAGGGCTTACTTTCGGGGAAACATAGTATCTCATTGTTCATTTTTAATATATGATTTGGTTACTTAAATCATACAGGTAGTCCTTGACTGATGACTAGTCACTTAGCAATGGGTTTGCTTAATTGGCATTTGCTTAAAAACTGCCACAAAATAGTGTTGCAAATAAGAGTTATGTGACCGACCTGATTTATGACTATCATAACATATGGCCACAATGGGCAATCTCCATTATGATACTCGCATGAGTGTCGCAGACATTCAGGGCTCTACTCATGCAAGCAATGGGTGTTTGTGTGCCCGCGTTCCCCCGCCCCCAAACCATCCCTTCTTTCCCCCCTCCCCCAGGCTGCCAACACTTTGATTTAAGACAATAAAATCTACTTGGAACCATCTACGTTCTCTCCCTTTGAACTTACAGAGGTTCGTTGTACCAGATTATTAAGGTTGCTATTCAAGTGAGGAGTAAAAACATCCAAGTCAAAAGGATCTATATAGCTCTCAAGAACATCGATCTGTTTCTCAATCCTGAAACAAAGAAAAAACATCCCATTCATGAAAGACTGCTCCCGTTGGGTAGGCAAATGCTCTTGCAGTCCTATGCAAAGAAATTTAACTTGACCAGATGGAAGAAAATCCAACACATACAAACTTAGAGGAATTAAAACAATTTCCAACTAATAATGGAGTGTCAAATATTGTATCTTGATCTAAGATAATCAATCACTACTCATTCCTTTAATGTAGTCATAAATAAGTTTTGAACTGATCATCTGTTAACCAAAGATAGCAATATTAAAAAAGTTTCAGATGCATCCAATAAATTATCTTGATGTACTTTTCCTGAAAATTACATCTAGTCCTTCCATTTTTCTAGAACATTACAGCAGAGTGAACTTTTTTTTAAATATTTACTTGGTCAACTTTCAGCCAAACTAATTTCCTGAAATTTCTGTTCAAGCTGTCATAAATCAGGAAGATATGATAATCAGTTCCTGAATGTTGACCACCTGCAAAATTACAGACTAGGTTGACAAAAACAACAAATGCTCTTTTTAAAACGGTTCTGTTTCTAGTCCAACAGATTTTAGATTATTGTAGCACTGCTTGAAGCCCTGTATTTGTATGAACATACTGCAAAATATTATGTCTCAAAGTAAAGTGGATATAGCAACATTCTTAGATACATAAAAATAAGACAGAGTAAATTTATACACATAATACTTCATGGTATACTTAACTGGCATCATGCTTGTTTCTGCTGCTTTTCATATCTTCATTTTTAGTTGTCAGAACTATATTCAGATAACGAAGATCATACAGTAGTTGCAAAGCCCTGTTTTGAGTAATTGGTAGCTTTCCTTCTTTCTGCACATGAATATCAGAAACAAATGTCTATATACTCATTGAACAAAGGTCTTTTTACATTTCTGAAGGGAAAAAGTTCTATCAATGTTCACACCAACCATCTAGTTCAGAACTGATGCATCTCCTGGCTGCAATCTGCAGTTGAAGTGCTCTCATACAGCGTTCCCCAATCTTTTCGGCACAGGGGGGAGGGGAGAACAAGGGATGGTTTTGTGCGAGAGGCAGGTGCGTGTATGCAGAGATTTGTTTGTGTGAGCAGCGGGCACCAGTGAAAAAGCCACAGATACGACTATTACAGCAGGGTCCCCAACCTTATGATTAAAAAAAAAACCTAAAGGACACAAATCTTGTATATTCATTTTTCTCTTAAGCACCACAATGCTGAGCTAATTATGGTATACTGTACCTCAGAATACTGCAGATCACACGGGGAAGAATCTATTTATTCATTTTTAAATTTCCTGTCCCACTTGACATGACACTTAACCCCGTGCATGATCTGAAAACTTGCTACCTTAACATACATTCTGAACAAGTGAGCCCATATGTAGTTCATTCCCGGGAACTCTATTTACATTATTCTGACTTCCAGGAAAGAAAGGTAAGATACAAAATAAAGTCAACGTGTTCCAAGCCAACGTCTATCATAAGGCACTACAGCTTATTAATCTGGAAAAGCTTCAAGAGGTGAAAAGGAATGGCAGACCATGGATTACTTTATAGATATCAGTGGTTTGCCCTATGATTTCTTAATCCACGTTGTATGAGATAACTACTACATTTTTCTGAAAAAAAATAATAATACTCCAAAGGTTTTCTTTCTAGTATGAATTAAAACCTCTTAGTATTTTACGTTTGGGTGAGCGAGATAAGAGGCACAAGGAGCTTCTTAACCTGGCGAAAACACTAAACTTCGGGTAAAACATTTTGAATCTTTTTTAAAAAAAAATACAGGTCGTCCTCAATTTACAACAGTTCGTTTAGTGACTGTCCAAAGTTACAATGCCACTGAAAAAAGTGACTTATGACATTTGTCACCCTTATGACCATTGCAGCATCCCATGTGATCAAAATTCAGATGCTTGGCAATTTATGCCGGTTGCGGTGTCCCAGGGGGTCATGTGATCACGTTTTGCGACTTTCTGACAAGCAAAGTCAATGGGGAAGTCAGAGTCACTTGACAACCGTTTTACTAACTTAACAACTGCAGTGATTCACTGAACAACCGTGGCAAGAAAGGTCGCAAAATGGGGCAAAATGCACTTAACAAATTTCTTACTTAGCGACAGAAATTGTGGGCTCAATTGTGGTCGTAAGTTGAGGACTACCTCTATATATTTGAAGCTGGATTTTTAAAAAATTTAATCTAGTCCAACAATGTGCTTTAACCACAAGCCCCAAGAATGTACCTTCTCCCGTTTCCCTTCTGACAGTTTTTCATAGCCAGCTAGTACTTCAGTCAGGCACGTCTTGAGCAGTTCCTGCAAGATAACCTTTGAAAGAGTGTGGCCTCCAACTCGATTTATTTCTTGACACAAGCTGAAGAGGAAGGACTGGACACACCAGGATGGCTGTAAAGAATGGAAGAGTAGAATACTGTTGGACTGGCACATAAATTATTTTTTTTAATTTTTTTTTAATTTTAATTCCATTTATATCCCGCCCTTCTCCGAAGACTCAGGGCGGCTTACAAGCTTAGCAGTAGCCTTCATTCTATGTATATGCCTGCTTATAATAGGGATTCAAACACCCACCCACCCCCACAAGCGGCATTATTACAAAGTCAGCTTAATTGCCCCCAACAATCTGGGTCCTCATTTTACCTACCTCGGAAGGATGGAAGGCTGAGTCAACCTTGAGCCTGGTGGGATGCGAACCTGCACTAATTGCAGGCAGCTGGTGTTACTTAAGGAGGCATTAGCCCACTGCTCCACCAAGGAGCAAAGGAGCCCACTGCTCCACCAAGGAGCAAATCAGGGGTGCCCAATCTTGAATTCCTCCCCATGCTGGCCAGGGAATTCTGGGAGTTATTATTATTATTATTATTATTTATTATTTATTAAATTTTTATACCGCCCTTCTCCCGAAGGACTCAGGGCGGTTGAGGTCCAGAGGTCTTAAAGTTGCCATGGTTGAACACCCCTGGTTTAAACTGTATTTGACAGCAACACTCAGTACTGAGGTCCTGAAAATTACAATGCTTGCTAAAGTTTCTACGTATCTATATATCTATATCTATATAAAATATAAATTGTCTACAGCCCAGAAAAACAAGAAAGTACTAAATCAGACTTTTCTGACTTATAAAAAAAATCACTTTGAGAGTCATTTTAACAACGACAGATCCTTTGAAAGGGGGTAGGAAAGAGGATGATTTACAATTTGTAGTTTTTTGGTTTTCACTCCTCTCAAAGTTCAGACTAACAACTGGCCCAATTAATTGCTCATCAGTGTTTCCAGAGGAGTTGTCGTCCAAAGCTTTTTAAAAGGATATTTAAGAAAATTTATGAATCGTTATTGCATTTTATGAAATTCCCAATTTCAAGGAAGATTGGAGGCAAAGCTGGACTCAAATTCAGCTCTAGCACTGGGCCACTGGTTAATTCTAGGTATCTATTTGCTTCTTCTTATATGTAAATTCACAATTTAGTATAGAATGATCCTCATTCATGACCCTGAGCTCTTGTTGTTTGTGTGTCTGTATAGTATGTCTACATAAATAGACTGTTAAACAGAGATACATAGACAGTGGTACTTAAAAGTTTATGAACTTGTTTGAATTTTTGCAATATTTCTGCATAGGTATGACCTAAATCAGAGGTCCCCAACCTTTTGGGCACCAGGGACTGGTTACGTGGAGAGGTTTTTCTGCGGACTGGAGGGGGTGTGGTTTCATGTACTGCCTGCATCCCGTGGATAGGGCTTTCCTTATTTCTGCGGACCGGTTACTGGCATGCCGAAGCCCGGTACTGGTCCACGGACTGGGGGTTGGGGACCCCTGACCTAAAATATGATCTGTTCCCCACATACCCTAAAACTAGATAAAGAGAACTCGAATAAATTAGTAAAAAACATATTTGTTCATTTATATATTGAGGAATAGCATCAGAAGCGCCATACATAAATATGCATAAATAAAAATAGGCTGTCATTTGTTACCTGGACAGGGAGCCGTATCTTAGATTTTATGCTGCTTCCACTTTCTGTCTCTTCTTCAATTTCACTCTCCTCCCAGTTGGTGGCTGTTGCTAGAATAGCTTCAGCTTCCTCTTTCAGCAAGGATTGTGTGAAATTCTGGACAAGAACCTAGGATTCAGAAGCGTACAAATTAAATAGCAGGACAGTTGCAGAGACAACTCCGTTTCATAAATCCATGAAATTTCAATGCATAGCTTAACAAAAGTATTTCAGCTTTGAAATGCCTGAAAGTAGACATTTTCTAGCTACCATCAGTGCCCACCCCTACTAATTTCAAAATATTTTCTTTAGAACCAGCAAAATTACTCCTGGGATGCATAGGAAGGATTACATTTCTAGGACTAGTGGGCAGGCAGGAGACAAAACTAATTTTGATTTTTATTTCAGTGCGTATCTTTCTTTAAAATGAATCAAGTATTTAATAATCACCTCCTCTTAAACACTGTAATTTGGTAACAACTTTTGGAGGCGAACATTTTTGGATGTAGTAAGCATGTCTGGGATCTCACATTGGTCCACTTCTATTTTAATTCCTTCCATTAAAAAATAGATGCATTGACTTAATTATCCCATGGCTCAATTTGTTGAGCTTTAGTGTGTTGGGAGGCAACTAGAGCAGAGGTCTCCAACCTTTCCGGGCTCGTAGCCCAGAGTGAAGGAGAGAAGCTTCCAAATTGCTGCGTGTGCACACACAAACGGGGCCACACGCACTGGCAGGGCACTAGCAGCCCCGTTTGTGCATGCAGCATTTGCTGGCACCATGCACATACGTATATGGCCGTGTACTCACACACCCCCAACGGCACCATTCACGCATGCGCAGATGGGCCATGCTCACCTGCCTGACGCTAGTGGCTCCTTCGCGCCTGCACCCATGCGCAAACAGGGCCGCAGGTGCTAGCGTGAGTGGGAGGGGAATGCGCAACCACAGATGTGTGCGTCAGCCAGCCACTGGCCAAGAGCCCACGGCCCACAGTTTGGAGACCCCTGAACTAGAGGAAAATGGGAATGTCAGCTTACCTCTCTTATTTTGCCATCTCAGAGCAATACAGGTCATCCTCAACTTACAACCACAACTGAGCCCAACATTTCTGTTGCTAAGTGAGATAACTGTTATGTGAGATTTGCTCCATTTTACGACCTTTCTTGACACAGTCGTTAAGTGAATCACTGCAGTTGTTAAGTTAGTAACAACCGGTTGTTAATTGAATCTGGCTTACTCCATTGGCTTCACTTTCAGAAGGTCACAAAAGGGGATCCCATGACCCCAGGACACTGCAACTGTCATTAATAGGAGTTGCCAAGCATCTGAATTTTGATCATGTGACCATGGGGATGCTGCAACGGTCATGTAAAAAACGGTCATAAGTCACTTATTTCAGTGTCACTGCAACTTGGGGAAATCACTAAACAAGTTGTAAGTTGAGGACTACCTATAGGTTGAAGGTGCAAAGTTGTTTTGCTCCATTTTATAGCATTAAAGGTCTTCTTTCATAGTAGCACATACAGGTAGTCCTTGACTTACAACAGTTCATTTAGTGACCCTTCAAAATTACAACAACACTGAAAAATGTGACTTATGACCATTTTTCACCATTACATTTGCAGCATCCCCAGGATCATGTGATCAAAATTCAGATGCTTGGCAACTAGTTCATACTTATGACCGCTGCTGTGTCTCAACTTTCTGGCAAGCAAAGTCAATGGGGAATCCTGATTCACTTAACAACCGGGTTACTAACTTAACAACTGCAGTGATTCACTTAACTGTGGCAAGAAAGGTTGTAAAGTGGGGCAAAACCCACTTAACAAATGCATCACTTAACAACAGAAATTTTGGGCTCAACTGTGGTCATAAGTTGAGGACTACCTGTGGTTCCCAAGCATTTTTCTATTTTATAGTGGCTTGTTATATTTCAGCCAAAAACAATAGCCCCCAAATCCTTTGCATTTCTAAGTTAAATAAATTAGGTTATAGTTTGATTTTGTCATCAGCCAAAATGGGCAACGGGCATCTCCTCGGCCCCTCCACCTCGAAAAGGTCACTCACCTTGGCGGCAGCAGTGCTCCATATCCGATAAGCAGACAGGCTATCCTGCAATAATTGTTCTTTTAATCCTTGCCATTTAGCCTGTGTAGGATTCATTTCTTCAGTTCTACCTTTACCCGCCTTCTTCAGAGACCAGAGCTCCCTTGCCATATTTTCTGGACACCCCGATTTTCCCAGGATGCACTGCTTCAAGTGTGGACACAATTCCCCCAAGGACTGGCAAAGCCGTGCCATAAATAAAACAGTGTTGATTTGAGGGTTATGCAAGCTATCTGTGCCTCCTTGGAGCACCTCCCGAGCAATGTGCAGCTTTTCCCTAATGCAGCCCAGCAAATTGTCTGAACAAGAAATGCAGTGGCTGCGCAAAAGCTCTTCAACTATGCTCGCATCAGCAAACCTGTCAAAAGCAGAGTTCTTGGAGTGTCCATACAACAGATCCTCAGATGACGTGGAGCTGGAAGGCAAGTAAGACAACAGGTCTTCCAGCCTGGCCTTGAGCTTGGAATCTAGCGCACTGCAGAAGCTCTGGACGCTGGGACTGTAGGCTTGTGCCTTCATAGACAACCCACTCTTAGTGAGCTGGCTGCGGTTTGCCACGCTAATCCAGGCAGCATCGGGTGGCAAGTCATTGGGATTCTCTGACCATAGGAAAGAGGCCATGTTACATTCAAATAGGATATGCTTGCTGTGGTTAGGCGAGTCAAATTTTGCTTCAAGCTCCTGTACAGTCAGAAGAAGTAGCTCTCTAGAGCTGTTGGAGATGTCATCAAATCCTTCCGTTGTCAGAGTCTGGAAAAGAAAATATTGCAGGGAGACAAATGGTCAGTGCCAATCACAAGCACACAGATGCTTTTAGGAGGCTGTGGGAAATATAGGACCAACTTAATATTTGGGATATAGGAATCTTGGAACCTGGCCCTTTCTTACCCCACTAAAGTCCTTTTCATTCCTATATTCAAAACAGGAACCAAAGGATCAAGATGAAAAGACATAATGTTTTTTGCTTCAAAACTGTCAGAAAGTAAATCAGGTAGACATACCACAACATGGAAGAAACAGACCCAGGGTCATTTAGGCAAGGGAAAAAAGAAAAGGATATCCAGAGCAACAAAGCAATAAGGATTGCTTCATTATGTTTCATGTTATTTTATCAGGATCTGCTGGCCTGTTTCTCAGGTAAATTTTGTCAAGATCTTACCTGTAACCTGTCCAGAAAAAGCTGGTGTAGCAGATCATCCCAGAAAGAGATGGGCTTATCAAGAAGCCGATGACATACTGTCTCCCAGTTCTGACTCATAGATTCACTGGTAAGCAGCTCCCATACGGCATCACGGATCCTGGCCAAGCCTTTAAGGCTCTTCACATAGACCAGTAAGTCTGTGATCCCAGATTTAATGTCTTCATTGCACCTGAAAAGAATTCCAGATAGTAAGTAATGAGTTTCCCTGCTCCTATTACAGTTCATAGCTCTATTGAGGGGTACTTGCAAGCTTGTACAAACTGTTACTTTTACCATATAGGTTACAGCAAGGACCCATTACACATAATTATGAATCAAAGTGATAAGAAAATGATGCTGATAATCAGAACATCCAATGCAAAATAGGAGAGGTTAATAGAAGACTAGAACCTTGTAAATATGCAAGTCCTCTTGAAATTATAAAAGAACAGGTAATGACTGATGAAAAGCCTGAAGAATTCAAAACAGCCTTTTACCTGTTTACTGAATATATTTGGAAAAAAGGGAATTTAGAAATATAAAGACTAACAATTTTTGCAGTTGTTGAATTATAACTAAGAAGGACTGAGTCTTAAAATTTTAAAAAAAGCGAGAAGTAAAAACTCAAATCAAATCTGGATTACTCTCTCAGTGCTGGAGTAAATATCAACACAGTAAAAAGGTGTAATGCTCAACAAAGTTTTGCTGTATAAGCTTAATTCTTCATTTTTTTTAGATTCCCTCTCTTTTTATAAACCACAACAATCTTCATTAACTACAATTTCATTCCTACAAGAAAGAGGCTATTCAATATATTTGCCAAGAAGGTCACAATACCAAATGCCTCCAACAAGGTATGTTCCTTACAGACTCACATGCTGATCCATTTCTGAAGTGTATCTCTAAGGCAATCCTGGCTTATGGGGTGTGCCAAAGTTCTGAGTGTTGGCTGGAATTCTGTGACAGAAGGTGGCAAGTATTTGAAAGAACTACTCAACTTGGTTTCTTCCTTCAACATGCTGAGCCCTTTCCCAAAGAAAATTGCAACAAAAAGAGAGGTCAGGTCACCAATGATTAAACTGGGTGCTCAATAGACAAAGCAATATTCAGTGATATAGGATCTTGCTCACCTGCTGAATGCTGGCTGGTGATGGTCTCCAAAGTCAAAAAAAGCAAGCCACAGGGAAGAGATGGATCTGAGGGGGTTCCCTCTGGCAGGTTATAGAAAAGGGTGTGAGCTTGATATAGGGTTGTGACTAGAAGCTCCACCAAGGAGCAAACTTGTGCTTTGATGCCTGCATCTGATTTAAAATGAACAAATAAACAAACACAAAAGTATAATAGCTGCTGTACATACATATCCAACTGAAAATATCTGCTTAAAAGGACAAATAAGTGTATTTATGGATAATTACTTTTTTCCTACACAGCACCAACCAATTAGAAGAAAGAAGTCATTTGATCATTAATTTCCATACTCTTAAAATTCTAAAAAAGATGAAGGGAAAAGAATGCCAAGTGACCAGCAACATCTTCTAGAAAAATATAACTAAAGTATTATCGATTTTGAGGAACTAGTAGCCTAGGCTGAATTCATTCAGTTATAATTTCTAGCCACTATAACCTTATTTTAGAAATATATTAATATGGCAGCAAAAAATAATCAACCCACAATAGTCCCTTTTGTTGGAGACCTTTCCAAGGACAAAGTATCTGCTACTATTTTAACTTTCATCTCTAATACCAATAAGCTGCTTTGTAATTTATCCGGCATGGGAAAGAACCTGCAAAGATCCATAAAGACCAGATTAATGGATACATGGAAGCTGCAGATTCAGAGCAGAAAGAGTAGCTAATGTTAGCTCTACATGTGTACCAACCATGATGAGGCTGATTCAGAAGTTGCTGAATTGCAGATTTTCTGGCCAGCAGGAAATCTGCAAGAGCCTGGCGTGGTGAACTATCTTCAAGAAGCATGGCTGAGCACAAAGCTTCTGCTACTGCTTGATCTGAAACAGTCCGGCATTTTAAAAGTGATTTGCTCTCCTGCAAGATAGTTGACCTAAAAGAGACATACAAAATGCTAAGAGATTTATAATATTCAATAGAAATTTAAATAATTCAAAGCACGTGTCATAAATGTAAAAATGGTTATCTAAAGCCATATGAACTTTACATTAAAAACTCAAGATTTGTTAAATATTTTGAAAGCAAAAGTAACAATGGAATAAAATCTGCCAGCCTGATCACTGACTACTCTAATAGTCTTTAGTGCCATCTGAATGCAGACCTCAGTTCTCAGAATTAATAGTTACAGACAGTGGCTGGAGTATTCTGGGAGTTGAAAGTCCCTACGTATAGAAAACACTTAAGTTGGACTTAAGCATTTCCAAAGAAGAGTGCAATGGAGCAAAAACCAAAGTGGACAAGAACTGTTTTAATAAACGCACAAAATAAAATACTGCATATACTGAAACACTAGAATAAATCAGGAAGCTATGCTGATTTTGCTATTATGAAGTCAAACACCAGGGGGCATTTTAATGTATAATTATACTACAAAAAAGCTTTTATATAAAATAATTTAATTAAAAGTAGCTGTTTAGGATAGTTTATTGATACTTATTATTAGGATCCTTACCGATAATACTCTGACACTATACTCTGACGCTATTTCAGAATCTGAATTCCTATGACAGGAAACCCTTTTTTATTTCTTCAAAAGAAGGCATCACAGCAATAAATCTCATTAAACAAACTAGGCTAGGAAAAAGTATCTCAAGCTGCTTACCGGAAATAGCTAGCTGCTGCTACTTGTCGTGCAAGAATGGGAAAACATGCCAGAATTGGGCTGTAGTGGGTACCAGAAGAATCCAACTGCAGAAGGCCACGGAGGTGGCAGCATAAAAGGTAGAGCTGAGTGGCAGATAAATACTGAGAAGATTCCATAGCACTCCAGATATTCTCTGGAATCTGCAGCAGAAGCTGAATTTGCGCTGCCAAGCAGTAGAACTTCTCCTGGGACTGACACGTTATCTAGACAGAAACAAACATGAGCATCCTATTAGACCCTGCACTGAAATTCATTTGGGAGGACCACTATGATGCCCATGCTTTTCTTCAATAAGTGTGGGATGTGCTATGAGCCCTAAGAGCAGACTTTCAAACATGCAGTTTTATGAAATCTCATAGTCCACCTGAGTTGCACCCATTCTCAAAACGCAAATCCCATGACCATTTTGCCCAGAAAAGGTAACCCTAACTCTCCAAATAACATTCTAAAAAGGAAGCCACGGTAGATTGCTGCAAAAACAAAAAAGTATCCTTTTCTCTCCCCGTGAGCCAAGACACTTCTTAGGACTTATAAAGGGTTACCCTTTGCTTCCAAATATTCCCTCCTTTCTCCTTTTATTCAATAGCGATCACTCTCTTTAGTATTCCGTCCTTATTCATTCATGACCCCTAACTCTTTTCGTTTTGCTACCTATCCTACTTAGGTGCCTCATCCTCACCGCCTTCAATTTACTTGCCTGGTTCTCCTCATAGATTCAAATATTTTCTTTTGCAAATAACAGAGTTGGGGTGGGTGGGTTTCCTGAGCCAAGACACTTCTTAGGACTATAAAGGGTTACCCTTTGCTTCCAAATATTCCCTCCTTTCTCCTTTTATTCAATAGCGATCACTCTCTTTAGTATTCCGTCCTTATTCATTCATGACCCCTAACTCTTTTTGTTTTGCTACCTATCCTACTTAGGTGCCTCATCCTCACTGCCTTCAATTTACTTGCCTGGTTCTCCTCATAGATTCAAATATTTTCTTTTGCAAATAACAGAGTTGGGGTGGGTGGGTTTCCTGAGCCAAGACACTTCTTAGGACTATAAAGGGTTACCCTTTGCTTCCAAATATTCCCTCCTTTCTCCTTTTATTCAATAGCGATCACTCTCTTTAGTATTCCGTCCTTATTCATTCATGACCCCTAACTCTTTTTGTTTTGCTACCTATCCTACTTAGGTGCCTCATCCTCACCGCCTTCAATTTACTTTCCTGGTTCTCCTCATAGATTCAAATATTTTCTTTTGCAAATAACAGAGTTGGGGTGGGTGGGTTTCCTGAGCCAAGACACTTCTTAGGACTATAAAGGGTTACCCTTTGCTTCCAAATATTCCCTCCTTTCTCCTTTTATTCAATAGCGATCACTCTCTTTAGTATTCCGTCCTTATTCATTCATGACCCCTAACTCTTTTCGTTTTGCTACCTATCCTACTTAGGTGCCTCATCCTCACCGCCTTCAATTTACTTTCCTGGTTCTCCTCATAGATTCAAATATTTTCTTTTGCAAATAACAGAGTTGGGGTGGGTGGGTTTCCTGAGCCAAGACACTTCTTAGGACTATAAAGGGTTACCCTTTGCTTCCAAATATTCCCTCCTTTCTCCTTTTATTCAATAGCGATCACTCTCTTTAGTATTCCGTCCTTATTCATTCATGACCCCTAACTCTTTTCGTTTTGCTACCTATCCTACTTAGGTGCCTCATCCTCACCGCCTTCAATTTACTTTCCTGGTTCTCCTCATAGATTCAAATATTTTCTTTTGCAAATAACAGAGTTGGGGTGGGTGGGTTTCCTGAGCCAAGACACTTCTTAGGACTATAAAGGGTTACCCTTTGCTTCCAAATATTCCCTCCTTTCTCCTTTTATTCAATAGCGATCACTCTCTTTAGTATTCCGTCCTTATTCATTCATGACCCCTAACTCTTTTCGTTTTGCTACCTATCCTACTTAGGTGCCTCATCCTCACCGCCTTCAATTTACTTTCCTGGTTCTCCTCATAGATTCAAATATTTTCTTTTGCAAATAACAGAGTTGGGGTGGGTGGGTTTCCTGAGCCAAGACACTTCTTAGGACTATAAAGGGTTACCCTTTGCTTCCAAATATTCCCTCCTTTCTCCTTTTATTCAATAGCGATCACTCTCTTTAGTATTCCGTCCTTATTCATTCATGACCCCTAACTCTTTTCGTTTTGCTACCTATCCTACTTAGGTGCCTCATCCTCACCGCCTTCAATTTACTTTCCTGGTTCTCCTCATAGATTCAAATATTTTCTTTTGCAAATAACAGAGTTGGGGTGGGTGGGTTTCCTGAGCCAAGACACTTCTTAGGACTATAAAGGGTTACCCTTTGCTTCCAAATATTCCCTCCTTTCTCCTTTTATTCAATAGCGATCACTCTCTTTAGTATTCCGTCCTTATTCATTCATGACCCCTAACTCTTTTCGTTTTGCTACCTATCCTACTTAGGTGCCTCATCCTCACCGCCTTCAATTTACTTTCCTGGTTCTCCTCATAGATTCAAATATTTTCTTTTGCAAATAACAGAGTTGGGGTGGGTGGGTTTCCTGAGCCAAGACACTTCTTAGGACTATAAAGGGTTACCCTTTGCTTCCAAATATTCCCTCCTTTCTCCTTTTATTTCCCTCCCATTTGTCACCATCCACTTTTACTCTCGCACCGTCCCCGCGTTGGGGTTCCGAGCTTTAACATCCCGCACTTTACAGAAAACGGCGAGCGGGAAGCAAATGAGAATTCAACAGGTGAAGTTCTCTCCTCTTCCTTCCCCCCCCCCCCCGCCTTCCCTACAGAGGAGACGGCAAACTTTGTGGCGCGATCCCTCCACGCGCCCGCCCGACGCTCGGGACCCCGCGGCTGGAGCCTTTCCCAGCCACGCCCCTCAGCAAGCGCCCACCTCGCGCCCTGCCTTGCGTTGGCCGCTCGCCGCAGGTCCGGCGGCCCGTCCGCGCGCCCGTCGCTGCTGAAGCCCCCGCACGGCCTCGAGCAGACGCTCGGCGCTGACGCGCATCTCGGCTATGGTATCGGCCGCCTCGATGAGGTCCCGGTAGCGCTCCCCGACCATCTGCCGCAACTCCTCGCGCTTCCCCTCGATGCCCGCGCGCAGCTGCCGCTCCACGGCTCTCAGCTCGGCCGTTGTGTGCTTTTCGAAGAGGGACTCGAGGGCCGCGGCACCGCCTCGCTTCAGGGTGCCCAGGGCTGCTGCCTCGGCAGCCGCGGTCGCCATCGCGGCTACTTCTCACCCCGCCGCCCGTCACCCGGAACCGGCCGCCTTGCCCGCCCTTTGACGTGTCACGTCCACCATCTTTGACAAGGGCAGCGGACTGGCTGCTTCGGAAGGAGGGAAGCGCCACCCCTTGTGGCTGCCATTTTTGTTCCGGGCAGAAGAAAGGGGGCGGCTTCCTGGCGCGTTGTCACGGAGTGGCGATGGGAAGTAGGGCCATCTACCGGTACTTCTCTTCTCCGCAACGTTGTCATCTTCCACTCTTGAGGCTTTCTCAAACTGACGACCTCCAAAGTGTTGGAGTACAACATCCATAATTCCCCATCAGTGGGGTTGGAATCTACATCGGAATGATCTATATATGGTGCCCCAATACTTAATGTTATTTTTATTGCTGTAGATTAACACTCCTTCCCTGAATATTTTTACTTTTTCAATTGATAAATCCTGTCCAGCAACCTCTGAAAAAGCCTTAACCTGAGATTTTTGTGTCTCGCAAAGTTAATTGGTTTGAAAGTTTATCAGACATTTTAATCTGGTACCTTTAGAAATGCCTGGCTGAGGAATGCTGTGAGTTGAAGTCCACAAGCCATAAAAGGGCCATGTTTGAAGACCCTTGGTTTAGAATTTTCTTCCCTTCCCAATTTTTTCTAATCCTTTTATCTAGCATGGTTTATTGTATCAGTTTTATTAGTACTAATTAAATTATTGCAAAACTGCTTATGTACACATTACTGTATACAAAAAGCAAACAATATATTTGTATAACCTGCCATCTCCCATGACTCTCGACCATGAAAGGCACTTAATTAAAAATTACAAATAAAGTGGGAATCCTTTATTTTAATGTGTGCAAGCTTTTTTAAAGAACCAATGATCTTTGTGTTTTGCAGGTATGTTCATTTCTCCTTTCATTTGAGCACATGTGCTTTCTATTCAAAAGGCTGGATTTAAACAATGTATGTTTATCTAACATTTATATATTTATCTTACAGTTATATATTCTCCCCTGAGAAAAATGGTAGGATTTTCAGATTATTTTTTTTACAAAAAATAAGTAATAATAAAAGGTCCCTGTGATTTTTGAACAGCCAAGAGGACCAGATAAATAGTTTCCTCAATTTAAGGTACCTTTAAGAAACTGGACAATTCCCAGTCATTAGGTTCTTTTTGAAATTTCTAACATAAAAGGTTTACTATGGGTACTGTTAATTTTTTTCATTATTCTCTTTTTTGACCTTCAGTTCATACCATCAAACTGTTCAAAGTGATCAGGGTTGTCAAACTGCTGGCCCACAGGCCAGATGCATCACGCGGAAGCCATGCTTATCCCAGCTCTGGCAAGGGGAAAAAAGTCATGATATGTTGCAACACATCACGTGACGCAGCGAGTTTGACACCCCTGCACTAGAAGAATGGGATAGAAATTTTAAACAAAAAGGCTCCAAAAAGCTGTTAATGTTAGGGAGTGCTGGTTGTATGATTTGTTTCATTTTGTTAGTGGATTTATCCAAGACCCCTTTGGTAATTATGGTGAGAAAGAAAAAATTTGAAATTTAAACAAGAACCCACCTGGAAAGTAAAAAATGAATGAGACAATATCACTAATGTTAATTACAATGGTACAAAAATTCACAACTTTCATGGAAATTAGTCTAAACTTGCCTACAGTATTGGTAAAAGGCACACAAGCTTTGATTGGAACTATCCTGGATATCTGCTGGTAGAGGGGAAATTACCGTAGCTTGGCTTGAGATCAAGCAAGTCATATGTTACTTTCTCAAGGTCTGTATCCAAGCACACACATAAGTGCTATTTCAAATCAGATATTGTTGAGTCTTCCCTCCATACTGTTTAAAGGTAGAGGATGAACTATGGTAAAAAGGTAGAGGTATAAACTATGCAGAACAGATAATATATTCTGAAGATACTTAGGGGTGACATATTTTTATTTTTATTTATTTTATTTTAATTCCATTTATATCCCGCCCTTCTCCGAAGACTCAGGGCGGCTTACAAGCTTAGCAGGACTTTGAGGTCTCTATAGCAAATGATGTTAACATTTGTATGTATTGTTTTAGAGTTCTAAATCAAACATTGCCCACTAGACTAAAGTTGGCTTTCCCTAAGCCCAATATAAATAAAGCTGGGTTGAGAGACTTCATTAAACAATTAGAATCTATTTGCTCTTTCCAAGAGATTTGTGTTTTATCTGTTTACATCCTGCTTTTCATTCGGGAACTCAAGATGGAGTACTTGGCACTCCTTCGTATCCTATCCCTATTTTGCCCCACAATAAAGTTGAAGTCAGTCAAACAAAAAGAGAATGACTGGCCCCAAGTCTTTTTACTTCTGTAGTCTGCATTTCCTCAAGACCTTAACTACTGAATTACCAAGATGAGCTGGGCCAGAGGCTTGCCCCTAAATAATAATTCTGGTTAGAGCTTTGTGTGACAGAATCTCAGATGGGAGTCAGTGTAGAAGCAGTTGAATTGTAATGCATTTATTACTGAGCAAGGAGCTAAGCATATAATTCTAAAGAATGTAGACAGGATTGCTTCTATCTTTATAAATGCCAGGCCATGGAACATACGTGAAAACCCTAATAGCTTTGTGTACTTCTGTAGGAACCTAGCTATTGCCCTCTTGCAAAACTAATGATTTCATTGGTAGTCTTTGCATCCATGCTATAAGATTGCCCGTTTGGTGTCTCAAAACGCCAGAGGTCTAAAAAGTAAAACAGTAGATATCTAAAGTCCTTAGGCTGCTCAGTTTGATTGTTGTTAACATTCCAGTTAAAGGGATACTCAACTGCTTCTAGCTGGAGATTGTGACCAAGTTTGTTTTAAAACAATTGATTGCTAGCTTTGGATCATAGCAACATGATGGTATTGCTTGTAAACAATGTCAAAGCCAATCTGCATGTAAGTAAAATAATACTATCATCTGCGTATAAAAGTATGGCGATTATTTCTATGGGCCAGGATTCAATTGTGGAATTCATGTTTGTCAGAGCTTGTACAATGTCCTTAACATAAACATTAAATAAAAAGAAAACCGGGATATATATATCTTTGCTTAACTCTACTTTGAATGGTCATTGGAACTGTCAGGTCACCATCATCCAAAGTTGAGAGCATTTTAATGTTTGCAAACCATCCAGAGTTGTCTCTGAAGAGATTGGGGGGGCACATAAATTTAAGAAATAAATATGTAAATGAATACATAAATAAATATCCATGAAGCATTATTTATTTTATTTGTAAAATTTATTAGTTGCCCAGCTTGCCACACTATTAATTCTGGCTGGAGTACAATATTATTATCAACTGCAGGATGTGCTGGAGGTCAGTTGGTGCAGCTCTAAAGGTAAAGGTAAAGGTTTCCCCGCACATGCATGCTAGTCATTTCCAACTCTAGGGGCCGGTGCTCATCTCTGTTTCAAAGCCGAAGAGCCAGCGTTTGTCCGAGGACGTCTCCGTGGTCATGTGGCCGGCATGACTAGACGCCAAAGACGCACGGAACGCTGTTACCTTCCCACCGTAGTGGTCCCTATTTTTCTACTTGCATTTTTACATGCTTTCGAACTGCTAGGTTGGCAGAAGCTGGGACGAGTAACAGGCGCTCACTCTGTTACGCGGCACTCGGGATTCGACCCGCCAAACTGCCGACCATCTGATCGACAAGCTCAGCGTCCTAACCCACTGAGCCACCGCGTCCCTTTTGGTGCAGCTCTAAATACCTCCAAATACTTATTCAATAGCGATCACTCTCTTTAGTATTCCGTCCTTATTCATTCATGACCCCTAACTCTTCGTTTTGCTACCTATCCTACTTGGGTGCCTCATCCTCACTGCCTTCAATTTACTTTCCTGGTTCTCCTCATATATTCAAATATTTTCTTTTGCAAATAACAGAGTTGGGGGGGGGTTTCCTGTAGTTATACACAAGCTAGCTTTGGATCATAGCAACATGATGGTATTGCTTGTAAACAATGTCAAAGCCAATCTGCATGTAAGTAAAATAATACTATCATCTGCGTATAAAAGTATGGCGATTATTTCTATGGGCCAGGATTCAATTGTGGAATTCATGTTTGTCAGAGCTTGTACAATGTCCTTAACATAAACATTAAATAAAAAGAAAACCGGGATATATATATCTTTGCTTAACTCTACTTTGAATGGTCATTGGAACTGTCAGGTCACCATCATCCAAAGTTGAGAGCATTTTAATGTTTGCAAACCATCCAGAGTTGTCTCTGAAGAGATTGGGGGGGGCACATAAATTTAAGAAATAAATATGTAAATGAATACATAAATAAATATCCATGAAGCATTATTTATTTTATTTGTAAAATTTATTAGTTGCCCAGCTTGCCACACTATTAATTCTGGCTGGAGTACAATATTATTATCAACTGCAGGATGTGCTGGAGGTCAGTTGGTGCAGCTCTAAAGGTAAAGGTAAAGGTTTCCCCGCACATGCATGCTAGTCATTTCCAACTCTAGGGGCCGGTGCTCATCTCTGTTTCAAAGCCGAAGAGCCAGCGTTTGTCCGAGGACGTCTCCGTGGTCATGTGGCCGGCATGACTAGACGCCAAAGACGCACGGAACGCTGTTACCTTCCCACCGTAGTGGTCCCTATTTTTCTACTTGCATTTTTACATGCTTTCGAACTGCTAGGTTGGCAGAAGCTGGGACGAGTAACAGGCGCTCACTCTGTTACGCGGCACTCGGGATTCGACCCGCCAAACTGCCGACCATCTGATCGACAAGCTCAGCGTCCTAACCCACTGAGCCACCGCGTCCCTTTTGGTGCAGCTCTAAATACCTCCAAATACTTATTCAATAGCGATCACTCTCTTTAGTATTCCGTCCTTATTCATTCATGACCCCTAACTCTTCGTTTTGCTACCTATCCTACTTAGGTGCCTCATCCTCACTGCCTTCAATTTACTTTCCTGGTTCTCATATATTCAAATATTTTCTTTTGCAAATAACAGAGTTGGGGGGGGGGTTTCCTGTAGTTATACACAAGCACATTCACTTCTTTCAACAAAAGTTAACTGCTCTCAACAGAATACCTGCTACCTTTCTACCATCATCTGCATATCCTTTTTTTCATCTGTAATAAACATTCCATCAGGAACTGTGTTTCACCGTATCAAGGCACGAGGTGGCGCTCTGGCGATAGCAATTTAGTCAGTTGTAAGTGGAACTAGGGAAAGGCAAAAAGGAGGGGCGGAAAGTGCCTTCCAAACAGCCGTGAGTCCTGGCAATTGCCTGGACCAGTTCCCGCACTTTTCTTGCTAAGATTTCTCAAGTGGCTTGCCAGTCCCTTCTTCCTAAGATTGAGAGAGAGTGGCTGGCCCAAGATCACCCAGCTGGTTTTGTGTCTAAAGCAGGACTAGAACTCATGGTGTCCTTGTATCACAACATCTACCCTTCTCAAATTGCTCAAGGATCTGAAAGTCTCATTTCTCTTCACTCCACACTGTTCAAATTCACAAAGAACGTACTTTTCTGTCCCTGAAATGTTTTGAAACTCCAAATACACCCAACAGCTGGAAGCTTCACAAGATCCAACATCTTGGATAGAGAAGAAAGCTTACTGAAGCTTTCTACGAGTAAAGCTGGGCAGATGAGATGGGGGGGGAAAGGGAGGGGTTAAAAAATATGTACATGAAGCTGTTGATGCAAATACAGGTAGTCCTCATCTTACGAGGATTCATTTAGTGACTGTTCAAAACTACAATGGTACTGAAAAAAGTGACATGACAATTTTTCACTCTTATGTCCATTGTAGCATTTCCATGATCATATGATCAAAAGTCAGACGCTTAGCAACTGGTTCACATTTATGACGGATGCAGTGTCCCGGGGTCATGTGATCACCTTTTGTAACCTTCTGAAAAGCAGTCAGTGGGGAAGCCAGATTCACCTAACAACCTTGTTACTAACTTAACAACTGCAGTGATTCATGATTTAAGAATTGTGGCAAGAAAGCTTATAAAATGGGGCAGAACTCACTTAACAACTGTCTTACTTAGCAAATGCAAATTTTGGGCTTATATATTAATTGTGGTCGTAAGTCGAGGACTACCTGCATTAATTAGTATGAGTTAGTAAATATACAAATATTCAAACAAACAAGATTAAAATCCAAAAATTAGAGCGTTGAAGGCCACTCTTGTTTGTACAGCTCATGAGTGCGAATAAGAGGTCAGTGTTCCCAGATTTTCAGGAGCAGACTTCCCACAAAACAATATTGTTAAGGCAATTGTTTACTACCAGTCTCCAGCTGTTAGTGACTTAAAAAAAATCACATTGACACAATTAAAACCATATCTGCCTACTTCCTTTATTTCTAAAGGGCAAACATTTTATATGTTTAATAACTATGAAAAAGTGGTAGCTATTAAACAATTAAAAGCTATTTAGTTTTTTTCCAAAGGCTTATTGTTGTAGCAAGCAAATATCAGTGACCTTCTTGGGCCAGCATTGGTCTCCATAAGGCTTAAAAATGTAATTCAAGTCAAGGATCTGGCCTGTCAGGTTTCATTCATATTCATGAGCCGTCTTGCAAAGCACCTCTTGAATTAAGGTACGGATGGTCTTGTGCAGTGGTGGGATTCAAATATGTGAACAATTGGTTCTCTGTGTGGATGCCACTTCCGGAAGTCCATTCTGAGCCTGGGCAACAAAAAATTAGCCACCAGTTCTGCTGAACTGGTGTGAACTGGCTGAATCGTACCACTGGTCTTGTGTTAATCCAGGTGCAACTCTCAAACAACAGCAGTTTGCTTAAGAAATCTATCTGAATATACTGATAAAGTATATACTGTGTGTGGCTTTTACATGGCACAAACACAAAAAGGAAAAATTTTCATTAGCAAAAACCCCTTGTATTTGATTTTCAAAGTCGGTTTGGACAGGAGCATTAAAAACTACTGGTAGTCCTTCAGTTACAATCAGAATTGGGACCAGAACTTCTGTGGCTAAAGCAAGGTGGTTGCTGAGTGAGTTGCACTTGCTTTTATGACCTTTTGGCCACAGTTGTTAAGCAAATCTCACTTTAGTTAATCATTAAGTAATCCACCTTCCTTCATTGAGTTTGCTTGTCCAAAGTCGGCTGGGAAGGTTGCAAAGGGCGATCACGTGTGTGTGGGGGATGCTGTGCCCAAGTGCCCAAATTTTGATCATATGACCATGGGGATGCTGCAATACTTATAAATGCCACATCTTTTCAGAACTGTTATAACTGAACAATCACTAAACAAATGTTTGTAAGTTGAGGACTACCTGTATTTAGGATGTCATTTCAAATACGGAAGAATTGCTGCAATCCACCAAGAGTGTTTCAGGTAAGAAATCAGCTTGCAGTCTTCTCAGTTACACATAAGAAGTCCCGTGTGTTCAACAGGCTTTCTCTCAGGCAGTTCTGCATGGGATCGTAACCAAAAATACAGTTCAAAACATACTTATTCAGAGGCAAACTGAGCGCACAGAGATTTACTCCCTGGCAAGTGTATATTTATTTCCGCTGAATAGTTACAGGGAAATAATTAAAGAGATAACTTCTAAAAAAAGAATGGACAATAACAGGCCCTCGGGATGTGTCTTCTCACTCATATCAGAATTGAGACATTGACTGTTTTATGTTCAAAGCATAGAAAATGCTACGGTATGATTGGACAAGGATCTATCCTTAAGTATGGAGATAACGACAAATTCCTTTAGTCTCTTTCTTTCCCTCAGTAGCTTTGCCATCCTTTTTCTTAGAACACAGCTGATGCAGAATCATCGCACCATATTGTGGTAGAAAAGGAAACGTCTAAGGAGGTGAGGAAATTCCCCAGCCGGTAGCTGCTGTTTTTCTCCCAATGTCCTAGAACAAGAGCATTATGCAGAAATAAAAATTACAACTTGGCCATTAAAAGAGAAAAATTGCTTTTACTGTTGTTCTTGTCTCTGGCAAGAAAATCGATTTACAAATGATTGAATGGAAGCCCAAATACAAAGTGTAAGTTTACAAATAGCATATATACAGAGATTTCAAATATCACATGTGGACTAAAACAAGCAAGTCTATTGATTTCTCTCTCTGCCTGCCACCTCCCCTTAGGAAAATCAATATATCTATTATGTCGTGGGCTCTGATGAGCAGGAACAAGAACACGCAGAGGAGTACAGACGAACACATACTTTATTTAAGCAGAAACTGTACTGAGGGATTGGAGTCACCCTGCCTCAATATATATAGCCAGGCCCTATGGTATTAACCAATCGGATTGAAGCTATACTCGTCACCCAAAGTTGACCAATAGCAGGACTGGCGCCGTCCTGTCTGAGATGCTGCAGAACTGTTGGTTCTCCAGCAGAGCACATGGTGATATTCCAAAAGCCCAGTACATAACACCCCTCCCTCCTAAGATCAGACTATAATACCCTTGACAATTGTCAAGGCCCAAACTAAATAATATTAAACAATACTAAATGTGATGATTTGTAAGCTAAGGTAATTAGAAGTCCTTACATGACCTTCTCAGACGTGAATTGTAGAGTGGAGTACAAAGATATTAAAGAACGATATGACAATGCAATATACAACAAAGAGATAAAACTGTTGTGACTCAGGGCCAGCCTGTGGGTCCGACAGCCGGGTCCGATGTATCGGAGGACTCAGATGTGGGGGAGGAGGGAAACGAACCGGCTGATGATGATTTGGAGGCTTTGCAGAGTCCTCAGCCGGGGACCTCTTCTCAGCTGTGTGAGCCCGAGAGTGCGGAGGATGATGACCCACAGCTGGCCCTGTTCAAGGACGCCCGACGCAGGAGGCAGGCGAGCAGGGACAAACAAAGAAAGACTATGGGACTACTCGGGAGGAGGCACAGGGAGACCACGCCCTGAGCTCTCTATAAAAGAAGTGTTTGGGGAGGGGCTGGTTGCTGAAAGCAACTTTTTCGTTTGAGAAGTCAAGCTCTTGTATTTTTGTAACAGTGTAATTAAAACTTGGCAGAAGCCTTTTGATCTTGGACGCTTTCCAGACTCTTCCTTTGATTAGGGGTGCGAGAAGAGGGCTGGTTCAGAACAAAAACAACGTCTCAATGAGCATGCCATACAGCAGTTAAATGTGACCCCAATTTCTGTAGATAGTAGCAGATTGTCATACAGTTACACATCACTTTATTTTACAACATAGTCTTTAAGATATGCTGGGGGGTTTATGTGGTCTGGATGAGCGCCTAGGGGTTCCAGTCACTTTGTGGTCTACCAGCTTACCCAGTGGGCTGGGTAGACCCATGTCCCCCTGAGCTCCTGTGTCTAGGGGAGTTGCATTGCTCTGGCTGGCCTCTTCCGGTGGGCCCACCCCAGAGTCTGACTGTAGCAGATTGTGCACAATGGTCTCTGAAATTCGGCTGGTTTGCCTGGTCAGGGGTTCCATGTTGCAATTCTGAGCTGCCATGCTCCTCTTCTGGATCAAGTTCCACTGAGGAAGGAAAACCCTGGTGGTACTGGTGTGAGCTGGCCTGGATGCCAACTTGAGGACTTTGGGAAGGACTTGTACCCTAGTCCTCACTTAGTGACCGCTCTGGGAATCTTTTTCTAAGTTGGTCAATATGCCTTCTGACCAGTCGCCCTCCCTCCAATCCCACTTTGTAAGATAGGGGTCTGGATTCTTTGACCACCTGACCAGGAACCAACAAGTTTCCAGGCCCATAGTTCCTGACCCAAACCCAATCACCTGTTTGCAGACCCCTCGGGGGTTTAGGTTTAGAGGCTTTGTATGCCACTCTGTCTGGATGCAACCTGTCCAGTTTAGTAATCAATTGCCGTCCCCATCGAAGCTCAGCAGGACTTTTTCCTGTAGCTGTGCAGGGTGTAGTGTGTTGACAGAGCAAGAAATCTGCCAGTCTATGATGCCAGTCACCTGTGATGATGCGCTTGAGCGCCTCCTTTGTTGTCCTCACCATGCATTCAGCTTGTCCATTCGTAGAGGGGTGAAATGGTGCAGACATAGTATGTCTGATGAGGTTAGCTCTGAGAAAAGCCTGAAACTCAGCAGCAGTGAATTCAGCCCCATTATCAGAAATCAAAACATCAGGCAACCCATGTGTTGCAAAGAGTTTTCTCAGCACCTGGATGGTCCTAGCAGTAGTCATGTTAGGGACTGGAACTACTTTCAGCCATTTTGAGTGGCTATCCACTACTACCATAAAAAGCTGTCCTTGAAAAGGCCCAGCGTAGTCAATATGAACCCTGGACCAGGGGGTATGTGTTTCCTCCCACCTATGAACTGGGGCCTGAGGCATTTCAGGCCTAGACCTTGACAGGTATAGCAACCATGAACTTGATCCTCTACAGCCTTATCCAGGCCAGGTCACCACAGGTAGCTTCTAGCCAATGCTTTCATCCATACAATGCCTGGATGGCCTTCATGTAAGGAATGTAAGACTCTGTCCCTCAAAGTTGTAGGAATAATAACTCTGTTGCCCCATAATATGCAGCCCTTATGTGCAGACAATTCATGTCTCCTGACAAAATAACTTTGGAACTCAGGGCCTGGACTTTTTTCCGACCAGCCCGTGTGTACCTATGACAATACTCTGCTCAGAAGTTTATCTGTAGCAGTTTCAGCAGCAATATCCCCAGCATGGAGGGGAAACTCAGGTAAATCCTGAATAGACAATATTTTAGCAGCGGGGGCTGGATCAGGATCCATTAGTGGCAGTGGTAATCTACTGAGGCCATCTGCATGGCCCATTTCCTTTCCAGGTTTGTGAACTAACTTAAATCTGTAAGCAGCTAAAAATATAGACCATCTCAGCATTCTTGGAGACAGTATGTGGGGAGTTTGCTTATCATTGGTGAATAAGCCCAAAAGGGGTTTGTGATCAGTGAAGACAGTGAAATCCCTGCCATATAAATAATCGTGAATTTTTTTTACTCCAGCCACTATGGCTAAGGCTTCTTTATCGATCTGTGCATAATTATGCTCAGCAGCAGATAAGGTTTTAGAATAGAATGCAATAGGAACTTGTTCCCCATTCTTCTCAATGTGGCTTAAGACTGCCCCCACCCCGTAGGGAGATGCATCATATGCAAGGCAAACAGGTTTAGACTCAATGTAATGAGTGACAGTGGACTTTTCTTTTTTCATGTAATTCAGTCCACTTCCAAGGGGCTTTTTTATCAAGTAACCTTTGGAGGGGCTCAGCTATTGCAGCCTTATGAGGTAGAAATGTGTGATAAAAATTCAGGAGGCCCAAAAATGCTTGCAGTTCTGCCTTTGATTGTGGCCTAGGAGCCATTTTGATGGCCTTAACTTTTGACTCAGAGGGGTGAATCCCACTAGCATCAATACGGAAACCTAAGAATTTCGTTGAAGAAACCCCAATACTACATTTGTTTTTCTTTAACTTGAGGCCCGCATCGCGTAGCCTTTGTAACACAGCCCTGAGCCTGTTGGCCAATACTTCTGGGGATTCCCCGGCAATGAGAACATCATCAAAATAAGGACAGACACCCTGAATTCTTTTAAGTGTGCGCTCCATAATTCCTTGGAAGATGCCTGGTGCAACGCTAACCCCAAACTGTAAACGTTTGACTTTGAATGCTCCTCTATGAGTCACTATAGTTTGAGCCATGGCTGTGGCCTCGTCTACTGGCAGCTGCTGATACTCCTGTGCTAAATTGAGGTTAGCAAATATGGTGCCCCCTTGCAAAGAGGCTAGAATATGGCTGACTATCGGGACCGGGTATGCATGTTGCTTTAAAGCTTGCATTCGTAGTCTGTGCAAATGAGAATCTCTCCATTGGGCTTTAGTGGGGTGACAATAGGAGTTTCCCACTCCCCCCCATCAAAAGGCTGCAATACACCTTGCTCAACTAACTTATCAATTTCAGTATCGATTTTATGTTTTAAGGTGAAAGGAACTCTGCGAGGTTTGACTCTTATCGGAACAACGTTAGGATCTAACTTAAAAGAGATGGGTGGCCCAGTATAAGTTCCTAGTTTTGACTTGAACACATCCACAAATTCCTCACAAACAGCCTTGAGATCTGCTGTCTGTGTCCGGTTAATGCCCGTTATTTGAATGCCCAAAGCCTCAAACCAATCAAGTCCTATAAGACTTGTTCTATGGCCCTCTACTATTATGACATCCAGGTGCCCCAAAAACCCTTTAAATTTCACCAATACAGTGGCTTCACCCTTAACTTTAACCCGAGCATTCTGAAAATATGTTAAAATAATGTCTGATGGTCTTAATGTAGCCCACTGGTTGCTGCGTCTGCAAACAAGGTTGAATGTGTCCTGTGAAATAATTGAGACCACTGAGCCGGAGTCCAATTCCATTTTGCATGGAATTCCTTGTAGCTCTACTGAGAGCTTAAGTTTAGGCTTAAGGGGATGACAAGCCCCAGTGCGACAAACACTTCTCTGGCTCCTGAAGAACCCCACACTGACTGGACCCAGGGTCCTAGTACCTTTCCTAGTCAGTTCCTCCAACTGGTGCTTGGGTGGTCTGTCTCTCTGGCGAGCCTTGCATACCACCACGATGTGCCCGGTTCTACCGCAAGCCCTGCACGTGGCCGAACGGAATCTGCAGTCTGCGCGGGAGTGGTTGCCTCCGCACCCCTTACATCTCGTAAGAGAACTGCCTTGTAATTATTCTCTCTTTGTTGATTTTGGTGGTTTAGCTCACTTGGCTGTCTCTGGAGTTTGTTGATTTTGGGTCCCTCTTCTTCAGATGATTCTCCGGTGCCCATGACGACCTTGTGGTGGACAGAAACTTCTGTCTTTGGGGTTTTGGTGGGCTGTACAGTTTGTACTGCACCTCCGGCTGCTTTGTCAGCCATGATCTCATCTTGTGCTTCAGTGAACGTGAGGTTTGGTCTGGCAAATAATCTCTGCTGCAAAGTTCTGTCTCTTAGTCCACAGACGAGTCGGTCTCTCAAACGCTCTTCCAAATTTGAAAATTTGCAGAGACGTGTGGCCTGTCTTAGGCCAGTGATAAACTCGGATGCTGTCTCACTGGGAAGCTGCACTCGTTGGTCAAATTTAAACCGCCAGGCCATCTCCGACATTTTTGGCTGGAAATGCCTGGTCAGCTTCTTCTTCAGGTCAGCAAAAGATACTGCTTTGATGGGCATTGGCATGAAGAGGTTCTCAGCTAAATCAAAAGTTGCTGGCCCACATACCCACAGCAATGTCGCAGCTTTTAGGCCTTCCTCTGCTATCTGGTTAGCTCTTAGGTATTTTTCTACCTGTGAGAGGTAAGACGGCCAATCCTCTGGATGTTTGATGTTGAATTCTCTGAGTTTATTTTATTTTATTTTTATTTTTATTCCATTTATATCCCACCCTTCTCCAAAGACTCAGGGCGGCTTACAAGCTTAGCAGTAGCCTTCATTCTATGTATATGCCTGCTTATTAGGGCTTTCACACACACACCTCAAGCGGCATTATTACAAAGTCAGCTTAATTGCCCCCAACAATTGCCGACTTTTGGCATTTTTCCTCAATTTCTGCTCTGCTGTTGGATCCTGCTTCAAGTTTCAGGGAACGCCTCTTCTGAGCATGCGGCCGCTAGCGTAGTTTACTAGCCGGCTAGAGACGGGGGGGGGGAGATGCCTCTTCCCTCCAGTGACTAATGCCATCCCCTCATGACTTCAGCCCTCAGGTGGAGAAGCAGGATCCCACCTTCGTTGCCACTATTATGTCATGGGCTCTGATGAGCAGGAACAAGAACACGCAGAGGAGTACAGACGAACACATACTTTATTTAAGCAGAAACTGTACTGAGGGATTGGAGTCACCCTGCCTCAATATATATAGCCAGGCCCTATGGTATTAACCAATCAGATTGAAGCTATACTTGTTGCCCAAAGTTGACCAATAGCAGGACTGGCGCCGTCCTGTCTGAGATGCTGGAGAACCGTTAGTTCTCCAGCAGAGCACGTGGTGATATTCCAAAAGCCCAGTACATAACAATATCTATCACAGAGGTGTGTATGTATATGCATGTGTGTGTATCTGTTTGTATATACTGTATGTATGTATGTATACACATATACACATATATACATACACTTGCATATATTTATACACACACACACACACACACACACACACACACACATCCTTGGAACATGAGTCTTAGCCTTACTTCTGAATGCAGTAAACTTTTGTCACACTGATACTGTTTAACTCTCTTCTCTTGTTAGGGTCTCTTAACTGGAACTGTTTGAACTTCTCTGGGGTCAAAGACCAGGAGCTCCTCTCATCCCTAAAAGGTATGCTGTGTATTGCTCTTATCTCTCTGACATAAGAATAGAATGAAGAGGGGTAGATCAAAAGACATGTTTGGACTGTACTATGTCAGATTTTGGAGTTCAAAGACCAACACACTCGCAGCTGCTAGAGGTACACAAATGTGTGGAGAACGTTTCTCCAGTCCTGGAGCTCTCTTTGGACAAGGATAAAAGAGAAGGAACAAAATCCACCTCCTTTTTCTTTATTTATCCAGGCTCATTCTACAGGGCTTTAAAAATGCAAGAGCAACAATCACACAAATGCTTTGAGGAACAAGGGATAATAAACTGTGAAACTATTTTGGTAGTCAGCAACATGCAGTTGCCTCTCCAAAATTCTTGGGATAAGCATATTGCAATTTCAATGGGTTTTCTTTTTAATTAGATTGGTTCACTCCAGCACATTTCATAGTTATTGCAGCAAGAAAAATGATATTATCAGTATTTTCATAATAGTCCAATTTCTTTTATAGTTCTATAAAAGTCCCTACTTATACTCTCTTAACGATATGTCTCCCCTTGCACAGCACCCATCAAAAATGTTATTTTATAGCAGATTAGATTTCCACTGGATGCTTTTCATTTACAAACTAGAAAAAATTACAGACATCAGCTTTCTGGCTGACCTGCAACTTCCAGAGCAGTTACCTGACCTTCAGATGTTTTGCACTTCAGTTCTTATGAGCTCCAGAAAATACTGCCAAAGGAAAGACACTGTGGATTATCAGGTGATAATTACAGGTCTTTTGTGTTCCTTGAATATCACCAGAACTCCCAATTTTACATGTAAGACTTTCAGGCAGTAGTGGATAACCTATGACACATGTGTCAAAGGTGACAGGCCACGACATTTTGCTGGTGTTCACCAACACTCAACAAATGTTCTCAGAAGAATGCCACATTCTCATGCAACTTTGGAAGCCCTGGGAAATTAGGTGAGAATGGGGTGTGCCTTTGCATGGTTTTTGGAGACTGCAAAGGCAATGGAAGAGCATTCTTCTAAACTGCTTCAAGAATGAAGGCTTTGTGTGAACTGGAGCAGCTGTGGGTAACCACAAGGGTCTGTCAACAGAAAGGGAACAACACCTGAAGGTAAGTGGCACATGGCAGATCCTGGGGATCAAACACATGATTGGATTGGATTTTCCGAATTTTTGACATCCTGAGCCTAAAAGACTTGCCATCACTGTTTGAAGGGAAGGAGGCATTTCAGAGAGTCAGGCATTATAGCCACATCTTAATAATAACGTTTGTATACCCAAGCCAATCAGGCCGGTTAATGAGATCCTCTTCCCTTCTGTTATAACACTTGATGCTTTAACTACAGTTCTAGGCTTTCTAATGGTTGCTTCTACAGGCAGTTCTCGACTTACCACCACAATTGAGCCCAAAATTTCTCCTGCTAAGTGAGATAATTGTTAACGGAGTTTTGCCCCATTTTACGACCTTTCTTGCCACAGTTATTAAGTGAATCACTGCAGTTGTTAAGTTAGCAACATGGTTGTGAAGTAAATCTGGCTTCCCCCAATTGACGTTGCTTGTCAAAAGGTCGTAAAAGGTGATCACATAACCCCGGGACACTGCAACCATCATAAATATGAGTCAGTTGCCACATGAATTTTGATCATGTGACCATGGGGATGCTGCAATGGTCGTAAGTGTGAAAACCGGTCATAAGCCACTTTTTTCAATGCCATTATAATTTTGAACAGTCACTAAATCAACTGTTGTAAGCAGTGCTTTTTTTGTAAAAGAAAAAGGTGCCGGAACTCACACGTGTCATACAACCCGCCTTGCCTATCCTACAAGGTTCCATCCAAAAAAGGTGCCGGAACTCCGTTCTGAGCGTTCTATGACAAAAAAAGCCCTGGTTGTAAGTCAAGGACTACCTGTACTATCTCAACCCTCAATAACCACCATTTTCAATTACTGGCAGAAGCTCTTGTTCTCGCATAGTAAAATGGGCTTGCCAACTCCACTCAGACAGGCATTATAATTGCTGCTTAGTGAAAATTCTTGGTATACTTACCAGTTAATTCATAAGGGTAGTCCTCAACGTATAACCATTTGTTTAGTGACTGTTCGACATTACAACGGCACTGAAAACAGTGACTTGTGATGACCATTTTTCACTCTTACAACCGTTGCAGCATTCCAGGGGTCATGTGATCAAAATTTGGATGCTAGCAACTGGGCCGTGATGGTTGCAGTGTGTCCCAGAGTCACATGGTCACCTTTTGCGACCTGATGGCAAGCAAAGTCAATGGAGAAGCCAGATTCACTTAACAACCGTGTTAACTAGGCACCTAACCACTGTAGTAAGAAAGGTCATAAAGTAGGACAAAACTCACTTAACAACTGTCTCAGCAACAGAAATGTGGGGCTCAATTGGGGTCATAAATCGAGGACTTCCTGTAATGTACAACAATCTTCAGAGCATGGCCGACTTAGGGCTGTTCTGAAACATTTCTTCACCTTGGTTCTCTTCTGTCAAATGAGTAAACCAAAAGAATGCAAAACAGTGCATTTTGTGGAGGTCTGTACCTGTAGCATGACATATTTCTCACTAAGGATAGTTCAGTCTTAAGTATGGTTTTACTGAAGCATGCACACATGCTGAGGAAAAGTACTATGTTATTTCTACGGCCTAGCAGAGCATTACTTTAGGGATGTGCTACTTAGGAAATGTGTTAGCACCAATTACTCTGGTAGATAAAAACTGGAATCTGTTTGTACGATGAATATAGATTATTCGATCTTTTTTTTTTTTGAGCAGTTTGGTGTTCTTCTATCTACAGAAAAGTTTACAAGAATTTTTTTTTCCTTTGCGGAAAGTGGTGTTTACATATAAGATTTTCTTTTTATTGAAAGTACACAACCAAAAAAAAAAAAGCCCCTGGCGGGAAAGTCTCTTGTAATTCTGGTTTCATAATTTTAGAGGTTACAGAGCACACAAATTGAACAGGCTCACATACAAAACGTATAAGAAAAAGTGTTGCAATCCTGTTATTTTTCTTTTCTTTTATGAAGCACTCAAATTATAGTCTGCTAGCAAGGATCCTGTGGGAAGGTTTGCTTCCTACTGCTAGCAAGAAGCCTTACTTTCCATTTTATGTGGCCTGTTGATCATCCAAATGAAACCAGTCTCATGCACTGCCAGCAGCCAAGTATATTCCAATTGCAGGAGATTTGCTTGTAAACTCTTTCATTCGTAGGACTCAGAACAAGGCTAGTCTCACTTAATCTTTCTGAACACTTCCTAGGATTCAAGCAATCTACTTTTAACAACCTCTAAGGCAACCTTTTTCAAAACTAATGACTCCCTGATGTGTTACACTATAACAACCCAGATGGTAAAGGAGCAAATCAGTACACATTGAGGGCACAGCGTAGACAGCAGAGACTTAAAATGACTGTCTTAACTGATCAAACAGTGCAACACTTCAAAACCAGTATGTTCCCAAGGCACTGAGTAGGAATCTTCAAGCTAGTTTGAATCACATTCAAGTAATGAATCTAATTGGCTTTCCAAAGCTCTGGCTATAATCAAACGGAAGGGCAGAGAGGACACCGTCAATAGCCAAATGGAATGGCAACCTAGCTAGTGGCTAAATTGACCAATAAACTACTGTGAGCTAAACCCCAGTTCCAAAATAGCCCTACAGATATGGAAGAGGGGTGTAGATTCCAGGAAGCCATTAATATTGAGTGACCCCTTCCCTTTGAGTGGAGGAGGCAAAATTGTTCAGAGGTTTGCAAAATGGTGTTTTCCCCCTCCCCAAAGTAATCAGTAAATACTAAGAACTGAAAGCCTGTGTTGGCAGAAGCAGCGAAAAACCTCAAAGGAGTGCTAAACCAAGATATATCTAAGAAACCCATGTAAGACCTGGCAAGCATTTCAGAAAGCACCAGACAGACCTTGTGTCAAACTGTTTCAAGATGTGGTTGCTGTATTAAGAACAAACTTGACCTTTTCCTGCATCATACAGAATTGTCGGTCTCCTTACTTTTCTGAATTTTATACACAGATTAGCAGCTGGCCCACACTTTGCTTCTAGAAGCTTTAGTTGTGCTTGCAGTTGTGGAAAAGAGAGGATAATAGATGCAAGAAGCTAATAATAATAATAATAATAATAATAATAATAATAATAATAATAATAATAATAATAATAATAAAGTTGGAAGGGACCTTGGAGGTCATCTAGTCCAACCCCCTGCTCAGGCAGGAAACCCTATACCATTTCAGACAAGTGGCTAGCCAGTCTCTTCTTAAAAACTTCCAGTGTTGGAGCATTCACCACCTCTGGAGGCAGGTTCTTCCACTGGTTAATTGTTCTAACTGTCGGGAAGTTTCTCCTTAGTTCTAGGTTGCTTCTCTCCTTGACTAGTTTCCATCCGTTGTTTCTTGTCCTGCTTTCAGGTGCTTTGGAGCTTGGTCTTCTGCTTTGTCATGAACTTTTGGTACATGAGAGACACAATGGCTAACAATCGTGCCTGCTTCTGTACAAAAAGCACCAGAAGTTTTGGTACTACATAGGCAATCCAGATTTTTTTTCCAGTCATTGAGATTGGGAATGGGAAGGCTAGGGGATAGGCGGGAATGAAAAGAGAGGCATATTGTCTGAAAATTCCTGCAGAACAGGATCAATCAAATGATGTCATGCTTGCCTATTGCTATGCAATATACCAGGAACCAGATGCAAAGCAAAGAAGTCGATTCCACCCCTGTGAAATGTGTATGCATCTTTAGTTAATAACATGGAGTTGCCATGGATACACATTCTATTTCACAGGCCCTGATCAGCCCATATAGTTATATACCCTTTTATATGCGACATGTGGTGAAAAGCAATGTAAAAATAAGACAACTAATCACATTTCTCAAAGAAAAAAAAGATGCTCAGTCTCCACATTTGCAGCAGACTGAGTTCCTGCAAGCCAGTTGAACCAAGTCTCCAGGTGCTGTTTTTCATTTCTTTCTCTATTTCTTCTTTCTCTTCTTTTCTTTCCTCTTTAACCTTTTAAAGTAAAGAGTCATCTTCTCTTATTTCCTTTCCCAAGTATGTTCAACCACATTGTCCAGGATTCCTTGTGATGGAAAGCAGGTGTGTTAGTTCAACACACATACATATACATACATCTCTCCCCAAAAAAAGGAAGGTAGAAAGTGAAACAAGAACAGTTCTAAAGCTTTGCGGTCTTGGTGTTTCACTGACCTTACATTTCCACCATACTTTCTGGGAATAGAAACTTCATCCATATCCACAGTACATAGTGCACACCTTGTAATGAATTACCCATCCTTAGATGGGAATTCAAAGGCACAGAACATGCATAATGGCAAATATTCAATATGTTGCTTTTTAAAAAAATAAATAAATCCATCTTTGGTATTGCAACACCAGTGTTGTCTTTTTTTAAAAAAATAAATAAATTCCTACTATTTCAATGTTTTTTAAACCACAGCATGTACTCAGAAAGACCACTGCTCCCAAAGGTGGGGAACCACTGCCGTGCAGAACAGAACATCCTAGACTGCATTCATATATCACCTCATAACTATGATTTGTTTTATCTATTCTATGCCCTGTCGAATGAACCAGAATGACCCAGCCAGATATACAGAATAACTTGCTGGGCCAATGGAAGCCTTCCTTTTTAAAAGCTGTTCTTCTTGCCTTGAACTTCAGTTAGTTGATTAAAAGTTTAGCAAGAGCATAGAAAAAACTTAGTCGGAACACCACAAAGTTCTGTCTCTCTTCATATTTCACACCACGCCACAGTTATAATTAGGAAGTTAGTAGCAAATCATGGTTTCAAACTCTTTATTGTACTAAAACCTAGTTATGATTTACTCATTTTAAAGTCTCCCTTGTGATTATTTAAATGGTGAAGGCACTAAAACCCTGGTGCCAGCTTGTCCTTCAAACCTCCTCTCCTGATATAATTTTTCTTATTGTCTTCACTCTTTCTGCTGATTATGAATAGAAGTTATGCAAGAAGGGGTTAGAAGTTAAATAAGTCTCAAATGTATGATAAGTTAAATAAGTCTCAAATGTATGATACTTCTATGCTCTGTTTCTTTTCTTTTTATGTTTTCTTTTTTTTTAATTACAATCTTTAGAGCTTAGTAAACAACATGTTGTCTGGGTTCACATGTTTAATATTAACTTCTTCAATATAAATCTATTCAGTACTACACAATCTAGTATTTTTTTCTTTGATCCTCCTTTCTTCCCCATATTTTTCCATTTTACCCTCATTAGACAATTATAATTCTTGATACTACTGATGTATACAAAATTAGATACAGACATCTTCATCATATTTTATTAGTATTATACAAATTAAAATAATATCAATTCATAAGTCAATATCCTATTTTTGTGCTCTAATTAAAGTTTGATTTCCCATCAATACTTAAAGTATCTTTCAGTTATGATTTTATTAATATTATTTACATTTATATAGCTAATTTTTTATTCATACCAATCCTCCTCTTATTTTCAAATTTCCTATATAAAAAGAAGAAAAGAAAAAATGCTATTTTAATTTTAAATTATATCTTCAATTATAAAAATCTAGTTATATCTAAGGGTCATCCATTCTTTTAATCATATTCAAACAGGTATGTTAAACAGATAATGCTCCCTGTAATACAGGGGTGTCAAACTGCCGGCCCGCGGGCCAGAGCATCACGGAGAAACCACGCCCATCCCATTTTCGGCAATGGGAAAAAGTTCCAATACATCGCGCGATGTCACGTGATGTCACGAGTTTGACATGCCTGCTCTAATAGATCAAATCCTCTATTTTTTTTAACTCTAATTCTCGCTTTCTTTCTTTGCCAAGTAGCTTTCCAGACCAAGGCAGTTAAATCACCAAAAAAATTCTATTTTTATGAAAGCTGCTCGACATGAGAAAGACAATTTAGGTAGAGTATTTTGGGAGAGAACTCCGCCCATCCATGTTCCCTAAACATTTCCCCTGCCTGCTCTATATTTCATATTCTAGAATCTTCTTCCTTTTCCTCAGGTGTATTTTGGAGAAAGGAGTAAGGGATCTTTTATATTTTCATTGTTATAGGTAGGTCTTGCAGTATTTCATTTGTATATGGCAGTCCATATTTCCCTTCTCCTATCTCCTCCATCTCTAGGTCCATTTCTTCTGCTTCATCCTCTGGTTTCTGATTTATTTGTTCATACTTTGTAGTCGTTATCTTGGAACTTTCCAGTTGTAGCTTCAGTTTGGAGATTTGGTTATTTATATCATCTAGGTTATTTTTAGTCTTTATGATTTCTTTTTTATGTCCTCTTTGTGTGCAACAATTGTTTAATGAATTAGCTGTAGCATGGAGAATATTTCCTTCTGAAAGGTATTTGTTTTTTCTTGAGGCATCATTCCTAGAAATACTATAGTGTCACCAGTCTCAGTAAGATTGAAACAAAAGTTTCCTCTAGTTTTCTAGTCTTTATATGTAGCCTTTATAATCCAGTTCTAATGGCAAAATTTTATAGTAGTCCTTTATCTCATGCATCCTGAAAATTATCAGGCAAGGTTGTTGTGGGAATGGCCAGAATTTGGTCTCTCAAGAATTTGGTTTTTCACCTTTCAGCCTTTACGTTCCTCCCTAGTTGGGCCTCTCTGTAGCTTCAGTGAGAGCACACTCTTCTGGCTGGGAGGGGGGCCTGGCATGTGGGAGGTTTGGGAAACGCTATGATAAAGACTTCACATACATCTTATGCTACCTTGTTTTTGTGTAATGACATAGGCACCTGAGTAATCCAATTATTTCTATGTATACTATTTTGTGTGAGACTGATGTAGCTTTTTGTAATGATGGAGGTGAATAAAGGTTCAGCGGGCAGTGCTTGGGGGAGTTCTTTTTCTGGAGACGAGGCTGCCTGGCTGGTTAAAAGCTCTCTATCGACTCAGGTCTGAATTCTTTTTCCTTCGCCTGAATTCCTGTCCCTACATCTGAATTTCTTTCCCCTTCAGTTGTAATGCATAATATTCCAAGAATTCAAAATGTTCAACCTCTCTGCAGTCAGATGTATTCAAAAGTCAATTTTTTCTTTCTCTCCCACTAGCTCTTAAGAGTAAAAGTCCAAGCTCAGTAGGTATTTATAGTCCAAGAAAATCAGGATGATAAATATGCCAAAATATTTTCCTTTATTGCCAGCTATTCTCCTTTCAGCTGAAAATCACCAAGCAGCCACTAGATGCCATTCAAAGTCCATTTTCTACTCTTAAAACAAGGGGTTGATTTCTTATATTTCACCTGAATGATTTTTTTCCAAAGAGAAAATCTTAACAACTATCTCAGTTCTCCAATTTATCAAAACTGTAGCTTTGTATTACTTTTACTTCAGTATTGTGTATTTCTGTCCCCCATAAAAAAAATTAAATGCCGCTTCCATTCACCTCTGGAGGTTTTTAGCTTCTTGGAAGCCTTTCCCAGGAAATTCAGTTGTAAACTAGTAAAGAAAGGAACACTATTCTCACCCATTTCCAAACATGCTGTTTACGAGTGCTAATTGTTCTTCAGTTGTCAGCAGCTAATGGCCGGCTGCAGAGGTGTGGCCGGTCTTTCCCCTGCCGGTTTAGAGGGATTTCCTTGGATCAAACAGAAAGACTGCCATCTCTCCATGATCAACAAGGCGCCCCTCCTTCTTCATCGCCTCTTCGGGGTGACTTTAGGCTCTTTTCAGGCCCCCAGCAAGGTGAAATTGGACACAGAAGGCAGATCCCTGCCTTCCTGCATCCGTTGTACTGCGATGCAAAACCAGAACTCTCTATGTTCTTTTTCTTAACAGTTCACAGGAGAATGTATAATTTTTTAAACTAGCATTATAATTTTTTTTGTTCTCCACTCCAAAAAATATTTGGTAGCTAGGATCAGAACTAGCAATTCAGAGGTCTCTCAAGGGCAACAGATATAAAATGTGAAGTCAGAGTGTAAACCCAGTTATCCAGTTTCAATGGCAGGTTATGTCATTCAGATATCACATGGACTAAGCCAGGGGTGTCAAACTCAATTTCATTGAGGGCCGCATCAGCATTGCAGTTGCCCTCAGGGGGCCGGGTGGGTATGGCCAGGGTGGGCGTGGCCTACTGGGTGGGCGTGGCCAGCTCTACATCATTCGCATGAAGGGTGCCTAAGGGGGCCTGGGCAGGAGTGGGACAGATCTGAGGGTCTCTGGCAGAAGGAGGGTCTCTGGGCCAGGGCCAAGGCAGTGGGGGCCCTTCCCTCACTGTTTCCAGGATGGCTTCGTGGGCCACATGAAACCACTTTGCGGGCCGAATCCGGCCCCCGGGCCTTGGGTTTGACATGTCTGGACTAAGCCTTTGTATCGCTGGTTGGTTCTGAATGAATATATCAACACAGCCCACTTAACAATTACAAAGAATCTCAGTCTATCCCTATTGTTTGCTTATGGAAAATTTCCTTTTCCAGGCGTTTGAGCACTTCAAAACTGAGAACCCTCAAAGAAAACAAAAACTGCAAGCTGTCTTTGGACACCACTTTGTTCACTGCCAAAGAGAAAGTGAACCTGAGTAGTATGGGAACAAACTCTGTGAATAAAAAAAGCCAAAAGACAAGGCCACGAGCCTCATTTGCCTTAGAGGTGAGCAATGGCTCATCTTCAGCCAGAAAAAAATGGGTCACTTTCTCTCTAGCCCCTTTGGAAGGAACTGCTCATAACTCTGGGCAGTTTCATCACTCCTTCCTTTGCTTGGGCTACTCTATGAGTCCAGAGAATTTCAAGCAAGCGAAGACATCGGTCAACTTACCAAACAACCTGGATCATTAATTTTCAGACTGGACTCAGAAAGCTTGGGAGATGGAAAAGCTAATTGGTAGATGTATGCCAGGACAGGGAGAGACATGGAAGTGATCTGATGAAAGCTAGTCAATAACAACACCACTTTAAAACCAATAGAAAGTTAAGCCAATGAAAAGAAGCAAAACTGATGCCACTTTTCTCTGCCAGGATTCACCTTCTTACCTCATTAGAAAAGGCAATTATTTGTCTGCAGACCAGCTACGTACGGTATGTCTACTGCTTTTTAAATGCTGCCTTTAGTTATGCTTTGATGGCTGGACTGAAGAGGGAGACTACGCGCAACAAATAGGGAATGATGCAAACAAAATTAATCACTTTAAGCTCTATTGATTTTAGTGTGAGAGAGTTAAGCCCATGCCTAGCACTTGCCCTGAAATCAATATTTTCTAAAGTGCTTATTTGTGACTGATTCATAGAGATTGAGTAAAATTAAATTGTAGGGAAAATATAATTATTATAGGTAGGACTTTAGAATCTGCACTCATAGTCAGGAAACTACTTCTTTTAACCAAGAATAAAGCATCTAGCAAAGAAAATATGAAACCATAAATATTCTATTTTGTGTATAACCTTACAGACTGCCCATGATGTATCAAACTAGAACAGATGGGAATAACTGAATGTGATTTTATTATAAAGAAGAGAGAACTGACTCACAAGATTATCAGTTGGAAGCATAATGATCTATAAGCAGTGGTGGGATTCAGCCGGTTCGCACCACTTTGGCAGAACCGGTAGCTAATTTTTTGTTGCCCAGGCCCAGAATGGACTTCCGGAAGTGGTATCCACACAGAGAACCGGTTGTTCACATATTTGAATCCCACCACTCTCTATAAGTAATGTGAAAGAGAAGGAAGTCTGATTGTTCTTCTCATAGATTAAGGTCAGGACAAGAATTCATTTTTCCACTAAAAGAAAACTTCAACAATTTCAAGAGTGACAGGATTTTGATAACTTAAAAGTGATTTTATTAGCTCCAATATTGGTAAACCAAGGGACACGGTGGCTCAGTGGGTTAGGACGCTGAGCTTGTCGATCAGAAGGTCGGCAGTCTGGCGGGTCGAATCCCAAGTGCCGCGTAACAGAGTGAGCGCCTGTTACTTGTCCCAGCTTCTGCCAACCTAGCAATTCAAAAGCACATAAAAATGCAAGTAGAAAAGTAGGGACCACTACGGTGGGAAGGTAACAGCATTCCATGTGCCTTTGGCGTCTAGTTATGCCGGCCACATGACCACAGAGACGTCCTCGGACAAGCGCTGGCTCTTCAGCTTTGAAATGGAGTTGAGCACCGGCCCCTAGAGTTGGAAACGACTAGCACCAGGGCTTTTTTTCTCATAGAACGCTCAGAACGGAGTTCCGGCACCTTTTTTGGATGGAACTTTGTAGGGTAGGCAAGGTGGGTTGTATGAAATGTGTGAGTTCCGGCACCTTTTTCTTTTACAAAAAAAGCACTGATTAGCATGCATGTGCAGGGGAACCTTTACCTTTACCTTTATTGGTAAACCTGCTAAACTATTGGATGTCATTCTTTTTCTTTTCTAGAAAAGTTTGGTCAAGTCTGATGGAGTTATATTTCAAAGGCAGCATGCCCCGCTTGATAACATAAAATATATAGATATGATAGAATTCTTTAATCTGAAATAATTTAAAATATGAAAACAACTTTGTATTTTATGAGACTTGGTTTATGGAATGATCAGATGCAACAGAGGATTGATTTCCTATAATCTCTAAGTTTGGAAGAGAACATAAGGGTGGCTAGTGTAGCTTGTCCTGTTTAACCAGTTCAGATTTGTGAAAAGCTGCATCAACCACAATTATTTTACTTTTATGGTTAACCTTTGTAGTAGATGCTATAGATTGAATCCACTTATGTGGATTTTTTGTTTTGTTTTAACTAGATACCTTGAAAGACTTCAGAGCATAGTTTCAAGGGGGCAGCTAAGAAACTCACCCACAAATTATCTATCAGGATTCCCCCAAAACTATTAATGGCATACATTACTTCATTGTTTTACCTATCTGGCCCAGAAATTGCCTTAAACCTTGGTTGACTTAATTATGATTTGTTAATCAAGCCAGAACTCTTTAGACTCGTTCAACCTAGTAAGATATGAGCAATCCTATACAAACACAGTGTACTAGGTGTAAAGATGGAAGCGGATGAGGCAAATATTCTATTGACATGCCAGAGAAAGTCATTTTATAAACAAGGGACAGACCACACCAACCTTCACTGTTGGAAAACAAGTAGCTACTAGGCCAATGACAAGACTGTGGAAGGAAGAGATCCAGGGTACAGACACTGGGATTAATATATCTAAAAGGCAGAATTTTGGGCTGTTGTTAGATGAGAATTCCTTGTATGCTTGGATTCTTAATTCTGTGCAATAAATCTACTTGCGATTCATCTCAGCCCAGTATGATTCTTTTTCTTGACCGTGGAAAATGATTATTTTATTTGTAAAGCTCAAAGTGCCTTGATCACCTCAGCAATCGTGATTACCTCAGCATTTCCCACAAGCCTTTGGACCAGGAGCTTAAACAAGCCCCTGCTGGCTAAGTGCTTTGCTAAGACGTTACTACTTTGAAACAATATGGCTTTTTCATTTCAAGCTGGTGATTTGACATTTTTTAAAAATAAAGAAATATAGATTTTATTCTTTAAGTTACACTTTTATGTCTGTATTTTATTTTACCTAACACGGAAACTGTTTAATTATTTTGCTTGCTTGCAGAATTCTGGTTGGTCACTGTAATAAGGAACTGCTAGTATTTGTCCAAGCTTCTTGCCTACATGTGATAGAGACTGTATCATCTATCCCAGATATCTTCAAACCTGGCCCTTTTATAACTTGTGGACTTCAACTCCCTCAGCCAGCGATGCGAGTTGAAGTCCACAAGTCATAAAAGGGCCAAGTTTGGAGATCCCTGATCTATCCCTTTGGTTTCTTTAAGGGTAAAAGTTATTTTTTAGATGATGGCTGGCATCAACCTTCCCTCCTGATGCCTTCTGCCAATAGGAGTGTTTTAAGAAGTCAACAAGAGAGTAGCAGTGTTGGTAACAAGATACATTGGCAGTTTGATCCAAGTCCGAAGAGGATATGTCTAATTGTTAAAATAAACCCAGAGTTTTGCCCTACCCTCACGAAATATGTCTCTAAATAAAGAATATGTCACATGTCAAGCATTAGTTTTATTAAACACTGAAAATTTGGCTGTTCTCTTTATTTCTATGAATTCATTAAGACAAATGTGAGAATCACACTGGGGAGATGCATAAATATTGACCAGTCAGCTTGATTTTTAATTTGTATTCTTTAAAATAAATTTATATGGCTGCCCAATTCACTCAAAGTGATTCTGGATGGCTTATAGGAATAAACCCCAAATACAAAATTCAAAACTCCATCACCTCTCCTGATGACAATAAACCACTTGCTCCCATATCATCCTGGTAATCCTCAGGCCTGCAGGTACAACTGTGTCTTGAAGGTCTTACAGAAGAGTATCAAGGTAGGGGCCAGACCTATCTCCACAGGGATGAGGTTGCACAAGGGGGAGCAACCACAAAAAAGGGCCACTCTTCTTGGTCCCACTAAGTAGACCTCCTTGATGAACTGCAGCCATAGCATACTCTGCCTCCCTGATCTGGTAGGTTGAGTAAATGTTATTGGGAAAAGATGGACCTTCAAATAACCTGGCCCCAAGCTATGCAGGGCTTTAAAGATGATAACCAGCACTTGAACTGAACTGGAAGCAAATCAGCAACCTGCTCCTGCATGAGAGGTGGTACATGCAAATCTAGATTTGCACAAAACTATGCCAGCCATTGCATTTTGAACCAACTGAAGCTTCTGGATACTTTTCAAGGGCAGCCCCACGCAGAGTATATTATGATGGTTAAGACAGGAGGTAGTTAAGGCATGGCTGACTATCAGCAGGTCCAGGAAAGAGTGCAATGGATGCAGCACCCACAGTTGTGCAAAGGCTCTTGTGGCCCCAGCTGCCACTTGCAATTCCAGAAGAATTCCCAGGTTATGTACCCTTTCCTGGACCATCTAGGGAAGTACAACCCCATCCAAATTGCAGATGGCAATTCTCCATGGATCAAGGAGCCCTGAACACACAGCTATTCTGTCTTGCCAAGATTCAGTTTCTGCCCATATGGCCCTTAACAGTCTCTAGGCACTGTGAAAGAAAGATCATAACATTGCTTAACTCACCATGGACTGAGATGTGCAGCTGAGTATATTCAGCACACTAAATGAAAACATACCCCATGGTGATGGATGACCTTAGCCAGCAGCGATATGAAATTCAAATTTTCTAGGAATTGCCCACTCACACACACATTTCCCATCAATATTTCTGATTTTGCCACCATGAAACCTCATTCGGCCTCTCTTTTTTTCATCCTCCACCCCAAATCTTCAAACTACTTAGCTGTCAGCTATTCTTAGGAATTAATATCCAGGTAAGTAAGCTTCAGTTCAGTTGTTTTTTAATTTATTTATTTTTTTTAAAAAAAGTTATTTTTAAGCATAGATTTTTAATAACTAGAAGCTCTAACAAATTCTAATCTGAAATCGGCAACACAGTATTCATGCAGGACTAACATTCTACTTAACATTCACATGACATTCACAAAAGCAAAGGAGCTTCTGAAGAAAGGGAGAATTCTTTCCTGTAAGTGTAAAATCTTAATCACGCACATATGCAGGTCCGTGGCATCAGATGCGAAATTTTGTGCATTATTGTATTAGTGATGATGGGATGTTGATTTTCTAAAGCAATCTGCAACATTTCTCATTTGCTCATCAATTTCCTATGTTCACACAGCAGTAGTTGTGTGTACCCAGCGCTCAGGAACTCTATTTTAACAATTTGATGCTTTATTGTGATATAGTTCCATTTCCACTCATTGGAGGTACTGTTAAAACCACCCTGTTTAAAGCTAGTCATTCTCCGAATCATTTGTGAATTGCAATGATCAAAGAAAAATGTTATTTAAAGATTCATTTGCTGCCTGGTTTGTCAAACAAGATATCCTGTTATATTAATATCCTCTAAGAAATATTTAGAAAGAGAATTTGCTTCATTTAAGGCAAGTTTACAATTTGGGAATAGTTTATTAATAACATAGTGGCTTGGCCAGCTGAACTTCTCCCTCTACCTAAATAGTCCTTGGAGGTTATCATAATGTATCAAGCTTGTATGCTGCCCATCTCTTCAGAAGTATGGGCAGCTCACATCAAAGAAATTACAATAAAACATAAAAATAAAACAAATAGGCGAATGCAATGAAGTGTGGCATATATATATTTCTCTCTCTTTCCCTCCCTCCACCCCCCTCCCAAGGACTGGGTAAAAAACAGCAGAGTGGGGATCATATGGATCTTGTGGAGGGGATCTCTGTACCAGAGGACAGGTGCTGCTACAGAGAAGGCTCACACCTGCCTTCTACATTTTTACATCAAAAATGTAAAATGCATACTTTCATTTATGTCAGCAGAATGCCAATTTTAACAGTACAGCGAGCTAGACGTTGGTTGGTTTCGCATCCACAAGCTTTACGTCATGTCATATTTGATTTATATGCTGGCAATCAGTCTCTAGCTTGCTATAAAAGTAAGAAGCTTGATCCTAAGGGCAAACCCATATATTTTGTTGGCATCAATAGGAAAACACTTTCAGGTATCTGTCTGAAGGCCAAAGGAGAAAGGGAAGGCAGAGGATGAGTTGGTTGGGGTTACTGATGCAATGAGTATGAATTTGGGCAAATTCTAGGAGAGCCTGGAGGAGAAAGGGTCCTGGAGTGCCATGGTCCAAAGAGTCGGACATGAATTAGCGACTGAACAACAAAAATCTGTTCTCAGCTTCCTGGACTAACCCATAGTTTTGCCATTTTCTTGTGCTCTTCCATGTGTACGTTAATTGGGTCCCTCCCGAGGTTGACAAAATTTGATATTGTGATGCTATTTGCTATCTATTACATATTGTAAATACTAGCATGTTATTTTGGCATGCATTAAAATGTTTCAAACCTTAACTAAGGATTATTATTATATGACTTAAACACTTGCTATGGTTTCATTCAGTCTTTTCTAAGGGGCATCTTAATCAGATAATTGTGAATGGCTGGAACAGGGTTCCAGCTTGCGCTAGACCAGGGGTCAGCAACCTGAAACAGTGAAAGAGCCACTCGGAACTGGTTTCCTCACAAAAGGAAAAACTGGGAGCCGCAAAAATTGTGTGCGCACGCGCGTACATGCACGCATGCACAGAACAGGGTTTAAATGAAGAGTGGAGCCAAGGCGAGATATGCACCTACGCTGCATTTTTGAATTCATTGGTTGAACCTTTTTAGTCCCACTTTTTTTTGGGGGGGATTACACATAGCAGAAGACTGGGAGCCGCAGGAGATGGCTGAAAGAGCCACATGCGGCTCCGGAGCCGCGGGTTGCAGAACTGTACGCTAGACAAAAACACTGACAAGGAATACCGCTTGATCTTTCTTGAGTGAGTTCTAATTTTCTGGAACCAGGTGGATTGCATTTTCTGTTACTGAAAGAAATTGCTGAGGAACAAACAAACTTGTGATTTTTATCCTTTGAGAAAACCCTGGAGAATTGGTGAATTGCCAGATGATTGGAGGACAAATTCTGTCCCATCTTTAAACAGGGCAAAAAGCAGATGCTGGAAACCACAGTACTGACCAATCACTTTGCAACTGATACGTGGGATTATAGAACAATCAATCTCTGGGGGGAAAACAACAGTATAGAGGCCAGCACAGATTTGTCAAGAACAAGTCTTGCCAGACTAATAGTATTTTATATTTTTATTTGGTAACTTCCTTAGGACATTATGGGAACACTGTGGGCATAATACAGTAGACTTCAGCAAAACATAGGACAAAGTTCCCCACGAACATATCGGTTAGCAAGCTAGTTAAGCATGGGCTGATTGGCACATGTATGAGATGGATTCATGTCTGGCTTGAGAACCGTATTGACATCACTTCTCAACAGATCAAATTAAAGTGAGAATCAAATGCAACACAACAGGGTTTAGTCCTAAAATAGTAGACAACCAATATTAGAGGGAACCCTTGCCAAAATTAAGATGGTTTAAAACTAAATGGTACAGCTAATATTTGTCATTGAATTTGGGGGAACCTCATTTGCAGTTGCAGCTTTTCATGTCCTAAGCACATGATCCTTTCTCTTTCTCTCTCCATATTATCTCTCTTTCTCGGTGTCAAAATCCTTTGTTCACGCTCTTCACTTTCAGGAAGGTAAGTCTGGAGGCAGCTGCTCTTTTAACTCATCCCTTTTCACTTCCACTTTTCACCCAAATGGAAGCTTACATAGGTAGTTCTCGACTTATGGCTACAATTGAGCCCCAAAATTCCATTGCTAAGCAAGACAGTTGTTAAGTGGCCTTTGCCCAATTGTATGACCTTTCTTGCCACAGTTGTTAACTGAATCACTGCAACTGTTAAGTGAATCTGGCTTCTCCCGTTGACTTTGCTTGTTAGAAGATCACACAAGGAGATCGCATGATCCGAGGACACTGCAACCGTCATAAATATGGAGCAGTTGCCAAGCATCCAAATTCTGATCACGTGGCCATGGGGATGCTGCCATGGTCATTATGAAAAATGGCCAGAAGTCACTTTTTTCAGTGCTGTTGTCGCTTTAAATGGTCACTAAATGAATGATTGTTAGTCGTGGACCAACTGTAGCTCCCATAAATAGTCTAATTACATTTTAATGTCTCCCTCTCCATGCACTGAGTTATTTTAGAAAAGCTGATTTTTGCTAACGTTTCAGCACACCTCACATCACCTCTTCCACCTAAAATGTTATTAAAACCTGCAGTGTAAACAATAGATCATTTCAACAGGCAAAGCTGTTTTTGTGGGCTTTTCCTGAACTACCTATCTGCATCAAATTATTGTTGAAATGAAGAGAAAGCTCAGCACAGGAATTTGTAATGCAAATCAATGCCCTCCTCAACAATTAGTGGTTCTTTATATTTTTATTGTTGTACACAGCTTTGGTTTTCAAGCTTTCTTTTTCCACAGTCACCAAAGGGAGTCTGATAGATATTACCGTTATCTTGCTATTTTAAAAGAAAGGATGCAGAATCAGACCTTTACCACAAATTGCAAAATTGAAAGTAAAATGTCTTTTTGATTCTATGGATTTGCCATACAACTGGCTAGAATACATATTTCATCTAAAATGTCTCTCTTCTTTGGTCTTATTCCCCTTGCATGTAATTATAGCACTATATGCATTGATTGTATGGGGACTCTTAAACATACATAGGAAGAAAATGATTTCAGAGTCATTTTCTTTTGTTTTAAAGGTCAGTAGAGAGCTCAATAATGATGTAGAACTCCTGGTTCATTTGTAAAACCCCTGTCCCCGAGCTATTGAACTTTGCTAAAAAAAAATGCCAATTATGAGGCAATTTTCCAAATGAAAGTAAATAGCAATAGAGCTTAGATGCTTCACAGTGCTTTACAGCCCTCTCTAAGCAGTTTACAGAGTCAGCCTTTCGCCTTGAACAATCCGGGTCCTCATTTTACCGACCTCAGAAGAATGGAAGGCTGAGTCAACCTTGAGCCGGTCAGGATCGAACTGTTGGCTATGGGCAGAGTTTTGCCTGCAGTGCTGTATTCTAACCACTATGCCACCATGGCTCATGAAATGAAATACTAGTATAAGCTTTTGAATATATTTAGTTCATATAAAGAAGTAAAAATAATACAGTATATGTAGCTTCCCAAGTCCATAGATCCCAAAGTACAAAGGACTTGGGTCTGGCTAGTCTAAAGAAAAAAAGAAATATGGAAGAGATGATAGCAGTCTTCCAGTATTTGAGGGACTGCCACCAAGAAGAGAGGGCCACGTTATTCACCAAAGCACCAGAGGGCAGGACAAGAAACAACGGTTGGAAACTGACCAAAGAAAGAAGCAACCTGGAATTAAGGAGAAACTTCCTAACAGTGAGGACAATTAACCAGTGGAACAGCTTGCCTCCAGAAATCGTGGGCGCTTCATCACTGGAGGTTTTCAAGAAGAGGCTAAACTGTTACTTGTCTGAGATAGTATAGGTTCTCCTGCTTGAGCAGGGGGCTGGACTAGAAGACCTCCAAGGTCCCTTCCAGCTCTATTCTATTCTATTCTATTCTATTCTATTCTATTCTATTCTATTCTATTCTATTCTATTATTCTATTCTATTCTATTCTATTCTATTCTATTCTATTCTATTCTATTCTATTCTATTCTATTCTACATTAAAATATTATCCTCTCTTATTTGCAGGAATGTTACTGGGTTACAACTCTGCTCAATCCAGTTATAGCTGTTGCTTTTTTTAAAATAGCACAAACCTTTACTGTCTACCTCTCCTTTACAGGTAGTCCTCAACTTACAACCATTCGTTTACTGACTGTTCAAAGTTGACATTAATAAAAGTAACTTATAACAGTCCTCCCACTTACAACCATGGCAGGAGAGAGAGAGGGAGAGGGAGAGGGAGAGATCAATTCTTTGATGTCATCAGCATCTACTATGTCCTGTTTGATAAATAACAACTGAACCCAACATTTGGGATAAATGAAATCGCAGCAATGACTGTGAATTTTCAAGTCCTGATGAGATCGCATTCAATAGTTTCTTGTGCTCAAAACTGCCATTAAAATAAGAGCCACAAGGGCCAGCTGTGATCGAGGGCCAAATAATAATGTACTCCAGCAAGTAAAAGCCATGTTAAAATACCTAGGATCCTAAAACTTAACTATCCTTAAGAATATCAAGACTTTAATGATCAACATGCACCTTGTTTTATCAACAATCTGTTCTCCTGGGGACAACAACTGAAAGATAAACTTACTCAAGCCATGGTTTCCTTGATAGGGGTCATGTTATAATTTATGATAACCCTTCATTAAACAAACTCTGAAACGCAAAGGCTTGAACTAATATATCTTAATACAGACGTCAGGTCCTGCAAGTCTTAATTTGGTCCTACAAAATCTATCAGTGGTGGGATTCAGCCAGTTCGCACCACTTCGGCAGAACCGGTAGCTAATTTTTTGTTGCCCAGGCCCAGAATGGACTTCTGGAAGCGGCATCTACACAGAACGCCAATTGTTCACATATTTGAATCCCATCACTGAAATCTATCAATCATGTAGCGATATAGAACTTTGTGGCAGAAACTTAACTGGTGGAGGAAAAAAGATATGATATGGGAGAAGAGTAGGCAGAACTGGGGGTGGAGTTAAGTGTGAGTTTAGAGTCCCTATGTCGCCACAAATGATCCATTTCATTTGAATTCCTTTGAACCTTTTCTAATGCCAATTTAGTACTGACCATTAGTTGAATAGATTCTTGTGTATTGGCTTGAATAAATATTCTGTGTTGCAACTTAGTGTATGGTCCTAATCCTTTGGCCTGACCTATAAGTACTCTAAAGATAGCAATCAGAGAAACAAGAATCTTGGTTGGTTAAAGCCCTGCTCCTTACTGGTTGCCAGAAGGATTGTACCATATTGTATGCTCCTCTTTTACTGGCCCTGAACATTTCATAAATAAGGCCTGATTTATATTTCAATTAATCCTATACATTTTTCTCATAATGATGCCTTCATCCCATCCCTGAATGAGACACGATTAAGTTGTCCTTAGCTACTCCAATTTTAAGGTAGGTTTTCTTCAAAGCTGGTGTCCACCCATAGTACTTTCAAGGTATATGAAAGCTAATTGCTTTGCCAATTATTCTATCGGCAATATACTGTATTTGGAGGATGTGGGATAGGTGAGATACAGGTACTTACTGGCCACTGCAGTAGGAGCGCTGATTGCATGAGGTTTCCTCTACCTGCCATGTTTGTTTGTTTTTCCTCTAGAAGGAAAGAGCTAAATATAACTGCAGGCCTCTATTGTAATAAATGGTTCCAGGTAGCCCAACAAGCAGATAGCACAGCAGCAAAGCAACCCGAGACACCTGGGGAAACGGGGGCTTTAAGAGCCGGCACACTCATTTTACCACTTAGTTACTTAGCTGGCTTATTTTAACATTGGGTTCTGCACCCTCAGCTCCCAGCTGAGGAAGCTGACTAGTAAAGTGATTTCTGACCGGCAAAAGCGCAAGTAAGTATTCCACCACAGAAAAGAGCTTTTAGTGCAGAAGCCCATTTCTCCCAGTTAAAAGCAAACTCCCTGATGGCATTTGGGCATGTGGATGGAAGAAGGGAGATGCCAGAGAGAAGACACCCGCAGAGGAACTGCCAGACTTTTGGGAGTGTGCAAGCAGGAGCTGAGCGTAAACATGCTGCAGAGTGCACGGGAAGGGGCAATTGGTCCATCTCTCTCTCTCTCTCTCCTGAAATTCACTAAGGCCTGCCAAAAGCTAAGCTGGAGGGAAGCCTGTTTCCCCGGCTGTCCTTCATATGTCAAGATAATGGAGTCAAGGAAAGCAATGAGGGAAGGAGAAAGAAACAAAGAAGCTTTCAAACTTCCACATTTTTACAAGCGCAGAGGTAGATGGGTTTAGCAAGAATTTGCATGCTGGCTGTCCACACACACACACACACACACCCAACATACACACAATGCAAAGACAGGACACACACCACCACCACCACCTCAACCATTTAATGGCAAGCCAGAGCAGAAGCTATAGAAGCAGGATAGGTTTTAGCAGCAGGAGTCAGCAAATTTTTAGGCTGGTTTGGATTTTTCATGGCTCACAGATGGAAGCATAGCCCTCAGCGGCTCAGTTGAAGATTCTGCCCCAACTAACAGATTCTGAACTGGAAACTTTGGAAGTGGAGAGCATCTTCCATACTGAACTCCTAAGGCAAGTTCAGTAACCAGGACTTGTAGATACAGAATAGGCGCATTGTCTGATATCGCCAAGCTATAACTCCCAAGTGCTTCTGACAAGATGGCCAAGAGTAAGGGATAGCTGGAATAGCTAGATCAATGTTTGTCAAGTTTGGCAAACTTTAAGACTTCAACTCCCAGGGTTTCTCAACCAGCATGGGAATTTTGGAAGTCCATATATCTTAAAGTTGCCAAGGTTGAAAAAAAAAACCTGACCAAAGAAAGCCACAGGTTCCTTACTACTGATATAGGGAAGTGCACAAAGATTCCTTTTCCATGTGGGTCAGTGTTACAGCTTGGTCCCTCATTTAGTAATTTAGCCAGATTTTTGTTTTTTTAACCAGGATCCTTAAGAATATAGCAACAGCAATAGCACCTAGATTTATATACTGCTTCGGCTTCCGGTTCTGCACAGTTTAGCGCAGCAGCCGAGGGATCGCGGGCTCTGTGCCCTACAGTTGATTTCTTTCTGTTTGGGGACCCTAATTGGGCCAAAAGCTGCCATGGAGAGGTGGCAAGGAAGGAGGGAAGCCCCGTCGATCCTGGGGAGACAGCGGTCGATCTGGACGTGTGGGGAAAGCTCTCTAAAACCTGGCAGAAGAAAGGTTAGCGTCATTCATGAATCCAGCCCAAGCTACATGCAGCCGAAGCCCAAAAGCACTAAACTAAGCGTGATTGTAAACAGCGTGACTGAACTGGGTAAGAATATTGATTTTCTCTCTTCTACCTGACTGATTTCCTGAGGGGAAAAAAAGAAAAACCCCAGAAGTTAAAATCCTCCGTAAGTGAGGGTGTGTGTGTCTTTGTTCCACCCTCCCCTAAAGGGAAGCTGCAAATTAAGTTTAGGGGGGGGAGGGAATTGAAAGATGGACTGGTGCTGACATCTAATGGTGGATGAAAATACTACCCTAAATATACAGCCCAGAAAGAGAACCCTGTTGTTGTGACCTTCAAGGTGTTGATTAAACAAAGCTGGACTATCTACAAAATGAGAACTACAAAACTTAGAAAAAAATTGACCTTCCTGGATTATAAATATTGTTAAAACTGCGACTTTAAAGTGATTGGCAGAGAAAGGACTTTTGGTCATTATGGAGCATCAGAGATCTGCAGAAAGAACATACCAAGAAAAAATAAATACTTACCAGGAAGAAATGTTTGTTCTGTTACAACAAATGCAAATGATATTAACTTCAAACCATGAGGAAATTAAAAATGAATTTGAAACTTTAAATTCTCAATTTAATGTCACAACAATCAAATGATCAGAAAACAAAAAATGAGAGAGATCATGTAAAGCAGACAACTGAACATAAACTAGTGGAGATTCAAGTGCAGAAGGACTTACAAGAATCATTGAACATTGAAAAGATAACTTTAAAATCACAAAGTAAATTTTTTAGTGAAATCTTCAATGAATATGAAGGGGCAAAATCTTTTTACAAAGACATGATGTTTGATTTGTCTACTATATCCATGACATGTACAAGATTATGGAAAGACTCTTTGACACAATGGAATATATTGATTGAGAGATGCTTGGCAAAAGAAGAGGGCTAAAGTGAGAATTGAGGAATTAGATGATGGGGTGTATCAGAGGGAATATTTAAAAATTAAACACTTGTTTGAATATGCTGAAGAAATTGAAAGATTTTAGTTTAAGAGGGATGAACTCTAAGTAAGACAGTATCTTTTTCTTCTTCTTTTCTTTTCTTTTTCAATATGAGAATTATAAAAATGTGTTGGATGATTAACATAAAGGAAATGTTTTAGATATTTAAATGTAATTGATTTTAAGAAAATTCCAATGGATAACTAAAAATGGGAAACAATGTTTTGAATAGAATTAAAGATTAGATGATTGGATTTATTAAATGGAACATTTAAAGGTTAAATATACGTTTAATTATGGGTAAAAAAGAACAGAAAGAATTTGGAAATAAGTGTGTACTAATTCAAGAGGGATACGTATTTTAAGTAGTATATTATTTTCTTTTTCTTTCCTCTCCTTTTTTTCCTCTCTCTCATGTCTTTTCTTTTCCTATGTCTTTCTTTTGTGTCTTTTTCTTATTTTTTAAGATATGAAAATAGATTTAAATACTTTAGGGTAATTAATTCTGGGGAAATTTTAACCAGTAGAAATGTTTTGGACATTGTAGAGAAAATAAATTTAAATAAGAATTGTAAACAGGATTTATGACGAGGCAACCAAGATGACCAGATAAAAAAGAAGGATGATATTGATAAGATTATTAGTGGTAGAAATTTTAGAAAAACCTTTATATTTAATTGTTACTTATCAAATTAATAAGAATTGTATTAATTTAGGTTGCAAAGAGAATATTATTGGAAGAAGAGAAAATCAAGCAAAGCTATAATGTGGAATATAATTTGGAATATAGAAATTGATAGTGATTACTCTGTAAATATAAACCCAGACAACACGCTGTTTACCAAATATCAAGATGTTTATATTAAAAAATCATTTTTTAAAAAAAAAACTTATATACTGCTTCATAGTGCTTTACAGCCCTGTTTTAAGCAGTTTACAGAGTCAGCATATTTTCCCCAACAATCTGCGTCCTCATTTTACCGACCTCAGAAGGATGGAAGGCTGAGTCAACCTTGAGCAGCTCAGAATCAAACTGCTGGCAGTTGGCAGAATTAGCTTGCAATACTGGATTCTAACCACTGCACCACCATGTATATAAAGAAAAGATAGCAAGCAACAAGTATGATAGTGCACATTTGCCACTGTAATTTTATCAGGGCTGCTTCATATATGAATGTTACCTATTAGCTAAATATCAAATGATCAAAAGTTTATGATCTTTTCTGATCTTAGCAAAATGGATAGGACATAGGTAACAGAAATGATTATTAAAGAAGTATTACGTATATTAACCTTGAGCCCAAGGTGGAGTAAATTCTCTCCTACAAACCATAAATACACAAGCCACTATGGGTTTGCTTTTACCTGGGAGAAAATTTTGGACCACACTGAGGACTATGTATACTCATTAGCTGACAAATTTGTGGGTAGTTGTATGGGTCCATTTAATATAGCAACAGGAACAAAAGCCAACATAAAAAACCTGTATGAAGATTTTATCTAAAAATGTCAAAGTTTGGAGTAAGACTCAGTATGCTAAAAAGGTTTGCTTCACAAAAGTTGATTACTCCATATAATAGTCCATATAATATAATAATTCAAGTGTAGATTTTGTATCCATTTGTCAAATATGGAAAACCTGTGTTCATACTTTGGTAATATCAGCTCTATTTACAAAATGTCTTTTTGTGGGGCCACCAACAATAGTGCTGAAAAAAATAATAAAGATGGCAGTAAAGAGTAAGAAGTTTTAATGTCTCTCTCTTGCCACCTAGTGGGCATCCTGCATGTGAGATCCAATTGCCCTATTTTCTGCAAGAAAACCATTATGTAGGAAACCAAGGGATAGTAACATGGCAAAATAAATAATCTTTGTGAATTCATAGAAAAACAATATGGTTATGGCTCCAGACATTCCTCTATTCCCCAACGAGCTATACAATCCTCATTCCTAAGATAACATTTTATTAGCTATTCTTTTAATATTTATGCATCTATAGTTTACCCATTATCCTCTTCCAACTTGCAAATAGTATCATGACTATTTTAATTTGATTTGAATACATGAAAGTAGTGTTTTGTTAACTAAAAAGGGCAGAAACTCAAAACTTTCAGAGCATCTAATTTTAGAATGGGAAGAGGATGCCAATGGTCCCAGATTAATACAAAATGTTCAGAATTGGATTTTGTTGTTTATTTAATGCTTGTCCAATCATTTTAAAATTATAGTTCAAATCCTGGAAAGGGAATAGTTCAGTACTGGAAAAACCTTATCAGTCAAGGTATTTTTTTTTAAAGACAGCACAGTTTGATGAATCTAATATAGACATTCTTTGATGGATCTAGTACAAACTTTCTTATTATGATTGATCACATCATGCCTTTATACATGCATGTATTATTGTGCACACACAAATGTGTATGTCTAGTCTATCACCCCACAATATACTTCTTCTTTTGATTAGTATCTTCATAACCTAGCCTAGAGCTGTGATGGGCCCTTTTCATCACATACATTTGCTGCTCCCTTAAGAGAAGGGTCAATGGCTCTTGCTGTCATTTGATATGGACTGCTGCCTTCCATGAAGAAGCTATGGAGATGTACTGACCACTGCTGGGGTCTCAGATACTTGTCTGAAGGTCTCCGTTGAGCAATGTTCTCTGGGTTTCTGTAGCTTCATTGAGCCTGGACTTATCTTGCTTGCTGTCACTCCTGTCCGTTTCGTCCATGCCACCAACTTTCATCAGGCAGAGGACATTCTGGAAGCTCTTCTTGAAGTTGTCAGACAGAAAGGCATAAAGGATAGGATTGGCACAGCTATTTGCATATGTGAGGACCACCACAAAATCAAACATGCCCTTGAGGACGGGTGTTGGCACAATAAACACCGAGACTGATGAGACATTAAAGATATAGAAGGGCAGCCAGCAAAAGATGAAAACAGCAACAACAATGGAGACCATCCTGGTGACCTTTTTCTCTGACTTTTTCCTCTTGGAGGAAGCTACCCTAATGCCAGATGATTTCACCTTGATGATGATGAAAAGGTAACAAAGGCAAATGATGGTTAGGGGTACTAGGAAGCCAAGAATAAAGGCATAAATGATGAAGCCAGCATACCAAGCACCAGACTCATCTGGCCAAATCATGGTACAACTACTGTTTCCGTGATTATTGATCACTCCAGCATATATCATGATGGGCAATATGACCAGAAGTGAGATGCCCCAGACAGCTACATTGACCATCTTTGCTGTTCTTGGGCGCCTCCATTTAGCAGATTTTATGGGGTGTACTACAGCAAGATACCTATCCATGCTCATGACTGTGAGGCAAAAGATGCTAGTGAACTGATTGATTCCATCCACTGTCATGACGATCCGGCAGATGACTTTCCCAAAGGGCCACTGAACGAGAGCCACCTGCACAGCCAGGAAGGGCAAGCCCAACATAAACAGCTCATCAGCTATAGCTAAATTAAGGATGTAGATATTGGTAATCGTCTTCATCTTGGCATATCGAAGGATGACGTAGATGACTAGAGTATTTCCACAGAGGCCCACAATGCACACCACAAAGTAAATAAAGGTGAGGATGGCATTGCTAGTCAAGTCATAGTGGTGGCTTGTGATATTGATGGAAATATTAGTAGCCGGAGTCTCTGGGGAGAAACTGTCGAACTGAGAAGTTGAAGGGAACCAGAAGACTGTGGTGTTGGGCAACTCATTATCCTGATCCATGATGCAACTGTTGTCACTGTCTGCCTGACAAGAAATCTTCTTCAAGCAAAAGAGGACGCCATCTTGATTGATTCAGGGTCGTCTAAGATAAAGTGGTATCTAAGCACAAAATAAATGAGAAATAAATTATGGGATAATTCTTTATTTGATCTCTCATATGAATTCTGTCTCATATAATCATTAATCTGGATGTTATCTGTAACAGAGAAATCTCAGCATAGGCCACCAAGTATAATTCTCCCATTTATCTGGTCCTGAGATTCAACAAAATCTGCTGCCAACAGTCTTTAACAGTCCCATCATTTACCACAGATGAAGTGACTAGGATTTCCCACTGGAAAAAGGAGATGGGAGATAATCATTGTGTCCTCAGATTAGTCATGCTGTTTCAAAAGGTCCCTCAGCCTCCCTTAGGAACTTTTCGGGAGATGCCGAAGTTTAGAGCAGTGTTTCCCAAACGCAGCAATTTAAAGATGTATAGACTTCAACTCCCAGAATTCCACAGCTGCGTGTTGGCTGAGGAATTCTGGGAGTTGAAGTCTACAAATCCAAATTGCTGAGGTTGAGAAACTTTGGCTTACAGCAGGCCGTCAAACTGGCGGCCTGCGGGCCAGATGCATCACGCGCAGGCCACATCCACCCTGGCTGCGCAAAGGCAAAAAGTGTCATGATATGTCACGTGATGCAATCAACTTTGACACCCATGGCTTAGAGGATTACTTCCTATTCCCTGTAGAATGCTGTTAATAATAGATGAGACTGAACCCATTACTGCTAGGATGCTCAAAACATTATTCTGGTGGATTGCCATTGTTATTACTGTTGTCGACATTATTATTAAAATGCATACAGGTAGTCCTTGGCTTATAACCATTCATTTAGTGACTGTTTGAAGTTACAGCGGCACTGAAAAAAGCAATTTATGAACATTTTTCATACTTACAACCCCACGGACACTTGATCAAAATTTGAATGCTTGGAAACTGGCATGTATTTATTACAGTTCCAGGGTCCTGGAGACACGTGATCCCCTTTTGCGACCTTCTGACAAGTAAGTAACACCAGCTGCCTGCAATTAGTGCAGGTTCGCGTCCCACCAGGCTCAAGGTTGACTCAGCAGTCCATCCTTCCGAGGTAGGTAAAATGAGGACCCAGATTGTTGGGGGCAATAAGCTGACTTTGTAATAATGCCGCTTTTTGGGGGGGGGCGAAAGCCCTAATAAGCAGGCATATACATAGAATGAAGGCTATTGCTAAGCACATTGATTTGTGCTTTAGATTGTAAGCCGCCCTGAGTCTTCGGAGAAGGGCGGGATATAAATGGGATTTAAAAAAAAAATAGGGAGGTCAGATTCACTTAACAACTGTGTTAGTAATTTAACACCTGCAATGATTCACTTAACCGCTGTGGCAAGAAAGGTCGCAAAATGGGGGCAAAACTGACTTAACTGTCTTGCTTGCTTTGGGCTCAATTGTGGTCATACGTCGAGGACTACCTATAAAAAGAAGCTTCATGTGTTGTATATGAGTTTCATTTTTTTTCATGTTAACCCTATAAAATAGGTTAGGCTGAAAGCCAAGCTTGTTCAACAAAATTCATTCTGACACAAATTTCCTCAACTCATTTCTCATTCATTAAACAATACACCAGATTATTCCCAAATTATAGGTCAGGTGATAAGGGAAAATGCCAAATGTAATGCAAATTGCAGTTTATTTAATCCTGTTTCCAGGTAAGGGGTATGATATATTATTGCACCTCCATAGAGGCAAGGACGAGATTGGACTGCAGAGTTTTTTGAGACGTAGCCAGCTCCTACATTGCAACAGCTGACCATCTTAAACAATATCATTCTGGCAAATGGGAACCAAGTCCTTATTACTTCTTGTCCACCAACACAACCTATGGGTTGTTGTTTTTTTCATGGAGAAACAATGCTGAGGTTAAATGCATCCCTTTGCACGGATGTGAAAAGTATGGAGAAAGATACCTTCTAGTAAGAGAGTAATTCCTCGAGATATTACATTTAGCGCTAGAGTACAAACCAAACTAGGGTTTGAGCCTTGGTGGAGCAGTGGGCTAATGCCTCCTTAAGTAACACCAGCTGCCTGCAATTAGTGCAGGTTCGCATCCCACTAGGCTCAAGGTTGACTCAGCCTTCCATCCTTCCGAGGTAGGTAAAATGAGGACCCAGATTGTTGGGGGCAATAAGCTGACTTTGTAATAATGCCGCTTGGGGGCGGGGGGCGAAGGCCCTAATATATAAGCAGGCATATACATAGAATGAACGCTACTGCTAAGCTTGTAAGCCGCCCTGAGTCTTCGGAGAAGGGCGGGATATAAATGGAATTAAAATAATATAAAATAAATAAATAAATAATACTGTATTTACTATAAAAGAATGAATACAGGGGTCCAGTCGCAAATTGTAAGAGATTATTTTGGAAGAATCAGCTAGAAGATTAACAATCTCTAATATTTCTTTTTCTCACAACCTATTTTCTAGGATAGCATTCTGTAGCTTGCAAGCCACAGGTAACTCCCAATATTTCCCCCCCCCCTAATTGTAGAGTCTCCTCTCCGAAAACATGTCAGAAATCATCACTGGTTTCTTCCTGATTTTCAGCAGGAAAACAAACAAGCGAGAAAGCAAACGTGTGTGTTAAGCAACAAGTAGGAAACTCTATATCTTGTCCCTTCAGCAATGTCTTTGCCTCACCCCATGAAAATTGTAATTACTGAAACAGACAGACACTCTGTCAAAAAGCTATCAGCCTCTGCTCTTGTACTTTCAAAAAGTTCAGGTGTGAAAATCAGAACACTTTTCTACTTACTTCTTCAAAACAAATACCCTACAGTACTTTTTATTTACGAGAAATCTCCCCTCCACAACATGTACGCAAATAATAAGGGGTGAATATTAGATATCTCTAAACATGCAATTCTATGTTTACTTGCACAAGAATATATTTCACACAATTCAATGAGACTCATTCTTGTTAAATATTGATAAAATTTCATTGTCAATTTAGTCTAGCTAATCTTTTTTTTTTGGCAAGGGAAACATTACCGCATTTTACTTGAAGGAATTCTTTATTGCGTTTTGTTTTTCGAAATGATTTACCTGTAAATTGGGTCATTTTCAAATCTGTTCAGATTATGGTATGGAGGTAAACAATAATAATAGCACTTAGACATATATTAAAGGGACGCGGTGGCTCAGTGGGTTAGGACGCTGAGCTTGTCGATCAGAAGGTCGGCAGTTTGGCGGGTCAAATCCCGAGTGCCGCGTAGCAGAGTGAGCGCCTGTTACTCATCCCAGCAGTTCGAAAGCACGTAAAAATGCAAGTAGAAAAATAGGGACCACTACGGTGGGAAGGTAACAGCGTTCCGTGCGCCTTTGTCGTCTAGTCATGCTGGCCACATGACCACGGAGATGTCCTCAGACAAGTGCTGGCTCTTCGGCTTCGAAACGGAGATGAGCACCGGCCCCTAGAGTTGGAAACAACTAGCACGCATGTGCGGGGGAACCTTTACCTTTACCTTAGACATTGCTTTAAAGCGCTTTCTAAGCGGTTTACAGAGTCAGCCTATTGCCCCCCCAACAATCCAGGTCCTCATTTTATCAATCCCGGAAGGATGGAAGGCTGAGACAGGATTTGATCCTGTCAGGATTGAACTGCTGGAAGTCGGCAGAATAAGCCTGCAATACTGCATTTTAACCACTGGGCCACCATGGTCTGGTCTGACCTTTCTATACAGGATAGTGCCACTTTCAGGTAAATGTGTATCCCAGATTTTGGGCATTATGATCTGTGGCCGAAAATCTGCTCACAAAGCAAATTGAACTTCCAACTCCCATACAAGTAGTCCTTTTGACCTACAACCATTCCCTTAGTGGTTGATTAAGTTACAGCAGCACTGGGAAAAAATGTGATTTATGACTAATCCGCACATGTATGATCATCGCAGCATTCCCACGGTCAACATAATCAAAATTTGGGGGGCTGGGAAAGGGCATGCATTTATGATCGTTGCAGCATCCTGGGGTCATGTGATCACCATTTGCAGCCTTCCCAGATGGTTTCCAACAAGCAAGGTCAACGGGGAAAGTTGCAATTTGCTTAATGACCACCTGTTTCCCTTTACAACTGCAATGATTCGCTTAGCTGTGGCAGAAAAAGTAAACTCTGCTGCAACTCACTTAACAACCAACCGCCTTGCGTAGCAATGGAAATTCTGGCCCAATTTTGATTGTAAGACAAGGACTATCTGTATTCCTTCCTGACTTCATTCTGCTGCAGTCTACATATTTTGTGCAAATAAAGGAGAGTGATTTGTAGCTCAGGGTTGACATGAGGTGTCCCTGGTGCTCTCTGAGCTTGCTTGTTTTCTTGCAGGCATTTCATTACCAAAACAAGGGAATGCCATCAGTGCTGTGAACCAAGATTTTTGTGCCAATGAAAGCACAGGACGGGGTGGGGGTGGGGGGATGGGGTGGGAGGCAATTGGGCAATTTCCGAGTGGTTCTGCAGAGGTGATAACATTTCTGGCCATTGGAGAAGCTGGTAAATGAGACAAAATGCAGAACCTTCAAATCAGGAGGTAAATATACAGTTTAAAATTGTTTATTCCCTCACGGAGGGACTGGTCAGGGAGAGACTGAGGTATCTTTGTGCTCATCTTTTTGTCAAGAGGAGCACATTCTCATTGGCTGTCCGTATTCTGCAAGTGCTGCAGATCCTGATGTATGCAAATAAGTCTGTCGGCACAGCATCCTAGCTAATTTAAATATTTCTGAAATCCTGATTACTTTCAATTATGAAATCAAAAGGCCGATTGTATTCAAATACTCGGAGTCCTACATCTGAACAGCAAACTCTTTTCTTGCCACACTCTCACATTTGGTCCTTTCTTTGCAAGAAGATAATTCTTAAAAACCCTCTCCCCACAAAAAGACTTGTGCTATATGTTAAGGAATACCAATTCAAGAAGATGCCTCGAGAGGTAACCAACCATTCATCTATATTTACAAATTACTGAGATATATGCTGGATCCATTCAATGTTTTTGCTATAATAAGTTTGCATATTTTGTCCCTTTGGATGGTAACAATATTTTACATAGAGGCTTTTCAAGGATCAGTTTACACTGTATCCCTATTACTATTTTTGTAATAGATTTACACATAAATCCAATTCAGAGTCCACCTGGATGCAAGGAAATTCCATCCATCATTTGCTTTCATTCAGTACTCTGTTTTTACCAAAAAAGCAACCTTTCTTTTTAAGACCTAAATCAGCATGGCATGGTTTTTTTTTGTTTTTTGTTTTACAAAGATTGTAATCTTAAGTGCAGTAAACTTCGGATCATAGTGTTAAGTGAAGCTGTTCTTTGATGCCATAAAACAGTGGAATCTGGATCTATCCCTCCTTTCAGTTATTGCCTGCAGTTGCCCATCATCCCATACAATTGTGATCTCCACCCACCCGGTCTCGTCTTGGAAAAATCCATTCCAAACGATAAAATGTACACAATGTGGGTCTCTTTTAATTTGCCAAGAGGGAATCAATGTGATTTAATCTTTCTAAATATATGTGCAGCATCTCTGTCAAAACAAGACTTAACCCAACTTTTAATAGTTCCTTGGCATGGCACGAGCTGACACCAGCCCTCCTAAGAGCATTTCACTTTCCATCCAAGTATTCCCTCTATTTGCTCTATTTCATTCTTGACTGGGAGCTGCTGACATATACTGGGTGTCTCAAAACAGACAGCAGCCATTCTCATTCCTGGATATTGTCTCGCAGCTCCTAATCAAATCAGACTTGAAAAGAGGAAAAGAACACGTTGGAGCAGGGAAGACGCTTAGGATAGATAGCTCTTTGGTCGAAGGAGACACCTTCTGTTGCCAGCTTCTTCTCCTGCTGGCTTCCCTCACTGAATCAAACAAGCAGCACTGGATCCAAGCAGCAGAGGTAGGTATGGAAATGGTAGGCGTTGAAGAACATTAAGTAAAAGGTCTTGGGTGGTTAAAATTAATATCTGAGTTTAGTTACATTTACACACCCATCTTTTATCAAAAAGTTCAGGCTATATTACACAAGATCTTTTTACTCTCTTCAGGAATAAAACTTGGACTGAGTCAAGTCATAGTCTCCAGTTGTACCTGGCTATAGCTGAGCCACTCAAAACATCAGAGAGGCAAAGAGAGACCCTCAAGAGCACTGGGAATAGTAGGAGCTGTCTTTCCCTGTCACTCTAACTTAGCTCAACCATAGCTTATTCCATCATGATTTACTAATTTAACCCATAAATGGCTGCATTTGTTTAACACACTAAACTAAAACTCATGGATAGCCGGGATCAACCTAACAAAAATCAAAGAAACCACATTCCTGATTAATGTGGGCGCCCTTCTCTTCCCTTTAAGTCAGAAAAGAAAAGGTTACCCTATCGTGTTGTTGGTGTTGGAAAAAAGATCAGATTGCAACGATCTCTAGATTGGGAGAGGAGCATACAGATACTTGCACATATTTGGGTGCACGCATTATCTCAGCACATCATTTTGATCATTGCTCTTCACATTACAGGTGAGAGGGGGATGAATGCATTTCACAGAAACCAAGTTGAAACTAAAACTGGGAATCCTAGCTGGGCAGCCCTCATTCTCAACAGTTGGGAAGAGCTGAGGAATGAGTTGGGGATAAAGATGAGGAAGTCAAAGTAAAGGTGGTGGTGGTGGGGTGTTAATATTACACTGCACAGACCCTCTCTCTTCACATAACCCATACGTCCACCATCTGAGCCTTGGTGGAGCAGTGGGCTAATGCCTCCTTAAGTAACACCAGCTGCCTGCAATTAGTGCAGGTTCGCATCCCACCAGGCTCAAGGTTGACTCAGCCTTCCATCCTTCCGAGGTAGGTAAAATGAGGACCCAGATTGTTGGGGGCAATTAAGCTGACTTTGTAATAATGCCGCTGGGGTGTGTGTGAAAGCCCTAATAAGCAGGCATATACATAGAATGAAGGCTACTGCTAAGCTTGTAAGCCGCCCTGAGTCTTCGGAGAAGGGCGGGATATAAATGGAATTAAAATTAAAAAAAAATCTGCAGAAGAATTGGGGATCCAACTGCCAGTCAAAACCGCCAAAGGGAATTCTCAGACATCTGAAGGCACATACCGAAGAAAGCTGCCCAAGATGCTTCAGAAACATCCACTTTTCTTTCGGAGGGAACTGGGCAACACAGTAAACATTATCATGTACCATTAGGATTTGTTCTTTTCTACCAGCCTGAATAGAATAAAGGCAGTGCAATGGGAAGAAGCCTCGCTAAGGATCTGTTGCTAGGAAGGAGGTTCTCTTAAGGCGCTTTGACTCTAACGCAGCTGAGAGGGAAGGCATGCAAGCCAACTCCGGCGTCCATCCCATCCGTGGACGGGGCTCTAAGTAAAACATGCAACAGATCACACATCTTGCTCCTTGTGCGCTCTGCTTGCCCGGGAAAGAAAAGTCCATTAAATGCAAAGGAATAATTTCCAATATAAGCGCGCCCACGACCGCAGCCTAAAAAAAAACACCAAAAGAGCGTAAGCAATGAGAGACTCGGAAGTAGTAGCACTTTTCCAACCAGACCTGCTTTGATTATCCATCGGGACCAGTCTCGCTTCGGTCCTTCCTCGATCAGGAAGTTTTCCCACCTGTAACTCTTTTTCCTAAGACTTCGATCCCGCCACCCGCCACCCCGATCACGGTGCACCACCAACTCTCCTCCAAGATCACTTACGAGGTCGGAGCCTCAGTGGTTCATTCGCTGGCTCGCTGGCTCTCTCCCTTCTTCCTCCGATGCACGCTCCAATTCGGGGGGTGGGGGTGGGGGGCGCGCCTCTTTTCTGCTCTCTGGTCCCAATGAATCCGTTGCAGCTCTCGGCGATCAAAAAGATTCCCTCCGAAGCGCAGAGGGAGCCAGAGCGGCGGCGCTCGGCGCGGCTCTACTACTCCTGCTGCTGGAGGAGCTGCTAGAGAGGGGGGGGGGAAAAGCAGGCGGCGGGGCGGAGCGAGGGAGCGCAAGCGGCGGATCCCGGGCTCGTGTGCAGACGGAGCAGCTCAAGGCACGGGGGCGCTGCTTGGAAAAGCGCGCCGCGGATGCACCCGCCGGGGACGGAGCACGCTCGCTCGCTCGCTCCAGCCACTTCCCCCGTCCGATAATAATTATTCCGCCTGCTCTTCACCGAGCTGTGTCACGCCAGGGTTGCGATGCAATCCGGGAACGCTTAAAGTCCACCCAGCGCCGAAATCGTGCTTGCCGAGATAGGGCAGCCTTTCGAGAAGGGATCAATCGTTGCAGCAGGCGGGGAGCGGGAGAGGACGGGGGGGGGGGTGATCGAGGTTGCCTAGGCCAGCGTTTTCCAACCTTAGGAACTTGAAGAGGCGTGGACTTCAACTCCCAGAATTCCCCAGCCAGCTGGCTGGGGAATTCTGGGAGTTGAAGTCCACGCCTCTTCAAGTTCCTAAGGTTGGAAAACGCTGGCCTAGGCGGGGGAGGTGGGGGAACGTGGGAGGGCAGAGGCAGTGGCCTAGCGTGGGTTGTCAGCGCCCGGGGCAAGGCAAGTAATTTGCGTCCCCCTAACCCGTGGAGGGACGCGGTGGCTCAGTGGGTTAGGACGCTGAACTTGTCGATCATCGGAAGGTCAGCAGTTTGGCGGGTCGAATCCCGAGTGCCGCGTAGCAGAGTGAGCGCCTGTTACTCGTCCCAGCTTCTGCCCACCTAGCAGTTCGAAAGCACGTAAAAATGCAAGTAGAAAAATAGGGACCACTGCGGTGGGAAGGTAAGAGCGTTCCGTGCGCCTTTGGCGTCTAGTCATGCCGGCCACATGACCACGGAGACGTCCTCGGACAAGTGCTGGCTCTTCGGCTATGAAACGGAGATGAGCACTGGCCCCTAGAGTCGGAAATGACTAGCACACATGTGCGGGGGAACCTTTACCTTTACCTTTAACCAGTGGATTTTAGCACTCGAGTCTCTTCCACTAGATTAGTTAAAGAAACCCTTACCCCCCCTAAGCACGTGTATTGTTTGTTATGAAAATACTGATGTAATTAAAGTAAAATGCATCTAATGCGCCCCCCCAGATGTTGCGCCCGGTGCGGCCGGCCCCCCCCCTTGCACCCCCCACACTACGCCACTGGGCAGAGGCAATTGCCAAGAAGGTAACTTCGGGGGTAGCACGACCCAGAAGTCTGGCATTTGATGCAATTGCAAACAGGCCAAAGGACGCTCGGTGTTACAAACGCGGCGCATGGCCAGAGGAGCCTGTGACGTCCCGTGCAACTCTCTTCCCGAGCTACCAGCGGAGAGGCTGGAAAGAGGGATCAGCAACTAGCGGCCCAGGGCTTAATGTGGCCTTGCCACTAATTCAGAGATACAGGTGTCACCGTAGCAGCATTTGCCCCGGAGCCAACCCTGGATGCAACGGAGGAGGCATCTTTGGAAGGCAATGACTCCGCAGCAGATGGAGAAGAAGTGTTGTGTGGTGGGAGGAAACAATACTTACTTAGAAACCTGTTTTGCTATTTTCTTCTGGTAGTCTTGGAAGGGGAAAAAGAACGATGGGAGATGTCCTCCAGCTACAGATCCATTTCTTTGATGCTTCCCCAAAATGCTAAAGCTTAAATCATGTGAAAGCTTACCAAGAGGAGTCTTCAGCACATGCAAGAAGTAATGCTGAACTGAGTGTGACTGTTATTATGTATTGTAATGATGATTCAGATCCAGCTTTATTCATACGCCCAATATTTTTCTCTGGACTCATCCTGATGGTCAGGTTAAAAGTCCCATCCATTGGCTCTTGAGAAGGCAGAAAGTACACTGGCATAAATTGCCCATCGCAGATCCCTATTCTGCCATAGTAACAAGGCCGAGTAATTGTGCTCTTCATGCCTATTTATTGTGAGTCAAATAACAGAAAGTGCTGCAAGGGGATTCCAATGAACAACAAAGAACCTGATGCTGATTATGTGGCCAGTAGCAGCAGGTCCATCAAGGGACCCTGTAATTCTGATTGGCCCATTTCTTGGGCTGAAAGAATGTGACTGGTCTAAGATCCAAGGTCACTCTTGTCCAATAGAAGCATTGTCTGGTCAGGCTGAGAGAGATATTTTTGTATGAATAAAAAAAATAGTAAAACAGTTTTCACATGTCTATATTTTTCCCATATTACTATCAGCAGAAGCAGTTGGAAATTTAAAATGGACTATATGGCATCAAAGCTAGAAAAACTCAGAAAATGCTGGTTCTCTTTACTGAATCAGAATCAGAATAGAGCTGGAAAGACCTTGGAGGTCTTCTAGTCCAGCCCCCTGCTGAAACAGGAGATGCTATACTATTTCAGACAAGTGACTGTCCAGTCTCTTCTTAAAAACCTCCAGTGATGAAGCACCCATAACTTCTGAAGACAAGTCATTTCAATGGTTAATTGTTCTCGCTGTTAGGAAGTTTCTCCTTAATTCCAGGTTGCTTCTCTCCTTGATTAGTCTCCATCCATCTTTTTTGTCCTGCCCTTTAGTGCTTTGGAAAATAAGTTGACCCCCTCCTCTTTGTGGCAACCTCTCAAATACTAGAATGCTGCTTTCATTTCCCCCCAGTCCTTTTCTCTAGATTAGCCAAACCCAAATCCTGCAACCGTTCTTTATGTTTTTGTCTCCAGGCCTTGAATCATCTTAGTTGCTCTTCTTTGTACTTCCTAAGTCTCAACATCTTTTATGTTATGTGGTGACCAAAACTGGATGCAGTATTCCAGGTGTGGCCTTACTAAGGCTTTATAAAGCTGTACTAATACTTCACATGATTTTGATTCTATGCCTCTGTTTATATAACCAAGGATTGTATTAGCTTTTTTGGTGGCTGCTGCAGACTGCTGGCTCATATTTAAGTGATTGTCCACTAAGACTCCAAGGTCCCTCTCATGGTTATTGTTTTTGAGCCAGGTTTCACCTGATCTGAACTAATACCTTTGGTTTTTCCTGCTTACATGTAAAACCTTGCTTTTCTCCACATTACATTTCATGTTGTTGGATAGGGCCCATTGTTCAAGTCTGTCAAGATCTTTTTGGATCCTGAGCTTGTCTTCTGGGGTGTTGGATACTCCTGCCAGCTTAGTGTCATCTGCAAATTTGATGACACTATTCCTTCCTCTAAGTCATTTATGAAGATATTGAAGAGAACTGGGCCTAAGACGGAACCTTGTGATACCCCACTGCTTACTTCCCTCCATGTAGATGTAGTACTATTAAGGATGACTCGTTCAGTACGGTTTGTCAGCCAGTTACATGTCCATCTGGTGGATGCCTGCAGTTGCCCGTCATCCCATACAGTTCTGATCTCCCCCTGATCTCAGAAAAATCCATTCCAAAGTAGGTTGTGGTCTACTTTGTCAAATGCCTTGCTGAAGTCCAAGTATACTATGTCCACAGCATTTCGCTGGTCTACTAGTTTAGTCACTTTGTCAAAGAATGAAATAAGATTGATTTGGCATGATCTATTTTTAAGAATCCCATGCTGACTTTCAGTTATAACTTTATTTGTTTCTAGATGTTTGCAGATCTGTTTTTTATTATTTTCCCAGTATCTTCCCACATATTGACATTAGGCTGATTGGTCTATACTGTAGTTGCCTGGGTTGGTTGAGTCCCCCCCCCTTTTTTTTTGAAGATACGAATCAAATCAGCTCTTTTCCAGACCTCAGGTAATTCCCTGGTGTGCCAGGATTTTTGAAAGATATGTTGCAATGGTTCTGAGATAACATCTGCCAGTTCCCTCCAAACTTTGAGATGTATATTTATATTCACCAAAATCACATAGGTGTTGTCTAACCATTGTCTTCCTTATTATAATTTTTATTTCTGATCAGTCTTTTACAGTTACGTTTTTGGTAGGTTGGACTAGAGTTTCTTTTTGCACAAAGACTGGTGCAAAGAATGAGTGAAGCAGTTCTGCTTTTTCTATGCTTCCTGTTACTTCCTTGCCATCTTCTCTCTTAAGTGGACCTACTGATTCCTTGACTTTTTTCTTGTTATTTATATGTTGAAATAAACTTTTTTTTATCTTTGACTTTTGTTGCAAGTCTTTGTTCATTCTGAGCCTTTGCTTTCCTGACTTCATCTTTGCAGATTCAGGCTGTCTGCTGATACTCTGCCTTAGTCATGTGTCCCTCTTTCCATTTTTTGTACTTGTTTTTTTTTTGTCTTTCAGTTTATCAGAGAGATCTTTGTGTAACCATGCTGGTTTCTTCTTGGATTTCTTGTTTTTCATTTTCAGTGGGATTGTGCTGGATTGGACATTTATGATAGCATTTTTCAGAGTTTCCCATGCTTCTTGAGCTGTTTTCCCCTTCATTTCATCCATGGAATTTTTCTTAGACTGTTTCTGAGTATGTTAAAATCAGCTCTTTTGAGACACTGCTGGATTATGTTCTATTATTTGTGTCTGCATTATATTGAATTCCAATATGATATGGTAACTCTCACCCAATGTTCCAGCAACTTCAACCCCCCTTATCACTTATTCTCTATTAGTAAGAATTAGGTCTAGGATAGCTTTTCCTCTAGTTTTCTCTGGCTTTTGGATGACAAAGTTGTCAGCTAGGATGATTAGGAATCTGTTTGATCTCCCACTTGTAGCAGAGTTTGTCTCGCAGTTGATATAAGGGCAGTTAA